>NW_017729024.1:126266633-126280581 GCF_001723915.1 Gavialis gangeticus
TGCCTGTGGCAGGGGGTCAGGTTAGATGATCTGTTCAGGTCCCTCCTGACCCTAGCTACTATGAAACTATGAAACTACATAAGCTTGGCCCACACCTGTAGGAGCCAGATTAGAAAGCAAAGGTGGTGACCAAATTCAGATTAGCAACTGAAACCATTACAATAAGAATTCCTTCTATAGGTACATAGGTAACTGGAGGAAAACCAGTGGAAATGTGCTCAGTTCATCTGGACATCTGATCACTGACATAAAGGAGAAAACTAAATTCCTGAATGAGTACTTGGCATTTGTATTGCACCAGTTTAAGAGTGACAGCCTGTCGAATGCAAATATGACACAGAATAGTTATAGTAGGGATGATCACCTACCAACAGTCAATGTAGACCTGGTGAAAGAACAGCTAGAGAAGCTGGATATCTATAAGTCAGCAGGGCCAGATGAACTCCATCCGAGAGTTCTGAACAAACTAGCCAAAGTCATTTCAGGACCACTGGTGAACCTCTTTGAGAATTTGTGGTGCTCAGTCTCCCAGAAGACTGACAGTGGGCCAGTGTTGTACCCATCTTCAAGAAGGGGAGGAGAGAAGAACCAGAGAACTACAGGCCAATCAGCCTGACCTCAATCCCAGGAAAAATCCTTGAAAATTTTCTCAAGAAGTCTATATGTGATAAGCTAGTAGAAGGCAATATTCTGAACGACAGCCAGGACAGTTTTGTCGTGGGTAGGTCATGTCTGACTAACCTGGATAAGGGAGATCAGGTTGACATCTCATTTAGTTTGACTTCAGGAAGTCCTTTGATTTTGTGTCCCGTGAGGCTTTCAGGGTAAAACTAGGGGACTATGGGCTCAACAATTCAACAGTCAGATGGGTTGGAAACTAGGGCTATGTAAAATGGCACTGTTCTGTTTTGCCTTGAGTTTCAACAGTTCCATGGAACAGTGTTCTGTTTCGAGTTTCATTTTGATTTGAAACAGCTGTTCCATTCCATTCCGTTGAAACAGAAAGGCTGTTTTGACACTGTTTCAATGTTTCGCTGGGGATGAGGAGTCAGCCCAGGTGGGCTAGATCATGCTGGGGGCAGGGAGGCAGCCCAGCTGGACTGCCTGCTCATCCCCTGCACTAGATTGCACCAGGGGTGGGATGCAGCCCGCCCAGCTGGGCTGCCTTCCACCCCCAGCGCGATCTAGCACAGGGGATGGGAAGTCAACCCAGCTGGGCTGACTTCCCGTCCCATGCTGGATCTTGTGCCAGAGATGGGAAGTCAGCTCAGCTGGACTGACTTCCCATCCCCAGCACTATGGTCAAACGTTTCAACTTTTGAAACATTTCGACTAGCCTCATTTTATTTCGAGGCTATTTCGATGGCATTTGTTTCATTTTGATTTTGCTGTTTTGACCTCAAAATGAGTTGAAACAGTATCCAAATGAAATGGCTGGCAAAATTTCACACAGCTCTATTGGAAACTGGCTGCAGGGTCAGAGGCAGAGAGTACTAATAGACAGATCTGTGGCAACCTGGCAGAAGGTACCCAGTGGGTTCCCCTAGGGTTCAGTACTTGGACCAGTGCTTTTCAACATCTTCATAAGTGATCTGGATGTGGGGGTGAAAAGCACACTGGCAAAGTTCACCAATGACACTAAGTTGTGGAGAAGTGCAGCCATGCATCAGGGTAGGCTGACAATCCAGGCAGACCTAGACAGATTAGTCAGATGGGCAGACCAGAACCAGATGCTGTTCAGCACTAAGAATTATAAAGTGCTCCACCTGGGGAGGAAAAATCTGCAACAAACTTACAGGTTCAGTGGTGCTACACTAGCTAGCACCACATCCAAAAGGGACCTGGGGGTCATAATTGACCATAAAATGAATATAAGCCACCAGTGTGGTGCTACAGTTAGCAGAGCAAACAATACATTGGTGTGTATCAACTGATGCATCTCAAGCAAAACTAAGGAAGTTATTCTCCCGCTCTACTTGGCATTGGTGAGGCCGCAGCTGGAGTACTGCATCCAGTTCTGGGTGCCACACTTCAAGAAGAATATGGAGAAGCTTGAGAGAGTCCAGAGGAGAACCACTCATATGATTAGAGGCCTGAAGAGGAAGCCATACAAGGAAAGGCTGACAGACTTTTCAGCCTAGAAAAGAGGAGAGTTTGCAGGGATTTGGTGGCAGCTTACAAATATATCAGGGGAGAGCACCAGGGGTTAGGCAAACACCTATTCACCAAAGCGTCCCAAGGGATTTCCAGGAGCAATGGTCATAAAATCATAGAAGAAGATGTACAGACTAAATATAAGGAAAAACATCTTCACGATTTGTGTGACCAGACTCTGGAATAGACTCCCAGCAGGGGTGGTGCAGGCACCTACCTTGGAGATCTTGAAAAGGAGACTGGATGCACACCTTCCTGGAGTTATTTGACCCCAGCAGTCTTTTCTGCCCAGAAGATGGGGGCTGGACCCAATGATCTTATGAGGTTGCTTCCAGCCCTAAACTTCTGTAAATCTGTGATGGAAAAAAAATGTGGCAGGCTCATGAACAATACACCTATATGAGAAAGGAGACCTGTAATCTCCTTCCATAAATCATTCGCTACAAATACTCACTGGCCTCTTCATACAACAGCTTTCTTTTTCTGCAGCTTCAAACACTTCTGAGTTTTACTTGCTGTGCTGATTCTCTGATAAAGTTTAAAACTCAACTGAGATCATCTTATCCCTACCCTTTCCTTACATCATAATTTATCTTTGTCCTTGCTAGTCTTTATTACTTTCTGCAACTATTCAGGAGCTCAGTAAAACATTCCAGACTGGTGTGGGGATGCCACAGAAAACAAAATAGGATTGGGCGAAATTAACTGTTCTGTTATAGAAAGCTGGATTTTTTCTTTGAGAAAAAGTGCTTCTTGTGCAACTGCTTTTGCAAGGTCATTTACAAGAGAGGCTGACTGCCCTGAACAAACATCCCCTGCATACAGGTGAGTCTTGACCTGGCTAGTTTTACAAGGTGATGCAAACAGTGAGATGGAAGGTTAAGATTGAAGACAGGTTGAAAAAGATCAAGATTAGAGACATACACCCATTTTTTAAATTACAGGAGATGTTAGTCAAAGTAGCTGAACTGAGAGATGGTGAGGACTAGGAGACCCTGTGCTTTAGATCTCAAAAAAGTTATTAGTGAAACAGATCCTCAATGGACTAAAATTGGCATACCACCCCCAAAGTCAATGGAGCTCTGCTGATATATCCTGTCTGAGGGTCTAATCCCTGGGGGTTTATTCAGTATACAAAATAGGTAATGAGTGAGGCAGGGTTGAGTAGCACATACTTACAAAACTTCAGAAATTAAATCCAAAGAATGTTATCATCAAAAGGCTGAAGTTCAGAGAATCCCCAGATTCTTTGATTTGCTATGTAAGAAGCAGCAATTGAATGCCAGGAATTTTAAGGCCAAAAATACTATGTCAAATTATATTTGGTAAGCACAGGGTTTTTATTTTAAAGAATGTCAGTCTAAAAACATATGCAAGATTATTGGCTCTAATATTGGGCTTCTCTCTTTTATATTGGCTCTATAAATGTTGTGGAAACTGTACCAAACAAAACATTATCCCGATAAAGATTATAATGCTGGAGACATATTTTTTCCACTCCTTGTTCATTGTTTCCTCTTTTAATTGAATTCCCACAAGAAATAAATCACATTCTGAAAATCCTGGTTTGGGAAAGAAAGTCAAATGTACAGTACAGCACTGTGAGTCTCCCTTTTCCTCATGCAGCGTTCTTAACATTGGCAACTATGGGGCCTACTTTGTCCCATACAATAAAGAAAAGACTCAGCCACAATGAATATCCCATACAAACATAAGCAATGGGAAAAGGACACAACTAAGTCTAGCACTCAAAATAAGGCCCATACAACCTCAAATCAGTCCTGTGTGCATACACTATGAGAGCCCTTAATTACATGAAAGCATATGATTTTTGCCAATGTACATGTGCCTTATTCAGTACAGGCAGTCCTTGACCTACGGCATCTCGACTTACGGCAATTCTCACTTGCAGTGCTCTGCCATTTACACCCATGTTATTACTTACGGTGCTGGATCCTCGCACTTAGGACATGACAGCAACTCAGGCGGCACACAAACATACATACATCACCCAGTCAGTCTGCTTCCTGGCGTGCTCTGGCACATAAGTTTCTTGTATTCTTTGATTCTTAGTGCATGTTAAGCTTTTTTATATATTCAGTCCTGAAAAATGGCTGATAAAAGGAAAAGGCAGTGCTCTAGTGATGGTGATGGGTGCTGCACCCAGCCACTTGGCACAGGCTTATGGGGCTGGAACCACTGCCTGGGAGCACAGGGCTCCTGACTCTGACCCCGGGCAGGGCGAGACAGGCCATGGGAACCATTCCCAGGGCGAGCGGGTTCCACCTGCACCCTGGTGGCTTCAGTGTTTATGGTCATTTCTATAAAAAGTTGGGCATCAGGCCCTTGGTCAGGAACGTAACCCCCTATTACAACATTGTTTTCTATGGAAAAATCAGATTTGACTTACATTATTTTGACTTACAGCGCCTTTTCCAGGAACATAACCCACTGTAAGTGCTAGGACTGCCTGAATACAGAATAACTAAGTGGGGTAGGATTGAGTGGAGCATAAGACTTCAACAGACAGCATTTTTAAACTGTTAGTCTGGGATCACATGAATGCAAAAAATGAGGCTGGGGTAGGTAGCTCCATGAGTATCACAGCAGCTCCTGTGCACAGGAAACCCAGTTTGTTTATCTAATGTTGGGGGTGGAGGAACAAACCTGTCTCCTTGGGTGTCCTATAAGTCAATCTGCCCTATAATGTGTTCTTTAGTTACTTTCATCACAAGTTCACTAAACATGAGGTCAGGCCAGGACCTCTACCCAGCCTCCAAACTCTTTGGGTAACTGGTTCCAGTGCTTCACCCCCCTCCTAGTGAGCACATTTTTCCTTATATTCAACTTATACCCCCCTTGCTGCAACTTGAGACCATTGCTCCTTGTTCTGTCATCTGCCACCACTGAGAACAAACTAACTCTATCCCCTTTCCAACTCCCATTCAGGTAGTTAAAGGCTGCTATTAAATCCCCCATCAGTCTTCTCTTCTGCACACTAAATAAATCCAGTTCCCTCAGCCTCTCCTCAGAAGTCATGTGCCTCAGCTCATGAACCATTTTTGTTGCTAAATCACTTTTTCAAATCAAGTTCACACACATATCGTATTAGCTAACCTTTCTGCATATCATCCCAAAACTACAAGCAGCTTCTTTAGCATTGGTGTGACATTGAAAAGAAAAACAAACCAGCATCTATCTACTCTGGCCTCCCTGAACCATCCATTCCAATTGTCATTCAGGTGTCTCCACAAGGAGTCAGAACTCATGGTAGAGGTGCTATCTTTTATTAGACCAATTAGATTTTTGCAAAACAAATCTTTAATTGCAAGCTTTCGGTCACAAGCACCCTTCTTCAGGCATAGGAGAAAAGACTGTAAAAGTTCTCCTGGGTATAAATGAAAGTTCATATTTCATAGGAGAGTGGAAGGTATGGTAAAATCTCCTGTTTGGAACAGTTCATTTTATATGTAGATTAGGCTCAGAAAAAAGTTGGAACAGTCTGTTTACCTCAAAGTTGTTTGGTGGTAAGCAGGATGTAGTCATATTTCCTCCTGGTTACAGTGTTTCATATTTTACAGAGGAGTAAAACAATGGAGTGCTCTTCTGGGCAGGTATTTCTTATGTGGTAAGGTGTCTCTGAGCTCTGTGATGATGCAAATATGTCTCCACGGGCACACTGTTGGGTACATGTATCTTTTCACACTCAAAACACCCAGATATTGGGCATAAACACTTTGAAAATGAACAAGACCTGCATAGGCTTCCTCACCTGTCTGACAGTCACTTCTGTACCATTTTCTACTTTGGTGCTCATGTAGGTCACTTACATTAAGGGGTTTAGAAAATTCCCTCTTTGCTGTTAAATTTACTTGACATCATGGTGTTCTTCCACAGCCACCATTCACTTCCCAGGCACTTCCAAAGCCACAGTTGCATTTCAAAACTAAATTAAGGAACGTGGGTGTGTGAATTCACACACAAATTTTTCTTTCCTTCCTGTAACCTCCAGAATTATTTCTGGGACTAGCTCAGCAAGGCTGTGATGAATTCAATATACTGGGGTAAGTGGTGCGTTGTACTCCAGGGTACTAGTGTGGTCCCTTCATCCATGATTACACCAACTACAGGCCCAATGTTTTACAAGGTAAGGAACAGCTTGCATTGTTTCTTTGCAACTTATTTAGTCAATTCAGGAGTAGCACCCATTAATGCTGACAAAGCTGCTTTGAGCCTTTCTTTACTAAAATGATGGTCAGTCTAACACAAGGTTGAGGGTTGAAGGGTGAGAAACAGCAGGACAGGTCAGGACCCTTAAAAAGCTCCTTTTCTAAATTAGGGGATTTTTTGTTTTGTTTTGTTTTTTGGTATTAACAGCTGAAGGGAAGGGTATTAACAATTGAATGTAGACTTTGCAAGTCTACATTTCATAAAAGTGATAAAAATGTCTCTCTCCTTTCTGCACTCAACCTCCACATGCTCATTCGTTTATAGGCTTGGATATTGGCCTCAAATTATGGATCAGCATCTTGGACTCACATTTATGAGAACATTTGTATATGCTGAATAGTGAAACCTGTTAATGGTTACACTGTTTATGACCTGGGTTAAAACAGGAAAGCTATAAAGACAAATCCCTGATAAGATGATGCAAACATCAGTGAACTGAGAGATTTCTACTGAGCACCAAGATCTCCAACCTCATTATTAAGTCATATGGACAAGCTGTTCTCAGGAACATGACGAGATAGTTTAAGCTACCCGACTAAATTGGATGGATATGTGTAGTTGGACTGGTATGCTAGTGGTAAGTGCTTATTTTGGACAGTTCAATAACTTGCTGAATGTGCCTTTTTCTGCAGTGTAATTCAAACATAGTGTTACTTGTCTTTTCTGTTTACTTTGAAAGTGTCAAGGGAGCCTGTGTGACAAAAAATGCTCATCTATAAATTTACAGCTTTTGTGTACCTCAGTGCAAGCCTTGCCTCTTCTATACTCTGACAAGAAGTCATATTATAGTATGTGGATCTTGCAGGAACATTGTGGGACAATGGAACATTTGGCGAACATCGAAAGGCAGGCTTTGTTCAAATTCCAGATATTTTGAAGTAACACGTGCCCTGGTTTTTAATGTCTTAACTGGGGTACCCATCTGTACTGAAGCATGTTGCCACAGGTGTAGTTTGTTGTTGTTTCTAATGTTTTACATATGTTCATCTAAACAATTAGACAAGTGTATTTTTGTTTCCTGATCGCAGAGTTTGTTATATTCCCTGCAGCTAATGCTTTGTGCCTTGAGAGCTGCATGCAAAGTATTACTGAACTACAAACAAAAGATCCAGCAAACTTAGCTGGCTCTGTGTTGCAAGTTGCTCCAACAGCGGTTTGGAACTTGGAGCCCTGAACTACCCATACACAGCAGCCTGGAGAGTGTGTGCACTGCAGGTGTGACCTGTTTACCTTCTGTGAAGAGAAAGCAGTAGCCAGTTGGGTGGTATTGTCACTCTCAGAAAAGGCTGTTTGCCCCCCAAAAAGCCAAAACTAAATGGTCAGAGTGAGTGGCTTACAGAGAGTGAGGGAAAGGGGGAGGGAAGGTTACAAATGAAAGATAAAAGGCATAACTGCAATAAGCCTCAGATAAAAGTTAATCCCAGGAGGGTTTTTACAAACTTCAACCCAAACCTTGCAAAAGGCTGAGAGCCCTTGAGATCAAGTGAAACCAATGGAATTGAGGCTGCTAAGGACACTGCAGGATCAGACCAACAGTTAACAGCTGAACTATTTAACTGAAGTCTATATTTCAAGTCCAACATGGAGAAAAATTCTGGCCAATGCGTAGGGTGGAAAGAAAAAACAACATTACAAATCTTTTACTCAGTAAAAGGCCCCAGATAACTTGATGGGCGCCTTGTAAAAGCATAACTAAATTAGATAGCTAGATTTGATTAGATACTGAGCTACAATGACTTACAGATTATTTGAGAAGCAATTTGTGGAGTGCAAAAGACATGTGGTAAAGGTTCTCACTAATGCTTCATAAACCACTGGGAGTCTGAGCAACCCACTGCAACTACATGGGATCCATACAGTGCTTCAGGCTCATGTACATTTATTTCCTTGTCCTTTCTGTGCTCTTTAATGATCTTCTTTCTAAACAAAATATTGCTGTGAATGTTTGACATTGACTTTTATAATTTAATATATTTTTCCTATGAATTTGAGTCATAATTATAATATAATAAGTACAAATTAAAACTAGGGGGTTGGTTTGACATTCTTAAACTTGTACTGGATAAAAATAGAGAAGCAACTTATCTTTAATAAGAGGTACCTCAGATGCACTGAAAGACAGTGTTTTTGGCATAAGTCTGAACTGAAAATGACTTTTTTGGCAAAGCACTTTGGGACTATCATATGAAATAGGCCTTATAACATTTACAACTTTTCATCTTTTGAGCACTACACAAACATTAACTAATGAATCCTCAATACAGGCCTGGGAAATAGGAAAATAAGTTACCGTAACATTTTCACAGAGAAAGCCAAAGATGAAAGGATAAAGTCTGTAACTTGAAGTTCCTCCCTCTTATTCCTGTGATCTGACTACTAAACTGGGGTTGCCAGCTGCCCATAAATTTACCAATGGTCTGTAAAAAACAGAAAAATGCCTGTCCATAAAATCTGTAAAAAACAAGAGTCATCCACAAAAAAATGAAGTTCAATTGAAGATCCATTGTTGCTGTCAGAATGTGGCTAGATTTAAATGTCTATGGACAGACTCAACAGAGCAGCACCCACCCTGTGTGGCAGGGGTAGAGCTGCATGGCTGGGACGGCAGGAAGGGGGAAGGCAGTGGGTTGAGGTTGGGGTTGAAGCGGTCAGGTTCGTGGGTGGGCTGTGGGGTCAACATAGTGGGGACTGTAGCTGGGGATGTTGGTGTGGGGGTGAGGAAGGGACTTTGGAGTGAGGGCAAACACATTACAACAGTCCTCACCATCTCTTATTTAGGATTACAATATGATTAAGGATAAAAAAGACATTAAATTACAATTACATTTTTTCTTTAGCAAGAGTGTTGCCTTAAACAGTAGGCTCTGAAATGCCACTTGTAATGATAAACATTATTTTCAAATGTAGTTAACTCTTTTCTAAAAGGGAAAAGAGCAGATTAGGATTTTAGAAGGATTTTTGATTTTGCCTTATAGACAGATACATCTTAATATTTTTTTTTCCCAGTCATTTCCATGGTTGCCAACCCAATCATTATTTTTCTGACCATCTCCAAACTTTTTGATGGGCATATCTACATGAGCTGTTTACTACAGAGCTGCCTTATTAGCTCCACAGTAAAGTCTCAATGTCTACACGTGTGACCCTATTAGGCCGCAATAAACTAATTAGCTCTGCCATAGGTTAGTACTTGCAAACAAGTATTATCCTATGGTCATAGGCAAATTAATTCATGGGCCAGCAGGACCCAGGCCAGGGCCCCCTGTGTGCCAGGTTCCCTCGGGAAACAGTGGGTTTCCCTTCCCAGGCAGGCAGTATTCCAGCTTGCAAAGGGTCCTGCTTAGGGCTACCGGGAGACTCAGAGGCAGCACCAGCCTCTTCCTGGTTGGGGGGCTGGTCTCAGCTGGGCCACAAGCACTGCACCTCTGCAGCCTGTGGGCAGGAGCAGGGCAGGCAGGCAGGCAGTGGCAGTGGCACTGGGAGAGGTGGCTATGAGGAGGCTGAGGCAAATTTGGGGGTGACTATAGGCCCCCAAGCTCCTCCCTAGTGCTGTTCCTGTGCATGTACATGGCTGCACATGGCCAGGAACAAAGCTGAGCAGCCAGCTCCCTGCAGGTAAGTCTAACGGAGGGAAGGGGCATGAGGTGGGCAGACTGAGCTCTCCACAATGAGGGAGGGAGGAGGGCAGGGGCTGGGGGCACTGCCCAGCCAGGGCAGTGCATGGGACCCAGGGCCGGGGCATGGAGCAGGATGGAGCTACAGGTGGAACATCCAGGTGGTGTGGGGACGTGGAGGGAGAACCTGCATCTGCCTTCACCCCACTGGGCTGTGCGCCAGCCATGATGGGGGGTGTGGAAGGAACAGAGAGGAGAAGTGGGCATGTGCCACCCCACCCCCAGCCAGGCCAGGTCCACCCAGGTCCACCCTGCAGGGCACAGAGGCTCTTCCTGCCCTTGGCAGTGGCAGCACCTGGAGGGGAATGGACTCCTTCCCCCACTGGAGTCCAGCTCCTGTCAGGGGGAGGGGACCTTCAATTTTGTGTTTGCCCAGGACCCAGTAAATATTAATCTTCTTCTGCCTATGGTGGTATTATTTAGTGTGCCACAACACTTGTGTAGATGCTGATGGGCCTGGCTGGGTCATAAGAATGCTTCAGTGCATGGGTTGCCTGCTAGCTAGCCCTGCACTGGAGCACCCTCATGCCCCAGCTAGTCACTCCATAGCATGCTGAGTTGGATCAGAGCAGATCTGGGCTGACCTGGGAGCAATAAACTCCAGCACTGTTTCCTCCCACACAAACTGTGCTGAAGTTTATTGCATTGTACTAATTGCATATGTAGATGTGCCCACTAACAGCCAAACTTTTTTACTGTTGTGGATGTTAAACCCCTAAATTTGAGCCCATCTCTTCCAACTGCCATCCAGGCCCTGGAAAAATAATTATATTTTTTGTTATGTAAAACATATTAGTAGAAAACATGTGGCAGTAAAAAGTTTGGTTGTCAGTGAAAAGTTTGCAGATTGTCTGTAAAAAAATGTCTTGGGTTGCCAATCCTGTATTAGACCATACTGTATTGTGTGTTATCCCAGCAATGAACCAGTAACACTCCTTGATCCACTGGTGGTGGCAGAAGCAATGTTCAGTAACCACATGTTCTTTGCTCTCCTCTGTGTTTCCAGGTGTTTCTATAGGTCTCTTGGTTTCTATAGATCTTTTTGTTGCAACAAAGAACCTGAGGGCCCATGAAAGCCAGGCTACCAGCTTCAAGTGTGAACTATTACCTATGTAAGACAAGAGCTACCCTCTGTGACTCGACCTAGAGATGGAACTAAAGTAAAGCAACAAAGGGCATCTATTCATGTGCTGGACATCTGCTCCACTGCATGCTAATTACCATGCTTCAGCAGCCTCCACGTCACATGTATTCAGTGTCTCTGCATGTCAAAATGCTTGCCGAATGAGCTTTAGTGCCTCTGCCACCATTTTGAAGCACGAGATGCTGAATACACATGACACTTCAGGTGCTTTAATTAGAGCAGCTCTCAGAGCCGGAACATGTGTAAACATGAATGACATGAATGACTGGTGCCTCCCCAGACTGGGGGGGTACCATGGCAGTAAGTGGTGAGTAGGGACTGCCCACAGCTACTGGCATCGGTGTTGGTAGCAGGGGAGCTGGGGTGACAAACGGGAGCTGCCCACAAGCGCCACCGCCAGCATCAGCAGTGGGGTAGGGGCGGTGGGTGCAAGCAGTGACTGCCCACAGAAGCTGGTGGTAGCTTTGGCGGTAGCTCCCCCCCACACCCCCGTGTTCCCTCTACACATTGTCTATGTGTGTAAAGACTCCTAAAGTTTTAGGGAACAAAATACAGTCCTGGACATTCCACAGATATCAGAACCTGGAAGTAATCAACATCATTTCCAGTTCTAGTTAGCATAGCTGTCATAGCATAGCACTGTAGGCAAGCTAATTGGTGCTGCATTTGAACAGAGTTAATTACTGCATAGGTGCATCAATGCAGCACTTAAAAGTAGAGCTAATTAGTCTGGGAGGAGTGCAACATGAATATAGA
The DNA here is from genome assembly GCF_001723915.1 of Gavialis gangeticus. Taxonomy (NCBI): domain Eukaryota; kingdom Metazoa; phylum Chordata; order Crocodylia; family Gavialidae; genus Gavialis; species Gavialis gangeticus. Next base: position 126,278,592 of record NW_017729024.1, read on the forward strand.
TATACTGCTTCTGGGTCTGAAAGCAACCCCTGGTCAGGAAACTTCTTGAGGATCAGAAGATTGTACAGTTGTGCTTCCATGGTGCCAAGCAACATGTTCTTCACAACTACATCAGGCCACTGCCTTGTGTAAATTCAGGTCTATGTTTTCAAATTCTGGATAGAAGTCTGATTTCTGGAAATTATTGGGAATGTCAGGATACTGCCCTGAGATTCAGGACATTCCTGGCAATTTCAGAATGATTGTTCCCTTTAAACTAGAGGTGCCAGATACCAGGAGGAGAGGTGTGTCTGAAAAACAGGCAAGAAGGGAGCAAGGCAGCTAGGCAGCACATCCAGAGAAACCAAACAACCAGATGGCTTAGCAGCATGTCCAGGAGGAACAAAGGAAGCCAAACACAAGGGAAGTATGTACAAGGAAAAAGGAAAAGGACACCACATGACAGAGAAGTACTGCCAGGGTTTAATAGGAGAAAGACCAACAAAACAGATAGAAAACAAGAAAGGAAACAAATGAAAAGCCATAGGGCTTTAAGAACCAAACCCCTTGCTGCACAAGAAACAGCTACAGATATACAATTTCCTATTAACACTTCTCCTTGAAAACTATTGTTGAATTCACTACAGAAATATTTCACACCAGCAGTGGGAAGAAAAAATTTCTCTATTAAGATCTGCTCCTTGCCATAAAAAAAAGATTTCTATCTCCTACGACAGGGGCGGGCAATTATTTTGGGCAAAGGGCCACTTACCAAGTTTTGGGCAGCTGTCAAGGCCCACATGGGTAGCCCTGCCCCTTGACAGTTGCCCTGCCCCTGGCCGCCACATTGGGACCAGAAGTCCCACCTCCTAGACCCTGACCTTTGCCATTGGAAGTCCCTCCCATTGCCCTGGAAGTACTGGAAGGGTGCTGTGATCTGGAAACTATGAAAAAGATATATATGTATATACAAATACACATACACACAAAACATCTACTATAACCTATTTTAATTTTATTTAAAAATATTTTTCTACTGATTTCTGTGTTTACAAAAAGTGTATCTAGAGGTAGCTGCATAATAGTTTAAAATACAGTCCTACTGTGTGTTTTGTGTGGGCAGCAAGGGGGTATAAGTGGCAGTGTGTGTATGTGTGCACGTGCACACGCGCGCACGCATGCGTGCACAAGGTGTGGTGTGGATATGGTGGCTGGGTGTGTGCTGAGAGAGAGAGCCAGGCTGCCAGCTCCACAGTGTGCAGCATTAACACGCTGCATGTGAGCCTCACACGATCCAGCTAAGCAGACCCCATGCCCAGGCTCTGTGTTTCTACAACCCCACCCTGGGTCTCTGCCAGTCCCAGGTTACTTGCACAGGCTCCGTGTTTCTGCCCGCCAGCGCCTTTCCCTGCATTCCCTCCTGCAGGCTTGTCAGCTGCTCCCTGCGGCCCCCCATTCCCACCGCCCACCGAGGTGCACCACCTGCTACAGCCCCACTGTGACTCCGCCGCCTGCTGCAACCCCGCCACTCACCATGGCTCCACCATCTGCTGGGGGCCCCCCCATGGCTATGCTGCCCACTTCGGCCCACTGCACTGCTGCCTGCTGGGGCTCTGCTGCCTGCTGGGTCCTACCTTGGCCCAGCTGTGGCTCTGCCACCCGCTGGGGCCCGCCACCCACAGTGGCTCTGCTGCCTGCCGGGTCCCGTTGGGGCCCAGTCGTGGCTCTGCCACCCATCAGGGCCCACACCGTGCTGTGGCTCTGCTGCCCACTGGCTCCTGCCGCTCGCTGGTGCCCGGCTATGGCTCTGCCACCTGCCAGGGCACGCTGCCTGCTACTGCTCCACCACCCACCACAACCCCACCAACTGCCAGGGCCTGCAACAGCTCTGCTGCCTGCTGTGGCTCTGCTGCCTCCTGGGGCCCACTGCAGCCCCGCCACCCACTGGAGCCCAGCCACAGCTCTGCCACCCATCGGGGCCCACTGTACTGCCTGCTGGAGCCTGCTGGGG
>NW_017729024.1:126285581-126303307 GCF_001723915.1 Gavialis gangeticus
GTAGCTGCATAATAGTTTAAAATACAGTCCTACTGTGTGTTTTGTGTGGGCAGCAAGGGGGTATAAGTGGCAGTGTGTGTATGTGTGCACGTGCACACGCGCGCACGCATGCGTGCACAAGGTGTGGTGTGGATATGGTGGCTGGGTGTGTGCTGAGAGAGAGAGCCAGGCTGCCAGCTCCACAGTGTGCAGCATTAACACGCTGCATGTGAGCCTCACACGATCCAGCTAAGCAGACCCCATGCCCAGGCTCTGTGTTTCTACAACCCCACCCTGGGTCTCTGCCAGTCCCAGGTTACTTGCACAGGCTCCGTGTTTCTGCCCGCCAGCGCCTTTCCCTGCATTCCCTCCTGCAGGCTTGTCAGCTGCTCCCTGCGGCCCCCCATTCCCACCGCCCACCGAGGTGCACCACCTGCTACAGCCCCACTGTGACTCCGCCGCCTGCTGCAACCCCGCCACTCACCATGGCTCCACCATCTGCTGGGGGCCCCCCCATGGCTATGCTGCCCACTTCGGCCCACTGCACTGCTGCCTGCTGGGGCTCTGCTGCCTGCTGGGTCCTACCTTGGCCCAGCTGTGGCTCTGCCACCCGCTGGGGCCCGCCACCCACAGTGGCTCTGCTGCCTGCCGGGTCCCGTTGGGGCCCAGTCGTGGCTCTGCCACCCATCAGGGCCCACACCGTGCTGTGGCTCTGCTGCCCACTGGCTCCTGCCGCTCGCTGGTGCCCGGCTATGGCTCTGCCACCTGCCAGGGCACGCTGCCTGCTACTGCTCCACCACCCACCACAACCCCACCAACTGCCAGGGCCTGCAACAGCTCTGCTGCCTGCTGTGGCTCTGCTGCCTCCTGGGGCCCACTGCAGCCCCGCCACCCACTGGAGCCCAGCCACAGCTCTGCCACCCATCGGGGCCCACTGTACTGCCTGCTGGAGCCTGCTGGGGCCTGCCATGGCCCACTGCGCACCGGAGACTGCCAAGGCTCCGCTGCCTGCTGTGGCTCTGCTGCCTGCTGTGCACCATGTGGGTCCTGCCACTTCCTGCAGCTGCCACTTCCTGCACCGCTCCCCACGGGCCCCCCCTGCCACCCCACTGCTCCATGCCACCCCGCCACTCCCTGCAACCACCACTTCCAGCCACGCCCTCCATCCAATTTTACATTATTTTCCACTCAGATGGAGGGAGGGAGAACAGCTCCAGGAGCTTGGGGCCAGAAGCCAAAGAGGCTTCTGGTTGGGGGCTGAGGGCGGGAAGGGAGTGGGGGGCTGGGTGGAGCCAGGCTAGCCTTGTTGCTCAGCCACTGAGTCCTGCTGCCGCTGGTTGCCTATCATCTTTGACAGGTGGCCACGGGCAGATATAAATTAATTTTCTAAAATGTTTAAAGGCTCCACGGACCGGATAGAAAGGGCTGATGGGCCAGATGCAGCCCGCGGGCCAGATTTTGCCCACCCCTGTCCTATGAGAATATATAGCCTTCTCAGGAACGAGGTAGGGAATCACAACAGGAGACAAACTCACTTACCAACTGGAAGATGGAAAAATACAGAAGTTCACATCTAAATTTCAAAATGGCCACTATGGACACATCCAGACAAGTACACACATGCAATATGCAGTGCCACAGATCCATCTACAGCGCCACACACCACACACACCATACATGCAGGTGTTCTCTAGGCTGCTAATTTTCAGTGGGGTGTGAGGGGGGCTTGACACTGGGAGATCTCAATATCAAAAACCTATGCTAGAAAAAAACAGGGCTATGCACATGGCAGCAGCATGCATCGCCCAAAACCAGGACCTGGTGGGCTGGAGTCACACTCCAGCTGCTGGCCAGGCTCCCTGCTGACAGATCACCACAGCTGGAGTGCTGGGGGGGACTCCCAGAACCCCAGGTAAGGTTGCTGGGACCAGCCCAGGTGCTGGCCTCAGCCTCCCCTACCCTACATGGGGTAACTTGTCACACTCCACAGCGTGCAGGCAGAGACGTTCTCCAGGTACAAGTACCAGTGGCACAACTATGTGCTGGTGCAATTTGTCCCCAGGGACATGCATATTCGTGCTCATCTGGACTCACCCTATAAGGACTTTGGCTGTTAGTCCCTGCCAGTCTTAAAGAACTGGGCCCTTGCAAGGAGAGATGGGAATAAAGGTCTTGGAAGATGGCAAATCTGTACTGGGGAGCAGTTAGTAGGAACCAAGTAGCCCCCAAGCAAGATGCTTTTTATGGAAGATGCTGGTAGGCCATGAAGCATACTGTGGCACACTTTGTTGTAGCCTGTGTGAAAGCATTTGCATTGTGTTTCTAAAACATTAATCGTTCTCCAAAAAGTAATTTGCTTTTGTTGGTAAAATTCCATTTTTCACAAGGAGCCCAAGACATAAGTTTAGACCAATGGTTCTCAACCTTTTAAGACTTGAGAAACTCCTCAGAAAATGCCAGCTCTCAGTTTTAGGGGTGTAGGTTGTAGCTGTGTTGGTCTAAGGACATAGGCAGACAAGGTTGTTTGTGTAAATCTGATATCTTGTATCAGACCAACTCAGATACTTGGAACTTTTCTTCTTAGCAAGCTTTTGGGTATAAATACCCTTCACCAGGCTGAGGAAGCATCTGCAGTTGATGTGTGTTCTTGCTGGATGGAATGAATAACTCTCAGTTTTCACTCTTTTTCTGACCACAGAAAAAGAATATAGCAACCTTTCTGTTGCAAAGAACTCAGACCACAACTATGGATTTCTATTTGAAATCTCTGGGTTCATCTTCTGAATCATGTATGAGAACCTAACAGCTCCAACATTGTGTGGGACCCTGCAGCACCTCTGAAAGAATCTCAAGGCACCCCAGAATGCTGTATCACCCTGGTTGAGAATCATTGGGTTAGACCATTGTGCTTGTGCATTGACTTAAAGAGCACTATATGTCCTGAGAAGAATACACCCTCATGGTTTTTATTGCAGGGCTGATGCACTAGTTACAGATACAAAGCTCTCTTAGTACATCTTACCACCCACAGCAAAAGCCATAGATAGATTCAATTACATTGTGATACTTGGCCTTACATTTGAATAATAGTTTATATATGGTCTTTTCAAGAAGTAGTTGGAATAAATATAGCCAAGTCTTATGTTTCAGGGTACAAGATGATCCATGCAGGATCTGAGAAGAAATCTGCAGGGCATGTATACAGAATGACTCAGTTAACCAGGTGGGTTATGGGTGGGGAATATTTTTTTTTACCTTTCCTTAAAGCATCAAGTACTTAATCCTGCCAGGGACAGGCTATGGTTTGGTGCACCTTAGTGAATTCTATTTTCTGATTATATATCAAATGCAGATTCCCGAAATTGGACTTGAGTGTTTGAGGAGAGGAGCTTATAAGCCAAGAACAATTATATTGGTCTTTGAGGAACAAGATTTCCTCCAAAAAATCCTTCTTTTTTAGAAGCTGTTTTAAGCTCATATGACAAATGTGGTTTATTGTTTTTTCTCGTTACAACATTTTGGGATGAGGTTACTTCTTGTTTCAGATTAGTCAAATATAAGGATGAAAGATATTAGCAGTTTCAAAATGAACTATTATTCATGCACTAGAAAAACTGAAGATATTTTAGTAAGCAGACTTACTGAGCACTGGACATAATTTAACATACCACAGATGTGATTTATAAAGTTTGGATGTGAAAACCATATAAATCATGTATTATGCACAGGTAAAGCAAGCACTATGCTCCATGAGTTCACATAGTAAAACACTTTAATGTTTCTGTCAGTGAACCTAACTTTAGTCTCTAGGCTGCAGATACCAGATGGAATCTTCAAGGAGAAAAGGAAAAGAAACATGAGGAAATTAGCTTAACATAAAATACATTAAAAGAGTACTGAAGGTCTGATGTGAAATATAAAAAGGAAAAGCAACATATAACTGAAGATAAAACCTCTACTCTTTGCCACAATGAAGCAAAATACACTAGTAGTACTATGGCCAATTATTCTCTTTTGTGTCTAGAATACCTGAATGTTTCTGAACCCATCTGACCCCCTCCCCGCCCATTAATGCATATAAATTATAGGTTTTACTAGTGATGCCATTCTATAGGTTTAACAGGAGTTCAATTTTTTTGAAAAATCATGGTTTTTAGTTGCTCGTAATTTTAGCAAAATATTTTTTCAGCCTGCAGTGTGGCATATCTGACATAAATCTGAGTGATTTGTGTGTGGGCATGTGTGTGTCTGTGTATGTGAACACACAGAGTTAATGGCTTAACTTGGCTGGAATGAAGTATGGGAATGTAAAAACTAATTGATACAATCAAAGTAAGGACTTTATTGCTCCTTATTACAAACAAATATCTACATAAATGAACCCCTTTCATTTACAGGCCAAAAAAATGTGGCTAATTCTTAATAAGCCTGTATTAGAAGTTGACTGTGATCTCAGTCAGCTCTGCTGAACCTACTTTCTCTGACACTGAATGAACCTTGACCCCTGATCCTTCATACTTTCAGGCACATTGCCATGGTCCTATCCAGTCTTTGGTTTCAGTAAATCCCCTAGGATGCAACTGCATGCACATTTCTGTGCCTTTGCCTTCTCTACCCCTATCATACATTAGAAGAGGAAAAGGGTAAGATCAGAATAACCAGCTAATTACATTACTAAGATCTAAGATCAAGATTTTCAAATGTGGTCACATAAAATTGAGCATCCACTATGTACAGACGTCAACAAGAGCTGCACTTGATCAGTATCAAAAATAAATTAATCAACTTAGATGCCTAAACCCAAACATATTTAGGTCACCCGGTTCAAAAGTTTGTCCTAAATAAGCACCCTACTCTGATTCCTCATTTCATGTTGTCTTCTGTGTCCATCCTTTAGGTTTCATTCCTGCAAGATGTATCCTTTCACTTCACTTTATGGAGTGATTAGTTGCACTTAGTAGAAGTCTGCATGTATGAAACATTAAATACATGCAAAACAGCTCCCTATCAGGTTTGGAGCCCTAGATGGCAAACATGATCTGTCTTTATATTTGAGGTTTGTAGAGTGCTAAGCTCATTGCTTATCAGCATAAGAATAAGAATGATGGTGATGGTGAAGAGGATGATAACAATGACAACCCTGATATTAAGGATTTGGCTACTAAGAAACTCCATTCAATATAAAGAAAACAATAAAATATGTAAGGTCAAATATTCATAGTAAGACATCCCCGAAGTAATTTCGTTTGAGGAATGCTAATCCAAATAGAAATTAGAATCATAGGATTATGTATGTATGGAAAACATGAAGAGTATGGCTACAAATATCAAGACATCATAAAAACCTTTAAAAACCAAAACCACATGAAAAAGAAGATATTTTATAACAACCAGTCACATACATATATACATATAGGGGGAAAAAACTCCCACTGTTGAATATAGACACCTGTGTGATGATGAGATCATTTCCAAAGGAATTATATTAGGATCTTTGCAAGATAAAGACAGCTACAAAAGCAATATGCCTAAGCCTACTGCTTAATGAACAGTAATCTGTTTCACACTGTGCTATGTTATGTTTTACTAACCAAATGCCTCAGTGGTTACAATTAATTTGTCGAGATTCACATGAATTAAGCAGGCTAGAATGCACTCATCATCTCTTAAAACAAATGGAGGAGATTTGGTTCAAATGTTGATTCTCAACATGTCAGGAAATGTTTTCTTCAATTAAGTAATCTCATTTTAGAGGTAACTGTGCCAGAGAATAAACAGTACATCTTTTATACACACAGTAGTATAAGCAGTATAAAATCTTATGATTTCTGGGAGGCTGTGATTAGAAGCCAAGGAATTTATGGTTATAATGAGATCTGAGCTGCAAAAATATTGGGCCAAATTCTGTCCTCCATTGCATCCACATAATTGGATTGTATTCACTGTTTCCAACATGTGTAAATAGATTTGGGTTTCACAATAGAGACACCTTATATCATAAGTAATTCATAATGGGCTCCTCAGTAAGGATGAAGGATGTATCAATCTCCAGAATGTCCTTTGTATAACCTGAACTCTTTACACCCCTTATATTAAGATTAATTCCATGCTCAAGTTTTTCTCAGTCCAGAGGTCATGAATATACAGATAACTGCAATAAATTGGGAGGCATTCTGTTTCCTAGGCTTTACTGATATCAGAGGTACAATATATTCCCTCTTTCAAACAATACTAAATAAAATAAGCCCCTCCCCACCAAACCCTAGCTATGTTTATCAAACAAATCAAGGCTGACATGAAGGGATGTGTCATTTAGCTGTCTCAGCTTTGCACCCAGTGACTGAGGATTGACCAAGTTTATTCTAAAATTAATGAAAATAAACCGCGGTCCACTGAAAATATTTCAGCTGACACTATTGCTGCTGCTGTTATTTACATTATTGCTGCTGGTGGTGTTTAAACAGAGTGCTCACAGTGAGTTAAACTATTCTGGGAATGAGATAGCATATAGACCTGTTGCACTAAGAGCCGGCCAGGGGCTAAAATTCAAAAGAGTTTTTTTCCCTCTCAGGTACTGGCATGATGAGGAAGGAGAGGCAGACTCATTGCCTATCTGGGTAGGAATGGAATAGCTGCCCAGCCTCGAATGCTGTGCTCCCTCCCCAAATGTTTTATGGATCATGAGTCTGTCTCCATATGGCGTTGTTGACTGCTTTTCTTGTATTCACTTTAGATATAAATATCTATAATTTTGAGTTACTTGTATTTGAGTAGATATGAAAGAAACAACTAGAAAAATTAAAACCACACACCTCAACTATCTCTCACTGCTGCTTTCTCATCCTTCCCATCACCAATGGAAAGATCCAAAGAAAGTAATGGTTTGATGAAGCTGCCCTGCATTTTGGGGCCTCCTTGATATTTGCACTTGAGAGTCTACCAGGAGTCTGACACTTGATCCCTACAGCTTGTCGCCTGATCCAACTTGTATTGATTTCAAAGGAATTGAAATATTTCAACAATATGCTCCGTAGTATTAATACTAATGCTAAGACCTATTTCTGCGAGAAGTCTGAATCAAACCTATTGAATGGATTGATAACTTCACCCTGTAGAGTTTTACCCCTTCCCTTATGGCCAAACGCATACCTTTCCTTTACAAACCCTAATGACCTAAAGGTGAGGACATGCCACACTGTTTACCCAGGCATAACCTATATAATTTATATACCAGCATAAATACACTGTGGTTTAGAGCAAATTGGGCATGTCTACATGTGCATATTAATACATAGCAATACATTCCTGTGCTTATCATGCCAGAGTTTATACACGTGCATCTGGACCACAGTATGTTGAGTCAGGTCAGAGCAGCCCTAGCTGGCAGGGGACTGGGTGTCAGCCTAACAGCCCAGGGCTGCTCCAACCTGACTCCACATGCTGTGGAGGAGCTAGCTGGGGCATGAGGGTGCTACACTATGGGGCTAGCCAGCAGGCAGCCTCCTCGCTGAAGCACCCTTGTGCCCCAACCAGCCGTGTCAGCATCCATACGTGCGCTGCACTTGTAAACACTGCACTTGTAAATACTGCAGCATTTCCTGTGGCTTAATAGGGCCACACATGTAGATGAGAGAGGTTTACTGCAGAGCTAATTAGTCAACTTTAGTAAAAGTCTCATATAGACACCCACAGACTACCAGTTTATCCCTGAGTAGATTACCCCAGACTGTCATTGCAGTGCCAAGCCACTAGGTGGTAAAGGATAACAGTCTGAGCAAAAGCTTACTTGGGCACAGTCAATAGTAGCTGATGACCATCACTGTGGGTCAGTAGCATAACTAAGAATGGCTGACCGAGGATCAAGCCCTAGGCCTTCAGTAAAGAGGGATGTCAGAATGGAGGCAGGGCAGCTTGAAGCTCCAGCTGAGTAATCCAGGTGCCCCTCATCAACCCCCTGCTTATTCCCCTGTTGGAGACTGCTGCAAAAGTTGTCAGGTATTATTGACAAGGGTTAACTCTTGGCACCTGCAGCCACCGCCAGATTAAGGGCTTTTGATCACTTTCTCTATATAAAGCTGTGGTGTTCATGGGGCTGGAAGTTTATGGGGCTGAAAGCCTACCTGCTGGTAGTAACACCTCCTCTTACAGCAGCATCCTCCACCCCTCTGCTCCAAAAGGCCAGAGCCTCAAGCCCTGCCCCCCACCCCTATTTTAGCACCCCAGGGCACAAATGCTATTAGGTAAGAACCTGTGGCTCAGGGTGCAAACTCCACCAGTTATGCCTCTGGTGTGACAATGCCAAGAGGGGCAGCTTTCCCCCCTCAGGTAACTTTATCACAGAACAGAATGACTTGGTGCTAGGCACTTCACTGGTGCACCAATGTAAATGCAGGTCACATTGACTTGTTCTGGGATGGGACTGGGATTCTGGGTGGTGTAGTTGTCTTAACTGTCCAGCTGCTTGTCATCTGGACCTGGTTCTTGCTGCTTTGACTACAGGAAGCAGGGCTGGAGTCAGTGACTCAACTGTGGGTCTTATTGATGGCAAAGGGCTGTGGGAGCCAATAAGTTGGTAGCTACTTTGTTTCTTTGGCCCTCTCTCCTCCAAGGTGCTGCCAATAGGATGCCCTGAGAAGCCAGAGAGATGAGTCTGCTGCTGTCCAGCTGCCCAGCACTAGGATTTCAGGGGTCTCAAGACTAGGCTGTAGAGGCACAGATCACAACCCCAAGTGGTTTCTATGAGCTCCCCACCCCAGGGAGGCAGCCTAAGACAATGGTCTCCCAACTCAGAGATGAAATAAATATGACAGTTCCTCTAAGCATGCCTCCCAGGGCCTCGCTGCCACTCCCTGGGCTCCGCTTGTGGGCAAGGATCATGTGCGGGGTTTCTAAGGAAGAGGCTTGGGTAGGGGTCCTTTGCTGGCTGGAGGGCAGGGCAGTGCAGGACCAAGGCTCTCGGGGAGGAAGGAGCATCTTGCTGGGGGTGGGGCTGTGTGCTGTGGGACAGGTCTGTCAAGCCTGTATTCTACATCTGCCTTCCCTTGGGCTGTTTTGCCTTCTGTTCTTGCCTCTGTCAGCAGGAAACTTCACAGCTTGCCCAAGCACTGGAACCAGAGCCTGGCCCCAACTTTGCGCATTGTGTCCCTCTGCCCCATGGGAATCAGTGACCAAGGCCAGTGGGAGCAGAACTGGCACCCAGGGGTGACAGGGAGGAAGGCTTGCTCTCTGGCATCTCTGTATGCCTCGCATCTCTTAACACTGTGGTCAAAGCATTTCCCTTCCATACCTCCAGGCTAGAAGCCACCTCCAGCTGCTGAGGCAGGCCTGCCAAAGACAGGGTCCAGGAGCCACCAGCACACACAGTGTAGATAGTGTCAGGCCCATGTTCTCCCCCACAAAAGCCAGGTCCCAGGGAAGCCCACAGGGAATTTTGATTTGAAGAAGCAGACTTCCCAATGGCAGCAGGGCAGGCTGGTGCCCATCAACACCCCCCCCCCAGGCTATGGGGAGTCAGGCTGTCTGGTGGGGCAAGGATACCTGACCCCAATACAAGTCCTGTGTGAATGTCCAGAAGTCAAGCTGGGGCCTGGAACTGGCTCCAGAAATTAGCTCCAAAATGTGTCTGCTCTTCGCAAACTCAGCTGCATCATGGCAGGGGCCGGCCATTGTCCTGCTTTGTTTCTTATGGGAAATATTACCACTTCACCTGTCCTCAGTAGGCAGAAAGACTGCATCACTTGAGCTGGACCAATGGAGTTTCCACATCCACCCATAGACTTCTCAAATATAAAAAAATATCCAACTTGTGTCTTGGCATTGTAGTCATTGCAGAAGGGAGGGAAAAAATGAAGGCAGTCCTTAGGGCTGAGCTTTGAATATCTGTTAGTCCAACTCATAAAAGATTTCACTGGAGCTAATAACTCATAGCCTCAGCTGCAGCAATTGAGTGCTTGGTGAGAGAAATTTTAGGCAAGAAAAGTACATTTTCTTCAGCTTTCCAAGAAGGAATAAAATATTATCTCCATCCCAGAAAGCATAATGCTTGTAGGTCTTTATAAATCCTTAACAAACCCACTGAACTTCAACTACACTGAGCAAGGATTTATAATTTGGTGGTTTTAGTCTGTTAAAAATGTCCAGAGATCATGGAACTTTTTATTGACATGTCAGCCAGATTCATCAGATAAATTTGATTCATGATTTTCTTCCCTTCTTTCTGGGCCTTTTAAAAAAGTTCTAATGTTCCCAATATGCCAGTCATGTTATTTATTGGGACATGAGACCAGAATTTATAGCGTTATTAAAATGTCTGGTTATGCTGGATCTTGATGGCAGCTGGATTTGCCTCTAGTTCTGTATAGAATGAAAAAGAATGTGACTGTACATTTCAGGACATGTGTGCGTTTGTCAAGTAGGATGAAGCAGGAGCAACAACAGGAAATCACATTATAACGTTCAACTTCTGGTTGGCAGAAGTATGTTAACCTCTCATTCATGTCATTGGGTTTAATATGCTAACTTTATAGTAAAAGCATCCTCTCTGAGCCCGGGGTTCATAAAAAGTGTTACTGGTCCTTGATGTTCCCAGCAGAGGATAGCAAGGAAAACACAGCTCTGAATAGCTCACATTGATAGCAGCAAATACAGAGCAGGAGGGTCAGCACCATTTCCCAGCTCAGAGCCAGTGTTGTAGAACTGAACAGCTATTCATAGCTACTGGACTCGCTCCAAGTCATGAGTGTAAATTTACTTGTATCATCTTTGCAGAGAGGAATTGTAGTCCCCAGTGTCTCCTGCTTGATTCGGATAGACTGTTTATTTGTTTAGTCCTGTAATGATATTATCCACAGGGCTAGAGCCACACAGGGAGGATTAGGAATTCCTGCAGGATAAACTGTGTGTTTATTACCATGACAGCCCTTCATGACACAAGCCAACAGTTACTTTTATACGTTGTTGCCCTCCTCCATAAAAAAGAAAAAAAGGAGAGTTTGACTTCAACTAGACTGGAACTCTTCAAGGTGAGGGGCAAGAGACTGATGGGGACTAACTTAGATTAGCAGTCCTAATGCTGCCTTTTTCTTCTTCATGAGCTAAGCAGCTCCACCTCTGGGTGTTTTGTTATTTTAAAGGAAGACTGGTGGGGAAGTAACAATACAACAACAATAACAAGCCAATGAACAAGAAATATAACACCCAACATCAACCCCAACTTCAGCAACACCAGTACTCTAGAGTGCACCTCTGAACTCGGCTTCTCCAAAAACACACTTAACAAGCTGTTCAAGGAAGGCTTTATCCACTTTACAAAGAGCTTTGGGTTGCCAAAAAGCACTTCCACAAAAAGCTCTTCCCGAGATGTGCCCAGCCCTAGCACAGGAGGGGGGCAGCATTTCTTTTTAATAAATATTTCGGCCTGGGGAGGAGAGGAGGGGGCGAGCAGTAACAAAGAGCAGTGGGTTGTTTAGATTGCCGGATCCGGGCTGAGCCCCCTCTCCGCAGCTGACCATTGCTACATATAGGTTAATTTCCACATGGAGCAGTAGAAATTCTATCCCCGGTTTGTGAAGTGTGGGTCAGCCAAAGCATGTTAATCTGTTTAGCATGTGTGCTTCGTGGAGGAGCCAGACCACCACCGCGCAACAGCAGAAGCAGCAGCAGCGGCGGCGCTCCTTAGGGGTAGTTAATAAAGAGTTGAAGGGAAAGAAGTTTATAAAGGTTTCAGCTGGTGAACTGTGGCAGCTTTGGACAGTTAAGGTTTCCAGCCCCCGGTGAGGAAAGCTGAGAGCTCCGCGAGTCTGCAGGGCCTGTGGCTGGGTGCGCTCGGCCTGGCTGGGGTGCCGCAGCCCCCGGGGAGCCGGCGAGCGGCTCCCCAGGCCCAGGCGGGTCCCGAGGGGCCTGCAGACAATGGGATCTTTATCTCCCGGGGCAGAGGCAGACGTTTTCTGAGCCCTTGGTTTTAATACGCGCCCTTTCCTGCGCATGGCCTGGTGGATTGCAACAGCATGCGAGCCATTAAATGACATAATAGCAGATAAAACTCCACGAGCCGGCTCCTCCAGTCCCACAGGCCGGGGAGCTAATCAGCGCCCCCTTCCCCCCGCGCGGGGCGGACCTGGGCGCCATTCGGTGCTGAGCCTCCTTTCTCATCGCTCCCGCTTCCCTGGCTACAACCGAGGCAGCTAGCTATTAAGGCATTTTTAACTAATCAAAATATTTGCTGATGAGTATTTATTTTTACAAGGCTTCGGTTTGGCTTTCAACTTCCCCTTCAACAATATGGATGCATTTGTTCTCGGATCCAAATGCGGTCGGCATTGGTTCTGCGCGGACTCTGGAGATCAATCACTTGGGAGAGGTTTCTCGGAGTAATCAGGAGCACATCTCTCGGCGTGCTCCGCCGGGCTTCCGCACCCCAGCCCAGATGTTCCCAAGCGCAGGGCAACGCGGGAGCGGTGCTTGAGAGGGGAATATGGCATGAACATACACACATGTCCTCTCCCTGCCAATCCACTAACCAGAAAATAAATAAAGCCCGATTTCCCCATGACCCGGGCGGTTAAAGAGACGATAAAATAACATGCTGGCATCTACAGCTAAGGAGCCTTTTTTATTCTCATCGGTTCAGGACTGGTTAGTGCCTTGTGGGTGCCCCCGCAAGCCCAGGGTCCTCCCGCGGAATGGGGCCCCTCTCCTCTCCCGATGGACCCGGCCCGGCCCGGCCCGGGCACTCGGAAATCGCCGCTGCCCTTGGAAAACCTGGGCCAGGCTCGGCTTCAGTCTCCTTCTGTGCTCACTGTTCATCCCGACCTTAGTCTTTGCTCGTCAAGGATCAGTCCAGAGCCATCGCCGGCCAGCTCGAGCCCGAAGGATTCTCGCACCGGGTTGGAGACGTGGCGGCCACCAGCCATTTGATCCGAGCATGTGCATGAATACAGCCCTGGTCCGTCTGACTTCCAGTTTATACCGCAGTACCACTTTTAAGGCACTGAAGTCGTTCCCCGGATGCTTCTCGCGTTACTGAGTGCCCCCGTTTCACAGTTTCTGGCTGGCACTCCGGCCAGCCAGGCCTAGCCAGCTCGGGGCCCCCGGCTGCTCGGCCGCCCCGTGGTCCAGCAGTGGGAGCTGCCCCTGCCTTCGCCTCCAGTTAGTCTCAGACAAGGGCACCAACAATGGCTGCTTTTCATGCGGGGGGGTTTCACTTAGTGATTTGGATTGCATTGCCTCTGCGAGCGTTTTTCTGAGTTGCCTGGAATAAAAGGGGCTCCCTGAGGAGATGAGGTCCAAGGAGGGGCAGTAGGTGGCCGATTCCTGGGGCACCTCGAGGAGGAAGAAAACTACATGAATGGCGAGAACCCCTCGCAGTTAAAACCCCTGCACAAGCCCATGGCATAACTTGGTGAAAGCTGAATCTTCAGTATCTCACACCTTGGTGAGGATGTCAACTCTGAAAATATCCAAGACTGGGGGGTATCTCATTTTGAGCGCTGTGCCGCCAGGCGGAATAAAGACAATAGCTAAGGACCAGTTGGATGAGAAAACTACAAACATGCCCGCCAGTCCCTGGAGGGAGGAGATGGGCCGAGGTAAACTTTGCAGCTCACCCAGGCACGGGTCTGCAAGGGACCTCCTGTGTTATGGGGTCAAGTAACCGAGTCCTGCCCCTTCCTGAGGCGGACCGGGCTCCTTCCGAAACCCAGATTTGCCCCCACCGCTCCCACGGGCGGCTCTGGTGGGAAGAAATCTTCGTCTGCTTTCCAAGCTAAATGTATTCATGGCCAGTGCATACCCATTTGTCCTTGTGTCAATATTGTCCTTCAGTTTAAATAGTTCTTCTCCCGGCCTGGTGTTTATCCCCCTGATATATTCACAGAAAACAATCAGATCCCCTCCGAGCCGCCAAAACAAGCCCAGGTCGTTCAGTCTCCGCGCCTCGGATGCCTCCTGGGTGCCCCGCGCTGCTGGCAGCGCCCGCCTGCGCCCGGCCTCTCTCCTCGCTGGCATGGCTTCCCGCCTGCTCTCTTTCCCTGCCCGATCCGGTCCGAGCCGTTTCACTTGAAGCGGTCACAGTAGGACCCGACCGTTTGCCGGAGGAGATGGAGACTAAGGGAAGCTTAAAATGGAGGTCTCTGGAAGGGTGTGATCGTCTCCTGTGATCAGAAACCAGAGCATCTGCTTAATGGCTGTGCGACCTCTCAAAGCCTTTTCTACTGGCTTGTGGGGAAGGAGAGGTGCAAGACAGAGTCGGGTCCGCAGGGACAGATCCCGGGGCAGACAGACCACAGCTCAGTCAGGGCCCGCTGCGGCAGCCCCGTCGCAGCTGCACTAGACGCCGAGGCGAAGGCGGCAGCACGCCGGATCCGGCTCCGCTTCGACGTTTCCTTGTTAGAAGAAGGGGCAATCGTGGCTTGCCCTTTTATGAGAGGGGCGCTGGAGACCATGGAAGTGGCGTCTGAAGCCGGAGGCGTCAGTCCCCTCGCTCTGCATACCCCGAGGATCACCCCCCTCGCGCTGCTCTGGAGGGGGGCGCTCCAAGGCCAACCCAGGCGCCGGCGGCGAGACGGGACCTCGTCTACGCCCACCCAAGGGTGCTGGGAAGCTCGGGTGCAGAAATCAAGACGTGATTTGCCACAGATCTAACGAGCACTTCACAGGGATCCGAGGGGCCTCGGCTGCGCTGAAAGATGAGCGCGAATGAAGGGGGACCTAAGCGGGACCATAACCGGGGGGGAGGGGGCGTCTCGATGGGATTGCTCCTCACCTAAGTGGACCGTTAATTTTTTTGCACCCCCCCCCCAAGAATCAAAATGTAATTCGCACCCTGGTCCCCTGCGCCTCGCAGGCTGCCAGATGTAACCTCCACGTTTAACCTGCAAATATCCCGATGGCCGAGATAGAAAAGAAGGGCAAGTGTGGGGGGTTTCTACCCCACAAGCCAGCCCGCACTGGGAAGGAAGGGTCCATCCTCTTCCCGGAACACAAGGTCTCGGCAAGCTTTCCTGGGAGCGCCGCACGAGCCGGCCGTCGTGGGGAGCAGCGAGCAGGCGACCCCAGCGCGCTCCGCCATGCACCTGGCACGGGGGAATGCATTCTTGAATGTATTATTCTGCTGCAAAAACAAACACAGTCCGTTAAGCCTGGAGCATTTGTAATGACCTCCTCTTTGTTTGCCGAGACTGACGAGCGATCAGGCCAGATTCCCCCTTGGAAGCCAGATAGGTGGTCTCCACAACAGGGGTCAAACCTCTCCCTCGTGGGAGGCGGGACTGACAGGGAGGAGCCTCGTGACACCGTCAAGATCCGGGGGCCATGAGAGAATAAATAAAACTAATACATATGATTCGTAATCAAACGTATGAACGAGCTCCACCGGCACCTCCCGCTTCTCCGGCTTGCAGCAGGTGGCGGAGTGGGTCGGTGAGCAGCTTGCGCTACCACCCACGCAAGCACCCGAGTGCAAAGTCCGCCATAGGCAGGAGTTCCCGGACAGCAATAACTCTTCCCTCTCTCGTGTCAGGGAACCCGCAGGCTCCATCCGCTTTGCAAAACGGGTTGGGACAACACACTGACAGCTTTTTGCACCGCTACCATCTGGTGAAACCAGCGTGTCACAACGGGGTCTGCTGGTTCGCTAGCTTCTCCCCAGCCACCCAGCGCCTCACACAGATGTTCCCAGTGGACAGACGAGAACCATATCCTGTGATTCTGAGGATCATTTAAGCCCGAGGCAGTGAGGCCATAGCCACGTGGAGAAGACCCTCCGCTGATGATGACAGCATACGTCTCGCGGGGTAGGATCTGCCCCTGTGCTTCTGTGCACTTACTTCTGCCGCGTCCGTAGCCTTTAGAAGAGAAGGGGCATCTGTCCGTCTAGAGGGAGAAGAGGCAGCGATTGCATGACACAAACTGCCCACGGATATGCCACCCCGGAAGACCAGCAAGAGACCTGCACAGAAAAGACATCCCCATACTGAGGAGCAGTTTTCTCGGATGGTGTGAAAGTGCAAACTTTTTGAAAAATGAATCTTTATTCATGGGCTCCAAGAACACTTGTTAAAGTTTTCTTTTTGTTTTGTTTGTTTTTTAATATCAGAAGACAAACAGTATTAGAAAAGAAAATAGTCTTATCCAGTCAATTCCTCCCACGAAATACAGGGTTGATTTCACCTTCAGAAATTATTCCATATAAAGAGGTATTCTGGTTGTCTATGAAATCATAAATTCCAATAGCAGACAATAAAATTTACAATCTCAGGAATCACAGAGCCTAAAATATTCTGAACATGCTCCTTGAGCAAATAACATAATCCCTGGCACACTGGAACACATGGTTTGCTTCAAACATGTTTCATTTTGTCATCGCATTGAGTGTACAGTATTTCTCTTTGGGTGCAAGAGTGATTGATATCGTTGGAAGAATTGTTTGTAAGAACATGAAAGTTGCCAAAGCAAACACGTTGGAGGGAAGTGTGCAGAAGGGGGAGCAACAGTATTTGGAGTAGATCTGGGTTTGGGGAGTTCACATAGAGGTGAGACAGCTAGATGTAGAACAAATAAAAACATTCTGCACACTTCATCTAAATAAATTATATACAAAAATTGGCCTTTTGTAGACGTTAACAGCACAGTTACTGCTCTTCCCTCGTGCCCCTATAGAATGTGGGCAAGAGGCCAACTTTCTTCAGCTAATGATTTGTAACTTTTGTTCCACTGAATGAATCTATTAATATTTAGATCTTTCCAGTTTTATTCCATGAAAGCTGTCAGCATTGTAAAACAAAATAATCTATTTACCTCCTGTTCTACAGGTCCAGCACTCACTTGCATGGCTCCATGATGTACATTAATAGGTTTTTCTTATGCTCGAGTGAGCCGGCCAAAGGGAAAAACTTAAGATATTTTGATCTGTCTTTCTTTTAAAATAATGTTTGACAACATTCATTAGAAGGCGCAAACTCTGGGGTGTTCATTTAATAACTTTCATTGTTGAAGCACTAACATTTATTTTAAAAATCTTTTTATCTCTCTTTGCATCGAAATATGGCAAATGGTGTTGCTTTCCCCATGTTGTAGCTCTGCATCATAAGGCACAATAATAGCTCATCTGAGCAGAATCAGCTTTTCAAATGAGTCAAGTTTTTAAATAAATATTATTGATCGTCGTTTGAACAGAAATGAGCTCTAACCGCGTAGCTAGGTCGGGCTCGTTCCTAGGAGGTTTAAGCTACACCAGGTGCCTGGTCCTCCCCCCTCCTATTTTCATATCAATGGCCAATCTGTTCTCACACTGTGGCTGGGGCTGAGCCCTCCCGCCTGTTCTCCTAGGGGCTTGGCGACCTGATCCTCCTGCCCCTAGATCAGCCCTAGAGTTCAGCTCTGGTGTCAACTCCACGCTGCTGCAGGAAACCCTGCTCGCCTTCCCCTCACTGCACAGAGACTGGTGAGGTGCTGGCTCTGCCCAGCCTTCGCCTGGCATGGGTCCCTTTGTACAAGGAAAAACCTAGCTCTTCCTTTTGCCCTGAAAATCTCCCATTCCTTGGAGCTCTTGGCTTTTGACTTGCCCTAAAAATTACACCAGGGCAAGTGTGATCCTTGTGCACAGCCAATGGCCTAGGCAAGGTGATGGTAAAGTACGGGCTTATCTGTCTTTTTCAATGTGGACCCAAGAGTGTGAGGGGTGCTCTTTGACTAAAATCCAATGAAGTGCCCGGTAAAAAAAAAAAAAAAAAAAAAAAAGATGGACGGAA
>NW_017729024.1:126303460-126310448 GCF_001723915.1 Gavialis gangeticus
AAAAAAAAAAAAAAAAAAAGATGGACGGAAAGATACAGGACATCTGATTTGGACCCAGAATTGTCTCCGATTTCCTCTCCACAATTTCCAGGGGCGGAGGGGGAGTTAGCACAAGCTCATCAACATAGAGGTGCAATTAGTTAATTAAGAATACCAGCCTTCTCCCTCCTTTTCCGTAAGCCGCTTGGGTGCTGCCTCGCTCCTGGTCCTCGTGGGGAGGGGTCTTCCACGCATCGCGGGGAGTGAGACACACCGGGAAGAGTTTGCAGTGATGAGCCTGATGCTGCAGCCGCTCTCACCGACGCCAGCCGCGGGGTGGCTCTTCCACGCAACCGTGCACCCAGCACCGGGACCATCCGCGTGAACTGGCCTTTCCCCCCGGGTCCGGCCGGCCGCCGCGCAGGGCAGGGGAAGGAGCCGCAGCTGACCCCCGCACCCCGGGAGTTGATTGGGAAACCCCCAGCGGCTGCCCAAGGGGCGGGGGCGGGGCCGAGGGCGGGGCCGTGGGGAGCGCAGTTGTGGAGGCTGCTCTACGTCGTGCTGCAAGCTGCAGGATAAGGGGGTCGCGAGCAGCTTCGCGCCCTGGGCCTGGGCCTGGGGGCGGCAACAGGCTGTTTCCATCTCGTTTGGGGACACGGAGAGTGGCCTCCGCCCTGCTCCTTGCGGCAGGTCTGGGCGTTGTCGGTGCGCTGGGGGCGACGCCTGGGCCTCGTGCTGCAGGGTTGTGTGGTTTTAGGGACAGGCTAGCCAAGTACTGCATGGGATGGTTCTGCGGGGGGAGCCTGCCTTGAACAAGGGAATGGACTAGGTGACCTCGGGAGGCCCCTTCCAGCCCTGCTTTTCTATGATTCAGCCAGCCGGGAAGGAGAGAGCGGGGATGTTGCTGTAATGTGGTCCATAGGAACGCTGCTCCCGGCACCAGGCAGCCCCGCGCTAGCGCAAGAGAGGAGCTGCGGCGTCATCTTGTCTAATGTTTGCCTTTTTATTGTATTTTCCTGCTAATCGCCTGTATTGCTTAGCCCCGGCGCTGGGGAGGACAGCTCCCACCTGCGTACACAGCAGCCCAGGCTTGGGAGCCTGCCTCGGGAAGCAGGTGGCTCCAGTCCAGAGTGCCGAAGGGCCCCGGCCCTAGGGAGGGAGCATCCTTCCCGCCCAAGCCGCTTGTTTTCAGGTCGACGGGGATCGGCAGCCCCCACGGATTCACCTGAGGCCCCGCAAAGCCCCCGCTCTCCTTCCTCCACCTGCGCTGGCTCTGCAGGCTGTGCAGCCTGTGCCAAATGGCCCTGCGGTGCCTCCGCATAGAGATCTGGGCCACGAGCTCTGCCAGTGCTGATGTGTACTCAGGGCCGGAAGAGCCGTGGCACCAAGTCACACTGCACGGGCAAGCTTCAGCGCCCAGAGGGGCAGGGGTTGAACAAGGGATACTTTCTTTTGGCAAGAGTCAGGGGAAAGGGCAACCTCCTGAAAGGACAGACCGCTAGACCCAGCAAGTGAGACAGATACTTGACTGGGATGCTTTAGTTAGGGACGATACTGCCTTGAGCAGGGGGCTGGAAGGGACCTGGTGGGGTGTCCTCCAGCCCTGTTTTCCTATGATCCGATGATCCTGGGCCTGCCCTCATAGGAGTGGTTTCTAGGGCCAGAGAAGGTGCAAAGAGAAGCGAGCTCTGTTTGGTCCCGAGCGACTACAGTCCAGCCGCTTGGAGGCCCCTGGTGTACTCAGCCCAGCGCAACCCCCCTCGCTCAGCTATTTATTTGGTTGGTTTGTTCATTACCTTGCAATTTTTTATAAACAAAGATGAAATGCAGCAGGGGACATCCAGCCCGGACTGGAAGGGTTACTCCCCCCCCAAGTTTAAAATCAAGTGCCTGACACTGGCAGCAGCATTTCTAGTCAGGCAGCGCTGAGGGACTCAGTTGACTGTAATGGCTCATTATAATCCACCCGATCGCTACTAAACTCTTAATTCAGGAAGTGTTAGTGACTCTCTCTTCCTCTGAATGCTCTTGATGCTCCACCAGTCAAACTATCCTTTGTTCCGCAATTCTGTTACCTGCTCCTGGTAATTCATTTAGCTCCTATTTTACAGCCCTGCAGATGAGAATGAGTTAAAAAAGATAACGTTATATTTGTCTTTGCTTCACTCTTAAATTGAATAATGCAGCCTTAGACCCCTGGCATATTAGTAAAGCTTCTAATTTATTGTTAACAGGAGAAAAATGTGTTGTTTTATGCGCGATAATGCCTCTCACCAGCTGCACCCCCCTTGTCAAAACTCTTGATCAGCCCAGGGCTGGGGCCGCCTCGGGAAACCGAGGAAGAGCAGCCCTGCCCACCTCGGAGTCATGTGTTAGCGGGGCCTTGCTGCAGAGATGATGAATGCACTGACCCTGCTCATTTTCCTACATCACGGCGCGTTACATCACACGACAGTCACGATTCATTACAGTAAGATGATTTTCCCTAGGGGAAAGCTCCAGTCACATCTGTCTGCCAGGAGGAGATATAAATAGGGCTTGCGGAGGAATGATAGGGACACTGCAGGATCGCAGGAAGAGGGGAGAGCTCTTCCAGGAGCGGCCGCTCAGAACAGGGAGGTTTTGAACAGCAGCAGGAGCTCCCGGGGGAGGAGCTGCTGATGCATCACTAGGTCACTCCGTGGCTTGAAGAGAAAAGGTCTTTGCAAATGCATCCTTTGAAAGTGATGACTCACAGCACCTGAGTGCTTGTCTGATCCGCGGCCAGCCAAAACAAAGTGGCTCAGCTTTGAGGGCCGAAACTGGCCAGTAGCTGGAGAGAGCCAGATCCTCTCTGCTCTATTTGCAGATGACGATGACGATGACAGCCGCTTCCGTGTCAAATCAGATCCTTAAAAGAAGAAAATGGAAATAGGAATTAAGTCTTCTGCACAGAACTTAGCTTTGACATCCATTTCAAATGAGAGCAAAGCGCATTACAGCCCGATTGGTCGTGTGTCCCAGGTTAAAAACAGAAGTCCCCGACGTGCAGTAAACTTTTAAAAGAGTTAAAGCTGGCACGAAGAACCCCCTCCCCCAGGTAGTAACCTGCCAGCGTGCCAGCCGGCCCGGTCTGCTTTTCCCTTGGCCATTTGCCACAGCTGAATCGTTCTTGGTCGTAGAGGCATGTACTTGTCCTTACCTCGTGCTCGCCCTCCCTGGATCCCAGCCTGAACACAAGCTCTGGGCTCTCTGCGGCTTCAGCTGGAGGCCAGGAATGGGCACAGATCCGCGCTTCGCAGCCGAGCTTGTCGCGGGATCCTGTGGAAAGGAAGACTCCCTCGCGAGAAGGGGTGAGCGCGGCTTTCTGAGAGAGGAGAACCGACACGCCCAGCTGCTTGATCTGGGATCTCCTGCGTACTGAGCAGACCGCTGCCCGCTGCCCGCTGCCCGCTGGTGAATGGCCCGGTTGCAGGCAGTGATCCGCGATCCCACACTCCCGTACCCGGCCAGGAGCCTCGGTGCAGCAGAGCCGTCGTGGGCATCCTGGGGAGTCGAGGGTGATTCAGCCGGGGCGATTCTTTCCAGCCATTATTAAGCCCAGGAAGCTCCTCTTCTGGGAGACACTGTGGGGAGCGAGATGCACCGGGAAACCCCGCCAGGCTCTGCGGATGCATAACCTGCCCCAGGGCTCCTCTCCCCAACGGTTCCCCCTTGCCCAGTGATGATAGTCTTCTTGCTATCGATGCAGCTTGTTTCCTGGGCAAAACCGAGCAGAGCAGCGGTTCTCTTCATTCCCTCCGCCCTCCAGCTGCCCACTGCCAACCCGAGGAAGCGGTCAGGGCGCCGAGGCCAGGAGAGGAGAGGGCTGGCACCTGGGTCCCCGAGGGGCGTCGGGCATGGCGAGCTTCCCATCACTCCCCTCCTCCCTGTGGTCTAAGGCCAGGCAGCCACCCGGCAGAACTCGCTCTGACTATACCAGCAGCCAGGCCTGCAGATTTGGCCCCGAAGGCTCATCCCAGCTGCCAATGTTTGATGTGGGGATTGAGATTTAACAAGTATAAATAATCCTCAGTGTGAGGCCATCAAATCAGCAATGCATAACTGGAAAACTTTCTCCAAAACCTATTAACATAAGGTGCACTCCCGAGACAAAATATCTGTGCCCAGCGCTCGGCATGGCACGGAAGCCCATTCCTCAGCTTCCTGCAGACTCTGTCTGGGGAAGCAACATTAATAAAGGTATAAAGGGGGGTATAGAGCAAAGGCTATGCCCCATTTGGTCAGCTTTGACTGAAGCCATATGAAGACTTGAAAGGAGAGAATTTCCAGTCCTGAAATGTTCTGCAACGGCGTTGGGGCCATTCGTGTCAGCAAAACTCCCTGACAAATTACACATCCTGGAGATATTTCAGATATTCGGCTCCTTTTCTGAGGAGAGGACAATCTTCAAAAATAAATAACTTTCCATCCCCACTTCATTGCTTTGCAAACACACTGGAGGCTGCGCCGCCTGACAGCCCCGGATAATGTTACTCTTCAAAAGAGTCCTGACTTGTTGATTGGCATTTGGTGGGTTGCCTCTTGCCAACTAATAAGTGAGAGCTTTTTCCAGGCACTTGGGTCATTGCTAGCCTGTAAGTTTAAGAATCTGTGTGCAGCAGCCAAGTGCTAATGAAGAGAAGGATTGTTCTTTTATCTGTGGTATATTTAGTCCATGCCGGGGAGGTTTTCAGGGAGCGGCATTTGTCTGGGATGGTTTAGGAACACCAAATCCTGCATCCGCGCAGAGGGGTGGATGGCCCTGCAAGTCAGCTCCGTGGTTTTATATCAAGTTTTGAAAAGATGATTGCGGATGTTTTCACAGGACTGGGTGCTCTGTCCCTGGTGGCATTCAGGAGAGGGAAGAAAGGACGAGGCAGTGGCGTCGGGGTGTCCCTGGGGAGGTCCCACCCACCTACTCGGCCATACTCGGCGGTGCTGGTGACAATCCTTTCCGGGAGCCCTGCCTCGGGGTTGGTGGAGATCGCACAGAGCTGTGGGTGGTGGGGGGAGAGTGGAAACCAGTGACAGAGTGAAAGACTGATCTTTCCATCGATAAGGCCCTGTGGAAACGAACCGATCAGATACTAGCTGCCAGATTCTAAAAGCAGGGCAATATCTGCACTCCGTGAGTGAGCGGCCCCCGCAGGCCAGGACAGACTGGGTCGCTTTGCAGAGACCGGATCAGGGTTCTGGTTCTCGGAGCCCTTCGGGGCAACAAGCTCCGTGGGGGGAATCAAGTGCACCCCTTAATCGATGCAGGAGCACCTCCTGCCTAACTCTCGGGGGAGGACTGGGCGGGGAGGGGTTGTGTATTGTTATACTGGGTCCGATCCCGCAGGTACAGTCTTCCCCACGGGGAACCGCGCACAAAGCGCACTGGAGGCAACCTCTGCCAGCCGGGAGCGAGAAGGAGACCACAGGCCGACCTGTGCCGATTGCGTTGGGCTGTGCTGCAATCCGCGGCACAAGGAGGGTGCAGTGGTTTTGACACAGTGCTCCTCTTCCCTTTCATTGGCTGATGATTTAATCGCAACCTTCCATTTTTTTCCTTAAAAGCCGGCGGGTCCGAGTCTAGCAATTTGCAAGGCCTTCTCGCCTAATGATGCACAAGTTGCCGAGCGGCCCCGCTCCGCAGCTCCACCGCCCCTCGCCGGCTCCGCCTTCACCTGCCGCGGCCGAGGCCTTACTCCCCGCGGCAGCTCAGTCAGCCGGGAGCCCAGCCGCCGGGAGCACCGGGCAGGGCTCTGTAGTGCGAGCCCTTGGGCATCGCTCGGGACGAGTTGGGAGGTCACCTCTCGCCCCCAGTCCTGGCCTTTGCGAGGCGGGTGTTTCTCCCTGGCCAGGCTGGAAATCCCTGGCCTGGCTTCCTGGCCTGGCCTGACTGCGGCACTGAGATGGACTGGAGCAGAAGCAGGGGACGGGCTGGAGATCAGCACCTTCCCTGCCCGGCGCCGGGACAAGGCAGCCGGCAGTGCAGCGCGCTGCCCCGCCGCCTCGGCCCCCTCCGGGGCTGGAGCTCCTGTGGCCGCGGCCAGCCGGGCCCCGGGGTGGCACTGCAGCGGGGGGAAGCCCGCAGCTGTCCGCAGTCAGGCCGAGCCTGCCATCTTGTCACTCTTCAGGGCAGAGGCTTTGGCCTGGAGTCATTTCTCTCCAGCATTGGTGGCCGCATTATCTTCTTCTTTTTCAAAGCAATTCAAACGTGCAGAAAAGGCAGGAGACAGAGCCGGGAAGGAGTTTCTTTTGAGTGATCAGTGGGATCTGTCCAGGCCCTCTAATTAGGGCGGGATCCGGGGTGGCAGTAGTTTCCAAACATTTTAATCGAGCTCTTTTCAATGGCGAGGGATAAATGTAGCAACTGTTACCGCCCCACTGAATGGCCGCCTCCCCTGGTGGGTATTCAGGGTCTTTTCACAACCCCTAAGCGGTTTAATCTATGGGGCCCGCAACACTCCAAATATCTTCTAATTAGTCTAATTAGAAAGGTGGACGGAGAGATGTGAGGAAGCCAGAAGGAAGTTAGGAAGATGCTCAATGCTGCCAATCTCCATCGGGAGCTCTTCATTCTCTGGGGAAAAAAGGCCTGGCGCGGGGGAAGGGGATTCATGGTGTGTCCGCGCCAATAATGAAGCTGGGGGAGAAAAGCTGCCTCCAGCTTTTATGTGGCTGGCAGAAAGCTGCGGGGAAAGCGCCTTGTGCTGTTGTGTCCTTCCCCGCCCAGCCCTCCCACGCGGGTCCCTTCATGGGAAGCTGCTGCTTCCAGCTCTAGAGGCGGCTTTGGGTCGGGCCCGGAAAGGGGAATGAGGAAAATGTCCTCCTCGGCCCTGCTCCCAGGCTGACATGGCTCAGGTCCCCGGGCCGCCCGGGACCGCACCCGCGCCGGGCCTGTAGCTGCTGCCGCCGCCCGCTCGCCGACGTGCGGGGCACCTGCCCCGGGCGCGGTCCAGCAGGTCCACAGTGCCCGGTTCCCATGGGTTTGGCCCCGGGA
>NW_017729024.1:126311021-126319856 GCF_001723915.1 Gavialis gangeticus
GGGGTGGCACTGCCCGCTCGAGGCCCCGGAGGCAGCGCAGCGCAGCGCGGCCCTGCCCGCGCCGGCGGGGCCGGACGCCCTGGCAGTTGCCGCCACAACCTGAGCTCCGGAGCCGAGCCGCGCGGCCCAAAGCGGTGGAGGGCTTCGCAAACAGATGGAGACAATAGGAGTCTAGTTAGATCGTTTTTCTGGACGCTGTTTATGGTCGGGAAGGGATCAATCGTTTCTAAATGTTACCAGCAAAAATGATCCTGTGTGGAATGCAACTAATCCTTTTCGGTTCCTGTCAACTGTTTCCACACACGGATTTTTCAAATCAAAGATCCGGACCGCAGCTGGTGAGGAGGGTTTAACCTTGTCGCGCTTTGCAAGGACGGGGACCCGTCTACTCCCCACCCCAGCATAGCAGCGGGAGTTTTGCAACGCTGCTGTTGGGTGCAGGAGCAGACACAACACGCGCCTGTTTACACGCGTTTGCCAGACTGCTGCAGTCCCCGCCGAGGTCCTCCCGGCCAGGTCTGGGGTGCAGGAAAACACCGGAAACTTTGCCCCCGGGAAGCGGAGCGCACCGCCGCAGACGCCTTCCTTTTTCACTTTCCTTACATTTTCTGCCCGGCAGGTTTTAAAGGAGAGGGATGGGAGAGGCCGTGAACCGGCCCTTGGTGCTAATGGCTCCGTTAGAGCAGCCCCCAGCCCAGAAACCTCAGTGCTCCTCCTGCCTTTCTACAGGGAAAGCGGAGGCAGGTGCAGCTTTTTGCGGCCGATGTCCGATCCCCCGATTCAGGCCCTAAGCACCATCTTGCCCCTCCGGGATCATTGACAACCAAGTCCCAAAGGCGCCACTAGGAAAACTCTGCCTTTTGTCCTGCAAAATGTCAATAGCTTCATTACCTTCCTCGCGGATCTATTTAGCTGAAACATTTCCAGTGCTGCCTTCGCCAGTTAAGAGAGCGCTAAACATTACAAGCTGAATTTGCCGACTGAAATGCTCTTGAGCTGAGACTTCCAATAACTTAGCTCGCGGTGAAAACAAACAAGCAGGGACTTTTTTATTGCCCATTTTAAAAGCGTTTGAGGCTTCCTGCCAGCAGCCTACCCAGTTCAGATCACTCATACGCACAATCACACCCAAAGGCATCTAAAACGCCTAGGTTTTGAGGCCGAAGACGCAGAATCCCCCGTTCATGTCAGTGGGCAATGCGGGTATGGGGGAGGCGTGCTCCACCGACCCTCCGCTCTTCCAGTCTCACAGCCTTGCCTTGTTCCCCTTCTTCGCGTGTGTACCAAAGATCTTTGGGATTCGCGGATCTAAAGAAAGCAAAATAATCGACGATTAAAGCAGCTTGTTCATGTCAAAGTTGTGTCTGAGCATTCACCCTTAACGCCACCGCGCACTGAGCTCCCAGGCAATTTGTAGCATCTTAGAAGAACCGCTTCTGAGCAGGTACGAGGCGGAGGTCACTCGCGGGCCCTCCCGGGACACAATCGCATGCTTCCTTTGGTGTTTATTTATACAGGGGGCCTATGAGAAATAGGCATCCTTAGCACAATGCGAAAACCAGCTCCTCGGCTCAGCCCTCTCATGAAACTTTTGATACTTTTACTGACAAAGAACAGGTCAGCCACTTGCATCAGACTGACTGGAAACAGGGGCTACGGATGTGGTTGGAAAGTTTCAGAAATCAAGAGCTCTTCCGCACTGCCCGTTCCGACGTGGTAATTTTAAAGGCATGTGCAAAATGCATTTAGAGCAGTTATAACTGCACAGTGCTTTTGCAATACTATTTTTTGCGATCTTTCAAACGAGTGGAATAAATGTTGGGCTTCACTAACTCAGATTAGGTTGGTTGCGCTGCGGGGGGTTGAAAATCTGCCTGGTTTGTCATTTTGGCTGTCAAAATACTCTTGTGAAAAACAGCTGTTTGCATCAGGGTCCTCCTATAAAACATCTCCCCGGACAGAGGAAAGCGGTGCTCTAAAGTCAGAAAATAGACGTGCTGAAAGTGAGCTAAAGAAGTTGATTTCCAGGAAAGCGCTGCCCTTTGCCTCCTCCGACAAAGCGTTGGGGGCATTTTTCTTTTTCTTTTGTTTTATTGGAATCACCACCCCCCCTCGCCGGCATTGGAGCCGCACAGAGGAGGTTCCCCAATGTCTGCTTACTGCGCTGAGACTTGGCACGGGAACTGTTACAACCCGCCCAAAGCCGTGCCAAGGCTTATTTGGTAAAGCCAGAGGAAAGAGTAAGTAAGGTGCGTTTTATATAGCGTCTATATAAATATAGAGTCTGTATATACAGTCTATATTGATATAGTTTATATATAATATAGCTATTGTCTATACACACACACACATATACATATACACATATCTCTATCTATACACACACACACACACACATATATATACTGCATACAGTTGGCCATATTGTCCTTTATGAACATGCCTGAACCACCCGACCGGTCTTAATGTCGTGTTGTTTCACTGTAAATTTGACAGGTGAAATGTTGCCGGACACATGCAAACGGTATTAGAAAAATCTCAGCTCAGTCAAAGACTCACTACATATATTCGCCAGGAGGACGATGTTTACTGTAAAACAAGAAAACCCGAGGAAGACTCCTCTTTTCTCTGCCTTCATTGCGTGTGTCCATCAAATACGGACACGTGTAGCCCACGCCAATAATCAGCCCAGAGAAACGGACATACACATCGGAAAATTGGAAAGGAAGAGTCCAGTCTTGTTTCAATATTTTTACTGAGTGGACGCTTCTTTCCCAATATGGTCAACGAATACCTATATCTATACCAGTCAGATTGTATATATACATATATAATTATATATATTATTTATATGCATATATATAGTCATAAATTTATTTGATATGTACTCGCGCTCCGAAATGCACACATCTATGGGTGGGGGGGGGGTACCTAATAGGGGCAAGTCTCTCCCCGTCTTACTCAAAAGACTTAATATGATAACTGAGATCTCGATTTCCCCTTGGCTTCCAACGTCAATGGTATCATTTCTCATCGAAATGTAAGGCCTCGCAGAGCTCTGCGTGTCATGTTGCTCCATCCAGAAGCAGAGCAGTGCTGTCTTGCTTTAGATAGCTTGAATTATTCGGATACAAAGTGGTTCCCCCAGCGCTGAGTTCAGTGAGACCATCTCTGGCCTTGGCCCGACTCCGTACGGAGCACGTCCTTCCGGGCCGTCCAGGCGGGAGTTAACTCTCTTACTCTGGCCCCCATACAAGGATTCCCCCAGGCTGACGCCCAGCGCCTTTCCCCCCTGAGCCCGGGTGACCTGCGTCCTCCTGCCCCTCCAGAGCCGAGTGCCCGGCTCGCAGGCCCGGCTCTAGTCCCGAGCTCCCGGTGGGACAGGGCGGGCTTTTCCCCGAGCACGGGCTACCCCGGGGGAAGTGGTCTCAAGGCAGAGGCTCGAGAGCGATCCTGCTTTCTGGCTAGCCGGTCAATTTTCCTGGGGGCAGAAGCACTGCAGGGGCCTGGAGCTAAAACAGGCTCGGGTTTGGGACCGGCCTCGTGGAGGCCTCCCCAGGCCGAGGGCAAGGCGCGCACAGACAACGCGGAGCAAGGTCATCTGCTCCGAGCCAGCGCAGCAGAACAATCCAAACAAACCGCTTCCAAACCCGCGGCTCACATGCAAGTCCCTGTCTCATAAAATAAATCTCAGTAATCATTAGAGCCCCATTCCCTCCTACATATGGCTTTTGTTTATTATAGCAGCTCGCATTGGAAATTAGATTCAGGCCTACAGTTTAAAAAAATATTTAAGGTGATGTGCACAGCAATCAAACTAGAAAGAGGGTGTGAGGGGAATCAGTGCAGCTGCTTGTGGGGCTAAGCGTGCTTTGCATTTTCTCACAAACTAGCTGGACTATACAGCAAGGCAGAAAAGCAGAGAAACACTATCTTCCAGGTAAACAAAGCCAGGCAGCTCCAGGGGCAGGGTTGGGAGCGATTAAAAGTTAGAAATAAAAATAAAAACCCGTTAGCCAGGGGGAAAAAGGAGACACGTCTCGTTGTAGAACATAGTCCCGAGCTGGCACCTACCTGCAAAGAAACTGGCAGCCTCCGGGGAGGTGAAACCTCGTCTGCAGTGGAAACAAAAATCTGCATCGTGTGCATTTGCTCTTTGGAAAGGAGAGGACTGCAAGAGATGAGAGAGACCTGCCGCTAGGGACAATGTGAAAAACGGATCTGGTTAGAATAGCATAAATCCCAAAGTGCACGAAGCAGCTGGTCATGATCACCATTTCCATTATTTCTGTCAAATACAATATTATCAGGGACTACTGAAGTACTTACTGTAACTAATGAAGGAAAGTATTACATGCCGAGCACAGAGCACGGCGTTTTGTCCCTGCCAGAGGCCATTAGAGCAGACACCTTTTTTTTTTTTTTTCCATGGGCCTCTGTTGGAGCAAGGATAAACTTGAGAGCTGCTTCTTGTGCGGAACTTCCTTTGGGACAACAAATCACCCCGAGATAAAATAGAACAGGGGCAAAATGGGGGCAGGCGATCCCAGGCTTCCTGGCCAGAGGAGAGGGCAGTTTGGGCCCCGGATAGCTGGCATGATTTTATAACGAAGCGGCCTGAATCAGCAGCCTGGGGGCAGTTCCCAAGGGCCGCAAGCAGCAACTAACTGCGGCAGCTCTGACTCAGTCCCAGCCCTCCGCCAAGCAGAGACCTCGGATACAGGACTGAGGAGGAGAAAGCAGATTCAGCTGCTGAGCAGAACGACTTTTTCACCGGAAGAAAAGGACCAGAAATGAGTGTATCCGCCAAGTAATAGCCACGCTACCACTGGAAAACTTTTTAGAGGAGGCAACTTCTAGAAAAGAAAGGCCCAGACTAGGAAGGCCTTGACCATATGGAATAGGGACTGTACTGTCCCCACTGAAACTTGAGTTAACGGCAAAAGTGTCACAGCGTCCACTAACATCAGCAGAACATTTGCTGCGAAGGGACCACATGTGCAGAAGTGCAAACTAATCAGCTTTATACGGGGGTGGGAAGGGGAGGGTTTTTTTTATAGGGGATGTGGGAAGGACCCAGCGCAGTGTTGCCGGAGAGAACTGTTATATAAGATGGTTGAGAAGAATTAGGGGGAAAAACCTAATTAAAAATAAATAAATCACACAGCAGAGAGAAATAAATATGTGGAAGGAAACGTTTCTGAATAGACACTGTGTGTGGCATAAATAAAAGCTATTGAATACATCAGGGCTTCATTAAATTCCCAATAGATAACATTTGGCTAAATCTATCCGTAGATTAAAACTCCGCATAATAGCACCATAAACGAAAAACTTTCTTTTTGTGTGGTCCTTCTGGAGGAACCGATTGAAACATTAGCCCCCGTATAGAGCAATCCCCCCCCAAGTCAGCTCCAGCAATTCGCCTCTCAGCCCTACGGGGATAAGAGGAGAGAAAGAGCCGGGTTAATGAATCCACACGTTGTAGCTGGGAGGAGGAGGAGGAGGCGACACCCTCATGTTTGTCCCACCAGTTTGTTTATTAGGGCTCAGCCTATTTAGGAAGAATTGCTCCGCTGGGCTCGGCCTTGCAAACGCTACAAATATCCTTCTGTCTGCCTTCAAAGAAAAGGGGACACTGCGCTGCATTTGCATGCGAATGGGGAGAGCCAGCTCGGAGATGCTGTTAGCCCCATCAAAGGCCGCGGGGCCGGCCGGCCTTTGTTACAGCACCTGCTCCTGCCCCGCGCAGCGCAGCGCGGCGGGCGCACGGCGCTGGGCCCCGCACCCGCGGCCGGACCTGCACACGAAGCAAGCCCGAGATGTGAGGCGTCGCCGCCAGAGTCGGACTAAACAGCCCCGAAGGAGCGACACAACTTCGTGTCAGCTCTAGCTGCCGCCGATTCATTCTCTGGTCCAAACGGAGGTTTGTGTCCAGACAAGGTGCAAAACTATGGCATCAAAAATGCAAGGAGCACGTGGCAAAAGAGTCCCGTGTCCTATACTTTTCAACAGTATTTGCCTCTGAAGAATCCCCAAGGGGAAAAAAATAACCCGCAGTCACGCAGTCCGCGCACACACTCCTTCAGAAACAGAGATATCCCTACATTCTTCCTAGGATGAGGCCAAAAATCACTAGCACTAGGAAGCGGGCAGCCTGGTGACTGGATACTGTATACAGTTACACCTTCTGTCATCTAACAGCACAGGTCGACTACCGAAAAGAAAAGAAAAGAAAAGCTGTGGCAGGGTCTGAGTAATACTCTATGTACTGAGGAGCTCTGTGTAGTAGCCCTAGATACAGATGTATTTTCCCTCTTCAAACTTGCTCTGATTCATTTGAACATGAACACTTCCCAAAGTGCCTAAAACTAGGCTTCGAAATCCGGGTCTGGGGGCCTAAATACACCCGGTTTGATTTGAGATATGCCCAGCACTCAGGTCCCGTTGGAAGTGGAGGTGGCTGACAATGCTGGGCGCCGCTGACAACCAGATTCATTCTGAGCCATAAACCGTGAGGCTGCCCTGCTAATTTAAACTCTATTAATACAACGTTTGTGGGATTTACCACACATTTCCCCATGTAGGTTACTCCATCAACTAAAAGAATACGCTCTGGGAACAAAAAATAGACAGGTCTCTTAGAGGAAAGTCTTGGATCCTATTTAATTAGGGTCATTTGTGAATAATAATGAAGTCTTCCTACAAAGGCAAATATGGGCTCTGCCTTTGAGAATCCTCTTTTATTAGAAAGCTCAGACGTGACCATAGGTATTTTTTGTACCCTAAGGACTAGGGACAAGTAAAAGGGCCCTTCATCTATATGCTGCAAGTGGAGCTGAGCTGAGATCATACCTTCAGTCATTCCGCTTATTAAAAACAATTATTTTAACACTGCATTGCTACAACTGAAACGCCAAACCAATGTTTGTATCTATCCTCCAGAAAAAAATACCCTGAAATGTGAAAACGTTTAACCACAGGACTCTTAAAAAAATAAAATAAAACTTCCGCAGTTTAGGAAAAATCACATTTCTTCCTTAATCAAAATAGCCTTTAAGTAATGTCACGGGAGAGACCTTTGAAATGGAAACGTATACAATTTTAGCTCACGATATTCTGCTAGTGGAGCAGTCCTAGGCCTGATTTTAAACACAGGATTTTCCAGCCCAAATTCTGAATACTTCCATTTCTGTAAAAAATCACTCGACCAGTAAAAACATCCCTCCTAGCAAAGCCTTGTGTGCTAAAATGTAAATCCGACATGACAAGAACTGCTCGCATGCTTTATTGTGTATATTTATATCTCCCTGTTTTCATTAAGTAAGCATTTAAATTAAATACTGGTGGAGATTTGAAAATGGATTTTCTACTGCCTAAGTTGAAAAGTAAAAAAAATGCTCTGATTAACTTCAAATATTGCTTCCTAGTAAGCTAAACGTTTAAGCAAAATGTCCTTTAAAAACTGGATATACTATTTGTCTTTTCCTCTGGACGTTTTGAAAACTAAACTGATGCAGCTGCGATTTAAAGGACACCCAAAGTATTTAAAAACCTACATTTATTGACTCGAAAGCAACTCGTTTTATTTGTCAGGGAGTGGGACCTGCAGGAAGTGGATTTTCCCCCCGCCAAGGAGTTTTTGACTTTTATTCCCTGGTTAGTCTTCGTTCTTTATTTTGGCCTTTTTATCATCTGTTAGGGCTGGAATGGGCTGGACATCCCGTGGGTCACATACAGCCGGACTGAGCTACTCACTGTAAAGCACTTGGCCTCTTGTTGTTAGTAGGGTTTTTCCCTACTAACCTCACATAAAAATGACCAGGCTCTAGGGTCAAGGGAGACTACTAAAGAGGGACCGTCCGAAGCCAATTGTTTGGGTGGGATCTTCTTGTTTTTTTCGGAAAATTAAAAATTTTATTTTTGAAAACGTGTAAAAATTTTACATTAAAACGGTACAATAATACTTGCCAGTAATTTCTTTTAACAATATTCCTTGTAAAGAGTACGCAGAAAGTACAAAATAAAATAATAATAATAAAAAACCCCTCCGTAAGTCTATTATCGTACAAAACACAGGTTAAAATAAGAAATGATAATCTCGGTTTTCTTCTGTGTAAACATGTTCGTCTGGGTTATTTTTTTTTTCCTTTTCTTTTCTTATAAAAGCACAGGAGACGGGTACTAAAAAGTATTGCTGGGCTGAGCTGTCCTCCCTCGACACTTTGTTTTTATTGGACTGAGTTCCTGGACCTGAGAATCTCTGAACGTCAATGGTTTAGAGACATTTTTATATATATATCTATATATATCTATATATATATATATATATCTTATCTATATACTTTTTTTTTTCTTTTTTAAGGAAATAGAAGGATAACTGGCGGCGGCGAGTGGGTCCTGCCCGCGCAGCGCAGAGATCGGCTCCGCGCAGACACGGCGGCAGCCGCGGGTGGGAGCGAGACCGGGGGGGAGAGGAGAGGCCGCAGCGCCTACCTTCCGCGAGGCTTTCCCCCATTAACAATTTGAAATCCTAGCAGTAAAGTTCTCGCCGCCGGAGAGGGCCGTGCCCTGGTGCAGGGTCCCCAAGGCAGCGGCGGCGGCGGAGGACACCGAGGAGGTGACGAGCGACCTGGCGAGGAAGGGCACCACGGCGGACTGCGAGGCGCAGCTGCTGCCGGCCGCGGGGCTCAGGCCGCCGCCCATGATGCTCTCGATGGAGAAAGGCGAGCGGGCCAGGCCCGAGCCCGCCTTGGCCGCGTGCAGGGAGGAGGCCAGCGCCGGGCTGAGCGGCGGCGCGTAGCCGAAGGCGGTCCGGGCCAGGTCGGCGGCGGC
>NW_017729024.1:126320786-126321877 GCF_001723915.1 Gavialis gangeticus
TGCAGGGACCGGCGGGTTCCCCCCCCCCCTTCCTCCGGGAAGATTTGAGTTAAATCAAGCCGGGATGGAAGCGCTGTCCCGGGCGGGATTGCTCAGGCAGCCTCTGGCCTCTCTCTCTCTTCCCCCGCCCCCCGGTTCGGGCTTTTTGTCACGCGTGGGTGCGTCCCAAACCGCTCTGGGCGCCCGTCTTACAAATACGAGTCTTCCCCCCCCCCCCCCCCCCAGTGTGTCTGATAGTATTTGTATCGATCTGTTTGGAAGGGAAGAGGGAAGCTCGCTTGTCCTGGGGACACGGGCAGACGGCTATTTACCGCTGCCTTGCGCCAAGGGAAATCAATCGGTGTGTTTTCTTTTTTTTTCTTAATTTCTTCTACTTCCAGCTCTGGAGCACACGCAAGGAGGAAGGTTGGCCCGATAGCTTTTTCAATGCCTGGTGACGCGCGATTTATAACAACGACAGATTTTATGACAACAAACGATCAGGGGCATCAAAACATTACACAAAATGTGAAAGGGGGACGGAGTCAGCGGACCCCTCCTGCAGTCACACGGGATTTCAAGCCCCCCGGCCCCGCGGCCGCACGCGCCTCTGGGGGAGTCACTCGCTGCATCACAACCCGCTTGAAACTGGGGGCGTTTTATAGACTTTCACTCTGAGGAAAATCAGCCGCCAGCTCCGACAGCCCATTTCAAAAGAAGGCTGCAGTTCAAAAGCTTTTGCAATAGATCCCCCTCCATGAAAAGTTCCAGGCACCACTGCTTCCAGCTCAGGGTTATGTATTTACCGCCTAATCTGCGTTACTATTTCCAAATAATCCTATTTCATTTTGTGGAAATCCTGTTTCCATGTTGTGCCTTGCTTCTGCAGGAGAACCCCACAACAAAAAGTCACGAAAGCGAAATGCTCGAGAGTTACGCGGCGACTTGTGCGTCGCAGGCAGGTCCGCGGCTGCACGCGCCACTGCGCTGCTCCCAGCCTGTATGAAGGCAAAGGGCTTTTCCGGGGGCAAATCGTCCCGAGCGGTTTGGGGGGAGCTAAGGCGAGTCCTGCCAAGAAACCCACCGCCCCGCCCCCCCCACCCTTTTTTAGA
>NW_017729024.1:126326877-126341687 GCF_001723915.1 Gavialis gangeticus
TTTGTGGAAATCCTGTTTCCATGTTGTGCCTTGCTTCTGCAGGAGAACCCCACAACAAAAAGTCACGAAAGCGAAATGCTCGAGAGTTACGCGGCGACTTGTGCGTCGCAGGCAGGTCCGCGGCTGCACGCGCCACTGCGCTGCTCCCAGCCTGTATGAAGGCAAAGGGCTTTTCCGGGGGCAAATCGTCCCGAGCGGTTTGGGGGGAGCTAAGGCGAGTCCTGCCAAGAAACCCACCGCCCCGCCCCCCCCACCCTTTTTTAGAAAGGCCTTTATTTATTTATTAACTTGATTTTGTTTTCTTTCATTATCGCGTATGTACTTCCAATTCTCCTTTTTCCTCTTAGGAATCCGCACTGCGTTTTTCTCCACGCCGGGAACCTTGCACCACACAAGCCTCTGGGAAGGCCCCGCTGTAGGACAAGGCCCGGAGCGGGCTTTCTCGCGCTGTTTTCTTGGGTGTCAGCCACGCGGGGAAGCCGGGCGGACATTGCCCCCAGGCTGCTATTATAGCCTTTCCCAAGCGTCGACACCCACGTGAAGGAGCCAGCCGGGGACCTGCGTGCCGAGCACGGGCCCTCTTATCTGAACGGACTCCTGGGCACCTCCCCTGCCAAGCCTGGCACCGCCGCCGGGCGGCTCTGGTCACGGGAGGAAGGCGAGGGGGCTCCCGCGGGGCGCTGAGCCACCTCTGCCCGCACACGAGGCGGGTGTGCTCCATTGCGGGCTCTCTTCTGTGCTCCTCTTCTGGATTTCTCAAAGCACCGCTTGTAGATCACCACCTTGCTCGCTTGTTTTCCGCTGGTCCCCGGAGCTCTGCTAAAGCTGAAGGCAGGAGAAATAACCCGCACCCCCCACGCACCCTGTTGGGCAGGGACAGCCGGCCGGCAGCAGCGGGGCCGTGCCCAGCTGCAGGAGGGGGCGGAGAGGCTGAGCCGGGCCAGAGGGGCCGGGAGCCCTGGGGGTGGCGGGCAGCTCAGCTCTCCCAGTTGCGCACCGCCGGCAGCGCCGCATCTCCCCGCCGCGGCCCGGCACACGGGGGAGCGCTGCCATCTAGCGGGGAGAGGCCGGAGTGCCCCTCGCAGGCAGCCGACAGCCCGGCCCGGCCCGGCCCGGCCCGGCTCGGGGGCCGCGTGCGACTTGCCCGGCGCTCCTCCCCTGCCCCGTGCAGCCAGGGGGGCTGCGGGCAAGAAGACGCCCGCCCGGGGCTGAACATCAGGACAGGATCCGATCCGCGGAAAGCGGCCCCTGCTGCGCGCACAGCTCCGGCTCCTCGACCCGCTTCGCCGCCCCCCGGCGGTAGCTCCGGGCCGGGCTCTCGCTTGTAGCCAGGCTGCTCCACTGGCTGTGGGGATCTGTCTGGATCCTGGGCGCAGGTACCAGCCGGCCCCGCCCTTCGCTCCGTCCGTTTCTTTAGACGCCAAAATTGCTACGGAGAGCAGAGAGGAGCCGGCACCCGCGCGGCTGAAAGGCCTCGCCGATGAGCGCGCCGTCCCGCGCGAGGAGCCGGCCACGGCTGGGGGCGCCTCCCTGGCCGTTTGCTAACGCGGCTGATGCTCTTGTGGAGAAACTGTGGGCAGCAGGTTCATGCTTTCCCGATTTCCAGCCGCCCTGCCCGTCTCCTGGGCCAAGCGCCGCCCTGCGGGGACAAATCTGAACGCGACCCAAGTCATTTCCAGGTCTCTCACTCCTGTCCTGGCCCATGCAGGCGCTCCTGGCTCGGTGGGAGGACAGGCTTCCTCATCTAAGCAAAGCTTCCCCCGATAATAGGCATCAACGTGATCCCAATAACTCAGCCTAGCAGAAGCCGTGAGGGTTGGAGTGAGATTCCCCGAGGTAAATCATTTGGCATGAAGGATCCCCACACAAGATATTTTAGCCTGATCTCCTGTGCAGATTCATAACCCAAGACAGAAATAGAAAAACACAGAAAAATAATAAGAGTTAATTTTATCTGTCTATCTATCCATCGATATAGATACAGAGATAGATATAGATATCTATATATAGATATAGGACCTTATTATATATATATATTTGTATATCATATATGTGTATATGTGTCTATAATAATATAATATATATTATATGTGTGTATCTCTTATATATACTTGTATATGTATAAGTGTGTGTATATATGTGCTGCCATTGGGAGGACAGCATGGGAAACCAAGCCCTGCACTGTTCCTAAAAGTCCATGTGCTATCTACAGATGACTGCAGCTGAATGACGTCCAAGACCCAACATATTCTTTCCCCCATATCCAGCCCCAGGACTCTTGAAGTGCTGTGACAGAGTACGAATTTCTCAGCCAACCTCCACTGTTGAAGTGACTGAATAAGAAGAGATTGGTACTCTTAGCTATCATGATCCAGACCAGCTAGGGCATTCTAAATTAAAATGAATGCCTTGAGTTATACAGGGAAGCAGAAAATCAGTCAAGCTTCTTGCATTAGATGAATGGATTCCCACCTGATCTCATATCTGAGTTACTCAGGCTGTTTGTTCTGTGACTTCACTAATGATCTCCTGGTCCAAGTCATAAGTTAAGGTGACACTGTATGTTGGTGCTGGATTTAAGGCATTTGATCATCATCATACCAAACCTTTATGATGAGACTGGGGTTGTCTTTGCTCTTTAGGATGAGCAGGTATATTTTAGGGAAAAGGTCTCTGGGAATTCTTTGTTTTTTATTAGGTCAAATTAGGACACTACTTTCCCCATTTGCTTTAGAAACACAAGAAGTTAGAGGCATAATTTTAAAGGATATTTTAAAGATAACACTACTATCTGAATTTGTAAAAGCTGGGCATTTTATATTTAAGTTCATGGAAAGACTGCTCCAGAAAGAATTACATTTGTATTCTTATTTTCAAACTCAGTACACATATGTGTACAGGTGCACATTGCTCTTCACTCCTCAAAAACTGGCAGAGTGGAGAGTATGGGAGAATTAAAAAAGAGGATGGAAGTGGTAAAGAAAGGGGTAGAATGTCTCAAGTTTTGGAACTACTTTTCTTGGCACAGATAGATGAATACATTATGCACAATGCAAGAAATATTGGAAGGAAGTGAGCCATGCCTCATTCAATGTACCGTATGTCTTACAAGACACAGCAAATGAGGCAGAACTCTACATACTTTCAGAGATGTGCACGGTAGTCACACACACGTGCATATTACAGCATTCCTTCACTTAAGGCAGCAGAGGCGTAATGAGCAGCTGGCACCCTGGGCAAACCCTGAGGGAGAGCGAGGGACAATTCTGAGAGTTGGTGCGGGGTATGGTTTCAAGAGCTGGGGGATGCTCAGGTTTCAAGAGTGGAGGTGGATGCACCAGTCTTACCCATGCTGGGAAATCCAAAACAGACCCCAACTGAGCTTCTGCTGTTACATATTCTGGTAGCTGTGGCTAGGGTCTGTTTTGGAGTCCTCAGCATGGGTAAGCTGTGGATCTGCTCTTGCTGCCAGGGCATGGACTTTATAGGGCTGGAGGATGATTCCAGTGCCACTCCTAACGTGGTGCCCAGGGAAGGAGCCTCTCTGGCCCACCCCTAATTATGCCACCATCACGCAGGATTTCTCAAAATATAGGTTGTAGGTCCTGAACAGAGAAGAGGGATGGGGAAGATTTTACAAGGGATTAGGAGGTGGAACAAAATTATTAAC
This sequence comes from Gavialis gangeticus, assembly GCF_001723915.1. Taxonomy (NCBI): domain Eukaryota; kingdom Metazoa; phylum Chordata; order Crocodylia; family Gavialidae; genus Gavialis; species Gavialis gangeticus. The sequence continues at coordinate 126,330,548 of NW_017729024.1, forward strand.
ATTTTGTAACAAAATATGAATAAACAACAAAAAATTATAAACATGGATACACAGCATAAGTCTTGCACTATTAGAGTTTGGTATGTTTCACTGCAATTAGATTGTTAAAAACTGAGACCCTCACTAGCATTCTCTGAGGACACTAGAGCTTACCTGAATATGTAAGATGTTAGAGCCCCTGCTAATAAAACAGTCTTAAGCTTGTTCTTTTAGATATCCTGAATTTATTCCACTCAAGTCAATATAAACCATATTAAAATACATTATTTATAAAGTAGGGCAAAGTACAAGAAACCCTGCACACATTTATTCAATTAACATGAGTGGATATGTTGAGTGTAACTCATATGGACCAGAAGCACTGTTAAAGTTCACATAGTTATGACATGGTCTACTTTCCAAAGTTGTTTTTTGTTGGCACAGTTTAGTATGTATCTACACCCAGGTTTCAGTCCTACTCCTAACCCCAGAATTTCTGTTGGTAAAATAAGACTATCTCCTGAATGGTAGAAGAGTTCCACTGACAAAATGCTTGCATGAATTCCGCATTAACTGTCCTGGTAAAAGCCGTCGTTCAGCAACATTTCCACAAAAAAGCCTGTCTGGTCATAGTTTTAAACTCTACTATCTTGGGGTCACAGGATGCATCTACATGTGCCAATTTATGGTGCTTTAGCTGTTTTTAAGGTGCATTAAGAATGTGGGTCTACACATGCACACCCTTAATGCACCTTAAAAATGGTGATTTTAAGTTAATCATGCCTAAATTTGATACCTGCTTAAAGCAGGTATCAAATTTAGGTGCTATTATCCTAAAATTGCCATTTTTAAGGCACACTAAGGGCATGCATGTATAGACCCATGCCCTTAATATGCCTTAAAGCAGGTATCAAAATACATGCATAAATGGGTATCAAATTTAGGCACACATAGTTAAGACATCTTAAGGAACATGTAGATATGTTAATGTTACACAAATTGCCAATTGCTCAAATCATAAGCAAGACCTTATGAGGGAGGATAAGGCAAGATGCCGCGTTTATTGATTAAGCATTTAATACACACACACACTGTCTCTCATACCGCAATTTCTGGTCTGTGCTGGTATACATTACCAGTCTTATCAGTACTCAGAGCAACTCAGTGGCCAGCCAAATTGATCATGAGTAGGGAGGCAGGCTCCTGCTGGTCCATCCCATCAGATGAACCAATGCTCCAGGATAACATGCAGAACAAGACCCAAAATTGATATGTCTCACCCATCTTTTATAGCCTTGTCAATTCATCCTTGTGGGCTTTTGCTGTGTTCTCACTATGTTCTTCCTTGAACGTCAATTGCCGTTGTTCTCTCACTGTTCTGGGGCGGATTCTTCTTGTTTTGGTCTTTTATATGTCTGCATTCTTCAGCCAGTTGCCAGCTGATGTTTTCCTTTTCCACAGACACATTCTCACCCATTCTCTCACACATACAGCATACAAAGGTCGAGCACTTATGTTAAGCTACAGAGCAATACAAAATGGAGTTTCTTAAGGCAATGCAAAACTCAAGAACATTCACACGATTAAAAGCAATAGGCAAAAAGTCTATGTGTATAACATTAAGACTCTTTAACACCGTGCACAGGTTTCCCTAGATTTATGCTGTACATGTGTTCCTAGAAAACAGCACATAACTTGAATCGCATAAAGGGAATCCACTTAACAATGTAAGAAATAGGAATACGTTCCAAGACCTCAACTGTATTGACCCACAGACCCATTTCTACCTCTTTTACAAGACAATTTTGGTACTCATCAACAGCAGACAGTACACACAAGCACAGGACACTATCATAATGGAGATGGCAACTACAGAAACACCTGTTGCAGACAACGAGCGAGAAGCACAGATCCACACAGGAGACTATATTTTGGTGCGTGTCACAATGCACCAAACAAAGGAGCTGACTGTGGGCTTCTACCACACCGATCACATAAGAGTGAATTTACCTCACAAATAACCAATTTTTGGTATAAAATGGTCATTGCAAAACAGTGAATTCACACATACAGAACCTGCATAAAGCAAGGGAAGCCTCTATGTCGACTTCAGTGGGCCAAAGCTGAGCCCGCAAGGCCCCACGCTGCTGCCAGGCACTGCTAAGAAGCAGCAGTGGGTGCTGTTCTCCAAGGCACAGACACTAGAGCTGGAGCAGCAGTTTCAGCAGCAGTGTTACCTGTTGGTGTGCTAACTGACTTGGGGCACCTGCTGCTGCTGCTTCTTGGCAACACCCAGTGGCAGTGCAGGGTTCTACGGGCTTAGCTCCAGCCCACTCTCGACCAATGCTGGGGAGACAGGAACACAGGGAGGGGTTTAGAGCTGGGGCTGGGCTGATTGTGTCTGGCAGGGACTGGAGCTCCCACTTCCTTGACCAGCGCTGTGCTGCACCACCCAGATATGTTGCTGTGGGCTTCAGGGCACTGGCGGGCAGCTTGGTACCCCATGGCCAGGCCCAGCGCTGCGTGCAGCTGCCTCAAGTTGCTAGACATGGCTTTGGGGCTTGGGTGCACCCTCTGCTCACTTGGAGCAGAGCCACCTCTGGTTGTGATCTAGCAGCTCTGGCTCCACACATGTTGCTGACAGACCCAGCAGCCCCTGAGCATTCCCTGCACCTTTCTCTGCGCTCCCCAGCCAGAAACATGTTCACTGGTCATGCTGCCCCAGCAACTTTCCCAGCGTAGCACCTGTGCATTGCCTGCAGGGTCTGGCACAGCTGTGCATGCAAGGGGGCTGTCCAGGGTGCTGCCCAGGGCAGGCTGCAAATGTGTTCACCCACATTAAGGTGCCTAAAGGCATACACCTATAGATGTGCACCTAAATCCACTTAATGCGCCTTAGACTAAGGTGCATTAAGTTTAGGTAAATGTAAATTCACATGTTGACAAACCCACAGTGACTAGCAGCCTGCCTCCACCTTTAAGAACCCCTTATATTATGGGAATGCCTCTTTTCTTCCTAGCTCATCTTTTCAAGCATACCTCCTAGGCTACCACATAGTCCTGCACGTGCCTCTTAGTAGTCTCTTCATAGCAGATCTCTATGTCCAAATTACCACTGGGCTGCCAGGCTCCAAACCTTTGTCTGGACTTCCACCTGTCCAGCTTCAGCCCTTTTTATCTGGTTAGACTCCTTCAGTCCAGGTCCCCCCTCTTTGGACCCTACCTTCATGGGTCTCAGTCCCAGTAACAGAGAATACCGCTAAGGCACCCCACCTGTGGCCTCCTCCACCCCTGAATCCACAACTCTGTCCTCTCGTTTTAAACAGTGTCAAAATATAAACACAAGCAAACCACTTTCCAACTGCAAGTCACCCCATTTTGGCTCCTTGCCTCACTACACACCCTAAGCTCTCCATGGCTTTCTCCTTGCAGCCCTAGAGGAACACTTAGGCATCAGTCACTCTGTCTCCTGCAGCCTTCTCCCTCAAAAGATCCTCTCCCTGCTGCCTGCAGTGTAAGATTCCCCTGCTAGCTCTCAGGTTCATGGGGTTTCTGCTCTGCTTGATAACCAGGCTGACCCCTTACCCCCGTCCCCTCAGCAGGGGACACCCAATCCCCCAGGAGCCTTTACTACAGCAGCACAGCCTAACAACATCCATCCATAAAAGCCATCCTGGCATACTGTAGTAGTGTATTGTGGGGAGGGGGGCAGAGGGAGTTGAGCTGAATGGCACTCCTCTCTGGGATTTTTGCCATGGGAGGCATCCAGTAGAGTACTGGAGGTAAGGAAGTGAGCAGGGCACCTGGGACAGCCACTGGGGAGCTTGTGCCATGGGGCTGGTACAGCCAACATGTAACAAGTGTGTCCCTCAGCTGCAGCAGTCTCACTGCAGGGCTGCCTGGCTTTCATGGCTGGGCACCACAGGGCTCTGCCTGTCATAGCGAAGGCTCCCAGGGGAGCAATTATGGTGCCCTTTCTAATTAGGCTTCTGGGCAGGTGCCCTGCTCCTCCACCCTCATTATGCTACTGCTTCTATGATGAATATGGTATGCTTAGTGGGGGGCCACCATCTTTTCATAAGTGATAGTGGACATTTCAAGAGGCCTGGAGGAAAGAACCATTTTCAGAGTCCATTTCAGAGCTCGCTGAGGAGGCACACATGGAAAAGAGTATAAATCCCATGGAGAGCCGGGAGCCTTTCCATACACAGATGGGCCTGAGCCAGACCCATACAAGGCTGGAACTAGGACAAGGAATAGAAAGGAAATGAAGCTTTTATAGCTGTACAAGACATATTTATTTCTATTTTGTTTTGACAGACTCCAAGCCTCCTGCTCTCTTCCTCCCTCAAAATTCTAGCTATGTGCATGGAACTGGATGAAGGAGCTGACTTTAAGGAGCACCTTATTTGGTTTTGTTTCTTAAGAAACAGGTACTGGCAAGAGACTATTAGAATCACTTAGTAGTCATCATGTTTTGGCTGCAAGACAGAACTTCCACAACAAGAAAATGCTAATATAAATCAGTTCACTGCAAACAGACAGAAACAGATTTAAACTGACACCTGAACATAACATCAATGTACGTAGTAAATTTAAAATAATCCCTGCAAGCAATCCAGTGTCACGTCAGTGAGAAAACCCAATTTGCATGATTTGTATGAACTCATCAATTAACCTGTAATGCAAATGGTACAAGAGACTGTGCTTTGGTTTTCAAGTCCAAAACAAATTGCTCTTGTGCAAAGCTTGGTTGGAGGTAAAGATGACGCTGTTGGCTTAGCAGAGTTCATTTGCTTTGGTTTACAGACTCAGGTAGCATGGACAAGCCTACTCCTTTATGGAGTCTTCTGTTGGTCTTTATACAAAAGGTCTACTTGTCTTCTAAGATATTCTCAATAAAATTTTCCAGAAGATATTAGTCAATCCTTTCCCGGACTTTATTTGAAAGGATAACCTTGTCTCTACCACTGAGATAGGAGACCTTGATGTCACTCTGTTAAGGAGCAATTCTGGCACTATAACTGAAGATAGTCTGACAGTATATGGGCTGGTACCTTCATAACACAGCATTATTGAATAAAACCATGAGTGGCAGCTATCACTCATTTTAAATTTAAACTGATTTTCTAAATGCCCTTGACAACATACATAACATTGGGGTGTTGCTATAGCTGTGATGGTCCAGGAAATATGCAAGCAGGGTTTTTTTATGATATCATTTATTGGACCAACTGTATAGTTGGGAGAGATGTTAAAATTGAAGAAGGTGGCTTCTCAGTTTTTATGGGGTCCTCCTGCATAGTTGTGTTGTTTGTTTCAACCTGTGTGTTAGCCCGATGGTTGCATAACATGGAGATGATGTTATTTCTTGTACAAGCTTAGGATATAGATGTTTCTGTGTGGCCTGGCATCCTTTTTATTCATGTTATGGATTTTCCATGGTGGACAGTGGATTTCAGTATTCTCTGTGCCTAACATTTTTCCCAGCTATACAGGTTGGCCAATAAAAGATATCACCAAAAAAGCTCTTTCTTCTTTGACAGCATAGACAGAAAGTATTGGTGGTAGATACTGAAAACCTACACATTTCCTTGCAAAATGATCTAGTTCTTCCAAATTCTCTTTTAAGATGTCAGATGTATTGTGATTTCTAGTCAGGCATTAACAAACTGGTTTGATGTTATTGCTGGAGTCAGTGAGGATAGTACCTTTGGTGTCGGCATTGATTCTGTTATGCAATAGATTGTTATGGAAATTCGATACTGTGAGTAGACTGCTTAAAGATAAGGATTTTCCTGATAATACCTGTTCACTGAACACATTGATAAACAAAATCCAACTAAGAGTTAATCAAATTAATACTGCTAAACAAATAGGTTTTATAATTAATGCCTTGGGACATAGTGAAGTCCTTTTCAGGTGCCCTGAGGTTCTGTGAAATATTAGTATTGTTATGTGCAAACACCTACACATGATTCACAATATCTATCTGGAGAGTTCAAATAGGAATCCATAGTCCCAAAATATTCTGACCTACATGGTCTTTCTGAGTTATTTGCAACAGAAGAATTGCTCTACTATTTTTCCATAGTTAAAAATCAAGTGAAAACTAAGAGCTGAATGCCTTGAGTCTAATGAGGGGTTTGTTGAATTTAAAAAGGTTTGGAATGACTGTTCTAAGAGGAACAGCTTTGATTATTGATTTCTGTTTAGTATAGAAATATTCAATTTGATCAGGCAAGATGGGTTCTGCTTTTTGGAAACTCTCCCCAAAATGGAAATATGGTACCATCAGCATCAGTACTATGGTGAGAATTTTTACGATGAACATCCTGAACATACTTCTGCACAGAATGGAGTTGTGGAAGAGCAGCAAGTCTCTTCACAGAAAGTTTAACAGCTTTAAGTATAGATGCCAGGGCTGGATATTTAGAGTAAAATGGTCAGACATACTAAAGCATGTTGAGATCTTGGAGCAGTCATCCACAGCTACACAACCCATACAAGTGAGAAGGGAAACTTGCCTTGGCCACATTCTGAGATTCCTGGATAACAGGCTCCCCAAACAAGTCTTGTCTGGGCAGCCCTAAGGCAAAAGGAAGAGAGTCATTCTAAAGGACCTTTATCAGCATATTAAAAACTAAACCAACAAAAGTACAGGTTAATAACCTAAGCAGATTTAAAAAATGGCCTGGCGAAAGAGTTGTTGAAAACTAACCATCTGTTCCAGATGATGTATCAAGTGCACTGGATATGGGGTGTAGGATGCCATCAAGCCACCTTGAACAAATGTCTTCTCTAGGATTTTGTCTGGTGATGTATCAACCTTCTTTTTGCCTTACTATTTCTAGTAAGTTTGGCATTGCATACTGCATTATCCCTGCCCTCTAATCTGTCCCAAGTACTACCTTCCACACTTCCCCCATTAATCTCTGGCTCTGTTCCCCACCCTACTTATTAACAACTTGCTTTTAACTTGGGCTGTTTCCTCTTCCATGATGCCTGAGCACTTGGAAGCATGAGAACATATCAGGGGAGAGTTTCTGCAGCTATACAATCTATATCTAGCCAAGTCCACAGAGATATGAGTGCAGTATGCTGCAGTACAATGGCACACTCTTCAGGGGGGCTGTGAGGGTTCCCCCAGCCATATAGTGTCTCTAGGGACTCTTGTAATTGCTCTTGTCTGGTTCTTCAAAATCAAAAGCTTTGCCCTTATCCTCCTCCTCCTGCGAACAGCATTTCATCCAGCCCCTGCTTAAGTTGCACCTTGCTGTTGTTCAGTGTTCAGAGAATGATTTCATAGCCTGGTAGACTGGGCCCCTCAGAATCACTACTGGCATTGCAACCCCACCACTGTTCATGTGCTAGATCATTGGTTCCCAATCTGTGGTATGGGTACCATCAGTGGTACACAGACAACCTGTCAGTGGTACCATTAACATATTTATTATAATTACTGTATATGACAAAAAATTACTGGTGGTATTTAAGGTTGAACTGAAAAATGTGCTGGTGGTACTTCATTTTAGATTGGTGGTGCACAATCTGTCAGAGTTTGGGAACTGCTGTGCTAGATTATCCTTACTTGCAGCTTTTCAAAAAGCTTGAACATGCAAGCATCACGTACCATTCCTGACCTGCCATTTAATGTCAGTTTAATGACCTTGGGGAATATTATGAGATGAAAGAAACGAAACCGTGGGACCTGGATCCTGAGCAACTACAAATACCACAAGCACAATGGTGGGATCTCATAATGTACTGTAGAAATAAGGAAGTGTGCTTACTGGTAGCAGTGAAGAGACAATGGGATATTTGTCCATGCTTCACTGCCTCTTCGTGATGTGACACTCCTGGCTATCACTAGTAAACACAGCCAATTGTGCACTGCTGGCAGCTGTCAAAAGTTATACCAATAGAAGCTTCCAGTGCAGGTCTCTGCTGCTTAGGTTTAGTCTTTGTTAGAGGTCAGTTCAGGCTCAGAAGTGATTTGGAGAAATGGTCTAATCAGAAGAACAAAGGAAAGTTGTTCCAGTGAATGCTAGGGAAAAAGTTAAAAAGAACTTAGAAATGCAATGAAAAAAATATATGATGCTCACATAGTTTCACATGGAGCGTGAAATTTAAAAAAACTAAGCATCCATTGTTGAAAGATAATCTTTCCTTAAGGGAATCTAGCCTCAGAAAGTTAATTCAGTTTGAAGCTTTGTGGTTCCTTTGGACTCTTCATTACTGCGGGAGTCCCAAATTTCTGCAGCTGCAAAATGCTGTCTTCCACTTGGGTCTGCTTAAATGTCTGTGTCCCATCCTGTCACGATGACTCACACATCTATAACCTACAGGCTAGATTGCTGCAATTCATTATAACTGGGCTTTAGGATTCTGCTGTTAAAAAGCTTGGAATACCTAGTCAAGTTTAAAGCTATGGAATTGGCAGTAAGTATCTCAGAGAAAGGACTGGCCTATGTTGCAAGGCTTGTGGTTGCAGACAGCAGTAGCCACAGGGAGGCTGCCAGGGTATATACACATTCGCATGACTTCTAGCAGCCCCCTATAACTCCTGCCAGAGTCACATGGCTCCACTTCAGCAGCTGTGCTGGCAGGGAGTGCAAGTCCCCCTGGGAGACACCAGCTGTTAGAGGGGACACAGCAGCCAGCAGAAAGCAGAGATACATTTACATGCACCTTCTGTCTGCTGTCAGGTGACAGCAGTAGCTTTCTGTCACTTGCAGAGCTGGTGTTTCTCTGTGGCAGAATGAAGGGGTGAGGGTGAACACAGTCATAGTTTCATTGATTTTCTGCTGGCAAAACTATGTAGCGTTGACCAGGAAAAGACCCCTTTCTCAGATAACTACCTCTATTGGAAGCTACATGCCTCAGAAACTACAGTTATACTGAGGAAGATGCTCATGAGAGCAGGACTTCAGAATCACTATTAAGCTCACAATTTTCTGAAAAGTGTGCATGTCTAACTTGGCTTTGGCTTGCCTATGACTTGGTTTTCTCAGATCCACAGTTACAGTCAGTAAAGTAATAAAAAGTGGGGAAGGACTGAAGAGAAGTGTAAAGAAACATGAAGGCAAGAAGAAAGTTTGAGTGAGCATGAGCAAGCAAAGGGAAGATGGAGGAAATAAAAGCTTGAACAACAAGCAAATATTTACTTGATTGCCTTGGGGAAGGTAAAGAAAACCCCCCCAGGACAACATTTGTAAATGTTGTTTGCTGATTTTTGGGAGGTATTGAGAGATGACTATGATAAATAAATGACAAAACTTGGGTAAACAGACAGAAAACAAGCTATGGAGGAATCAAGCTTTGGAAGACATAAGATGAGAAGGGTGGTTGCATCATCAGTAGTAATGGAACAGAAGAATAGAGAAGACAGGAGGAAAACTAAGTTTAATTTCAGATGTCATAAATGTGAGCTATTAGTAAGCCATCCAGGAAGCAGTGTTGGAGAGACATGCATGTCAATGGGATGACATGTACTACTGCTCATCAGTGTGCTGACATTAGGAAAGATGTTCCCTGTGGGGCTTTACCCTCCACAGAATTGGGGTAAAGCCCTGAACATATACAAACAGATGAAAAAGTGTAGAGCTAAGCAGGGACTGCAGGGGATCCCAGACTTGCACTGATGAATGCACTGATATATGGCAGTCTAGTTACTCATGTTTAGCAGCAGGACTAAAGGATAAGGTAGCAGGACTAAAGCAGAACTAAGAAGAATGCTTAGCCAAGCTCTCATTAACCAGATTAAATTCATTTTAAGCCCATATCTCCTGAGAAACACCCTGTTCTGTGTACTTGTTGGTAAGACTACAGGCAGAAAGGGGGTGTCAGACTTAATTCTCCTGAATGAGAACATTATCTACAGTCCTACATTTACTCAGTATTTTGTCACTGAATGAATTATGATTCAATAGTACATGCATGTATTGCCAGTGTCTAAATTCATGACAAGTTTCTGGTGTAGGCATAAATGGGTTAAAGTGCAAGGGAACTTCTGTACCAATCACTATGACCATTAAATATATTTGATGAGAGAAGCTGAGAAAGATGTATTTAGGCCAAGTCAAGAAAGACAAGAAAGTGTTTCTTGCTAGAAACTGTATATTCCCAGAAAGTTAGAATCTAATACACTTTAAGGATTGCTATCGAGTGAGCTTGTTTGGACAGGTGTTCCCTCATTGATCCAGAATAAAGAAAATTAAAAGTAACCAATCAAAAAGGGAGGAAATTGTGCTCTGTTGCAGTCAACTTTCTTTAAAATATATAATTAAAAGAATATAAAGGAAGATTTAACAGGGAGGAACAGCAGATGATGATGATCAGAAACAGAACTATGGAGAGACCCTACAACCACGTGGCTCTCTCCACTGTAGTGGTGGGTAGGATCCTGTGCTTGGATGTATTAGAAGTGTTTGTGTGCCTGTGTGTGTATTCCCTCCAGTTAACATGAATAATAATTTTTTGTCATCCATCAGCTTCTTGCTGTATCTGAGGGTGGAGATTCACTTGAAATAATCATCGGAAAGATGAACAAGTTTTGGTTCTGGGAAACAGAATAATGTACAGTGCAGTGTTGTAGATGGGTAAATTAGCTCTGCCACTTAGTAGAGCTAATTTACCCACATAAAACACTGCGGGATTTCAGCATGACACTGCCTGGCAGCATAGGAATACTTGGAGAACTAAAAATTGTCACCCCCCCCCACACACCCCCCTTTGCTTGCACTCCACTTGTAATACCTCTGCAGCTTACCCACTAAGAACCCCTGTTATAGCAAATGGGAGCTAGATATATCACTTTCCAAATGTGAAACAAAGTCATATTTAGTAACACAAAATTGGTATTGTCCTGGACAGTTTGGGACAACTGACATACACTTCACTTGTATGTCAGCATTGCTTTAGGTCTTCATATTCTGGGGCTCGTGCAGAAATTCGCTGCACCTGGTCTACGATTACGTGGCTTGCTTTAAGCTGTGTGATTGTAAATCAGGAGTGGTGTGCAGAGGTTTTCTGGTGCTGAGAGCTGTCCTGGGAACCAAATGTAAGTAACGCATGGTGGTAGGAGGAACAGGTGGGATTGGGAGGGCTAGCAGGTCCATGGGGCAGGGAGGGGGAGGTGGTTGGCAGGTCTAGGTGGGGG
>NW_017729024.1:126341759-126347217 GCF_001723915.1 Gavialis gangeticus
GCGTTTAAAAAGTAAGAAATGGGGAAGAAAAAGGGAGAGGCAGGGAAAGGAGGGGGAAAAAAAGGGGGGGGGGGGGAGCCAAAGGTGAGTAAGGCAGACTCTAGGTGGGGGTTGGCAAGACTGGGGATGGTGAGTCTGTGTGGGGATGTGGGGGGGGGCAGTTACAGTGTGGGGTTGTCAGTCTGGGGATAGAGGGATCTGGGGACTAAAAATAACCCAGTCAGGGTCAGCATGGTAGGAAGAGAGCAACCCTGGGACTGGGGCAAGTGGCTAGGCTTTCCCAGCCCCAGGGCTGCATTCCCAGACGTTGAATATATTGGGCTAACCCATTCACGATCTAACTCAGTTTACTTATTTCACTTCTGAATCCCTTATGATAAGCCTTGCTTTGATCAAGGGTAACTATAGATCCATAAGTTTCTAAGTAACCTATCAAGGATCTTTGAAATTCTGGATAAAGGATTTCTGGAATGACTATTTTGTTTACTTCTTTATAGCTTTTACGTAGCTGCAATGTCCTATAAGGTTTTTCCGATATGTACCATTGGTGAGGAAGTGGTAATTTTGACTTTTTGTCTAGCTTCACAGATTTCTTATGCAGCTTTTCATCTCATGATAGAATGATCAAAAGAATGGTTTTATATGGCTTCTAGACAGAAGTCTTTATCATTTTATTAATGATTATTGTCAAATTTAAGTACAATCTACATTTTAATCAATGCTTGCAAAGTTGTTGTATATGTCAGTTCTCTGTCCACTTCCTGTTTTTCTTTTGTAAGGTATTACAAATTAAAAAAAGACCCCTACATCATTATGGATGTGTGTGATATGTCTGAATATGTTTGGCTAGCACTGGAGACTAGATATTTACTTCCTCTTAAGGAGGGTACATCTCCTGGCTTCTGTGGCAGGTGCCTAGGATAGACAGTGGCAACCAACCATAGTCATCCCGTCACAGTTGCAACAACCTTCGGGGAATCTGCAGGTTGGAGCAAAAGTTGTATGGGGGACTATGTTAAGGGAGTGTAACAGGGGGCCTGCTCGGGGCCAATCTAACCGTGGCCCGCCCACCTGTTCCTGGACCAACTGCCCGCGTTCTCACCTGCCATGCCTTATTGTTATAATTAATTAGTATATATTAATAAGCAGGAGGCTGCTCATTTTCTGCCCCGATGCCAGGGGGCGCTATCTGCAGCTCCTTTCCTCCCCTACACCGCAGCCCAAGCCTCGCAAATGGCATCTTGATATTCTCACTATCACCAGCCCCCACACTGGGCCCCAGAATCCTCCTGATTGAACCCAAACCTGGAATCCTCTCCTCAGGCGGTGTCATCCGCCATCATATTGGGCAGCATAGCTCCCTGACCCATTTCCCCTTCTGGGTGTGGTCCCTCCACCAGGACCTTCAGCTCTCTAGCCTTGGCCCACCTCCAGGACAGTCAGAACCCCAGGCCCTCCACTCTTGGGAGTTCCTCGTGGTGGGCCCCTGGCCCTTGGACCCTTCTGGTCCTGGCCCCAGCATGGGCCAGTCAGGGGAAGTTCAGACAGGGTTTGAGTCTATGCCCCTTTCCTCTCTCTGAGGGTCCACTCTCTGGGCCCTCCAAAACAAAGGGTAACCCACCTGGTTGTGGGGGCTACGGGTTAAGGCACCCCAACTTGCCTTTCACCGGGGTGGTAACTGGCCTGGCATTTCCTGGGGGCTTCCGCGGCACTGGGAGCCCCACCAGGCCACCCACTCCCAGCAGGGTGCTGTTTTAGGTTGCACCCAGTACCAGAAGCCTCCTATCCTTCCCCTACAGCTCCTCCCTTACCTCCAGAATGGTATCAGCAGCCCTCCGGCCAGGTGATGCTGTTGCCTACCTCCAGTAGCAGAACCGCCCTGTTTATATGGGCAGCCCCAGATCCAAAATGGCTGCCCTCATCAGGTACCTGGCGGTTGCCAGCTCCAGGCCCTTAAAGTGGCAGGCACACACGGTGCCCTGCCACAGGGAGATACCAGTAAGCTTCCAGGAAACCCTAAGTGCTTGGTAGGCCTGTGCAAAGCAGCAAGTATTCGATTTGGATTCAGATTGGGCCGATTCGAGGAACAGTGATTCAACTCAGTGACTCGAATCGCTGTCCCGATTCGATATGGCTGATTCAGATTCGGAGATTCGGCTACCGAATCAGCTACTGAAACTTCAGACAGCTGTAACAGATAGGGATGTGTTCTCAGGCAGTGAGGTAGGGAGGGAGTGAGGGTGAGCCTAGGTAATGGATGGAGGGAGAGGTGTCATTACTGGGGCTGCACTGTGCTCCTCCTGTCTCCCTGCACCTGGGCTCTGCCTATCCCCATGCACCCCAGCTCCTGGGCTGCACCGTGCCGTGGTTCAGGCAGCTGGTGTCAGCTGCTCCTGAGGCCGCTGCAGCATGGGCTGTGGGGAGTGGCAGCAAGTGGAGTCGGGCAGCGCAGGACATGGCGCAGCTTGTCTGCACTCACCCTAGCCCCTGCTGCAGCGGCCCTGGGAGAGACTGATGCCAGCTGCAACAAGAACTGTTAGTGCGGGGAAGGCGTGGCATGCCTCTTGCTGCTCCATGCCCCCCTGGGAGGGCTGTGGGGTTGTGTTGGGCTCTTCCCAGGGGTGCATGCCCCCAGATCTGCACGTCAGGCAACAGCAGGTTGGCACTGCAGGCTGGGGCTGGTGGCAGCACCAGGCTGATTCTTCCCGGTGTTCAGTTATAACATTCAACTATTTCTCCATGGGACAAACAGATTCACTCTCTAAATGCTGCAGAAATACTTGACCTTTCATCCCTTACATTTCTTTGATTGTTCCCTGAGTTTGCATCCATTTACTCAGCACCAGAAAAGCCTGCTCTATTAAGATGTATAGACAGCCTGTCTTAAGTAATAAATTTTCAATTGCCAGCACTTTGTTGACTGTCCATGTCTGCTAGGTGGCACGCACTCTGAATTTAACAAGTATTCAGTGGATGCATCTCCACAAAATGCTTACTGCAGTTACCTAATTAGCTCTGCAGTAAAGCATTACTATCCATTTGAGCAGTGTTATTAGGCTAGAGTAAACTAATTAACTCTGCCATAGGATGGTACTGCCCAACACAAGTACTGTTCTCAGGTGGAGTTATTTAATCTGTTGCAGCACATGTATGACTGAGGCTGATGACTGAGGCTTGGCACAAGGGTGCTACAGCGCAGGGCTACCTGCTGGCTAGCCCCACACTGTAGCACACTCGTAGGTGATGCGTAGGGAGGGTTACGTGGGGTGGGGCACGTGGCCTCACTGTGATTGGCCACTGCCAATGCTGCCACCAGCATCTGCGGGCAGTTGCCGCTTGCCACACCCCCCTCACCACCAACACTGCTGCGATCTAGGTGGTCCCTGCTTGGCCCACTTTCACCACTAATGTCACTGCTGTCACCTGCGGGCAGTCCCCACTTATCACTGCCACACCCCCACTGCCACCATGCCCCAACAGCCTCAGGAGGCACGAGTCATTAACGAGCACCCTCATGCCCCAGCCAGCTCCTCCACAGCATGCTGAGCCAGGGTAGGGCAGCTCTGGGCTGGCAGGCCCTGTCAGCCAGGGTTACATCGCCCCTGCTCAACATTTTCTGGTTCCAGGCGCGTACGTAAACACTGCACCCAAGCGCAATAAACTCCAGTGCGAACTGTACTGAGTTTACTGTGTTGCATTAATTTACTGTGTGCCCAGTAAGATTTTTACCGATAAAAATCTCAGTAAAGACCAACCCATCATCCCTTTTTTCGTTTTGATTCCAGGTAACCAATTTCAAAAACTTGTATTGCTTTTATAGGCACAACATTGTAAACTGAAAATAAACTTACTTATTTTACTAGCATCTTCAACTATTAACATTGAAAGCTATATCTTAAAAGTCTAAAAGTTTGATTCTGCCAATACTACCAAATGTATTGCTTACTTTGCTAAGCATTCTATTTATTTAAATATATATTAAATGTGAGTGATCACATAACTGAAGTTACTTACATGTTAATTGCACATAAACCTCCTCAGTTTAGGACTCTTGCTTACTTTCACTTTTCCAGAACCAGAGCATTTCTCAGGTCCTGCTCACTGATCCATCACCATTAAGATTTCCAAAACTGAAAGAAAATGCTTAACTGCAAAGTATGTTTTAATTTAATGACACGATTAAATTAAATCATATATAAATAAAATGATGTAATGAATTAAATTGATTACACAGCAACAGGAAAAGTGGGAAACATAAGTGAGAAGCTATATTAAGTGTAAGGGGTGACATGAAAGAAGATGTGAGGCTGACAGTGAAGGGATATATGCTAACTCTCTAAAGTTTAACTGGCAAAGATCAGAATGTCTCCAAAGTAACAAAACCCTCTGAACTGTTAGGGGAGATTCTCCATGTCTGCTAACCTGGGTCAAGCTTCTGCTGCCATTTAGCAGGCAGCTGAGGGTGTGTAGACATACCAATATCTTCAACCAGCTCTGTGGTCCATTTAACCTCCGGTGTCTTCCCAGGGCACACTGTGTTCTGGCAGTACAGCCGCTCTGTGAAGCTTTGCAGAGTCGTTCCAGTAATATAACTTGTGAGGGAGGAACGTAGTTATGGCAGGGCATACCAAAATCACGATTTTATGCTCTTTGCAGAAAACACAAAATCAGGTGTTTTCCACAAAAAATGGTGGACTTCATGATTTGGGTGGGCTTGCTGTCAGGGGAAAAAAATCCTAACTTACTAGCAAGCAGAGAAAAGGGCAGGAAGCCCTGCAGTCTGGAAGCACAGGGGGAGAGGGGGAGGAGAGGGAGCAAATGAAAGGTTGAGCCTGTGACATACACTCAGTACAGGAGCCAGTCTGGGGCCCATCAGGGACGCAAAAGGATTTTGGTGCTGTCTTTCAAGCATGCTGCAGTCAGAGGAGGATTGAGCAAGGATGAACATAGAAGAAATCCTTCAAGACAGCCAAATACATTTCAGCGCTAGACCGTGGAAGGCAGTATCCTGCAGGGACCTTGCATGAAGATGGAGACAGACTGTTCTGTATTGCTTGCAATGTGACACTGGATGTGTTGAGGAAAACCAGTATAGATCAGCACTTGGAGTCTGAGGCATACATGAAGTCAAAGGCTGTTGCAGAAGCTGAAGGTCAGAGCAAGACACCTGCAACCATGTCTCTGCTCTTTAAAAGGACTACAGAAAACAGCTTGGCAAGGCAAGTGGCAGAATTTTCCCTCATACATATGTGGCGGTGAATATAGTTTCATAGTTTCTAGGGTCGGAAGGGACCTGAGCAGATCATCTAGTCTGATCCCCTGCCATGGCAGGAAAGAGTACTGGGGTCAAACGACCCCAGCAAGGTGTTCATTTAACCTCCTCTTAAAAACCCCCAGGGTAGGAGCCAGCACCACTTCTCTTGGTAGTTGGTTCCAGACCCTAGCCGCCCTGACCGTG
>NW_017729024.1:126347638-126350744 GCF_001723915.1 Gavialis gangeticus
AAGTCCAGGAAGACTATGTCCACTGCTACCCCTGCATCTAATGATCTGGTGATCTGATCGTAAAAGGCCACCAGGTTGGTCTGACAGGACCTGCCACTGATGAACCCGTGTTGGTTGCCCCTAAGCATGCAGTCCCCTGCTGGCCCCTCATGGATGTGTGCCAGAATAATTTTCTCGAACAGCTTGCCTAGGACCGAGGTAAGATTAACTGGCCTATAGTTTCCTTGGTCCTCCTTCCTCCCTTGTTTGAAGATGGGGACCACATTGGCCCTCTTCCAGTCCTCCGGCACCACTCCAGAGCACCATGAGTGCTCGTAAAGCCATGCCAGGGGTCCTGCAATGACCTCGGCCAATTCCTTTAGAACTCTAGGGTGGAGATCCGGTTGACTTGAATACGTCCAGCCCCTCCAGAAGCTCCTCCAGAAGCTCCCAAACTAAATCCTCGCTAACCCTTGGCCCAGGTGTGCCTCCCCTCTCCACTGGAGAAACTTGATCACCCAAAGCTAAGTGACTATACTGAACCAAAATGTGCCAAATGCTGGCAGTTTTCCATGTCCAAACAAGCTTTGTGAAGACTATTTCCCTGCAGCGATTGTTTTGCATTTACAGTCCACAAGGTCTGCACTGGCAGGGTATGAATTCTTCTCCACTGTAGCTGATGAAGCCACTGAGCCTCAGGATAACTATGTGCTACACATTTTATTTGTACCTGGGAGCTGGACAGACCAGGACCTGCCTGTTTCAAACAGAGCCAGTCCACCTTATGTCTGTCAATTTTTCTACCATATCTCAGGATATAGTGAAGGCTGTTGTCAACTAAGGCTAAGAATTTAACAAGATGTCAGCATTTGTCTGACAATGCCTTGTATATGTTCAAAGCTTTTTCTAATGTGCTCCAAGGAATGCTGCCCAACACAGTTCATGTCACCTGCAATGCGACATTCTGTCTTTAGTAAGTGACATCTGGCACACGCAGTTCCCTGTGGATAGCCTGGTGTCCTCCTTCAATAAAGGCTTCAAGCACTGTCCATGCCATAAGCTCTGGTACAGGGAGTCCCTCACTAGTCAAAGTGGGGACTTACATGCAGCTGTGTCACTGCCACCAGAGCCTGTGCTGACAAGGTGAAATTTGTGGTTCAACATCGTCTCTTACCATGCCAAGCATATGCAATACTACCAGCAGTTTGTGAGTTAGGAGTTGAAAATCACACCCAGCACACAAGTGCATGCTTAAGCTTCATGATTTCCTGGAACAGGGAGATATTCAAGATCAAGTGAAATTTGTGGTGAAAAATGTCACCTGGATCATGGAGCTTCTAGTTTGAAGGGTGGCAGGCTGTGATCCACAACACACAGAAGCTGATAGACGTGATAAGTTGGGTTGAAGACATGGCATAATAAGAACTGTCAAGCTGTCATTGTGAAAACCAGCAGAGAAGGGACCTGTCCCAGGCAGTAGCTGTGAAGCTGAACCCACACTACACTTACGACCAATCACTGTTTGGCCAATTGGCTGCCTCCTTCCTTAGTGCTGTTTGCATTTTGGACCCCAGCCAGGTGCCAGTTCTGAGTTGTGAACCTCAGCTACTGAAATCAGTCCCTAGATGGCAGAAAGAGCATGACAAGGAACATACTGCTTACATGAACTTTGTCAAAAAGTGCTGGATGCCTGTGCCTGTGTTGGAGCGCTGTCTGTGCCCAGTTTCCACATCTTGTACGCCCTGGCAAAATGCTGCCTTACCACTCCAACAAAGTGGATGCTGAGCATGCCATCCTAGTGTACAGAAAGCGTTTACCCTGTAGAGACAGAGAATGTCAGCAGCAACTGCTGCTGGATGCTAGTGCGTAACAGCTAGCATGAATTGCCTGTCTCAAGGTAAGTATTGAGTAAATTTCTTTTTACAACATCATTTAATAAGGCATAGTGATGGTATTAGTTACAATTCATGCTGTGTATAGCTTTAATTTCATAAGACATTTCAGTTTAGAGTTTAATTCAATGCTTAGAGTGCTTAATAATCCACCAGTTAATGGCTTTCTCGCTTAGTCAGGGTAATTATGCCATGGTTTTGATCCATCAGCCAATCTGCAGGAGGGGTGGAACTGCTGGGGCCCCTCGGCCAATCAGAGCTGTGGGGAGGAGGGGATGTGTGGCAATAAGCCTGTGAAAATGGCAGTGGGCCCTATGATCTGCCTGTGAAATAGGCTGCTTGCCTCCTTGATTTGGGTAGATCCCTAGTTATGGTGCAAGCATAGGGCTGCATCTCCACTTACAGAACTGATTATTTAAAGAGATGCTATGATGTTTGAGAGAGAATACTGAAAATGCAAGAACCAGCAGAAGAGCAGGAGTTGGGCAGAGTTCCTTAGCCCTCCTGTACTGGAGAATAAAGAGCTTTTTCCTTGGCTTCACTGTGCAGACTCTCTCACAGCATTGTGTTAGGGAGCTTATTCTTTGGCCCTGCCACAGATTCACATTACAGCTGGAGAGGAACCAGCTACAAAGTTCTTACACTTTTTCAAGCACTAACTTTAGAGCTGGTTGGCTCTTTTTAGCTCTGACCCGTCATTTTTATGGTGTGACAATGACTTTGCACCCCACCCCCCGCCACTCAAAATGTATTGCACCATCATGAAGCACTTGTTTGATAATTACTTCACACTTGAGTCCCGTCTTACTTTGCGGTGTGGCCGGTCCACATTCATTGCACCGTTCACCAGTGAGCCGCATCACACGTGCAGCCTGTAGCGGGGGTTAAGGATGGCTCTGGGGAAGGCCCTACCACACGTTCAAATCAAACCGGGCCAGGAACCAGCTGGGAAGCAGATGCACCTTTTTAAGCACCAGCTCTACAGCCGGGGGGCTTTTTTTGGAGCCGGGCCGAACATTTCGGTGGCGCGGGTGCCCAGGGAAAAGCCTACTGCACATAGCGGGCAGCGGAACATGCGCCAGTCCCCGTACGGCCGCAGCCGTGAGCGCTGCCGCCGCACTGGACACTGAGCCATGGTAGGCCCCGCCCCCAGCAGCTGCGGAGGGCGGGGGCAGGGCGCATGCGCCTCCCGCCGCCGCGCCGCGCCCCGCCCTTCCGGCCGCCATCTCGCCTCG
>NW_017729024.1:126351002-126351601 GCF_001723915.1 Gavialis gangeticus
ACGCCTCTTCCCCCTCCCCGCAGATGAAAGAGACGATCATGAACCAGGAGAAGTTAGCCAAGCTGCAGGCCCAAGTGCGCATCGGCGGCAAGGTGAGCGCTGCGCGGCGGCGCTGGGGCCGGGGCCGGGGCCGGGCGGGGCCTCGGAGGTTGTGGTGAAGCCGCCTCCCGGGAGTGGCTTCGGGCCCCGCGCATGGAGGGGGCAGCACCCCCCCCCACACACCCCAGACATGTATGATGCAGTTTGCAGGTGACTCCTGCAATAAACACAGACTGGCTCCAAGTGTACAATTGTTACTGCACAGTCCACAGGTGAATTGCACCACCCACTAGCTCAGCTGCAGGAGCAAAGGTTCTATCCCGTGATACAGCGAGGGGTCACACAATAGCCTTAAATCGGTCCCAGGTAACGTCATTATCCCGCCACTGAAATGTCTGCCCAGCTCTACTGAGAGCCACCCAGCTGTGATGTTAATACTTGATAATGTGTAACAGCATTATCCATTGGTTTCTCTCTAGCTTTAATCTGGGGTGGACAGGGCTCTTGAAAAACCAGCTCTTGTGTTTCTTCCATCAGCTTGCTTTTCTCCCCCCCCCCCC
>NW_017729024.1:126351617-126360903 GCF_001723915.1 Gavialis gangeticus
CCCCCCCCCCCCCCAATGTTACTGCAAGGAGCTGCAGGGCCTGCTTCTGAGGAAGACCCTCTCCATTTTTTTCTACAGTAAAGTCCAAATGAAAACAATAGACACATTTTTTCCCTACCTAAACCTGGACTGTTGTTAACTGTTGGCTCCATTTATTTTACACCATTTTGATTTGCTTTTAAATAAACATTTAGAATTGAATATTACATGAATGGAGATGTGCAGCTCTTATACATACATACTTTATAAAATAGGGTTGTTGGGAAGGACCTACTTAAATCTGTGTAAAATTAATACTGGTAGGGTATCATAGAGAAGTAAGGCTGGCAGGGACCTCCAGGGATCTAGGAACCCCCTAGGGGGCCTGAGGCAGGATCATCCCTATCCAAACCATCCTATGCAATCCGTAATCTAAACTCTACATAAAACTATCATTAACCCTGACACAACACAGATCAACCACCCTAAATCAGGGGAATGTCCTGCTTCTATGAAATGTTACTGAGAGATGCTTAAGAGGTCCTGGGTAGAGGGATTAGATGTACAGACTTTTTTTAAGGCATCTCTTATTTTCTCTGAAAGTGGCTTAAAATTTTTTATTATAGGGCCAAGCAAACTTAAAAAAACCACAGGCTGTGTAGAGTGGTTATGTGGCATGTGTGTGGTTTTAATTTTTGCAGATCATAGCTTATTCACAAGTATGTAGAAAAACTTGTTCAACTGCATATTGCTATATTGTTTGGATGAGGCATTTAGTTACATAGCTATTGCAGGTATACCAGATGTAATTGTACTGATTGCAGATATCTGTAAATCAGTTGTTTAAATGCACACATTGGGCTTGCTCCTAGTAAACAGAAATTGTGGCATGCTTCATGAATTTCATTAAAAGCAGTGGAGTTTAGAATGTATTTGGAGATATTCCAGTTTAGCCTTCCTATGGGTCTTAAGAGTAGCAACACTTTTAATAAATGAACTTCCTTTTTTCTGACTTTAAAGTAGACTGGACTTTGGATTCCAGTGCTACTAGAAGTACTTTAATACAGAAGCATAAAATCATTTGAGACCAGCGTTGGTCTACTCATGAAGAAAAGTCAATTTTCTTTCCTTACAGAAAATGATAGTAGTAACTTTCTGGGGTGGAAAACGTTTCTGACTGTTTTGTAAGGCTGGCTTGTCAGTATTTCAGTTTGGATCTAATTCAGGCAAAGTAATCCATTTGGGTTATGAAATATAGGATTACTGTATCACTTTGCAAATTACACATAGTAGGATATAGTTTTCAGAGTTATTGCTAAATGGCAGCGATTATCTTTAAGTGAAGTAGTCAGATGCATCTTTCATATCTTGTATATGGCCAACAGCAGCCAGTCATTCTTAATGGAGAGGTGGAGTCCAAACATAGAGATTGGTCATGCTGGGACATGTTTTGTGGAGTTTGCATTAACAAGCTTCAGTTCCTTAAAGGTAAAAGCAGTTGCTATCCATGCAAACTAAGTATGGGATGTGTGTGTGTGGTCTTTCTCCCTCTCCACTTCTCTTGTATTCTGATTTTTCTCTCCTTATACCAGGGGTGAACAGTTATTTTGGGTGGAGGGCTGTGCATGAGTTTTGGCAAGCCATCGAGGGCCTCATGACAGGCAGCCGGGGCAGATAAATATGAATTTTCTAAAAATTTTTTTAGGGGTCCCGCAGGCCAGATAGAATGGCCTGGCGGGCCGCATCCTGTCCACCGCTGACTTACACTCTGATCTTTTGCACATCTTAGTCTATAAATGTGCATATCTACCTTGCCTTCTGCCAGTTCCAGACAGTGAGAACCTAGATTTTGATGTATTTGGGGACATTCTAATATCTCCTTACATTGAAGGTCACTGAAGCCATTTTGCTTCATGAAGTGCATCTGTTCTTCTGCCTTGGGGAAGAAAATGGCTACAGCCCTGCCAAATAACTGCATCTTGCCAGAAATCAACATTTTTGTGTTTGTAGAAAGCTGGTGGTGCAAGCAGAGTTACAGAGTGTCCTTAACTTAAGGAAATTTTTTTTGCACCCTATATTTTATAGTGGATTTCACTACAATGAGTTCCTTAAAGTTGTGTGGACTGTATCAGAAGTTGGATTAAGTCCAAGTAAAGAATCTTTTTTTCCCCCTTCATTTTTAAGAAATAAGTGTTTTATGGAAAGTCAGTGAACTTTCTTAGGAAAAAAGTATGCTTAGTAAGGCTCAGAAACTTGGCAAAATGTTTACTTAACACCACGGGCACAAAACTGGGAATTTTGAGCCAACTGTACCAATTTCTTGGTTATATAACTTCACACAGTGATTGTCCAGTGAATGATGTGTAAAATTAAAAGGTCCTTAGTTATATTAAAACAGTTCTGTAAATGGAGCATGTGCTCTTTCCCAAAGGGTACTGCTCGCAGAAAGAAGAAGGTTGTCCATAGAACAGCTACAGCAGATGACAAGAAACTTCAGTTCTCTTTAAAGAAACTGGGAGTCAACAACATCTCTGGTATTGAAGAGGTAACTGCTTTATTAAATCTTTTTTTTTTTTCTTGTGTAGAAACCTATTTTGTTATTTCTACTATACAGGTGGAAAGTAAGCCGTCATTAAATTAGAGCTCAAGCAATGGTTTTGGCTGTAATAGGAATTACACAATTATTGTTTAAATAACTGACTCTTTTTTTTTTTTCCCTTTGCAGGTTAATATGTTTACCAACCAGGGGACAGTCATCCACTTCAACAACCCTAAAGTTCAGGCATCTCTGGCTGCTAACACTTTCACTATTACAGGCCATGCTGAGACAAAGCAGCTCACAGAAATGCTTCCTAGCATCTTAAACCAGCTTGGAGCTGACAGTTTGACTAGCTTGAGGAGATTGGCAGAGGCTTTACCTAAGCAACGTAAGTAGCAACCTCAACCTGCTGTTTGTTGTAAGCTGCTTTGTAGCTTATGTTCATCACTGCAGTGAGCTTCAGGAAAAGTTCAGTGTTCCACCCATACATTGCAAAACTCTCTTACTTAAACAAGTGTAGTTTAAAAACTTGATTCTTAGATCCTGGTTGCACGTGTATTTCCAGCATGGATCCTGTCAAAATAGAAGAGTATACACATCTGTTAACCTGCATTACATTTGGGCAAATTCTAGAAAATTAAACTAATGGAAAATTTAAGGTATTAGGATAGGTAACTTAATTGCACACACTTGTTAAATTTTGGTACTTTAAGTTGTCTAGAAAAGATGTATTTAGCCTCAAACTGGATTGGCTCACTTAAGCCTCTTCTGGAGCTGTGCTTGCAAGCTCCAGTAAGGCTTGCGGGTGTCTGGGGAAGGATTTTCAGTAGCCATAAGGTGAGGAAGCAGAATTGGTGAGAAGTAGCGAGGTCAGGGTTTCAGTTTACAAATTCTTTGATTAATGTGATAAGGGGTGCGGCAAGTGGCATTATTAGCTATCCTGAAGTTCTGATGTAATGTGGAAAGGTGCTAAGATTGGTGCCACTATTGCCATGTGTGCAGAGGTGAGTAGAAAAAAAGGAAGCATTTTGGTTGCTTCCACCCCCCTTCCCCCACCCCATCCCTATAATCACGCATACATGTTGCTGGGTAACAGGGCAGGGCTTGGAGGAGAGGAGAAATGACAAGTTGCAGGATCTTCCTGTTCCTGCTCCTTTTTTGGTTCATCTTTAGAAATAGGAGGAGGGTGCCTCTGTTAACCCTAGCCTTTCCCTGTGCAGTAGTTAGGGCACTTATGGACAGTATGGAGAATGAGGGGGAAGGTTTATTAGCATCATTGTTTTCCAGCAGGTGAAACTAGTTATGGCTTTCCTGTTCTTGAAGTTTTAAAATAAAACTAACAGCCTTCTGCTGGTCTAACCAGAAAGAAGGGTAGCAGCAGTATGTTCCTGGTGTTTGTATCCAGAGGAATGAGACTTGAATTCATTCTTGCTTTCCCAGAGTCCTGATCTAGTAATTTTGGCCTGACTTTGACATCTGCCTGCTCTCAGCATTTGTGAAGATTGGGGAAGGTTTGATTGGCTGATTTGAGGACATCACTTTCCTGTATACACATGATTCAGGCTCCTTATGGTGTAGCTGTAGCATGTGTTGACATACCTGTGCTAGTTTAGTTTACAACAGTTTAGGTTACACCAGTGAAGATACAGTATCATGAATTTTGGAATGTGCTAGCAACTAAATTATAAACTCTAAGTGTTGTTGCACTCTTGCTAGGATACTATAAAAACTGTGCTGCTGCATCTTCACTGTTATGTGTGGTAACTAGATTAAGCGAGGGCTAGTATGCTGGGACATAGTGTAATCATGCTGGGTAGGAAAATAGATTTCATAGACATTAGGACTGGAAGGGACCTCGGAAGATCATCGAGTCCAACACCCTGCCCCAGGGGGTAGGAAGTCAGCAGGGATCATAGGATCCCAGCAAGATAAACATCCAGATGTCTCTTGAAGGTGTTCAAAGTAGGTGCTTGAATCGCCTCCAGCGGAAATCTATTTCAACCTAAATATTTCTACCATATGTAGGAAGGGGTGGTAAAAGATTACTTCCTTATTTTATTAATGTTTGGAAATGGGGTGATCATGGAGAGTCACTAAATAGAG
The DNA here is from genome assembly GCF_001723915.1 of Gavialis gangeticus. Lineage (NCBI taxonomy): Eukaryota > Metazoa > Chordata > Crocodylia > Gavialidae > Gavialis > Gavialis gangeticus. Next base: position 126,356,239 of record NW_017729024.1, read on the forward strand.
TTGGTTAAACTGGTGCTTAATAAGTATGGGTGAAATACCAGCATTTGTCTGGATAAGTCATTTTATCTGACAGTACAGGTAGCTTAATGTGCAGTGCAGGGTTGATTACATTGAGATATAAGAGGTTTTTTTTGTTTCTTGATGTGCTAATTCTCTACTAATGGATGTGATGAGTAGCAGAAGAATGTAACACTTTCAAGTTTCCAACAGAAGTGTAGTGTCTTACTTTACAAAATTGTTTGATTAAATTTGGGCTCTTTCCTGATTTAAAAAATACATATTTTTAATATGTAATTCCAGATTACAGTTTTGGCTTTCCATTACAAAATACCTTTTTGTACTAAAGCTTTTTGTAAAATGTAGTATATTTAAGCTTATTTCTTGTAATTATAGCTGTGGATGGAAAAGCACCACTTGCGACTGGTGAAGATGATGATGATGAAGTTCCAGGTAAGGACAAATTCAAAATGGAAAGTGAGGGGAAAGGATGAGTCTTCCTATAAAATGTGGAGCCTGTGCAATGTAACATAGCACTGAAACTAAAAATCAGTTGGATTTAAAATAAATGTTACATAATGTGAGTACATTGTTTTTCATGTTCTTGTATGAAAAATATAAATCTGCATGCCTTTTGGAGATCAGGTAGTCTCTTGCTGTTAGAAATTTCTTGTGGACAAATTATTTCATAGTTGTCTGCAGTGGAATTTCTCACACCTTCCTCCAAGCATCTGGTACTCACTGCCATCAAACAGCGTGTAAAACTAGATGGACCATTAGTTTGAGCTTCTATTTCATTTCTCTTTTGTAAAACTGCAAATACTATTTTCTTATGGATGAGATAAGAGTCACTTTTAATTGAGAGGGGAAGAAACTATGTTCCCTCTGGTCCCCATCACACAAATATGAACATACTTAATTGTAGCTTAGAAAGTATAACTTCTAACGAAGCAAATGACATTGGCAGTTGTATTAAATGTTGAAGTAGATAAGTCAAAGATATTTTTATAAAGCCATATTAGGTTATATAGTTTATATTGAAAGTTTGTAAATGCTAAAATTACAAAATTCTTCAATATTGTCTCTAGATTTGGTGTGAAAGTGCTGAGAGACTTGTAATACTATTTCAACATTTCTTCTCTTTCTAGATCTTGTTGAAAATTTTGATGAGGCTTCAAAGAATGAGGCAAACTGAACCTAAGTGACACTTTCTGAATAAAATTAAAACTTGAAAAGGCTATGTGGAGCTGCTATTTTATATTGTGACTGCTTTTATTTGTGATTTCTCTATTTTGTATTATGTTTACTGATTTGAGGTCTATGAACTGTAATGTTTGAAAACTCCTTGAACTTTGCAGCTCTTCTCAGTTACTGCTTGTACACAACATTAATTATCTCTGCAGCTTGTTTGAACTGAACGGACCTAAAAACAAAAGTCTGAAGTCAGATTACTAATAAAATCTTTACCTAAACACGTTTTTGAGTAACTCATATACAAGCAAGCTCCCATATTTAGTAAATTTTGGCATATAATAAAATATGTAAAATGGAAAATTTCTTATTGTGACTTTTTAAAGAAAAGTAAATATTTATCTTGAAGCCAAATCTTAGATAATATAGAAAATTGTCTGTTTTTCTGCAGAGAAGCTTCCATTTTCACCCCATAGCATAACAGAACCTGCTGTTTAGGAACCAGAGTTGACTCGTAATTCTTGACAATTTTAGATTCGTGCTGTACATGTTAAGTTGTCCGAATCTTTCTGACCTATCAAACGTGCTTCTGTACTCGGGGTACTGCATATTCTTGTCAACATACCCAGACATTAAATTAAACTGCTCTGTTGACTGCTACAACTATATTGGTCAATGACATAACTACTGAAGGTTAAACTACAGGGGTTTTAGGCATTAAGGGGAAATGAGGGGTTAATGTTAAACTTCTCTCGGGGTGAAAATATAGTAATAGTTACAAACTAACCTTTAACTCCCTGTTTGGCCATGTCAGTACAGTCAGTCCTCCACTTAAAACATTTTGTCTGAGGTCTGCTTCCAGGTCTGGGGCTGCTCTACCCACCCTCCCCCTTGCTGCTCTGTGTCCAGCCCCTGCAGCTGCTCTTGGTCTGGGCCTGTGCCCTGCTCCACCCACCCCCTGCCATTACCGGTCCAGTGTCAGTCCACCCCCCACCATTTCAGGTCAGGCCTGCTATATCTTCCCAGCCCACCATATCTTGGCCCCCCCCTTGCTGGGCCTGGCCCCACTGTACCTCGCCTCCCTGCCCCCACTCCCCCCTACTGCTGCTCCGGGTCCAGCCTGACTCCACTTACCCCTGTTGTGTGTGTTTCCACTCTCCCTGCCCCCCCCGCCCCCACCTGCTCCAGGTCTGGCCCCACTCTACTCACCCTCCCCTGCCACTCCATATTCTCCTAGCCTGTGTCTGCCTTCCCCTCCCAGCTGGCTGTTCTAGGGGGGCATCGGGGCAGGGGGGTGCCGCTAGCATGATTCCCTTCCCCACCCTTTGCCCTCAGGCAGGGAGGTGTGGGGAAGCCCCACTGCTCATTCAGCTGGGGTGTGTTCAATGCCACCACAAACTTCCCCAGAAGCAGCTTGAACTTGGGGCTGTGCAGCCAATCACCGCCTGCCCTCTTGGCAGCGCATGCACAGTTGCCCAAAAGCATTACAGACAGACAGACAAAGACTTTTATTGTATTAAATGATGAACTTTTGGGGAGTAACTTGCATTTTATAAACGCTTAAGATTTTCTTTGTTCAGTTTTATTATGCTCAAAACACAAACCAGTGGAGACATAGCTTTTAAAAAACACTTCATGCTTGTCACTGTTCTGTAGGCTAGTGTTGTTTCCTCTCTTGTCTCCATTGGTTTCCTATAGAATCTTTAACTGTAATTTCATTATGGTGTACTGCAGCTTAACACTAACTTAGGTTTGTGGTGTAGATGGTTTGTTTGTTTGTTTATTTTTAACGAGTAGATCTTGTTTTGCTACTAGAAGCTGAATGCTTGTTGAAAAATGATTAACTTACTGAAGCATATGGTCACGGTTGGCAGAGAAAATCACGTCATGTTTCTGTATTGTGCAAGCTATTCATAGTGGAACTATTAAATGCACAACTTTCAAATGCCATAAAAATATAGATAGGCCCATACAAATGTTTACTTTAACAAAATCTATTTCTCTATTAGAGTAACAGCTAAACTTAACAGCATTGTTTAGTTTAAAGCATCTCAATATGGTAGATCAGTGCTGATCTACAAAGGGTTTAAGGACAAATTTTGAGCTATAAAATATTTTATAAATCTGATGCCTATCCTAAACTACATGTGCCCTCCTGTAAATCAAAAGCTGCTTGCCAGTTTGAAAAGAACCAAGGCTGTTGCTTTCTGTTAGACAGTGAGTAAAACTACTATACAAAGAACTTGTCCCTCCATTTTTTTTTAACTGTTTAAAAATTGGGTTTTGCAGCATGTCCTAAGGGTTAATGAATTTTGGACCAAAGGACAGTGACTTTCAAAGATGAGGACAACTCCATCTCAAAAATGATAGTTTTGGCCTGAGTGCCTCTGCTAATGACAGCAAGGAAGATTACTTAAACTGACCAATGTTTTCAAACTTGGATATCTGCTGTCATGCACAGAGATGAAAAAACGATTAAGGAATACGTTTGTGAGAGTCTAGCAGGAAAAGTAATGCTGAAAGGCAACCAGCATGGATTCATGGTGGGTAGATCCTTTCTGACAAACCTTGTTTCTTTTTACAACCAGGTCCCAAACTGCTTAGATGTGGGAATCGAGGTGGATGTCATATCCTTGGATTTTAAAAAAGCTCTTGATACAGTGTCACATCCCATTCTCATTTAAAAAAAAATCCTGAGTGGCTCTGACTTAGATAATAATTATACAGTCAGGTAGGTGGGTGGCAAATTGCCTGATGGGACGCACCCAGAGAGTGGTGGTGGATGGGTCAGTAGCAACCTGCAAGGATGTGGGCAGTGGTGTTCCCTAGAGCTCAGTCCTTGGGTCAGTGCTGTTCAACATCTTCATCTGATTTGGACAAGGGTGTAGTGAACACACTGTTCAAGTTTGCAGATGACACCAAATTACGGGGCAAAGCAGACAGTAGAGGGCAGGGTGTGGATTCAGGTGGATTTGGACAAGCTGAAAAAGTGGGCAGACCAAAATAAGATGCAGTTTAACAAGGATAAGTGCAGAGTACTGCACCTCAAGAGAAGGAATCATCAACACACACAAAGATTGGGGGATGACTTTCTAAGCAGCACAGCAACAGAAAGGGATCTCAGAGTCATAGTTGACTCAGGTGAATGTGAGTCGCCAATGTGACAAAATGATCAATAGAGCTAACTGTACTCTTATCATGCATTGATAGGTGCATTGCAAACAGGTCTGGGGGGTGATACTTCCCCCTATGAGGCACTGGTAAGGCCACAGCTGGACTACTGCAGTCAGTTTTGGGCGCTGCACTTCAAGAAGGATGTGGATAACCTTCAGCGGATCCAGAGGAGGGCCACTTATATGATTAGGGGCCTGTAGGATAGGTCCTGTGAGGAGAGGTTGAGGGACCTGGATCTTTTCAGCCTCTGTAGGAGAAGGCTGAGAGGGGATTTGATAGCCATCTACAAATTTGTTGGGGGGG
>NW_017729024.1:126365903-126370904 GCF_001723915.1 Gavialis gangeticus
GGAGAAGGCTGAGAGGGGATTTGATAGCCATCTACAAATTTGTTGGGGGGGGGGGGCAAGCAAGGAATAGGAGATACTCTGTTTACAAAGGTGCCCCTTGGAGAAACTAGAAACAATAGCCACAAACTGGCAGAGAGCAAATTTAGACTAGACATAAGGAAGAACTTCTTTATAGTAAGGGTTACCAGAATCTGAAATGGGCTTTCAAGGGAGGTGTTGCTCTCCCCTACCTTGGGGGTCTTTAAGAAGAGGCTGGACAAACAGCTGGCTGCAGTCATCTGACCCCAGTGCTCTTTCCTGCCCAGGGCAGGGGGTCAGACTCTGTGATCTGCTGAGGTCCCTTCTGACCCTGAAATCTATGAAGATCAATACTGTCAGCACATGTCTGTGTGGTCAGACTAGCAGAGATGAAGAGCACTTGTAGTTCCTTTGTATTTCAATGGAAGCTGTGGTTAGTTTCAAGGTTAGACGTCTCAATTTGAGTGTAGGAAATCCTATAGGTACTTCATCTGGATTAGCTTTTCTGCATCGTGGCTTTGTTAGACCTCTCGCATCAAATGTGATTTCTCTATCTAACCTTCCTCCCCCACTGCTTGCCCCCCTTTGCTATTTATTTGTATCACTATACCCCATAGAAGTGGTAAGTGTGGACCAGGACACCATGATTTGAGAGGATATACTATGTTTACTCAAATCTAAGATAAGATAACCTTCCAATAATTATAAATCTTCTATGTACAGAATCTAATTATTGGAGACTCATCTTTAATTCATCCCTCCCACTGCTGCAGAGGCAGGCAGTGGGGAAGCAGGTCATGTGGAGAGGTCAAGCAGCTTGCCTCCAGCCACATCTGCCCCCTGCCTCTGCTCTGTGCCAGCAGGCTCTGTCCTGATTCTAGCCTGGGACCCTGAGTGGGGCCCAGGCCTGGGGCCCCATAGCAGCCATGTGGGGTATGCACTGCTGCTATGGAGCCAGGCTGGGGATGTGCCACTGCTTAATGCCCTAGGCTGCAGCATGCATGGAGCTTGCTGGCATAGAGCAAGAGTAGTGGGGGAAGAAGAGGGGCGGGCAGGAGACCAGAGGCTGTGTGGAGTGGGGCTGGGGAGAGGCTGCAGGGGAGAGATGGCAGGCCACAGCAGCTCTCTTCTCTCCCCTTCCCTCCCCTCCCCCCACTCTGTTCTAAGACAAGGGGCTTCCTCCTCCTCTGGAGGAGGGGGGACACTGACTACAACCTCATCTTCATATCAAGTAATATGGTGTAAATGGAACAAAAGATAGTGTCAGTCTTTCAGCTGAGGACTATATAGGGATCCAAATGGGAATACAAGGATAGTACTGGGCAGTGTGACAGATGGTAGTCTCAGTAGGACTGCAATTTACCTACAACAACCCCCTAATTCTGGGATTTAAAGGATAGTGAGAGGATTGCAATTGGTTATAGTTGGCACCTGGGAGCAGCATGGGAGGAACTAAATTTGAAACTGGTACGTGGGCAATGGAGGCTGGTAACATGAGCCAAATGGACATGTGAGGTTAGTATCTTGATACAGAATAAGTGATGAGAAGTAAAGAAGGAAAACCCTTGTAGAGCCTTCAAAGTGAAAGTAAGTAGCTTATGCTTAATGGAGTAGAGTAGGCAGTCAGTGGAGGAGTTCCAGTAGAGGGGCGATGCTGCCGAAGTCATAGCGATAGGGTAGGAGGATAATCTTTGAAGCATCATTGTAAATAGATATCACCTTGCCAATATACATGTTAAGGCCATAGAGAATGTTGCAGTAGTGATACCCTGCTCTGCCAGGCTTGAGATCCGTGATTACATACGAGTGAGGCAGGCCATGATGGAGAAGCAAGCTGAGGTCCCCTGGTACTATCTAGCTTTATGATTACATTTAAACATGGTCTGACATTCAGATCTGCTTCGGGAAGTGATCATGAAGTGACACAGTAAGGTTCTGTTCATATTACTTGTCCAAACAATGATTTCCATATCAATTGTGCTTCAGGTACAAGTAAAAACGTTTTAATTACCAGTCAGGAAGTTTCAGCTGGGATCTGAGTCCAACTAAGGTCTTTGCTTCTCCTGTGTCACATAAGCTTTACAAGTCAAAGTAGACCTGCAGTTACGGCACAACAGCCATTAGATTAGCCCCCCCGCAGTGATGCCTGTGGAGTGATACTGCTCAGGTGTAACTAACTGGAACTTGATACAGAATGGTGCTGATGGTGCATGGAATGGAATAAAGTCTATCTTGTATCTTAACTGTTGGCTCTGTAGCTGTACTGCTCTAAGAGTGGTAAAAATAAACCTCTCATCTGAGTTGCCCAAGTGAGCAGATCCACCTCTGAGGATGGAAACAGATGTCACCTTTCCTTGTCTTTTGAGCTGCCATACATTTTTTTTTATGGCAGCACAAAGGTGAAATAGACCAGACCCTTTGTTGCTCCATAAATGCCCAGAATTCATGACTGTGACAAAGGTAGTAATAGCTTGTGCTGCTTTATTGCAGTGGATGTCTGTTTGCTTGGCAGTGGGAGAGCATGTGCAGTCAGAGTTGCCTGACCCCGCAACAGTCTGATCTTGCACACCCCAGGGAATTCTGTGTAGGATTGGGCCCTTCAAGCTCCTGGAGTGTCTTCCTGACTTTCCTCTCTTACAGAGATATGCCCTGGGGAATCTTGGGGTGCATGTCTGTAGGCAGGGAAAGCCAGGGTTTCTCTGCCTACTGAGACATACCCTTGGACCTCCCAGGCATGTCACCATAAGCAGGCAAAGCCCAGGATTCCCTGCTTAAGGAAACATGCTGGGGAAAGCCTGATGTTCCCTGTTTATGGAGGTGCACCCCCGGGATATCCCAGCATGCCTCCATAAGTGTGGAATCCTGGACTTACCGTGGGAGGCATGGGGAAGCACAGGATCTGAGGGACTCCCACCTCCCTGTGCCTCCGAGTTGCAACCTGTCCCATGCTGACCCATGCTTCACATGGAGACACAGGTCAGTGGGGGTCCTCGTGTGGAAGCACACAGGAGCTAGGGACTTGCATTCACGTCACCTTCCTCAGACCTGTCCCATGTCCCACCACAGCTGATCTACTTCAGTTTGACAATGTCTGTTTCTGCCCTGAGTACATAGAGTGGATCTGATAAATTGGTGAGTATCATTTGTACAGTAAACTTCTTCACAGCAGAACCATAGTACCACAGTCATACTACTGTCCAACAAAGTTTGGCCTTATCTATGCAGCCAGTGAACCCGTGTTGTTATAGAGGTCCCAAAGGAGTCATTCTGTCCTGTATAAACACACAGTGGGAGTGCTCCAGCTATCATACAATCTAAGATCCTGATCTACAAAGTGACACATGAATGTAGTGTTTGCAAGATTAGGACCAATAACAGTTGAAGTGAGGTAGGGTGGATGTAATGAATTCACAGAGCAGTAGGCATGTGGTATGGGAATTTCAACTTTTTGTTAATGCATTTTCTTTTTGTTCCTGGGGCAAATGACAGAAGACAAGGATACTGGCAAAATGCATGTTAGTGTCAGATTGATTGTCAGATTGTCTGTCCCCCATCTGTTTGTTCTGCAGTGCTCAGATGGCAGATCTAGAAGCAGCTGGGAAGCCATCTGGTGTAGGAAAATTCCTGGATGGAGTAAAACCAGCATATCTAGCTCTCTGCCACCAGCCACCCCTACTCTTCAGCAGGTGGAGGGAACATGTTGAGGGTAGCACAGGGATACAGAATCCCATGGTTCAATGTCTTGTGCTTGAGTAATTTGGAGCCAGTTGCTCTGGTTGGTAGAACTTGCAGGTCCCAGGATCTGGTGGAGTAGTCACCCTCCCCCACCTTCAAGCTCTGCAACCAGCATAATTCAGTCAGATTCACTGACTTGGCTTAGTATTTATGTATTTTAAAATATGGATCTACTCTGGCCTCTCACATGAACACTGTATTAGGTAGATCTTTGGCATGTTTATTTCTCAGAAATCTCTGTGTTTCAGTACTTTTCTGCATTATTTCTCCAAGCTTGTATTCAGTCTGTTTTAGCACAGTTGTGACTTAACCATTCCTATCTGAAGTATAAAATATGATTTACTAGACACCATCAGAATATGTAGATTTTTAAAATGTTTCTTTGAAAATGTCAAGTTTGCATGAATTTTCAGTCTCATTAGAAAATATGGCAGACATGACAGGTCCGTTATGTTGACAAGCTGTAAACTATGCTTCAAGGTGGACTTGAGAGTTCAAAGCCATGTCTGTTAATGAAGAAAATCAAGCAAATACATTCTGAACACATATGGACCTACTTGAAACATCATCATGATTTCACATGATCAAAAAATTTCATTCAGAAACTTCTTTGGAGACATTATCAATGAGGTCTAGTTAAAATTATATTCACTGTTCATGGGAGGCTTTCCACTGTTAATATTAAACAGCTGTGGGTATGAAACAGACCCCAGAAAAAAATTAGTTTGATGCTGAATACTTCCATTCTACAAAAGAAATATATTTAGCCAGACATGGCCTAACTACAACAAATGTGAGATGCAAATGTTTATCACACTGAGCCCACGTTTGCTTTTTCTGAGCCTGCACTGGAAGTCTGGATAAGGGCTGGCACATCAAACAAGCCAGTGGCATGCATGACAGCCAGCTGATAGCGTGTTAGAAGGTTTATTTCCTTTCATGCCATCATATGATATGACACATCATATGCACAAGAAAATAACTGGGCTTTGAAGACACAGTATGCATAGCTTCCAGCTTTGGGCTGTGTTTTGCATCAGCAAAATAAAAAGGCTGAAACATCATGGAAACTTGCTGGCTGTGAGAAGCTCTGTTATTCAGCTGGGATCTCACCTCTTGAGCTCATGACCTTTGGTGCAGCTGTGCCACATAATGAGTTAATCCAAGTAACCCACCCTGAATGCTGGAAATTCTATCTCCAGGTTTCAAATAATCCAGGATTCCTCTGCTGTGTCTAGGAACTAGCTA
>NW_017729024.1:126375904-126386016 GCF_001723915.1 Gavialis gangeticus
GTATCAAGCTTTGCTTTGTAAACTACAAACAGGTCTAGTCCAACTTATTTTACTTGAACAAACCACATATCACAGTTAGACCATGGGGGGAGGAAATTCTAAATTGATGACATGTCCTTCTGTTACTTAACTGGAGTTTAAAAATGAACGGGTCTTTATTAGTACATTGTGTGCCACCATGTAAGGACATTAACATTACACTGTACGACAGACTATTACTTTGTTTTCATTACTAACTAGCCTGTTTCCCCAGGAAACTCATGAACTGTACAAATGTCTAGGCAAAACTAAAGTGCTATAATTCACCACCTCTGCCTTTTTGGTGGTGCATCCACTTTGCATCCCAAACGCCTTCCTTTTTTATTCTGCTCAGCTTTGCAACTATTCCCAAATCCTGTCTTGTGTGCTCAAGTGACTTAGTACTTGTCTGCCAAAGACAGACTCATGCTTGGCAGCTCTGTATGCCTAAGGACTCGCTAGTTTAATTTGCTTAACAAATCAACCTCAACTGAAAGATCTAGTTAGGCATCATCCTTAGAAATAATTCCTGCTAGTATCTTTGATCTTTAAAATTCCAAGCAACTGAATTCTTATTTTGCCTGGTTAATACATTCATTGACAAACCATGTAATGGACTTCCTGCAAGCCAATGTGCTATGCAGCAGGAGCTGAAGGCAAGTGGAACTGTCATAACAATACTAATTATGATCAGTCTAGTGACAGGCTGTGTCCATACTCCATGGCTTTAAGTTGTAGAGATAAATAAGGCCCTGCCCACAATGGCCAAAGAAACTGGAATACCCCAACCAGTTTTCCAGTGTGGAAAGAGTGAAAAATGTAATCCGTCTTCACAGTAAGGGTAATCATTGACCTTTTCATATTTTTTCCCTTGTCACTAAGACTAAAAACTCTTTTGTCATGTACTATGGCATCATTGGTTTGTGGTTTGGCTATAGCAGCACATGGGAACTAATTGCCAATTAAATGTCTAACATTTTGCAAGAAAAACAGATTGCCTCAGATTGAAGAAAACGACTTCTTTCAGTGGAGATAACTGCCATGATCCATGCTGCTTCCTGCAAAATGTTAGACTTTTTCAAAAATAGAAACAATAAAATACCTGTCTTCAGTTGTTAACATATGCTCTGAGTTAACTGCATGGTCACAGGGCTATGCTTGAAATAATCTTAAGGTTATTAAAAGAATGTTAGCAATGATGTAGCAAAGGGGTTTTCAAACTTTTTGAAGGAGTGTACCCCTGGGTACACGTCTGACAGTGGGGGGTGTGGGGTGGCAACGGCTGGATGCCAAGCGGAGGGGGGCTTGCATGTGGCAGCACGGGGTGGTGGATGGCAGCAGCCGTGGCGGTGTGTGAACTCCACCCCCTCCCCCCCAGCCAGCCTGACAGTGCATGTGCAGCCCATCAAGAGGAGCCACTGTCCTCGCCTCCCCCCTCCCCCAGCCGTGTTCCTGGGAGGTGGCAGTGCTCCATCCCTGCCCACCCATGTGAATGCCCGTCCCTTTCTACATACCCCTGAGGGTACACGTACCTCCAGTTGACAACCCCTGATGTAGTATATCAAAAAAAAATCACCATTTCGCTGGAATAAAAAACTAGTCCTGGTTTGTCTTGGCTAAAAAGGTCACATCATCAGTGGCTTTGTTGCTTCATGCCAGTTTCCCTCTGTAGAGTGTGCTTAAGGTGAGTCTTTGGTTTGCATGAAGTCACCAGGATGGGGAATAAGCAGGTTTCAAGCCTGGCTTGTAGCTTTCTGGGGTTGGTACCAAACAAGCTCCTCCTCAATATTTAATGGCCGATTTGTGTTCTGTAGAGATAAGTAAGTGAAATGTTTTTTTGTTCGTGGATACCATTTGCATGCAGAAACCAGAACATTTCTACGTGGGAAGTACCTACAGAATTCAAGAATGCCCTTCACATCTTACTTTTAGGGGCAAAATCTACTACCGCTGGCAAGGATGAGTGCTTTTGTCTTCCATTGGGGATGTCAGGAAAATAGGTAGTCCTGATGCTATTCCCAGTGCTGCCAAGTTCCCAGTGGCTCTCTTTAAATCCATCTCTTGGATGGGAAGGAAAAAGAGGAGTAATAGTGCTGAATGCTGACAGGTTCAGAAACATCTTAGGGGAAATTTGCAAAGGGCTAAAGAGGGATGAAGCTGTAGGACAGATCTTCCCTGCTCATTCACATCTCACCAAAACCACTCACATCTCATCAAATGTGTAGTAGAGAGGCTGCTATGGAACAAATGTCACATGGCTGCTACAGACTGGAAGCCTGATAGAACAGGTGCTGAAGGAGGGAAGGGAAGGAGACTGGGATTTGTGAATTGGGAGGCTGTTATAAAGATTCAGGGTGGCTTGACAGATTGTGCCAAGCTAGGAGTAGGTGAGGGAAGGACACAAAAGGCATAGGTGGATGTAACGATTGTATCACTATTGAAGGATCCCAATACAAGCTATTGGGATATAACTTAGGTCTGTGTGAGCCTGTAGGGAATACAAATGAAGCAGAACAGCTTCAGCTTTAACTTTGCTTCATCCAGGGTCAAAGTAAGGGTGATTTATCTCACTAGTATCGTTACAGATATAACATTAGGATTGTGACAGGTGCTGCATGCTCCCCAGTTGCAGCTCCCTCTTCCCTTTTAAAGTAGTTAAAATGTACACTCGTCTATATTCATAGGGAACCAATTGTGCATTGTCTCTAGCTTCAGAGATCTAGTTGACTTCAAAAGGAGCTGGAGCATACCTTCAGGTTACTGCACATCTCTAATGCCCAGACCTTAGAGGTATGTGCCAGAGGTAACATGTAGTACTATGTTGCCTTGAAATTGGAAATGGTGGTTTTTTTCTCACTAATCTCACTCTGTTGGTACCGCTTCTTTTCTGATTGGGTTCCCACTCCCTCTGCCCACCATTAGTCACTGCAGTAAGATGCTTCTAGATTTCAGAAAAGCTACTAGATTTTTCTCTTCTGAAGAAACTCTTCCCCAGAAGACTTCCTGCTTTGATGTAAAACAGTGTATTATGAACTGATTCAAAAAGTACAGGTCTTCTATTTAAAAGGCTAACAACTAAAGTGTTTTATTTAACAACTAAAAGTATTGTTTGCTTTTTATCTTGCCATTGCCTCAGCCCTTTCTCAGTACTGTCACCCCTTTCTTTAATCACAAGCCACAGAAGTGACTAGCTAGAGTATCATAAGCTCTTAAATGAAATAGAAGGTACAGCAGTTAGGTTTCACCTTCCAGCTGATAGAATTAGTGACATCTTCATTGATACCTCATACAAACAAGAATTAGGATTTTGTGCAGGTCATTGGCTGTCATGGTGGTGCCAGGCAGGTGGGCTGAGCTTGTGTGTTGAAGTCACAATGTCTGAGTTACCCTGCAGTTTCCAGTGTCTTGGTCTGCTCTGCTGGATGGGGAGGTAAGCCTGAATCCTGCCTCAGGCAGGCTACAGCTGAGGAAGCTAAAGAGTCTTGTGACAAGTTGAGGCCATCAGACCCTTGACTCCACTACAGGCCAGTCACCATTCTGGCACTGCTGGAGCCAGAGCCAGGAAATGGTCAGTCCATAAGGGGAGTTGGCTGGAAAGCAGGCAGCGTTCTCTTGGAACCCTGATGATGTTTTACTGGAAGTTGGTCAAAGCAATAGTGAAATATTTTCAGCTCAACAGATTAGCATTTTCCAACTAAACCAAAACCAGATGATTCCCCTACAATCAACCACTTTCTCCTTCACCATATCCCAACTATTAGGAAAACCTGGAGTCTGACCTTGTAAAACCAGCACTGTTTGGATCTAGGGTTTTGGCTCCATAAATCCATGGAGTTTGAATCCCAAATTGAAATTCAAATCTAGCCTTTAAAAAATAGCTTGTCTTTTTTTAAGCTGTGAACCAAAAATATTTGTCTTGAGATGTACTGATGTAGTGGAATCTTAGTCTGAAGACAACATGGTGGACCTTGGGCAAAATTAGCTTTGGTACAGAGGTTTTTTATGCTAGCACTTCAGTGATTTAACCCTTTCAGTCCTTTCCTTGGTTATTTGATGGTCCTGTAGGATTCTGCTAGGGCAATAGAAGCTTAAGGACTTTAGCTGTACTTATCAACATATATTTGAAGAAAAATGTTTTTTCCTTGAAACTGAACATGAAAATATGGAATCATCTTACATGCAGGGTCAACTGATAATCAGCAATAAGGGAGATAGTTTATTCTATGGCCATTCAGTGCCAATTGAAGAGTAAAATGAAAGGTGAACCAGCTATTTAATGTTTGGACTTTAAATGCTGCCATTTGTAGAATGTAAAATCACGAGGGAATATTTTTGCTGCTTGATGCATATTTCTATATTTACATGGAATACTACAGAAGTGAACCAGTTGACTCAGATATTACTGTATTTTTTCACATACAGCATATACCTCCCCCAAATCAGCCCTCCCCACATTGAGGTGCTTGTATTAAGCAAGGAAGCTTTCTGCCCAGGGTTGCAAGTACTCTGATTTGATTCCTGCTTGAGAGTGCAACAGCTGCGGTATTACTTCTCAGGCAGCTGAGGGAGTATTTAACACAATCCAATTACCTTACAGTTCCCAGGAATCTTCTTGGTCTGCTCTGCTGAAGTGGGAAGCAGAATGATCATCCACAGACTGGACTGTGTTAAGTATGGTTTAATTTACTTAATCTGCATGGACTACAGATCCTTATCCCATTCCCTGGATTATCTTTTGTGACCTATTTGTTCCTATGGGTTCTTTGCTTGTATGCCTCGCAGCACTCCCCTTCCTGCTTTCCCATCTACTCTAATCACTCACTCCACTTTATACTCTGCTCTGTGCTGTTGTTTCACAGCATGTGATGAAGTGAACTTGGGTTCATAAAAGTTTGTGCTCACACTCTGTTTTACTTAGTCTATAAATGTGCTATTTACCCTACCTTTTTGACTAACCTCAGACTAACATGGCTAACTACCTTTCACACACATTACTGAAGTTCCAGTGTAAGTTAGGGAAAAGAATTCAAGTCCAAATCTAGAGAACTGTTAAAATTCTCCTATCTTAATTTCATTTACTTTGAAACAAAGAAATCAAGATTTTTATCTTTCTGCACCCTTTATTCTGAGGCCCAGCTTCTGTTTTTCATGTTATTTCATCAGATACAATTTCAGTATTAATTTCAACCTGTTTATTTAAGATCTCCAATAACAGTGGAAGCTAAACATAAGGTAACACTGTGCTGGGAATAAAGACTGTCGTTTACCTTTCCAGTAGCTGTAGCTTTTTGAATTGTTGTTCTGTATATGTGGATCCAACTCATGTTGCACAGATACTCTATGTATAGAGTATTTATACCATCAGTGTCTGCTGGTGGTCATGCATGTACAGTAAAAGCTCTGTTATTCGGCATCACCCAAGAATGAGGGATGCCGGATAACAAAATATGCTGGTTAATTGAGTGGCCCTGGATGCTGCTTCTCCTGCTGCATCTGGGGTGTCCCTCCGTCCCTTCCACAGCATTGTCACCCCTCCCGCAGGCCCTGCGGCACAGAAAGGCAGGCCCTGCACAGCATGTTATGCCCCCGGGCTGTGGGGGCTCAGATAAACCAAAGTGCCACAGTGGGCACTTCCAGTTTCACTTTATCTTACAAGTTGGCATGCCAGTTAGTAGAGCATGCCAGCTAACAGAACTTTTACTGTACTTTACAAACGCAACCATCACCTAATTCTTTCTCTGCCCAGAGTTCAAATGACAAAACTTCAAGGTGTGAGGAGAAAGGGTATGTATTCCACAATCTGCCCTATGGAATATCTTTAAGGACTAGCTGTGTTAAAGGGCGATAGATTTTTTTTTTTTTAGTTGAGTCTCCAACACCTGGCGTTTTTACAGTAGTGTAATGGTGGGGCGGGGGGCCGGAAGCAATCGAAGCAGCAGCTCTCCGTGTTAGGACTGCAGGACTTCTGCTCTGAGCTGTGCACCCAAACTCAATACAGTTACCAAAGCATGGGGATTAACATGTGTGATCAGCTCTCCATTGTCACTTCTCAACATATTTTGGCTACAGGGACTTTACTACAACAAGCTGACAATATTACTTGCACTCTGGTTAAATAAGCTACAGCAGCAGATTGTTCTTATGTAATCGGTAACCTGTCTCCTCTAACTGGAAAGCCTTTGCACTGAAACAAGAGTTTTTCTGGATCTGCCACTATATGCCACGAAGGGAAAGTGATTTGCACGTCTGTTGTTTTAGTATCAGAATAGCCCTTAACAACTAAGGTGTCTACCATCACTTTCCCAAAGGCATGAAATCTTGGAAAAAATACTGGTAAGGGCACCTAGGGCATGCCCATATTGCAAGCTTATTGCATTACATGAGACTGTGCTGAACACAATGTAGTATCTGCCAAAACATAACTAGTGTTGCTGTGTGAGTGTGGCACAGCTGTGCGACTGTGAGAGAAATGTTAAACAGCAGACTGATTAGAGCAACAGCAATGCCACACTAAGATGGCAGTGCTACTTCCTGTTTGGGAAGAAGTATGCACAGATCCTCCTCAAATTCATGGCATTTATTACTTTGTCACCAGGCTACCAAAATACTTCATAATAACAACTACTACCTACAGTATAAATTAACTATAAAAGGTAAACTATGCCAAGGACACTGGAGATATTCTGATTCCTTACCAAAGCAGAGTAAAAAGGAAGGGAATGGTGATGGGGTAACTTTGCTCTGTATGTGCCCTTGGGTTTGGGAGGAACATGACAGATGCAGAGTGCAGAGATAACTCCTTTTGTAGTCTGTTGGTTTAAACACTCTGAACTCTTATGTGGAGGATGTAAGCACCACGAGAGGGCTGTACATATACAGGTACTTGAACTGAAACATCTTAAGATTCTGGTTTCAAAAGGTTAGTACTTGTTTGTGCAAACATAAAGAGCTACATTTCCTGCCTCTGAATCTAGACTGGACAAAGAGGACAGGGATCACCTCAAAAAGCCAGTTCCCACTGCCCGTTTTTCTTCCCACCTAAATGCTGCTGTAATTTGCAATAGATCATGATAGACTCCCCAAGGAACTAGACCATCCATTGGCTGAGCATAGCTAGAATGTAGTGTACTAGCTACTCTTTCATCCCTTGTGCTTTAGGAGCAAGGTCTGCTGAGTTTAAGATTTCTGGGATTCCTTTATACTGAGAGATTCCCTAGCTAGGGTGAATATTCCCTCTGAATTGCCTGATTGACAAAAGCAAAGAATAGAATGTGGCCCAAAGATCTGAGGATTAAAATGGAAACAAATTACCAAAAAGCATTAAATGAATACCTAATTATCTCTTTTAAAACAATAAGTAATCCAACCCACCAACACCCCAATTCAAATTTAATTGGACAAATGCAGAAATTTGATAGTGTTTTAATTTTGACTGCAGAATATTCTGTAAACAACCACATTTTGCACAGTTGTATACTGTGAACAGTAAAGGAGCTAGTTTTTTATGGCAATACGCCTAAAAAAAAATCTCAACAAATTCTGTATATGGATATAATATTAACAATGCAATTGGGTGGAATGCTATGTACAATGCAACTACTACATTTAACATCAACATTTATACGACTATACATATCTGTCCAGAAGGGTTGCATGCAACATGACAATATTAAGTTACATTTTCTTTTAAAGTTACATAAAATACAGTTAAAAAAGGTTCAATCATCACAGACTTCTATGAACACCAATGAGATACATGAAGAAACATGTATTAAAATCTTATTTAAAAACAGCAAAAATGTTGACTGAGGTAAAGTTAAAAGAGTAAACAAGTGTTTACCACATGACTGTGGGGATTATAAAGCTGTCCAAATCTTCAGGAAGAGAACAATGTTTCTATTTGTAACAGGCTGTTACTCCTTGATACTCTGAAGGAGTCTCAATAAATGAGACTCAATGACCTGTTGAACTAAAGTGGAGAAATCTGGTTAAGTAGTTCCCAATGATTTCTAAATCACTGTCCATGTAGTATTTTACTGGCAGATACCGACTTGTATATTTTGATTAGATTATTGTAGGGGATATGAAGTAATGAACTGTTCATGAGACATTATATGGTGCTCTTATGTTAACTTGATAAATATGCTAACAGAAGGCCAATATGCAGAGACAGGGTATGAACATAGGCAGTTTATGGTCTACTACTGGGGTGTCAAACTTATTTGTCCCTCCCTCTGGCTGGATCCAGACTGTGGGGCTTCTTGTGGGCTGGATCCACACCCTACTATCATAGCACAGTGGGTAGCAGCAGCAATGGCAAGAGATGCGTCTGGGAGCTGTGGGAGTTAATTCAGCCATTGCTCACCCAACCACCAAAGTGCATCCCCAAAAGGGCTCCA
The DNA here is from genome assembly GCF_001723915.1 of Gavialis gangeticus. Taxonomy (NCBI): domain Eukaryota; kingdom Metazoa; phylum Chordata; order Crocodylia; family Gavialidae; genus Gavialis; species Gavialis gangeticus. Next base: position 126,384,322 of record NW_017729024.1, read on the forward strand.
TATCCCAGAATTTGGTGATAGGTCTCACTCACCCCTGTTAATCCAGTCCCCACCCCCCTGGAATCCCAGCCGCTCCTGGAGCCCAGTGGGTCTGATGCCATGGCTCCATGGGCCATACATCTGACACCCCTGCTCTACTGGAAATTCATATAGTTAATGAACTCCACCACAGGCCTGGAGGCTTGCAAAAGCCATACATGGCACTGTTTACAGTTCTTTGATTCCATTCATTATCTAAACCAGTGGTTCTCAACCTTTTTAAACTCAAGGCAGCTTTCCATAGCATCTGTGAATTGAGTGGCACCCCTTTTCAAAAACTAAATTTGTTACAGGGTTTGAGGGGCTGGGCTGTGAAGCGGGGCAGCCAGGGAGGGAGAGCCTAAGCCTGCCCATATCTCCTCACACCTTGCTTATTTTATTATACTTTCTGTAGCACCCTTCAAAGGATCTCTTCAAAGGTGCCCTGTCATCCTGACTGGCAATCACTGGTCTAAACAGACAAACATTTCACATGATTCAGAGGCTATGTTTTGCCAGGAAGAACCAATGGAGAAAGCCATTTTTTACTTTCCATACCACACTAGCAGGAGCGAAGGAGTTGTCCACATGCATCAAAAAATGTTTATGGTTTCAGTTGAAATGCTATTTAAAATAATTCATAAAAGCTGACTTGAACTACATTTTAAGTCCAAGTTAATTGTCACTAGTGCGACAGTGGAGATCTTGCCTGGAAACTAAAGCAATGGAGTACCCCACCCTCAAAGAATGTTGGACCCAGGCTGAAAGCCTAAGTGATTTGGGAGATCTCCAAGGCAGCTTCAGCCAATAGGATCCTATGCACTGCAGGACAGATTTTAAAACTTCTCCCCTGGCAAAACCCTTGAGGAAAGCACAGGAAGTATCACTGTCAGCCCTCCTCTAGGAAAATTCCTTCCTACAGTACAGCTACACCCATGTGGGCCTGCATGAGTCTACAAATTGTATTCACCTGCAAACATGGATCAGGCTTGCTGACATTCTCTCACTATTGACCCAGGTTCATGAGCTCCCTTCCCAGTGCCAGGCCTTGTAAGCATCTGTCTGGCTCTCTAATTTATGTTTTAAGATGCATATAATAGCACACGGTGTTACGCTTAATAGTTTATTGGCTTCTAAAAGCACAAGTCAAGCCAACAGTGTGCATTTGAAAAGGTAAAGGTTATTAGCTAATCTGTAATGAACAGAAAATAACATCCTAACAGACTCAGTGATCTGAAGGCCATTTGGGATAGTGACATTGCTTTGTAAACAAGAAGCAATAAAAGTAATCAAAGTGAAGTTGTCCTAAATACTCACCACTCCGATGGCCCAAAGCAACAGCTAAATCCATGGAATTGTAGCCAGAATCTGTCTCAATAGTTGGGTCGGCGCCATTTTCTATGTAAAACAGGCAGAAAATCAATTAAGTTATGTCAACAGTTAATAGAACCACATGAGCAGCAATTAGGTATTTAGGGGTTTCATAGCCTAAAGTTACTTTACCCAATAGGATTTTTACACACTTCACGTGGTTTCCATGCACAGCATACAGCAGAGGTGTGCCTCCATTCTGCAAGAGAGGGAAAATGTCTCATAATTCTTAGTAAAAGAACACTGAAGAGTTGTATAAAAAAAAATGACTAAGTGTTGGTTGTGCGCCCTGGCTGATACAAAGTA
>NW_017729024.1:126391502-126400008 GCF_001723915.1 Gavialis gangeticus
TTTCCTGTTTTATGATCATTGTGATATTGTTATAGACTATGGGTATCTCCCGTCGCCACTGCAGCACAGACCAAGACCTGTGTTTGTAAATATTCCATGGCAGATGAAGAAAAGGGACCACTGTAATTTGGACTTCAGGGGATTTCCAGGCAAAGCCTGAAACTTAGGATTTCTCTGAAAGCCCTGGAAAACTGCAGTTTGGCTGGAAATGGCCTGAATCCACATGGAAGATGGAGGGTGGAGAAAACAAAATGTAAGGAAAAAAATAAAATAATTAAAAAAAACTTACCTGAGCTGCACAGAAGAAAGGCAGCAGAGCCCTGGGAACACTGTGGAAGCTCCATTTGTTTCCAGGGGCAGCCTAGTACAGGCTGCCAGGGCTCAGTCGATCAGGTTGTTTGATTTCCCCATTTTGGCCGGGAGTTTAAAAGCCCTGCCAGAGCAGAGCAGGTGAGTACTCCCTGCCCTAGGGGCTGTGGGCATTGGCATGCTGGGTGTCTGCTCCCACAGCCAGGCATGGGGTACAGGGTGTTCCCACTGCAGGGGCTTTCCCCCTCACCTAGCATGGCTCTCCCTAGCCTCGCTTTGTTTTGGGAGCATGGCTGCTCCATGCTCGCTTTCAATCGTTAACATGGATTTTGCAGCAGTGCATTTTGCCTGAGGTCTGGCATTCCATAAAAGTTAGCACTCAATAAAAGTTGTTTAATAAAGTTTGTTTATTATGGTTTCATTAAGAATTTTAAGTGGTAAACTTGACTTAAAACAGTGAGCTTTACTTTCTTAAAACAGCTGAAGAACAGGCCCCCGGCCCTTGCACTGGGAAGAGCCTGGTGCAGTCCTGGCCCCAGCAAAGTGGCAGCTGTCCCCCCCTCGGACGAGCCACGATTCCATCCTGTGCCTGCCCTACCCCAGCTAGGCAGCCCCAGCCCCACTCTCTCCCTCACCACAGGAGGCCTTGATCTGCCCTCCCCCCCCTTTCCTCCCCCATGCCTTCCACCACAACAGACTTACCAGCTGCATGCAGCTCTCCAAGCTGCGGGGCTGTACTCCTCACTGCCCATGCTGTGCTGCAGCTGTGCGCATGCATGGGCATTTATCAGCCACATCTGGCCGATTTCTGATACAGTAATTTTTTTAAAAAAATGGTGCTGATCCAAGTATCGTATTGGTGCACCTCTACTTTCTGTAATGGGGGCGCCAAAACTGGACACAGTCCAGATTTGGTCTCAGCAGTGCAGAATAGAGGGGTATAATTACTTCTATCCATCTGTTAGCAATGCTTCTACTAATGCAGCCCAGTATGCTGTTAGTTTTATTTATTCCATGATTTGGAGAAGGTCCTTAGTCTGCATGGCCCAATTCTTGCTTGCTCCTATGGTAGTAGTGCAGTGTCTGTGCACCTGGCTATTCCTGCAACAGCAATGCCATGGGACTGCTTCTGTTACTGAATTGCAGGCTCTGTGGGGGTGGGAGCACCATTCTGGTGCTCCTGCCAAGTTAGCACCTGGGGCCAGGTGCCTTTCGCAAGTTCTGCTCCTGTTTACTATAAAGAACAGTTTTCTGTAGCTAGAATTACAGATAGTGAACATACTAGCCAGCTTTGGAAAGAACAAGCAACCCCACTCCCTATTTTAAGCACTGGGGTCCTAAGACCAACAGTTTTTGACCCTGCAAAGATTCACAGCCAATAAGTGAGACCAGGATTAAGCTCACTTGGTTTTCCTCAAGACTTCCAGAATTTACTATGAGGGCCTACAATGAGCTTTCACTACCCTTCCCATTAAGAGGTTTGTCACAAAGGCCTGGACAAACTCTCTCAGTCCTGCACAGCACAATCCTCCTGTTGTTCACACACAAAGCAGACTCAGAAATCTAAGGTATTTCTGAAAAGTTACCATAGTTCTAAATCTTGGAGCGAATTTCTTGACAGAGGCACACTAAGGTCATAGCATGTGAATTCTAGTCAGATACTTACCCAGTCATACTCATTCACATCAACTCCACAATCAAGCAGCATTTTGACAATATCCGTGTACCCCTTACTACAGGCCAATGACAGGGCACTCTCTCGCCCCTTCCCCAGAATTTGAGGGTCTGCACCCTGAAATTAAAAAAAAAGTGTTAATTGTGCATTCCCCACTCAGAAAATGTACCTTTTATTTCCCTAGCTCAGAATAATTAATACTGAGACTTTTACAGATGAAGCAACATTTGTAAACTTATCAGTATAAAAAGAACTAAAAAGTAGATGAAGAACTTTGAGAAAAAACAGTATTTTCTCCTTACATTCTGAAGCAGAAATTCTACAACTGCTATCTGTCCATGAGCTGCAGCCCACATCAGGGGGGTAAATCCTTCTTCATCCTTATGGTTGATTATGTTTTCTGTTTAAAGGAAGGCATATAGTTCAATTACCTTCTTTACCACTGCACTGTCTGTGCCACCAGAATACGTATTGTATCATCATTTTCATTACGACTAGCTGGGACTGTAAATCTACTTTAAGATCACTTTGGCTTGACATCTACACAGAAAATTTCATTAATTCACTAATTTATACAGAGAATAAAAGAAATTAAACCTGATAGTCTGTGGTGCTTTTTGCCTTCTTACAAATAAAGCTTTATTTCTGTAGTGAAAATCTGCAGGTCTTTGGTACATAATGTGGACTATGAGTATGTTTGGAAGTAAGGATCCACTGCTTAAAAAGTAATAAAAAAGCTTATTTTGCATGTGTGATAATGCATTACACAATCTAAAAGTGTGCTATCCTAAGACAGCAAGCCATTCTGATCTCTTGAATAAATAACTTTTAGAGCCACCTGAATAGCATAAAAGGTCTGCAAATTCATGGAGCTGAAAGATTTTTTTTGTGGAAAGGGTTAAGGGCAGATTCCTAGAGATGACAAATGGGTGAAAAGGAGCATTTTTTGTGGTTGGTTAGATGAGATGAGTGGGACTAACCTGTTCCTATCGGCTGTCTGTTTCCTGTTTGAAACTATGAAACTTTTTTTTTTATAGGTGTTATAGTGCTTGGTTTTTAGGTGTATCAGTACACCTCTGGTAAAAATGATACATTGGTCCCATATTGGATCAGCACCAATATAAGGACAATTGACGGTATCAGCCATTCTTTTTTTGGCTGATGTGGCCCATTAGCGTGGCTGATGAATGTGCAGCCGCAGCACAGCAGGCAGGTGGCCAGGAGCACAGTCCAGCAGCATGGAGAGCAGCCAGGTCTGGGTGGTAAGTCTGTGAGGGATGAGGCGTGGGGGGTGCAGATTGAGGCCCCCGCAGCAAGGGACGGAGTAGGGCTGAGGCAGGGACAGGTGCTGCACAGCCAGGGCAGGTCACAGGACAAAGCTGCGAGCATCTTGTCCGGGGGTTTGGCTCCTGCTGCTGCATGCCCTCTGGCAGGGCATGAGGGGTGTGTACCCCCAGATCTGCATATGAGGCAAGGGACCAGATCTGCTGCAGGCTGGGACCAGGGCTGCACCGGACTCTTGCTGAGTGGGGCGGTGCTGGGATGGGGTGCTTCGGTGAATACTGGAGTTGTTGCCAGCCCCCCCCGGTAGCCCCCTTCCCAGCACCAGTACCACTGCTGCCCGCCAACGTTCGCTGTAAGGTGTAGTGGTCCATGAGCGTGCTGCTTCAGTCTGTTCCCAAATTGGTCCCACCTCCCCCTTTCGGCACGTGCCACTTTGGTCCATCCCGCAATTGGTTCCCCCCCACCCATGCTGCAGCTAGCAGGTAGGTGCACGCGGGTCCCCTGTTGTTTTGCGGCATGATTTTTTATTGTGCATGGCTGTGCATGTGCACAGCTTAGAGAGAACACTGCTGCCTGCCCCAAGCGCAGTCTGGCTCAGCCCCAGCCAGGAAGAGCCTGGCACAGCCCCAGCCCACAGTGGCAGCCCATGCTCACCCCATGTGCAAATCTGGGGGTGCACACCCTCTATGTCCTCCCAGGGCGAGTGCAGCAGCAGGAGTTGCCCCCTCCATCCCAGATGAGCCGCTTGCAGCTCCCCCGTGCTCCGCCCCAGCTGCGCAGTCCCTGGCCCAGGCCTAGCCCCACTCCCTTCCTCCCCACGGGGGCCAGAGTTTTCCCCCCTGCCACACCCCTTCTCTTCCCCCACAACAGACTTACCAATCTGACTGTCAGTATGCAATCTGCTATCAGCTGATATGGCTTGTTAAAAATCAGCCGTCAGTATCAGCCCCAAAAATCTATTGGTACATCCCTAATTTTTACCATTATTCAGCTCTATGATTTCCATGATTTTGTTTACTCTGTCTTCCCTTTCCTTTTTATTTGCTTTACTTGCGTTTGATCATTTTACTACCATGAAAATAAATTTTAGACTTATATGTTCATGTATAACAAGAGCTTAGTTTGGTGTTTGGCAATGCTGGTTACAGCTACCCATGTGAGTCAGATTCAGTTCAGAGACATTGAACCAAGCTTGTATATTGTGTCGAGCCAGCCAGTCATTCTCAGATCTCTGTGATTAGTTAGAAGAAGGGATGCACAGTTGATTAGAAGCTGTTAGTTCGGTTATTTTTCAGGATATTGCAATAACCATTACAATGCACCATTACACTGTAGGATTTTGTACTCTTCACGGATTTGGAATACTAGCCAGTGAGAACCTGGCTGAAACTACAATTGATTGCTGCACATGTTAACAGGTACATTAGAATTACAAAGACATTTATTTGAGTGGGAACCTGTTTCAAACTAAAAATGAAATAAACACAAAGATGCTTTAACAGGGTGGATTTGATTTAAATCAAATATATTTAAATCACTGGTCAGGAAGCCTCAATTTAATCATTGTTTTCTACAAAAAGTGTATTCTTGTTGATATCCTTTATTCATTTAACTTCTTGAAACTTTACACTGTTAGAGAAAGGTAAGGGTTTTACTCCATGTACGCAAAATTGCAGAGAGACAAGAGAGCTGATGGACATGTAGTCAGGTCTGTCATCTCTCATCTCCATATGCTGCTGTTAACAAGGATGTTATCTCTGGAGATACTTTTGGATTTGTATCACAGAGATGCTTAATGGGATCTTCTAGACCAGGTTTGTCCAACATATGGCCCATGGGCCGCCATGCGGCCCTCCAAGCTGTTTTCTGAGGCCCGAGGTGCTGTGATGGGAAACTAAAGTAAACATTGTACTTTTGTTTTGGGGTGGGGAGGGGGGTGATGTGATACCACTTCCTGTGAGGTCTTTGAATATGGCTCACTGGCCCGCTGAGTGGTGATAAAAAGTTCACGATCTGGCCCCACATTCAGAAAAGGTTGGACGCCCCTGTTCTAGACTGAGCACTGAGTCCCATTGGATAAAGCAGTTTTCTTTAATCTTTACTAATCACTAAAGGAGACTCTGGGACTCCCATAAGATTGGGCCCCTAATGTAGTCAATGGCCTGTTGTGACATATTTATAAAACTTTTCTAAAAGGTCACATGAATATATTGCCTCAAATAGTATACAATTAGAAGTTATAATCCCTATTTCATGATGATATATTTGAGCTTTAACGTATCTTAAATTAAAACTATTTTTATATACATTTATTTTTTTAAAAGGCATCTTAAAAAAAGATTAAAAATATGGTTAAATTAAAAAATCTGATTTAAATAAAAAAAATTTTTTTTTTAATAATTGATTTTTATCCACCCTGTGCTTTGATCATCTCCAAACTGAGATGTGCAGGTTCTCATCCATCTTGCTTCTGTAGATTACTCCTCCTGTAAGGTTGTTAAGTCTTTGATGCATGCAACTCTCATGAACACTAATGGTTTTTGTTTTGTTTACATCCAAGCTATAATGATGGTAGAACACATTGCTTGAAATGTACCATGGATCCAGAAAGAATAGATATCAGGAGTGAATGCGGTTTGTGACAGACTGGGGGTGTGAACTTTCTATGCAATAGATGCCTGCTAGCGAATATAACATACTTTTACAAGGTTATAAATCCTCCACACAAAAAAGAAAGTTAAAAGTTCCTCAGACTCTCACCTTGTTCAATTCGTGTGGCCAAATACAACATTTCCCCCTGGGCAGCCAGCTGGTGAACAGACAGAGCTGAAAAGAGAGCACAATAAATGAATAAACATTTATAAATAAACATAAAGCCTGGTCCTGTTCTAGCTGGAGTAACTAAGCTCCCACTGGCTTCCAGGTTTCATTTCATATTGATTTCAGCTTACTTTCAGAATTGGAAAAGCAGTCTTTAAAAGTGATTCTAACAAAGGGAATCATATATCTTAATGGTTTTCCACCAAGTATCATAACATACTAGCACAGCAAAAATACTTCCTCCTCTGGCTTGGAAACATTTTACTGTGATGTCCAGGTCTCTATAAAATGGTTTTCTTCAGCTTCACCTATAACTTGAAAGTCCCACTGCCTTTGAGAGATACTGCTTCAAGGATGTTTATCACATGAAAAGAAATAAATTTTTGACAAACCAAAAACAGTCTTTTTCATTTCTAAACTATTTTGCGTTTTCTCCCATATTTTACTTAATTTTTAAGCTTTTCTCACTTTACTGAACTAACTTAATAGAGAGAGACCAACTGACAATTGTTAGACATAAGCAATGCTTCCTCCTTTGCCTTCTGTAAATGCTTGCGCTTAAGATCAATGTATGCTGACTGAACACCAACTTGTTCAATATCCAAAGTATACCATGAAGGGTGCTACCCAGTGAAGTCAGTGGCAGGACTCCCATCCGCTACAGTGGGCACTGGACCAGGCCTTAAATAAGTTTACATAATATGACCTATTTTTCCAGTGGGGTGGAAATGTCCTGGGTTCTAGCCTGGTTCCTTGCTCCCAGAAGGGTATACATTTCCCTGTGCTCCCCATTCATTTTATCCAGGAACTGCAAGGTACAGTGGCAGCTCAGCTTCAAGAGGACTGGAAGAGAGTTTTAGTGAATATCTGGCATGTGGTATGCTTGTCACTTCACTCTGCTGGGAAGTCAGACAGCGTAACAGATTCAAACCCCCTCTCAGCACTGGCAAGAAGGTGATCTAGCAGTAAGGTTACCTGTTATCAGGGCTACAGCATGAAAGGCTCTCATCCCAGTTTTTGACATCATGGGAATTTTGACAATGTTTATCAGGTTCTTTGGGTGAATCTGATATCTTTTATTAGACCAAGTTAAATAGCTGGAAAAAAATTTTTTAGCAAGCTTTCGAGTTTAAAAACCCTTCCCCAGGCTGAGGAGGTCTCTGCAGTTGGTGTGTGCTCTTCCTGGATGGAATGAATAGTAAAGAAGCCAGAGACTGGGCTGGGATGCATGCAAGACAGGCAGTCAGTGAAGATGTAAATATGCCCCCATAGGCAATTGGGTATTCTTATCTAGCCAATAACCTGCAGGGGCATATTTCTCACAAGAAAACCACTCTCCCTCCAATCTCTCAGTTCTAATCATCAAAGGGAACTTAAAAAACACTTTTCACAGACAAGCCTATGAACTTCACTTCAACCTCCTGGATACAAAAAAATCATGGACTAAATATAAACATTTGATTTATGACACGTTATAAACCACCTGACATCTGACTCCCCAGGTACCTCTCCACTATTTACCTGCTACATTCATCCCCCTTCTCTCTTTCCACCCTCACCCAGCCTGTCTCTCCCCCACTGACTCTTCAATTTACATCTTCACTGACTGCCTGTCTTGCATGCATACCAGCTCAGCCTCTTGCTTCTTTACTATTCATTTAATCCAGGAAGAGCACACACTGACTGAAGAGGCTTTTAAATGTTGGCATTTAATTTTGGTTTTTTTAATCATGGAAAAATCAGAGCTACTCCTGCCCCCTTCACTCACCAGGACATGGGTCCAGCTGCAGCTGTCCCTCCTGCCACTTTGTGGTGCTGAGCAGTGCTGATATGCTGCTGCCTTGCCCCACCTATGCCAGCGCCCCTTGCTCCCAACCCACAGCCCTGCCCCCCCAAGTATACAAGGAAAGAGGTGGGTGTGTAGGAAAGGTGGGGAGAGACCATAGGCAACACTATGGGGGGTGGCACAGCTGATGCAGGGGTGGGGCATGTGGGCCACCAGATTTCTGTACCCACAGTGGGTGTGTGGGGCTGCAGCCAGGCCGGAGCAGCTCCAAGCAGGAGCTGCCTCAGAGGTCCAGTGGGCAGGACCTGGCATGGGAAGGAGCACCATGGCCGCCAAACTGAGGTGTGGCAGCAATGGTGCGGAGTTGTGCCCTCCACTGCTGCTGGGTGGGTAGGGGGCACCTCAGCGTGGCAGCCACAGCACTGGGGAACTCCCTCTCATGCCAAGTTCTGCCTGCTAGGCCACGGAGGCAGCTCCTGCCCAGAGGTGGTCCAGCTCAGCTGCAGCCCTGCACCCCACTGTGGACACAGAAGTCTGCAGGGGGCAGTGTCACTCTGGCCCCCTCCCCTGGCAGTGTCTCCCAGCCACCCTGCCCAACTCCTGAGAGTACAGGCACCAGCCTCTGCCGCCAC
>NW_017729024.1:126405008-126416390 GCF_001723915.1 Gavialis gangeticus
CCCAACTCCTGAGAGTACAGGCACCAGCCTCTGCCGCCACCCCCCCAAACCTGCCTATTTCCCCCACTGAAGAGGCAGATGTCTCTGAGTAGACCCTACTGGCAACATCACAGAGCCAGGCTTATCAGCAGCACTGAGCGCAACCCCGGCACCTGGACACCTTCCCCCAGTCTGGCAGGCACCACCCCCCCACCCCACCTCAGCCCCGTGGGCAGTCCCCAAGCCTTGGCCCTCCAACCACAGCCCCTAGACTTAGCTGTATCCAGTTGCCGGGGCTGTTCCCACCACCCTCCCTGGCTGTATGCTGGCCACGTGTGTATATATGTGCATGTGGTGCTGTCTGCTTCCAATTGCCCTCCTGCTCCTGCCAGCCCCAAACAGGCTCCTTGCAGGCTGGAAGGCTGCCAGCTTGCAAGAGAAACCCACAGTTTCCCCTTTAAAGAGGAAAATCCAGTTTTCCACAGCCAACAGAAAACCTGGATCCCTGGTTATGACAATGAACTTTTAGGGTGCCTGTATACAAGCCTGTATAGTGCGTTGCAGCAGACTCGATTGATTAATCAAGTCTGCTGGAGCGCAGTAACTATCCTGATGCAGCCAGCCTCTGCATCTCATGTATCAGAGTTCCTGCACTTCAGAATGGTGCCAGGATTGCTTTAACTAAAGCTTGTTGACTGAGCTTCATATAAAAGCATCCCTGCCAACATTTTGGAGTGCGGCTCCAGGAGCGGCTCTAGTTAAAGCACTTCTACCCCACCCCACAAAACACATGTGAAAATGCCCTTAGCAGTTATTGGTGACTGCCATTCACTAGGTTATTGTTTAGATCCAGATTCATTAAACATTATGTTCAGAGCCGTCCCTAGGAGTATGCGGGCCTGGGTCATATAGATTTCATAGACATTAGGACTGGAAGGGACCTTGGAAGATCAAGTCCAGCCCCCTGCCCCAGAGGCAGGAAGTCAGCAGGGATCATAGGATCCCAGCAAGATAAACATCCAGACATCTCTTGAAGGCGTTCAAAGTAGGTGCTTGAACCACCTCTGGCGGCAGTCTATTCCAAACCTCAGGGGCTTGGACAGTAAAGAAGTTCTTTCTTATGTCCACCCTGAAAGTCATAGAGGAGTTTGTGAACATTCGACCTTGTCATCCTTTGGGCTGCTCTGGTGAACAGACATTCCCACAGATCCTGGTAAGCACCCCTGATAAACTTATAGGTGGTTACCAGATCACCCCTGAGCCTGTGCTTTTCCATGCTGAAGTCCCATGGCTCTCAGCCTCTCTTCATAAAAATCAGTTTTCCTGACCTCTGATCACGCGTGTGGCTCTCCTCTGCACCCTCTCAAGCTTCTCCACATCCTTTTTGAACTGTGGAGCCCAAAACTGGATGCAGTACTCCAGCTGTGGCCTCACAAAGACTGAGTACAACAGGACAATGATGTCCTGGGATTTGCCTGAGAAGCATCTGTGGATGCAAGCCAGTGTTTTGCTTGCTTTACTAGCAGCAGTATCACACTGAAGGCTTATATTTATCTTGTGGTCAATCATGACCCCCCAGTCCCTTTCATCTGTACTGCTAGCCAGCGTAGCACTACCGAGCCTATAAGGATGCTGCAGGTTTTTCTTCCCAAGGTGGAGAACCTTGCAATTTTCAGTGTTAAACACCATCACGTTCTCGTCCACCCATTTCCTGAGCCTGTCAAGGTCAGCCTGGATCACCCTTCTGTCCTCAGGTGTGGATGCTTTATCCCAGAGTTTGGTGTCATCGGTGAACTTGACCAGTCCACTTCTGACTCCAATGTCCACATCATTACTGAAGATGTTAAATAGTATAGACCCAAGGACAGAGCCTTGCTGGACCCCACTGGTCGCAGGGCACCACGACTATTGACTTCTGTCCACCAACAACCTCTGGGTCCTACTGCGGAGCCAATTCCCCATCCAGCGGATCGTGGTGAGGCTGAGACCACAGTTAGCCAGTTTTGCTAAGAGGCGATCATGGGATAACAGATCAAAGGCTTTTTTAAAGTCAAGATATACAACATCAATCTCCTCTCCCTTGTCCAGGTGATAGGTCACCTGGTCATAGAAGGAAATGAGATTGGTCAAGCAAGACCTACCCACAACAAACCCATGCTGGCTATCCCTCAGGATGTTGCCTTTGGCCAGCCTGTTAAGAATGGCCTCTTTGATAATCTTTCCTAAGACCTTCCCTAGGATAGAGGTCAGGCTGATGGGCCTGTAGTTTGCTGGATCCACTTTCCTCCCTTTCTTGTAGATAGGCACCACATTGGCCTTTTTCCAACCTTCAGGCACTTCACCAGAGCACCAAGAGTTCTTGAAGATCCGTGCCGGGGGCTGAGCTATGATGCTAGCCAGGTCCTTGAGTACCCTGGGGTGTAAACTATCAGGGCCGGCTGACTTGAAGGTGTCTAGCCTCTCAAGGTGTTTCTTCACAAGGTCAGCATTGATGGGGAGGGTAAGGAATTTCCCTCACCCAGGCCTCCCTGTCCCGTAATGGGCAGGGGTGTCCCATGGGACTGGTGAAAGACTGACGCAAAGTACCCATTTGGCAAGTTGGCTTTTTCCTGGGCATTGGTTGTCAGTTGTCCCATCTAGTTTAACAGGGGTCCAATGTTGCCCTGGCTTTTCCTCTGGCTCCCCACGTATCTAAAAAAGGACTTTTTATTATCCTTGATACTTGAAGCTAATTGGAGCTCTGTCGCAGCCTTGGCTTTCCTGGTTCGTTCCCCATTGCCAGAACCAGGTTGAGCAGTGCTTTACCTCCCGTTGGCCCGTCGACTTCTTGTGTCAGAGATCATCCATGCTCGACAGAAAGCTTTGCGACCGCTCGTATTTAGCCTAGTGCTCTTCCCACAAGGTGTCTGGCTAGTTGAAGTCTCCCATGACAACCATGCACCGGGAGTGTGCGGCCTCAGCCAATTCCCTGGTGAACTCCTAGTCAAGCTCTTGATCCTGGGCAGGAGGTCTGTAGTAGACTCCCACCATCGTGTCCCCTGTGCCATGTTCCCCATGGATTTTAACCCAGAGGGTCTCCAGTTGTCCACCGTGGGCACCAATGTCAGCTTAGGGACGCATAGTTTTCCTTGACGGAGAGCTACACCCCCGCTCCTTTTGTCCACTCAATCCCACCTGTACAGGGTATAGCCGTCTATACCTGTGGCCCAGTCATGGGTGGAGTCCCACCAGGTCTCAGTTATCCCTATGACATCATAGTTATTTGCGTTAAGCAGGAGGACAAGTTCCTTCTGTTTATTCCCCAGGCTCCTGGCATTTGTGTATAGGCAGGCAAGTGTCGCTTTGGGGGCTCTTGCCTTGCCCACATCTCGCTCCAGGGCTGGGGCAGGGGTAGGCTCCCTTAAGCCATATCAGCCTATGCAGGGGTGGTGAGCTGCTGAAGTGCGTAGCTGGCAGTGTGTGGCACGGCCTGTATGCACCCCCCGTCTTCCCCACCAGGGATAGACAAGGAATAATCCTCTCCTATGTTTGTATGAATGAGAAAATGTTGTTGCTGAACTTGCCAGATTTCAGTGATGTACGCTTGACATTTCTAACGGGAGTCTTTTGTAGGACAAAAATTATCAACTTAAATTTTTTAAAGTTAATTCACATGCTGCTTTCCCCTGAGTCTCTAAGCATCTCTCTCCCCATCCATTCTCCTGCTTATAACTTTCTAGAGTAGGGACTGGCTTGATATTTGTTTTTGTACAACATCTAGGACAACACTAAGTAATTCAACCTGCTGAACTAATATTGAAAAAAAAAATTAACAGTTATTTTCAAATCAAATGCCTGCCTTAAGAGATTAAAAATAATGAGAAAAGTCTTCTGTGGTCTCCTTCAAATGAAAGGCTTAGAAGCCTTTCTGGAAAATACGCTTTGGTCAAGTACAAATTATTGAGCTCGCTCCAGGATGCTTCTAGTTTTAAGAATATGTGAATAGTCACAATGAAAAATGTCAAAACCAATCTGACAAAGTTATTAATTTACAATTCATAAAATAATCATTTACTAAACCTCAGAGGAATACTTACAATTTACAAGCAGAGGTGTGGTGGAGACCTCATTTCCCCTATGCTTGTTAGTTAAGGTAGTTGATTGTTTTATGGGTGAAAAGTGTTTAGTTGTCGATGGAGTGTAGACATGTCTTACTTGAATTCCCGGGGAGGGGGAAGTATGGATGTTGCATTCGGCTAAGTCAAACAGAAAGAAAAAAAAACAGTTTTAGTAGTTGTAAAAACACTAGAAGGAAAGCTGTTGATTTTAAGACAACCTAGGAGGCACTGAAGTAACAGAATATTTTAAACATGGATTAAATGTTCTGTGATGTGAATCTCCTCTAGTATTCACTGTCTGAGCAGGAAAATAATGTAAGGCCATATTCAGCCTCAGATCAGTGTTGTGCTACCTAATGCTGAATATAGCCTAGATCATCTAAAGACAAATGAACCATAATGTACATTTTCTCTCTCACATCTAAGTGAGGTAAACAGTGGCTCTCAACCTTTTTTGTACCGGGACCCATTTGTAAATATCAACGGCCAGTTCTGAGGCAGTGCCCCTCAGTCCTGACCTGCTGCCGCGAGGCCCCAGCCCCCTAGTGTGTGGGGCAGGGAGAACCCCAAGCAGCCCCTTACAGGCTGGAACTCTTGATAGCCTGCAAGAGAAAAGCTACAGTTTACCATGTTTTTCTCCTTCAAGGAGAATACACTTTAAAGCTTGTTTGCAATCCTTTCGTATATTCTTGGGATCCACTTTTGGGTTGCAACCCACACGTTGACAAACACTGGTCTAGAGTTAACAATGTACTCTATTTCTTTGCTGGCAGTTTTGCCCTTGCTTTGGCAAAACTATATCTCCATTGTGAATGTCTCAGGAATGTTTATCTAACACGAATGGAGACCTTCCAAATTAAACTGCATACACCACAACAGCTAGGCAACAGTTAGACTTCAAAAGGTCATTCTACATAGTATCTTTGCTAACCTTCCTACTTTCCCCCTGGGTAAACAATAATGGAAGAATGCATACGTTCTTGCTGTACATGATATATGCATTACCACTTACAAGTTGAAGGAAATGGAAAAAAAAACAACTGCTTATGTGCAAGAAACTCACAGTAAAGTTAAGCATTAATGGCCGAATTGATTTGACATTCGTATGCCCTACCAATTAATTTATTTGAAATTAATGTGTGCAGTAATCCTGGATTCATACACTAAAGAACTCTGTGGCTGGAAATCTGTGTGTGAAATTCAGGAGGGGAACTGATTAAAAAAAGTTTGACCATGGGGTAAAAGTAGTTAAAACAAAATTATAATTTGCTTGTCAAATAGCTGCAGCTAAATGCCTTAAGCCGTTGGCTGAACTGCAGCCAAATAATACCAGTTAAAGAAAGCTGTACGACAGGGGCGGGCAATTATTTCGGGCGGAGGGCTGCTTACTGAGTTTTGGCAAGCCACTGAAGGCCGCATGACAGGCAGCCAGGGCAGATAAATATTAATTTTCTAAATTTTTTAGGGGCCCCATGGGCCATATTTTGCCCACCCCTGCTGTAAGAGGTCTAAGTTTGTATTCATTAAAGAACTGATTGACTCAGAACCATGACAAGATCAATCACTGATGCTTCAAAATATTTTTAAAAAGTGAAAAGTAAGTTTACAGGTGAAGCTATAAAGAGGAAACAGAAATAAGTTCCAATTTCTACAATTTGTTCGTGTGGGCAGCCAAACCTGCATAAGTTTCTGCTATCTTCAATGGTAGTGTACATCTGTGTGAAAGTTTGCCTACAGGGAACAACTCGGAGGCTATGAACCATACTCACTTCTAGAAATAGGTGAAAGTGACCCAGTGAAGCAATCATAGCAATGTGCAGAATAACAGTGTCATATTGATAAAACAAGATCAAAGGGGCCATTATCAATTATATAAACTATGTTATTGTATTATCAGTATTAGTGAAGGGGAAAGAACACTTAAAGCCCAGACATTAAAATGGATATTGATCCCATGTGCTGCAAGGACACATGGGTCCCCTTAGGGCCATGCTGCATAGTTTGAGACCACGCTAGCCAAAACAAGTATTGTATTTTCTCCAAAAATGTGAGAGGTTCAGTACCTTCATTTAGGACCATTCTTTACCCTACTACTTTCACTCTTTAAAAATTACTTTACAATTTCTAAGAACTGTGGGGGGCAAACTCAGAGATAAATTATTTTTTCAGTAATAAACCATAGTTAGAGATGTAAGAAAAATGCTACGGAAATAAGTTATAAAACATAATTGCTGACAGTATTACTGATAAAATGTAAAAATACTTTCCTTCATCTTTCTATAAGTCAGCTTTCACTGAGGATAGAGCCTGCGTTATGCACGCAATATGTCTGCTGTAATTAATGGGAGATTTGGGTGCATGAAGAATACATGAATGGAAACTACTTATATTTTTCTCCTTTCAAATGGAAAACAATAGTATAATCACCCTAAACCTTGGTTTTTAAATTTTAAAACAACTGGAATCACAGGAAACAAAAATTACATGATCTACAGTCTTGGGGATAAGTGAAGAAAATACTGAAAAGAACAAATCTGAAAGGGGGAACATTTGTTGTCCAAGCACAGCAACTTGAACCATAAACTTAATTCAACCTTTGAATAAGACAGAAGCCACTTCGAGGTCAGAGTTAACCTGGTCTTGAATATTTTTACTATCTTCTTCATTCAAAGACTTTACAAATCGAGAGCAGACGTTCATATCAAATCTATTGGGCAAAATAAATTTCATTCCCATGGCAACGCCCTGAGCTGGACCTTCCTCTGGGTTAGAGTCAAGTTGGTGCTCTACTTTAATGTCTGGCATATGCGACAGACTGTAGCTGTTGGTACACTCTTCCACAATTAACTGGGCCCCAACATCTAGGCTTGCTGAAGATGCCATGATTTCCAATCTCAGTTATGTAAAATGTTTCTTCATGGTTTCCAGTTGCCAGTGCCTTTCCAATGAAAATACAAACGAACCAGCCAAGCTCTCTTTGAAGAGGTCTGGGTTTTAGAACAACCTACAACTGAACACAAAAAATTTTAGGTTTGTACACAATGTCATCATCTTGCGATAAAATTGAAGAAATGTATTAGTAATACATATTTTAAGCTACCTGCAACTATTTCACTAACCCCTCTGCCACCTTCCCCTGCAAAAAAACAACCCTCCCCATAACAGAGAACCTGCAAAACTGGGTAAAAGCTTTGGGCCAAATTCTAAAATCCACACACAGAGTCAACTCAATCTCCATTAAAAAAACAACAACCTCCCATTGAAGCCAATCCCAACTAAGGATTCAAGGTTAGATCCTTCTGTTTCTAAGGTAGCAGGTCGGTACAAAGAATTAAGACAGTAATCTTGCTAACAAGGCACAAATGACTTTGCTTTTTGCTACCACTAAGCCGCTCCCAGCTACTTTGGTTAGAAAATGGTTAGAAAAAGCACTGAAAATGTGTGCTCTGACAACTCTAATCTGTTACTGTAGTCTTGAAACACCCTATACTTTCAGTAACACTGGTCTGCCTGTCTGGAAAGGATCCGATAGGCTTATTGCTCATTGATGGAGATATATCCCACATCAGCCACAAGGGACTCTGACCCTGACTGTGCAGTCCTGAGATAGATGTAGTCCTATCTATTGAGGAGACTAGATCTGAATTCAGTTATTACCAAGGTTTGTATTAATACAAGTCACCCCAGAAAGGACATTAATTTTCAAGCATTTGGCACCTTGCAGAGTAAAGGACCCAGTAGAGTTGTTATGGGCAACATGGTATGAAAGGGACATTTCATCATACTTGGGAAAAACCCTTCTTCAGCTAATTTGCTCTAAAAGAAATGTCACTTATAGCATACTTGGAGCAAATTCAAATCCCTATAACTGTTGCCTAATTCAAACTCCAGTTAAGTCAAAACCAGATATGAGTTCAGGACTCTGTTCTTGGAAAAGATAAATCTAAGTGTTTGATTGATGAGGAAAGGAAGAACGGCCTAGTGCATGGGGGGGCAACATTGTGACAAGCATGCCACAAATTAGCCCCACTTCCTTGCGATTCCCAGGCTCCAGAGGCAGCACCTCAACTGCCCTCAGGTCTCCTCAGGGAGCAATCGATACTGGGGGGTGGGGGAAACGGGCCGGGCTCACCTAGGCCGCGCCGCGCCGCTTTCAACACTCCTTCACTGGTTAATGCTGATGACCACCCCGCTCTTCTAACGTCACTTCCCTTCTTAGTTCCAGACCCGCACACGCGTGCCCCTCCCCCGCTACGTCACCACGGCCGCTGTTTCTCATTGGTCCTGCTGGCCTCTTCCCCTCCCGCTGGAACACAGTCGCCCACAGGGGTGGGGGAGTGATGCCGATGACGTATTTTTCCTGAGACGCGCGTATTTGCGGCGTGGGCGCTCTATGGCGGCCGCCGCCGCCGGCCGCCGCGTGACTGCGTGCCGCTGAGGGACCCCGGGGCCTAGCTCGGGCTTGAGGCAGCGATGGCCAGTTACAAGCCCGTGGCGGTGCTTCCCTTCCCCAGGCTGGGCGAGAAGGTCACGCAGGACACTCTCTACTGGAAGGGCTACAAGGTAGGGGCCGGGCCGGGGGCTCCGAGGGGGCGGTCTCCTCCCCCTTCTCGTGCCGCTCCCGGGCAGGGGTAGGGGCGCTTCTGTCCCTTGTGTTGCGTGGGCTCCGCCCGGGACCGGAACTTCGTTTCCCACCGCGGGCCCAGGCTGAGCCCAGCAGGGAACTTTCCTGAATCAGAGCTTCCTAGACCTCAAATGCCGGAGACTTCAAGTGAGGGAGGAGCAGGGGAAAAGCCCTGGTCGTGTCCTGTCCTCTCTGCGCTTGGCGTCCGCTTCCTGCGGGGGTGTGGGAGAGCAGGCAAGAGGCACCCAACGATGGCAGTTGTTAGGACAAGCGCTCGCCTTTCCCCAGCGGCAGCCGCAGCAGGTGGAGGAAGGAGTGGGGAGGGAAGTGGTCTTGCCTCTGAGCAGGCAGGGCAACGGGGTGGACTTCTTACCTGCTTTGGGGACTTAACTACTGCTCCCACAGGGCAGTCAGGGGTGCAGCCACCTCGGCAGCATCGCTTGCTTCTCTCTCAGCCCATGGTGTAAGATCCTTGATTTGCTTTTTCGTGGGAGAATATGGTGGTGGGGGGGGAGGGTATCACGTGGGTTGTAGCCCACTTTGTGTGAAGGTTGGATCCTGGGTTGGCTTTCTGCTGCACTGTAAATGGCTAAAATTCAACCCCAGAGATATCTCTGATGCCTCACGCCCCAGTGTAAGTGCCTTGCTTCATGGGTTTTATAACAATAACAAAAAGCATCACTAGAACTGGTAGCCGGGCAATATTCTTTCAAAAGGTATTTAACTTGTTTAATGAACATTCTTGCAATAAAATATATCCTCCTCCCCTTCCTTTATTTTAGTGGTGATTAATGACATTAAAGCAGATTTGTAAAAAGATGAAGTTTTTTTGTCTTAAATTTCATTTATTGGACAGTGTGGTTCTAACTTAAATATGGGTATTTAAAAATCCATAAGGCTACACTGCAAGTATGTTCTGCATTCTTGCATATCTCTCTATTAATATAAATTCATGCTAAAGCCTAAAATTAGAAACAACAGTATTTAGATTAAAGCAAAAAAGAAAATTAGAAGTAAACGTGGGGGGGGAAATTAAGTTGGTGGTGTTTTTTAACAATCCATTGTTGTTTTTATCCATTTGATATTGTTTTTGAAATTCCTGTGATTGCTTATTACATTAATTTTACTTTCCTTATGTCCAGCTTTCACTTTTTTGTAAGCCTGCTGCTAACAACATACTTTATTTATTAAAAAGATATTCTAATTTCATTCTAACTTCTTCAGACTCCAGTTCAGATAAAGGAATTTGGTGCAGTGAATAAAATTGACTTCTCTCCAGTTCCTCCACATAACTATGCTGTCACAGCCTCTTCAAGGGTAAGTTTGCATAATAGATTGTATATTGTTATTCAGTGATGATCTTTAAGAATTTATTTATCTAAAAATCATTCTCTTTTTAGATCCATATTTATGGTCGATATTCTCAGGAGCCAATCAAAACATTCTCTCGCTTCAAAGATGCTGCTTACTGTGCTACTTATAGAGATGATGGCAAGCTGCTTGTTGCTGGCAGTGAAGAAGGTAGTGTTCGACTTTTTGATATCAGTGGAAGAGCAGCACTGAGACAGTTTGATGGTCACACAAAGTAAGCCACACGATTTTATTTCTGTATGTTTGTATATCTGTGTGCTACTATAGCTGTTTGATTATGGGGAAAACCGCATTTGCTCTTTAGCAAAGGAGCTTTGTCAAACCCTGAAGCCATACAGAAGTTGTAAGGGTGTGCAAGGGCCACATATAAAAATAAATGTGAAAACTGATGGTTTAGTGATACTAGAAAAAAGTGAAAGAAATGGTTTGGTGGTGTTAAGGATAAGGTTCTTTCAAAACAAATGGTCTCACTGTTGGACACTAGAGGAATTGTCTAATTAAAACAAAAATGTAATGACCAGAACATTTTATCCAGCAAAACCATGGTCACAAGTGAGAGACTAGCACCTGGGATGCATGGTATAATAGGAATATCTCAGGACTTGTAGTCTTCAAAAATGAGTCCTCAGGAGAATTGATGATTGCAGCGTCTCCTTTTCAGACAGAAAAACTAGCTTCCATTTTCGTGATGATAGCCTCACGATACTAGTACAGTTTACTTAACGTAAATAAAAAAAAGTTCTAAAACCAGATTATTGTGCCAAAGAAGCAAAAGAATCGTAAAACTAACATGCAGTTTTTAATAAATGGAAAGAGCAAATGTTACAAAAATGTGGATTTTAATTCTAGAGGCCAGAAGCCTAAGGTTCAGCTTATAGAGGTCAGTGTTTTTTTCATCTGGGAAACTCCTTGTTCAGTGCAATGTACAGAGCTAGCACAAGTTTGCCTTCATCTTTTTTTCACAGCCAACCTGACTCTAAAAAAATAAATAAATAAAATGGACCTTTGTACTGACTCTTTCTAGGCATAAATCCTTAAAGTTGTTTATAAGCTTAAATATGCAATTACAGTTGGTCAGGAATTTAAAAAAAATATTTTTAGAGGTGAACCGATACATTGGTTTGATACTGGATCAGTACCGATATAAAGAAAATTGGCTGTATCAGAAACCAGCCCAATGCAGCCAGTAATTTGGTCAGTAAGTGCCTGTGCGCGCACACAGCTGCAACATGGCATGCAGGCAAGGAGTAGTACAGCTGGGAAGAGGCATGGGGTGGGGGGGCAGATCAAGGCCTCCTGCTGTGGGGGAGG
>NW_017729024.1:126416534-126444016 GCF_001723915.1 Gavialis gangeticus
GGGGCAGGGGCTGTAGCAGGTGTTGCCCAGGTGGGGTGGGGTGGGGTGTGAGACTGAGCCATGGCTCATGGGGAGGGGGGGTTCCTGTAT
The DNA here is from genome assembly GCF_001723915.1 of Gavialis gangeticus. Taxonomy (NCBI): domain Eukaryota; kingdom Metazoa; phylum Chordata; order Crocodylia; family Gavialidae; genus Gavialis; species Gavialis gangeticus. The sequence continues at coordinate 126,416,625 of NW_017729024.1, forward strand.
GCCCCTGGATCTGCATGGGGTAGGCTGCAGCTGTGGGCTAGAGCCAGGGCTGTGCCGGGCTTCTTGGTGGGGGCTGGCCTCAGGGAGGGGGGCTATGGAGGGGGCTGCAGCCACCCCAAATTTCACTGTAGCCTCCCCATAACCCCCTCCCAGTGTCACCACCACCTGTCTCGAGCCCAGCCCGGGTTCAATGCCCTGCCTCCACCCGTGTGCCAGGAACAGCCGGGGCTGCACTGAGACAGCTATGGCAAAATTTGGGGTGGCTGCAGCCCCCTCTGTAGCTCCCTCCCAGTACCGCTGCTTCCTGGCCTAAGCCCAGCTCCCACCGAGAAGAGCCCAGCACAGCCCCAGCTGCAGCCTGCCCCACACAGATCTGGGGGCACATGTATTTAACTGGCACAAACAGTCTTGTGTACATGCACCCCTTCAAGCAAGCATAAACAATAAGAGAATTTCTTACAGCTGGAAGGAATCTTGTGCCTGTTCATGTGCAAAATTGGATTGCAGTTAGTAGGGATTGCATCTGTGCTTGTACTAGGAAACCAACTGATGTTTTCCAACTTTGGTATTCTGTATTTTGAATTGAATGAGTTAGACTTGCATGGCACTATAATTTCCTAGAATAGGTACTTCCTCATCCTGCTTGTTACCTGCCAACTTCAGGTTATTGCAAGAAACCGTAACTTTTTAAAGTCTGTGCTCAAAGTTTGAAGATACTTGAAACTAGTAACTTTAGATATTGTATCTTTTGGTTTCCAGAGCAGCACATGTAGTGGACTTTCTGTCTGATAAATACCGTATATTTTCTGGTGCTGATGATTATACTTCAAAGTTATGGGATATTCCAAGCTCATCAGAAATTGTGTCATACAGTGAGCATACGGACTATGTGAGATGTGGCTGTACAAGTAAACTGAATGCAGATCTCTTTGTCACAGGTTTGTTTTCTTTGCTAAAATATTTCTTTATCTTGAATTTATCCAGAGGGGTTAGTCCCACTAATCTGTGCTCTGTGTCTGGAGATGAAGGACTTATGTTTGTGCTGCTGCCTTTCTATGTTTCATGTTTGAATATGACTTGTACAGTTAAATAGTGGGCTTGCTGCTTATGCTTATTTTTGTTCTACTTTTGCCCTTTTTATCAGAGAACATCATTTAAGGGCAAGGGGACTGCTTAAAATGTTCGCTAAATTTTCTTGAATCTTTCATGAATAAGAATGGCTTCCTCTTGGCTAGTTGTTGTAATGTCCTAAAGTCATTTGCTTTAAGAAAAGAGTGGACCATTTAACAGATCTTTTTTTTGTGTGTGGCTTAAAATAAAGCCTTTCCGTTCAAGAATGAACAAACAAATATAGCTTAAGATGTTCTTAGGACCAACTGTTAATTTTAAGAAGTGTCATATTAATCATATGACACTTCTTAAATAGAACTTTTTATTTCTGGTGTTATCCATTAAGTAGAATTATGGTAATTACTTTTTATGCCATAGTAAAGGTGGTATTTGAACTTTTTTTTTTAGATGTAATAAATCTTGTTTCTGTCTCTAATACTTCCTGTGATTTTTCTGCCTGTAAAATCACCTGTACGTTTGGATGGGGGAGGCAAAGAGGCGATTTGAGTGACGTCATTTTAAAGATTCACACTGCCAATGGAACCAGAACAGAAGCTTCTCTTCTGTGAAAGCTAGTGATTCCAGTACATCAGAGACAGGTTGACATATTGGAATTTAAATTCTGTAATTTGCTACTTTTTCCCCTCAGTAAATAACTCTTTTTGGATACTGGTTCATGACTGATCATATTTTGGATGTATTTTATAACTTTCAAATTATACAACTAAAACTGTTTGGGGGTCTCTTTTTTTTCAGGTTCATATGATCACACTGTAAAATTATTTGATGCACGGACAGAAAAGAGTGCCTTGACAATAGAGCATGGCCACCCTGTGGAGAGTGTGCTCCTCTTCCCCTCTGGGGGTCTTCTAGTCTCTGCAGGTACTTCAGCAAATTGAACTCTCTCCTTTCTGCACTAACTCTCTGCCAAACAGAGTTGTTTCTCATCTATTGAGAGAGAAATGCTTAAACTTCACTTTCCCTGCAGTGAAGCGATATAGTGATTTCTCTTGTGTGTGTCTCCTTAAATGGCCTAGTACCTGGATTTCTCTGGCATCTCATTGCAGCAGCAGCCTCAGCATATGGACACATACAACACTTAAACTAGTTTCAGTGAAATTTAAACCTGAAACAGACAGACATACTAGCCTGTTAAAGTGGTTTAAAGCTGCCTGGAATGGTTCAGAAACCGTACTTAGAAAAATCAAGTACTTTTTTTTTTTAACTTGGTTCACTGTAAACTGGGTCAATATTGTGTGTGGACACCACACATGATGTGACACAGTTATGGTTAGTCCTTGAGACATGCTGCACTGCACTTCAACACCTGAAAGGTGACTCTTCTACCTGAAATGCTAGGCCACTGTAAGTGTGGACACCTGACCTGTGACAACTGTGAGCCAGTTCCCAGTTGGTGACACTTGGAAATGTTTCAGTTTTTAAGTGTCAACACCCTCAATCTGGAATGAGCTTGTCTGTCCTAAGATGTTGAACCCGGGCAGTAGGAAGATTACAAAGTCTTCAGTACTAGAAATGGACTCTTAGTGGTCCAGTGCCAGATCATAGAAGAATGAGAGAATGTTCATCCTTTGCAGAATGTCTCCTTAGATGAGACTTCTCTTCTCCTGACTTGTTGAAAATTCTAAGGCCACTTGTTCTAAGTTGGTCTCCTCTTGCTTCAGCCATGAAATACTTCAATCGGAGGGGGTGGGGATGGAAATAGAAAACATGGTGTTTTAAAGGAAGCTGTGACATGTCTGTTCTTATGTGTATCTTCTTTATGTGTAATTCTCAATTTAAACACTTTTGCTAAGAGTTTAATTGTGTGTACATGGCAATACAACATTTTGTGTTCTACTTATAGGGGGCCGGTATGTTAAAGTCTGGGATATTTTAAAAGGAGGTCACTTACTGGTTTCACTTAAAAATCACCACAAAACTGTAACCTGTTTATGCCTGAGCAGCTCTGGGCAGAGATTACTCTCAGGATCCTTAGACAGGTCAGTATCTTTCATTGCTTTACCTTGATTTTTCTTCTTGAACTGTTTGTTTTCAGTTTGGAAATATTTCATTGCTACTTCTTACATCAAGGTTGTAGACTTGGAAAAATATTAGAATAAAGCAGCAAGAAATTCCTTGTTTCATGTTCTGGCATTTCACTCGAGGGGTAGAAATAGCTTTGAAATGCATGTAGGTCCCATTTTTAGGTATATATGTGCTTGGCCACTGACCTGCATGCATTATTCTGGGGAAAGAACTGTGACCATCGATTACTATAGGTTCCTGAATCTCCAGACCTAAATCCTTTATCCAACTTGCTTATGGTCCCTGTTCAATAGCAAAATGCAGATCTTCTTACTAACAACTAATTTTCTTTCTTTTAGTCCAGAGTCCACTCCTGCTAGTTATCTTCCCTTGCACCACATGTAAAACCTGTCTAGCTCCACTTCACTTTGCATCCATCCTATCCCCTGTTTGCTGTCCTCAGAAGGAGCTGGTCTGGCCTTGTCTGGCCATTGCATCACAGTTCACCTTAGTTTTGGTGATCTATGAATTCTGTCTTCTCCTCTTCTCCCCATCCTCCTCCAAGTACTTTCTTCTAAACTGCTAGTCAGGGGTCTGTAAATTTACATGAACAAGGAACTGTGGTCTGTTGGTTTCCAGATTCTTTTTGTTCATTGCACTGAATGCAAGTGAAATGGACTTCTCTCATCTGAAATATTGGTGCTTGTATAGAGCAAAATGCTAGTTTTGTCCTGTAATACTAGTTATGTGTTTATTTCTTACTCTTAACTATACAGACCCTGCCTCTTCCACACTCCTCCCTGTGTCCTGCAGTAGTGCACTTGCTCAGTCTGCTTCCTGCTGGCCACTTGAGCACACAACTACCTCCACTTCTATTTTGCTTGGCTTCTCTTCCTTTCTTTGAGGAAGGTCTTTCACGCCATTAAAATTCCTCTTGGTCATCTTCTGAAAAAGGCTATCTGATGGTAAAATTCTCATAGAATCTTCTCTCCCACTTAAAGGCAATATTAGGGGTCTAAGTTCTAAATTTGTAAGACTGCATTTGTCAGATGCTGCAAAGCAATTTCTACAAGTAGAGTCCATCATATAGCTGTGCGAGTAAAGGTGGATTAAATAATATAAAGTATTTGCTTACAAAGAAGCATGAGGTATATCCCAAGGTCTGATGCTGGGGTCAGACATGTTCTGTAAAGAGGCTGATGTTGGATTGCAATATGATCTCGCTGTGATCTCCAAGTGAACATGTGGATGTAGGGACCTATACTTTGTTCAGTAGTTTAATGGAAGTTCATCAGTGTCAATGGGAAAGGTGTGCACAAAATGTAAAGGTAAAATATGGCCTTGTCATGGGTATTGCTGAAGTGCTTTAATATGCTTTCCTTATAAGCATCGGTATAGTGAGAAGTAGCTATGACTTCCTTCCAGTTTTTATTCTTTGTCCTTCTCCTTTCTTGTTGCATTATTTTCTTGAAACATCTTATTCCTTTTCCACTCATTTTATCAGGCAGGATGGCAGTAAAAGTTAATGTTCTAGCCACACTTCAGAACTGATGTGGCAGGCTCATTCATGTCATGGCCTTTGCATCCATGAGGACTGGAAGCTGATATATTTTTAATTCTAAATGACAGGCAGATTCTGCAGAAACTAAGCTTTCATTTAAGCCACAAATATATTTTAGATGCCATCCTCATTTCTCCTCTTTAATGGTGTGCCATAAATATGAAATCTTTCTGTAGGTTAGAGATATTAATAAATGAATTAAACCTGAAGAAAACACTTTTTAAAACAAAAAAAATTTAATAAAACTTGTGGGAAATATTATTCTTGTAAAATATCGGGACTGAGGTCTGGGAACAAATAATAACTGAGTTGTGTGGGGTTTTCTTGTTTTGTGTTTTTTCTTCCCCCCACAGGCATGTGAAGATTTACAGTACAACTTCTTACAAAGTAGTCCATAGCTTTGATTATGCAGCGTCAATACTCAGTCTCGCATTGGCAGTAAGTATGTTAGAACTGTTCTTGGGCGTTCTGGAGAGGGGTATACTTTAAAAATGGTGGTCTAAGTAGTTTATTTTAGCTTTTGTTGCTATGTGAATTTCAAAAGGATGCACTGTGTACATGCAAATATAGCTGAACCTGGAACCAGTTGCATCCAGGTGGTTTGTAGCAGGTTGCTGAATTAAGGACAAACCACTCGGCTGTCTGTTAGAGCTCTTCAGAGGGTGCCACTTCTGCAATCAGCTGAAATGTATCAGTTGTTCTGTGCCAGCTGATTGGGAAAGTGGCACACTTTGAAATAACAGCTGGAGCATGACAATGGTCCCATGCAGTTGTTTTGCAGCCTTGTATCCCTGCAGATACTTTAGTAACCATCATCTTTGCAGGGAAGGTTGTAGGAGCCTAGCCCTTAGAAGTATTCATGGTCTGCTGTATTACATGAAGATTTTAAATGCTTAACTGCTTTAAGCCCCTGAACTCTTATGCCAGTCTGATCTGCTGCCACATGGCTGGAAGAGTGGTGGCAGCATGTTTGGCCTGAGGAGTTGATGTAGGAAGGGAGCAGTTTTATTTTCTGAACTTGACTTTGTAAAGATGGTTACACTTGTATCTTCCTTATTGGGAAGCCCTCTGACATGGCAGATATGGGGTAGGAAACAGAACCGTTGTTAAAAGGAGGTATTCAGCTATCTGAGGTAGGGAACCTGTATTGGGATCCCTGGGGGGCTGCTATTATGGTATTTCATCACTAGGTGGTGTGGGAGTTCATAATGGCCCTATTGTATTGAGCAAATGGCTAGCCTAGAGTAACAGAATTAGCCTGGTGTCTGTTTACACTTAGGTAAATGTGCTTTGTGTCCAGGCTTTCTTTTCCTAATACACTTTTGAATGGGTATTATTCATAGTGGGTCGTCACTGTGCCTTTTTTTCATTACATCTAGTAAGTATATCCTTTTTTATACGCAAACTGAGCTGGTTACATATTATGCTAACTATTTGTGCATCATATTCAAAAGTGTTCAAAATCTCAAAACGGAAGACAGTTAATGTATGCAGACAACTTTAATTCCTTCAGGTTTTATCAGAGCCCTTTAGTGTGAAATATTACTATGAACTGAAAATCCTGTGTTATGGAAAGCTTTACCAAAAAGAACACTTTGCTCACTAATTTTGCTGCTACTTCATTTTAGCCTGAAGATGAAACCATTATTGTAGGCATGACCAATGGAGTACTAAATGTTAGACATAGAAAACATGAAGAAAACAAAGAAAGGATTCCTAAAAAGAGGCATCCAGCATACAGGACCTTTGTAAAAGGAAGAAACTACATGCCAAAGCAGGTACAAGGGGGAGAGTCCATGCTGGTTACATCTTGCATAGCCACATAACTGAAAACCTGCAATTTTATGTTTGTGTAAGGGAGAATCTGGGGGGTAGGTTTTAAAATATCTAGTTATTTGGTATGAAGAACATTAATTTAAAAAAATGAAGCTGTTGTTACAGCTACTGAGAGAGTCGTCATTAATGTTTCAAGTGCACTTTTTTCTCTTAAAGTTGGTTATAGAACAGATTAAGGTGCATGAAACACCATTCCATCATCTGAAGAAGAGCATAAAGAAAGTGAAAAATAGTGTTAATGCCCCCCAAAAACTTTTTTAAAAATGGCATTAAATATTTGCTACTTTGTCCTGAACTGTTTTTTCTGTTCTAGGAGGATTTCTTTGTCAGTAAACCAGTAAGAAATCACTTGAAAAAATATGATAAACTGCTGAAAAGCTTCCAGGTGTCCAAGGCTCTTGATGCGGTACTTGAGGTAAGACATTGCCATTTTGTTCATTGTTGTTCAGTAAAATGATCTGAAATGGGATCTCCCTAATTCGGGTAGAAGGGGAGGAAATCACTTTTAAACAGACATGCATTTTGAAGGTGGTTTGCTACCGCTAAACTCTTCTCATGTTTATATAGGTCCCCATCAGAGTATATACCCCTGAAATAACGGTTGCAGTCATGCAAGAACTAAGCCGCCGAGGAACACTGAAAAATGCACTTGCAGGGCGAGATGAAAAGCAGCTTGGTATCCTCCTTACCTTCTTGACAAGGTATTGTTACTCAGACTGCCTCTGACAAACCACTAAGGCAGCTGTTTCTCTTTGTCAGCTTCTGCCATGCTTACCTTTCAAGACCCGTGGAATGAGGGTTTTATCCTAACGTAAGTGAGCAGTACTTTTGCCACTGACTTCAGTGAGGGTGGAATTTCACCCTACCATCTAATCACCTGGTATTCTGAACAGATTTCTCCCTACATGTGTAAGTAGGTCACTACTAGGACTGGTGGTCTGTCGACCACTTGTCATCTGCAAGTGTGTGATAAGCATTTATGGATTATTCTATGTCTCGGCACTTTCATAGTTGTTATCAGTTAAGTTGGATATGTTGTGTGAAGGTCCATAAGAATTGTACATATTTGGAAGCCCTGTGACCCAAAAAGCTTGGTTACTTCAATTTATAAAGTGCACATTGAATGGACTTGTTGCTTTTTCTGAGAGGAAGTGAGATGCACCAGCAGGAGTGTGTACTTACCTACTCAAACTTCTGCTTTTTCCCCTTGTCACGTTACTTCTAACAGTAAGTGCTGTCTGTTTCATCTCTTACACAGCTCCTGTTTGGTCTTCCTGTACATGGTACTCCATTTATATGCGTGCTGGATATGCTTATAATTTGCCTACATGTGCAACATGATGTCATTCCCAATTTGTTTGTTGTTCATGTGGTAACAAACTCTGGCTATCTGCATGTTGGTTAAGTGAATAAAGCGTTTTCACCCCCACTCTCTATTTTGTGATTTAATTGTACTCTTATCTAATTGCATTGCTGGTAAAAACTGAACTGTCAGTGTTCAAGACTTCCAAAGTAGTCCTCAACTGACTAGGTCTTATCAATATTAATTAAGTGTGAAGCATAAAATGATCTACAGAAAGAAATAAGACTTTGTGAGGTGTAAAATGTTTAGCAGTCTGTTCCTATTGTTAATGAGCATTATGTATATTTGGCTTAAGTAAGTGCATAGTCTTTTTCAGTTTGCAGGCACTTAAAGGAGTACACTGTATTTAAAAGAATATCTCCCAGGTTTGAGTGCCTTCCCCACTGGTGATATACAAACCCTTAGGGCTATTGTTGCTTAACTAAACAACTTTCATAAAAGTTCTATAAAAGTACTGGAAATTGTTCATAGATCCTGGAGAAACATAGGGGATAAATGCCAAATTATCTTAAGCTTGAACTTTTGTTTTAATTTTGCAGGCATGTGGTTGAACCGAGATTTGCTCCTGTGCTGATAAACGTTGCAGAAATGATTATTGGTAAGTACAGTACAAAACCAAGTCTTGCATATTGGATTAAGCTTAACAGGGTGTTAACAGATAAGGTTCAACATGTTGCTTAAACTGCCAAATTATTTTTTTTTAAAAATCAGATGTAACTTCTAAAAACGTAAGCCAATTTTTTTGCTAAAGGACTTTGCCCAGATTGTGTGCTTCCTTTTGATTAATCCTGATACGTTGAGATATATCATTTTATATAATATAAAATAAAATCTTATACAATTTTATAGTTTAAAATATTTTATATAAAAAAAGAGCTCCTGTTTCAGGCTCGAGTGTCTTCAGTATAGTTTGTATCGCTTGCAGTATGAGATTTCCCTAGCTGCTTGTACTAGAGAATATCTTAAAGTAAAAGCCTGACCTTCTCTAGATTTATTAGCTCCAACTACTACAAGACAATACTAGTGTAATTTTTGGAAGGCTAACAAAGAATTCTCATCTTCCTGTTGAAAGACTTGTATCAGGATCCTTATTTAGAAAAAGTGTGTGTATTATGTCATAATATGCTTATAAAAATGTAGCAAATAAGATTTTGACAGTGAGATGCATAAACTGTTTTCTTTCTTCCAGATATTTATCTCTCTGTGGCTGGACAATCTGCAGTTGTTGATAAACAATTCATGAGACTCCAAGAAGTCGTAGAAAAAGAGATTGATTATCAGGGGGAATTACTAGAAACTTTGGGAATGATGGATGCACTGTTTGCTACTATGACAAGTAAAAAGGTCACATCTCTCGAGAACAAAAGTAATGGTATTTCAAAGGTTGTGGAACAAGATGCAAGTAATTAATTCCATCTTCACAAAATCCCTTGGACTGGACAGAGCAGTGCTTTACCCAGAAAACTTTTACCATAGCTGCTTTCAAAATCTCATTTCTCTGCAGGAATTATCTCCTGCAGGTTGTGTTTTGGAGAGACCAGATTACTAATGACAGGAGAAAAGGACTATCGCAAGAAATATTTTCCGTGTCTTTTTTTTTTAGCCCCAGGATTTTAAAGTTTTATTCCAAAGCTATTTAACTATGAAGAAGTACAAAGTCAGACTTTGCTTTAAAGGAACAATCTACAACTACAATTTTATAGTCCCAAAACCAACTCAGACTACTTAGTTTTTATAGGATACTAAAAATGCTATTTCTCATATATCAACCACTTAGAAGCAGGAATAAAACAAAGTATGACTTTGACATAACTTGACTGTGGTGTATGTTCTTTACTCTTTTGTTCCTTACCTCAAACCTTTGGTATGAAACCAACTCAAATTCCTTTTCACGAATGATTAGAAAATATAGTGCACTGGAGTGACGTGTTTAGTGGTAGAGGAAGGTGCTCTGCTCAGCATCTCCCTAGAAAATTTTGCAGTACTGTATGTCTGTTTTTAATTAATCTAACGAATAGCGAGGAAATTCTCAGTTAACATTAGGTATCATTTTGCTTTTTAAAATTTTACTTCTTAAAATCTTGGATCCACCTATGTCTACAAGATGACTGATCTTATGGGCTTCCACCCACCTGAGGGAGTGGATGTGGCCCTTACCTAGATGCAGCAAGTAAGGTAGATATTAGCAGCAGAAATCAAATGAAAAATCTGGGCTGTTTTTCAAATTAGAGCCAGGCAGATGATAAATCCTCTGTGTGTTTCTGAGTGGTGGAGTTTGTCAGGTGTATTGTAAAGCTAACTAAATAGTGAGAGAGTGAAATAATATTAAGGGACAGAGCTACAGTTGGGCTACAATATCAATTTTTTCTGGTGTCCTGAACAATTAATTTTACTATTGTAAATGCTAGTGAAAATATACTCTACCTGCCTCTTGGCTGCAAACAGTCATTGTACCATACACCTGAACCAGGCCACATTCTCTTAAGCCTTCCTCCAAGCTGAAAGCTCTGCTGGCACTGGCAGTTTTCTTGAGTCCTCTTCCTCTACTTACGAAAAGGTGCTCACATAATAATCAGGTTCTCCAGGTTGAATGCATTTTAGTTTCCAGGGGGGATGCATTTCTTAACAGCTAATTGTTTCATTATCTCAGGAGGGAAATTTATCAGCTCAAATAAGTGTCAACAGTAAAGAAATCTGGATATGTAAGGCTTTAGACAAATATAATAAATCCCTATAGAATAATAAGACTAGGAGCTGTTAAGATGTAACTTTTACTTCTGGAGTCTCTTGTAGTAATACATGTAACAAAAACACTGTTAACATTTAGCCCCGTTTTGCTTTCACTTATAGCTATATTTTCATGTGGTAATTCCCATCCACTTTCAAAGCAGTTTAAAAGTATCTTTCCATAGCCTAAGCCAGACAGCTGTTTGGGAGTCTAAGATTCTCTGTTTTTTATGGATAGCAAGTGACAAGAAGCTCAGTTAAAAGGCTATAAATTAATTCACAATTTTATTTTTAATCTGTCTCTGTCTGTCTTGTATCCTAACAGGTGAGCTAGCCAAGTTTAAAAGAGAGAAACAGCATAACTTAGAACTGTGTTCATCATTAAATAGAAGCATAGCTCATAGTGCTGTAGTACCGTGTGTGGTTTCTTGGATTTGGCTTTCAGGTTGTGTAGAGTTTCTCCTAGGGAAAGTGGTGGGAATCTTTCAAGTGCACAGTCCCTGGTCTTGCAGGTCAATTCAGTATTTCCAAATTGATATGGCTTTCCTGCAGGTGAATTTGGGATTTCCAAATAGATATGTTCTTTGAAGTGAACAATTTTAATACACTTTTTCATTAGTGCTGGAGTTAGATGAAATGTGATTTAAGGGAATCTTTGGATGAGGCTTTGGAGTGGCTTTTGTACCTCAGAATCCTATTAACCCTCCAGAGCATGGGTAGTGTGGAAAGATGCCAGAAGCGAGATGTTTACTTCTGGGTGCATGGGAACAAATCCAGAGTTGTTAGTAGGAGATGTTTAAACTTTTAATGTCTCCTTCTTTTTGGTTTTTGATTATCTGAACTTTATGGGAAGAAATAGCTAGTAAGATCAGTGTATTTCACTGAAGAATAACTATTTTATATGAAGACTTCTGACCTCATTCTCACTTTTTTTATTGCAGAGACTTTTTTTAAAGCGTTTACTGCCATCAAACTGGTTCCATGTTCTAAAATTGGCTCTAGAACCAATGCATTAAAATGTCAATTGGCACCCATTGCAAGCTGTTGCATTAACATTTGTAATAGAACTGAGATAATGTTTAAATAAAACAGTGAGCTTACCATATTGCATGGGAAAACAAATAAACATCTAATTTATTTGTGGTCTCTAAAATTACTAGTAGGCTTTTAGAAGGCCACAAAAAAGAAACTATTAAAATGAACTTCAGAAATCTTTTAAAATCGTTTTGCAAGTAAATTCAAACTTATCACCACCATTTTATATAATCTGAGATCTTAAATTTTGGATTACACTCTTCTCCCCTGGCCCCCCTACCCTGCCCCCCAGCATTTGATACTGTGTCTGGCTTGTATGGTACTTATAAGGGGAAGGAAACAAAATCATTGCTATTCTACACCTAGGGAAACCAAAGCAGATATGAAGTGACTGGTCTGCTGTTGACCCTGAGCAACTGGCAGAGCTGGGAATAGAAATAGTCTAGAGGAACCATGGGGCTGACCAAGCATGGCACTTTATGCTCTTATGTTCAGAAGCTCTTATGTTCTTTGGCTGAGCTTCCAAGCTATGGCTAAGATTTGCAAAAAGGGGCAGACAGGCATGTTACAAAGTTGTCATAAAAGATTTGGAGCCCTCTAAATTCCATTCACTTTACTGGAAGTTGGCCTTTTGACTTGGCTTTGAAAATCTTAGCCTAAGGTGCCAACCAAACAAGTCAAAATATATTTTGCATTTCTATGCAGTGCCTCTATGTGGGACTCTCCAAGCAGTTTACAAACATGAAATGAACCTCAGAATGAGCCCAGCAGGGGCTCAGCTGCACTTTCCCCCTGCCTGCGCCGGTCAGTCCTGAGCACCGCCCTACTCCGCCGCACCGCTGCTGGCTGGTGCCGACCCGGGCGGGTCTGTCCCATCCGGAGCAGCACGCAGCTGAAGCCACCTTCCCACGTGCTGCTGGGGACGTGAGGAGCCCGGCCAGCAGAAGCGGCGGCGGAGCAGTGTGGCTAGGCTCCTCCCATCCTCAGCAGCTTGTAGGAAGCCAGCTTCAGCTGTATGCCACTTTTCCTGGCCGGTGCTGACCCAGCTGGGTCCATCCCATGAGGCTGAAGCCGGCTTCCCACGAGCTGCTGGGGAAGGGAGGAGCCCGGCCGGGTCGGCACCGGCCGGCAGAAGCGGCGGCGGAGCCGTGTGCTGCTCGGCACTGACCGGCGCAGGCTGGGGAAAGTGCAGCTCAGCTCCGGCCGGGCTTACCCTGTCCCGAGCGGCACACGGCTACTCCTCTTCCCACACGCACTGTGTCGGCAATGTCAAGCTGACGCGGTGCGTGTGGGAACCTTGTCGCTTCGCCAGCCCTTCGGAAGCTGCTGAGGGGCTGGGAGAGGGAAAAGAGGTGGGAACGAAAGTAAACGGTATTTACTTTTGTTTCCCGGCGCAGTACCTTGGGCCTCAGAAAGTGGCTTGGCGGGAGGCATGGTGGCCCGCGGGCCGTATGTTGGACAAGCTTGGCCTAGGCAGTGCTCTCTTCCGTGATCAGTGGTAACCCAAATTATGAACTGACCTGTGATTTGGTTCATGGGATGCTTGCTGCTGGGAGTGGGGTGGCTATGGCTAGTTCACTGAGCTTCCTTTACCCATTTTTACCTGCTAAGTATTGATGAGGTAACTGAAACAATAGCTCAGGTTGCAGTGATCAAAAATGCAGTGTGACAGGTGGTTAGAGAAATCTTGGCTGTGAGTTTTAGCTATAATGAGAAACATGTCTTCACTACTTTTGGTAGAGAAATGAAGCAGAATGGTGATATTACCCAGCTGGCCTGAAATCCTGGGCTACAACTTCATCCTTTGCTTTAAGGATGCAACAGGAGGGTGTGTAGGGACAGACAACTGCTTGAAAAAGGGCATATCAAGTTTTTAAATTGCTAAAATCACTCTAACCAAATCCCTGCTTCCAAAGAGTCCTTTGGCAGAAAAGGGAAGTCGGAAATAGAGTTCTTCCGTCTAACAAAGGACCGGCAACTTTTTAAGGCATCAGGTGACAGATTCCAACCGTGCTCCATGCCCTTCTGTGTTTTACCATGTGCTACCAAAAGCCATGGCAAATGCCAGTGGTGAACAGCAGATCGGCAACAAGGGCACAGAGCAGGAGGTTTTAAATCGCTGCTTTAAATTACTCCCTTCTCAGGCCTTCCAAATTTAGATGTGGACACTTGATACAGCCAGAGGGGTCCCTGGTTGATGTCTTGACTGGGTGAGGACTATAAATTGCTCATGTAATAATAATAATAGCTGAACATGTGTTACTTAATACAATCTGGTGATGCTCTTCACATGAAAAATTGTAACTTTGCCATGATGAGAGTGCAGTTAGTACATCTTTTACCACTTGGACGTGCAGTTGCTGGTATTTTAAAGTGGATTTAGGACACGCTTAATGTGTGGCATGGCCCTTAATTTGTGATAATTATGATCTAATCAATATTGCAGAGATTTAATATATGGTATGCCAGGTGACCCATGCAACAAGGCTCCATGTTGCTGGTCCCTGGTTCAACTGAATAATTTGATACTGTCCTTGCATAGTGTTATTGTTAGCTCTTGTTCTTAGATCCAGGTGACTTTTTTTTTTTCTTTAAGTCAATGTTTCTAGGATTTTTTTTAGACATTTGCATACTAAGATTTTCTGTTAAAATTGATATACCCCTTTGTAACACTCAGATCCAGACTGGAGAGGCTATTAGTGCTTATTATGGTTGTTTTCTTCCATCCTTCTGGTCAAGGGGAAATGCGTGGGCAGGAGCAGATGCAACCTGCAGATCAATGCATAGTTGTGCAGATGGTGTTGCCAGCAGGGCTTTGGCTTATTTGACCATGGGATGTTGTTCCAAGAAGAAGGATTGCTAAAAAGAGACAGGATCCACCTGCTGAAGAGAGAGAAGAGCATCTTAGCAGATGGGCCTTGCTAACTTAGAGGATGGCTTTAAATTACATTTGCCCAGCAATGGAACCAAAGCCCTGAGGTAAGTGAGGAAGTGATTGACCTGAAGGAAGAACGAGCAGGAGGGAAAACGGGAGGCCTTCTCACTTTTCCTGGGAAAATAGGGCAATCAGCTAGTTACCTCAGTTGTCCATACGCTAATTCATGGAACCTGGGAAATGAGCAGGAATAAACAAAAGTCCTTGCACAGTCACAGAACTATGACATGATTGAAATAACAGAAATTTGGCGGGATAGCTTGCATGATGGCAGTGCTGTCATGGATGGGTATTCAGAAAGGACAGGCAGAGGAAGAGGAGATGTGCTTCATGTAAAAGATCTGTATGATTGCTCAGAGCTTCAGTATAAAACTGGAGGCAGGCCTGTTGAAAGTCTCTGGGTTGGAGTCAGAGGGGAGAGCAATGTGATGGGGGTCTGCTACAGACCATCAAACCAGGAAGATGGGGTGGATGATGCTTTCTTCAGGCTGCTTGCTGAAGTTTCCTGGTCACAAGCCCTGGTTCTCATGGGGGACTTCAACCATCCTGATATCTGCTGGGAGGGCAATACAGCAGTGTGCAGGCAATCCTGGAAGCTTCTGGAGAGTGGTGGGGACAATTTCCAGGTGCAAGTGCTGGACAGGCCAACTAGGGGCCATGCTCTTTTTGACCTGCTGCTCACAAACGAGGAAGAATTGGTGGGGAATGTAGTAGTGGATAGCAACTTGGGTAGCAGTGACCATGAGATGATTTGAATTCAGGATCCTGAGGAAAGGAAGGAAGGAGAGCTGCAGAGTAAGGAATCTGGACTTCAGAAAAGCAGACTTCGACTCACCTGGGGAACTGATGGGCAGGATCTCCTAAGAGGCCAGTCTGAGGGGGAAAGGAGTCCCAAAGAGCTGGTTGTATCTTAGAGAAACCTTACTGAGGGCACAGAAATGAACCATCCTAATGTGCAGGAAGACAGTAAGTATGGCCGAAGACCATCTTGGCTTTATCAGGGAACTCTTCAGTAAGCTAAAAGACAAAAAGGAAGCTTTTATAAGAAGTGGAAACTTGGACAAATGAGTAGGGAGGAGTAGAAGAGTACTGCTTGGCATGCAGGGATGAAATCCGGAAGGCCAAAGTGCAACTGGAGTTGTAGTTGCTAAGGGATGTGAAGGATAACAAGGGTTTCTACAACTATATCAGCAGCAAGGGAACGGTTAGGGAAAGTGTGCCTCCCTTACTGAATGGGGGAGGCAACCTAGTGACAGATGATGTGCAAAAGGCTGATGTACTCGATGCCTTATTCACCTTACTCTTCACAAGGTCAGCTCCTAGACTGCTGCACCTGGCAGCACAGTTTGGGGAGGAAGTGAGCAGCCAACAGTGGTGAAAGAACAGGTTGGGGACTATTTTAAAAAAGGTGGCTGTGTGCAAGTCCATGGGGCCAGATGTGATGCACCCAAGGGTCCTGAGGGTGTTGGCTGGCCATTGTCTTTGAAAAATTGTGGCAATTGCAAAAGGTCTCAGATAGCTGGAAAAGGGCAGATACAGTGCCCATCTTAAGAAAGGGAAGGAGTGTCCGGGGGGAACTACAGACTGGTCAGCTTCACCTCAGTCCCTGGAAAAATCATGCAGCAGGTCCTCAGGGATTTAATTTGTAGGCACTTGGAGAAGGTGATTAGTAAGTCAGCATGGATTCACCAAGGACAAGTCATACCTGACCAACCTGATTGCCTTCTATGATGAGATAACTGGCTCTGTGAATGTGTTGAGAACAGTGGATGCCTTGACTCTAGCAGGGATTTTGATACAGTCTCCTATAATATTCTTGCAGGCAAGCTAAGGAAGTATGGGTTGGATGAATGGACTATAAGGTCATAGACGGATTAATGCATGAGTCAGCTGGGCACGTGCCCAGGGGCCCTTACCAATTTGAGGCTCCAAGATCCTCATCAGCAGGGAAGCAAAAGTTTTCACATTTATTTCCTTTGCTAACCTAGTGAGGATGGGCCAGGGGTGGGGCAGGCTGGGAGTGCTGCTCAGCGCCATGCCTCTGCAGGTGGGCGGTGGTGCTGGAGGGGACCTTGGGGGGCTATACCCCCCAAAATTCACCTTAGCCCCCTGTAGCCACCCCTCCCAGTGCTGCCATCCACCTGCAGAAACGTGGCGCTCCTGGCCTGAGCCAGCCTAGCCCTGTGCATGTGCATGGCTGCATGGACACAATTGGGCATCAGCTCCCGGCCAGTCAGTGCGACAGGGCTGGTGGGGATCAAGATGGAGATGCAAACAGCTTGTGGCGGGGGGGTGAGGGCTGCCTCAGAGTGACTTGGGGGTGGGGAGGTCCTGTGTGGGGGGGGAAAAGTGTGCGTGTGTGCATCTCTGTGTGTCTGCCTGCTTGTGTGTGTGTGTGTGTGTGTGTGCATCTCTATGCGTGTGTGCATCTATGCATCTGCATGTGTGTGCACATTTGTGCATCTGTTTCTGTGTCTGTGCACCTGTGTACATGTGTGAGCATGCGCATGTATCTGTTTACTGCAGGGAGAGTGTGTTTGTGTGTCCATGTGCAGAGAGTGAGAGTAGAGTGCATGCCTGTCTATGTGCATGCCTGTCTGTGCACGTGCCTGTGTATGTTTGGTTATAGTTGGGGAGAGGGTGGGGAGCAGGGAGAAGAGAGGGGCATGTGCCCCTCCACCCCCAGCCCAACAGGGTCCACCCACCCTCCCCTGCCAGCACCAGGAAGGGAAGCCCCCACCCCCACAGTCTAGCTTCCATGCAGGGAGGGAGCCTCCAATTTTGTTTGCCCAGGACCCCAGTATACCTTAATCCGCCTTTGTATAAGGTGCATAGAAAATTGGCTGGATCTTTGCGCTTGAAGAGTAGTAATTAATGGCTCAGTGCCTAGCTGGCAGTCAGTATCAAGTGGAGTGCCCTCATGGTCAGTCCTGGGGCCAGTTTTGTTCCTGGGGCCCGTTTTATTCCATATCTTTATCAACACCCTGGAAGATGGGATGGAGTATACTCTCAGCAAATTTGCAGATGACAATTTGCTGGGGGGAGTAGTAAGGGCTAGGATACATAGTGACCTAGACAAATTGGAGGTTTGGGCCAAAAGAAATCTCATGAGGTTCAACAAGGACAAGTACAAAGTCCTGCATTTGGCATGTATAAATGCATGGGATTATTCCAGGCTGGGGACCAGCTGGCTAAGCAGCAGCTCTGCAGAAAAGGACCTGGGGGTTATAGTGGACAATAAGCTGAATATGAGACTACAGTGTACCCTTGTTGCAAAGAAGGCTAACATGTCGTCAAAAAAGAGAGAAAGCTAAGAGCTGGCATTTCTGAGGGGTGCCTTTTTGCATGAGAGATGCCGCAAATCTAAAAAGGTTGAGAACTGCTGGGCTATAATTGTGGTATATTGGGGAAGAGAATGTATTGTGCTCTATACCATTTACTAGGCAATATTTTAGCATAATAAAATAAGAGTTGGCCTAGGTAGACTTGCAGATTTTGGCAGCTTAGTTACTTTAAAAAAAAAAAATCAAATTATTTTTTTGGATGCTACACTTTTTTTTTAAATGGAAAGGGATTGTGGGATACATGTCTGTCTGTTTTACTTATGAAACTTGCTCTGTTGTTGAGTTCCAAGCAATGGAATAAACTTCAGTTTAAAAAAAAAAAAAAGACTACTGATGGGAAAAGATAAAGGAAGAAAATAAAAATAAAGCCAATGCACAATTCTCAGCTCTTCTCCATTTTAGCCTTTTAAAAACGGAAGTAAACAAATACTCTAAATTTTTTTATAATGAAGTATTCTGTTTCATTTTTTAAGTGAGTAAGACTTTATGTGAAGAACCCATTCTGGCTGAATCATGGAAGGAATTTAAATGGTGTCCATTTTAAAATAAGTGATTTTATTTTTAGAACACTCATATTTTTCCATCCTGGCATTCGAGCAACGTTTGCAGGGGTGTGTTCTCATTTGGCTGTGTGTGTGTGTGTTAGGTTTACAGTTCCAAAGTGTGCACCAAGAGAAGAATAAACCTTAACCTTTCTTGAAGATGACATACTGTCCTACTGGTATGCTACTTACAGTAATATGCAACATTTACAAGCCAAAGAGATTATCTCACTCCTTGGGCTGATAGTGATGCTGTGATTGTATCCTAGTATATTTTGAATAAAATAGCTTTGAGCAAACTTTTGATTGTCTCTTCCTGATCAAATGTAAGTAAAACTTGGCAGATCAGAGATGCTTCAGTCTAAATCAGTGATTCTCAACCACGATGTCGCAGCACCCTGGGGTACCTTGAGATGCTTTGAATGGTGCTGGGGGGGGGAGGGTCACAGTGTTAGTACTGTTAAGTTTACATACGTGATTCACAGGATAAACCCAGTGATTTCGACCAGAAATCCATCATTGTGGTCTTTTTGAGTTCTTTGCAACAGAAAAGCTGCTTGGTTATTTTTCTGTAGACAAAAAAAGCAAAGTGAAAACTAAGATCTGACATTGTCCAACGGGTGCCTTAAGTCTGAAAAGGTAGAGAATAACTGGTCTAAATAATATTTAATAACTGACTTCTTTTAAAAAAGAAAATCTGACTATCAAACTTTTTGTAAAACTAATTGGTAAAAATGGTCTGCTTTTTGAGCTTGGCATGTATAAATGGAGCCAAAAACTTATACATATCCATGTAAATGGTGCTATCTGGCACTTTATTTCTGAGGTCATTGTTCTCTTTAAGTAGAATACAGAGGTATAAGACCAGGAGAAAGAGGATGTTTGCTGTAATAGTGGTATTTAATTTTATGCATTGATTCATAATAAAAATACCTATATCCATTAGGATTGTTAACAGCTGAGTGGTGTGATCATTTTTTTTTTTTTTTTAGGATGGAGGTTTCAGTCACTTAGGGGATGCCTTCTTGAGATGTGCTTTGTTGCAGCTGTCTAATGTGTCCACTCTTTAAAATGAGAAATGCATTATTGACAAATTAGTGAGAACTTATTTTCTCTGATCAACCACTTTGATCTGTGGTCTTTTAAGCAGGACTACATCTGGTCAATACTATTTTTCAGTCAAAATATAGAATGATGCCAAAGTAAGTCTATAATTCAGACCTATATTTATATTTAGGATAGTGGGAAGGTGCAACAAATAAGAAATTAGAATGCCTTTTACTGAAATTTGAGTCTGTTGATGACTTAATGTTTTTAACAGCAGCTTCCAAAGTACTTTCAGTCTGTGGATAGCTTTTATATTATTTTAATCTATAACATGTGGATCTTCTTAACAGACACTTATGGAGCTAATTCTGCAGCTGGTGTCTATGCAATTTATTATTATTATTTAGTATAGGCAGTGGTCTAGGTACTGTATTAAATGCAAACACCATCTTTGCCACAAAAGGGAGACAGTTTGGAAGGGCTGAGACAGATCAAACGTTTCATAGAAATATAGAGTTGGAAGGGATATGAAAAGGTCTGTCTTTCATAATGTTTTTTTTTTCACCCCAATCCTTTTTCTTTCCTCTCAAGTCTCAACTTTTCTAAACTTCTTTTGCATCGTGTTGCTCTCCTGGACTCCAATTTCTTTGCATCTATCTAGTGTGGTGTCCGAAAACTGCATTCTGTGCTACAGCTGACACCTCGCCAGTATTGGGTAAGTTTGGAATACTTACGCAACATTCTTTTTTAATATATACTAGAGCAAAGTCTTTTGCAGCAGCATTGTGGTTTCAGTTTGTTCAATGTATACTGTAGGTCCAGGTCCTTTTCTGCAGTACTACTACCTGTTCAATTTGTTTCCTGTTTTTGTACTTGCACTTCTCATTTTGCACTCCAGGGCACCGAAGGAGCCTCTGGGGCCATCAAGACCAACCCCTTGCATTCACAGGCAATCGTTTATCTAGGCCGTCACACATCACTTCCACAAAGCACCTTATGAAAACAAGACCAAAGTCACCCTAAAACATGCCCTATCTAAAAGAAGGGGGGAATAAAAGGGTACCGTTAAAGTAGTGCACCAGCAATGGCAGAGAAGTTATTAGGGTAATATATATTCAAAGCCTCCACAGTCCTTGACAGCCTGACCTGTGAGGAAAAATTCTTTTGGATCCCAAATCTGGTGATTGTGTATTACATTGACTGGAAAAATAAGATCTTCCAGTCAGGCACCTGAAAGGTTCCTAAGTACTTGTAGGAGCATCAGTTCTTATCAGCCTGATCTACTTGTAGCTGTGGCCATTGTCCAGTGTTTCAGAGAGAGGTGCAAAAAGCAAACTAATAATAATAATAAAAAGCCCCAAATGCCTCAGAAGTTAGAAAAGCATTAATGTCTTTATTGAGTGTTTTCCTGCTTTCAAATTATTTCTCTGATTGTACAAGATCAATTTTTAATTCTAATTCCATCTTCAGATGTACTTACAACCCCCTCCAGCATGGTGTCATTTGCAGATTTAAGAAGTGTGTTTTTGTTCAGTCTTTCAGTTGGGCTAGTTCAGAGCACTTGGGACCCCACCTGAAACATTCTCCTTGTTATAAAGCAAACTATTGCTAACTAGTATTGAGCGTGCTGTATGAGTTAGCTGTACACTTATCTTAGTGTTTTCATCTGGACAGTTTTCCCTTGGGTTTTTAGGGGAATGTTATGTGTGAGAATGTCAAAACCTTTACTAAGTTTAAACTATTTACTGCTTCCTCCTTCTCCAGTAGGCCAGATGACTTTGTCAAAAGAAGGAAATTAGATTGCTTTGACACAGCTTGTCTGAAATATACTGGGAATCCCAGAGTCTGGTGATAACAATTATTTTTCAGTTGGTTTGCATTTGTGGACCTTGCAGAAGTGGATGTTCAGGGAAGACTTGAATAAAGGGAAGATGTGGGTACTTTGTCCAGTAAGACAATGAGAGAATGCAGCATAACAGAAGGAAATAGTGGAGGAGCATATCAAATTGTCCTTCTGTGGTTCTTTTCTTGGGACAACAGCTGTTCACGTAAGATTTGTGCGCTTCTAAGTAACTTTTTTTTAAAAAACTTTTTAAAAGTTGGAACCCAGAAGTCACCAGAGCAAAGCTTCTAGTATAGTGATTCTCAGTGAGGGTGCCATGAGATCCTTTAATGCAGGGATGTCAAACACAGTCTACAGCCAGATCTGGTCCATGAAGTACTATGATCTGGTCTTGGGTTGACCCTACATACCATGTGCAGAGCTGGGGTCCTGCACATAACACGGGGTTGGTTTAGACTGCTACACTTTCCCCCAGAATGTTATCCTTCTTTGGGGGTGAGTCATGCACTTTGGGAAATTCAGTAACTCACTAAAAATGTACATTTCTATTTAATCATGATTTTAACAACATGGCCCATGGCACGTGCCTTTTTTTAAAATATGTAAATAATGGCTAGGGAATTGCTACTAGAATAAAACTCAGGCCAATCTGAGACAATAATAAGGTTATAGTGTATTAATGATTACCTCTTTCTGTCATAAGTAAAAGACACTAAAACATCTCTTATTTTGACTAGTCAAGATGTTGCTTAATGATGAGGTCATTCATTTCTGAATTTAAATTTTAATTACATTTAATTCAGAAATGAAGGGAAGACTAAACAGGCATCTGTAAGTTTTGTTTTTTTTCCCTATTTTTCTGGAAATAGCAAAATGGAGATGGAAATGTTGTTCTCTCTAAGGACATATAACCAGCATTAACAGGTAATAATAATTCATAGGGCTGTGCAAAATTTTGCTGGGTGTTTTAATTTCAAAGCTGTTTCGATGCGTTTCAAACTTGAAACAGTGAAATCGAAGCAAAACAAAACAAAAGCTCTTGAAGCAGCTTCAAAGCAAAACAAAGGCACTCAAAACATTTAGAAATGTTTCAAATTTTGAAGCTGGCCTTACTTGGCTTCAGTGCTGGTCTCAGCCGGCAGCAGCAGCCTCCTGTCATCCGGTGCAGATCTGGGGGCCACACCCCCTGGGAGGATTCTGGCACAGCCCCCAGTCCTCTCGGGGGCGGGAGCCCCTGGATCTGCAGGCCGGATGACAGCATGCTGTCGCTGCTGGCTGGGGCCAGCGGCAGCACCAATCTTCCCAGTGCTCAGCATGGACTGAGGCCAACCCTGGTCCTAGGCGGAGGCAGCAGCAGCCTCCTGTCATTTGGCAGGCAAATCGGGGCCCGACCCCTGGGAGGAGCCTGGAATAGCTGCGCAGCCCTCCGGGGAGTGCCGGCCCCTAGATCTGCCGGCCAAATGACAGGAGGCTCCCTCTGCTGGCAAGTGACAGGAGTTTTGCTAGTCAACACCCTGAGGTGCAGTTTCCCAGGAACCTCTGCATCTATCCCCTTGAGACTTGGCAGGCTTCATGGCCTCAGAAGGGGCTACCATCCCAGCAAATTTCATCGGAATCAGGCAAGAAATGACAAGTTATAGGCAGTTTTGTGCTTCTCCATTATAGCCTATGGGCAAGATATTGAAACAGCGTCGAAAAAGTGGAACAATTTCCATGAAATGAAACAGAACAATGCTTTCAGAACTAAATGAAACTTGAAACAAAACACTGTTCAGTTGAAAGGCTGAAATGGAAGTTGAAGTGGAATGGTGCTGTTTTGCCCAGCCCTAACAATTAATACAAGTTTAACTGTAGCAGCACCTATTGTATCATGGCAGGATACTACTGTTATCTCTTTTCAAGTGTAAAATGCTTAATGTACAGTACTTGGGGTAAGTTTATACTGAACATTGAGGCTGGGTTTGAAAGTCAAATATGATGTAGCCTTCTACGATGAAAGTACCTGTATTATATAATGCATTTGGACATTGCACAGCGTAATGGATTTCAGTTCTCTTCGTTTTGCTGTGGACTTGTCTGGTATCAGGCTAGTCAAACAACTTTCTTGTGAGGGTTGCTTTACCTGTGATGCAAAGATTTAGAAATGATATGCTTCTTTGAGGATGGCCTAGAGATTTATTGTCTGTACAGTGTTAACTATACTAGTGGAACATAACCCTAATGAGTAAGAGACTGACAAAGTGACATACTGCTGGCATCCTAGCAATAAATATTTCTTGTATACTATAGCAGCTGCTTGAAACCTAGAGGTGTAGGCATGTATCTTCTAAATTAGCAGAAAAGCAGGATTAGACCTTTGCAGTAATTCATTCATCATAGTTGGTGAGGCCATCCAGTAGAGGGCAGTGGTACCATCCTAACCATGGATATAAACATGTCCATTGCTTTTAAACATTACCATGGTGCAGCCAATGACATATGAAGTATCCTAGAACTAATGCAGCTTCCTGTAGGGTTAGACTGATGGAATTTAGGGATCAGTCAGTAATGTACACTACCTTCTCTTGATTGATTGAACTAGGCTCTTAGTCTGCCTTAGAGCTGTGTTTAGTTAAACATTTGTAACAGTTCCTACAACAACAGGGTCTTTGTGTGCTCCCATAGTCCTGAGACAGTTAAGAATTCCTATCAACATGTCTGAAGAAGGATGAACAAACTGGTCATTTCTACATTTTGAAGAAAAGGAAGTGAAGCTGGTTCTTTTAATTTGGGTGTGAATAGTTTTAAGAATGTAAGTGCCATACTGGGTCAGACTAGTGGCCCATCTAGCCCAATATCCTGTCTCCAACAGTAGCAAAAGTGGATGCTTTGGAGGGAAAGCACTGAACCAGATATCTAGAGCGATCTATCCCCTATTCCATATCTTCCTTGGCATCCACCATTATTGGTTTAGAGATATTAGAGGAAACCTCTCCAACCATTTTGTTCAACACCTATTAATAGATCTATCATCCATGAATTTTGTCTAGTCCCTTTTTGAACCTGGCTATACTATCTGTCTCTACTACCTCCCATGCCAGTGACTTCCACAAATTAATTACATATTGTGTAAAACAAAACAAAATAAAAAGCTTTCTGTTTTAGTTTGAAACCTGTATGCGAATTTTAGTGGATGTGTCCCTAGTTCCAGTATTTGGGGATTTGGTGAATGACACTTCCATCTTCACTTTATCCACACCCTTCTTGATTTTACTGACCAATATCATATCCTCCTTTCCAAACTGAAGAGTCCTAACCTTTTTAGTTTCTCCTGGTATTGTGACTGCTCTATACTGTCACTCATTTTGGTTGCCCTTCTCTATACCTTTTCTAATTCTATTACATCTTTTTGGAAAGAGAGAAAGCAGAACTGTGCATAGTATTTAAGGTGTGGGCATGTCATGGATTTTTATAATGGCAAGATGATGTTCTCCATTTTGTTTTCAGTTCCCTTCCTAATGATATCCTTGCTTCTTGAAGATGTTGGGTATCTTAGGGTGATATTTATCTTTCATTGGACAAACCTTGTAGTTGGGAGGAAGTTAGACAAGCTTTCAAATGTAAGGCATTCTTTATCAGGTCTTAGATCCCTGCAGGACCCCACTTTTGACCTCTCTCCATCCTGAAGAGACCATTTAGCTGTACCCTTTGTTTCCTACCTTCCAACTACCTGTCAATCCATGAAAGAGCCTTCCCTCCAATCCCATGGCAACACAGGTTGTTGGGGTTTTTTTGGTAAAGCTTTTGGTGAAGGATCTTGTTGAAAGCTTTTTGAAACCTGAATATATTATATTAACTGGATCCCTCTTGTCCACATGCTTGTTAATGCAAAGAACTCCAGGAGCTTGATGAGGCAGGAGTTCTCTTTACAAAAAGGTGATGACTAATTTTATTTATTATAGATTCTGCTGATTACCACCGGCTCTGTAGTTCCCAGGATCACTTTTGGAGCCCTTTCTGGAGATAGGCTATCAGCATAACACCCATCAATCTGCTGGCACAGAAGCCATTTGTAATAGGTTACATACTAATACCAACAGTTCTGCAATTTTACCTTTGAGTTCCCTCAACTCTCAGATGAATGTCATTTGGTCCTGGGGATTTACTAGTGTTTATCCATTTTGTTCTAAAATCTCTGTTATCACTTCAGCGTGGGCCAGCTCTTTATACCGATCTACTAGGAAGGATTGATTTGCCATGGGAATTCTCTCAATATCTACCTTATGCAAAGATTTCTCTAAGCTTCTCTGCTATGGTCTCACCATCCATGAGGGCACCTTTTATACCTCCATCATCTAATGGTCCCACTGTTTCTTCTTGTTGGCTTCCTGCTTCTGACATTTTTTTTGAAATTCTTTTTATTATTAACTTACACATCTTTTGCTAAATGCTCTTCAAATTCTTTGTTTGGCCTGCCTAATATTGCTTTTACACTTGACCTGCCAGAGTTTGAGAGCTTGTTTTCCTCATTTGGACACACCTTTTTTGAAGGATGCCTTTTTGCTTCAAATGGCTTCCTTAACTCTATTAAACCATATAAAGTTTTCATTGGGCTGCTTGGTACAATGGGGAATGGGCATGGTGTGCTGAACCCTGCAATTTTGTGCCCTGAAACCCTGCCACTGTTCAGGTGGGATCAGGAGCCCACCTGAGTTATGTTTACACCCGGGGGGTGCCTTGTCTGCCTGACAGCAGGATCCTCTAGACAGAGAGGGCTGTAAGCAGCGCTGAAGTCTCTGCCTCAGTCCTAGCTGCAGTGACCAGCCCTGCAGCTATCTAGCTCCACAGCTGGGCAGCATTATCTCTACCAGTCTATATGTGGTATGCCTGTAGGGCCAAGGTAGTCCAAAAAGAAAAATTGGTTGCTTCTAGCCAGGGGAGGCCACCAGTAGCCTTTAACTTGTGCCCTTTCCCTCCCAGACACTACACCAAATCCTGGGGGCACTGAGCAAGCAGGCTGGGCAGCTTTTTTCTCAGATTCCTTATGTGACATGGGCTGAGGGGTCTTTTGCCTTCAAATTAAAAAAAAATGATGCGAAGTTGTGAAGAGCCAAAGGCAAAGCAGCTAAGGCTCTTGGAGTCTGGACCTTGGGCAGGTTACAGCAGCAAGCTATTTTGGCATTCCTCCCTTGTCAGCCTGGCAGCTTTGCAGGGAAAGGGGCCAGGGCTTGGGTGCTGCTTGGTGTCTAGGCTACATTTTGCCCAAATCCATCCTCCCAGACACTAACTGCTTGGAAAGAAACAGGCTGGAATCAGGAGCTCAGCAGGCCGTACCCAACCCCCTTCTGGTTGCCATGCCCTGAGTTCCTCAGAGTTTTGCATCCTATTATTATTTTTTAAATGTGGAGGTGGCTGAGACCTTTTGCCCATACCACACAAGGCATCTGAGACCGAAGGGTGCCCGTTTTGCTGCCCTGGTGGCTGTGGACCTGCCTTGGAGGAGGAGGTGCAAGGTCAGAGATGGCCCTGGCTTCCTTGCATTGTTCTCTAGCCTCCTCCAGCTGAGCCCTCTCTGGTGCAACCCTGTATTCATTTGTATTTTTTACTTTTTGGGCCCCTGTGCCCCCTCGGCCGTGCTCGCACAGGCAGGGAGAGAGACGGCCTCCACCTGCGGTGTTTGGTGGCTCTGGACCGGGGGCGCAGCTGCAGGACAGCCGAGTCGTTGCAGGGCGGCCCGCGGCTCTGTGTAGGCAGAGCTGTCTGCTCGGGGGCAGCTGGAGGGATTTAGTTTTGTCTTGCTGGACACAAGCCTAGTTCAGGTGGCGCTTGACCAGTGGCAGCTGGCAAGCTCCGGGGCTGTCAGCCGGAGCCCAGCCGTCCGGGCCTTTCAGCGGCACCCAGCGCTTTCGGCCTCATGGCTGCGAAGAGCAGTCGGCGGGGCGGGGCGGGGAGGGAGCGCTGCGGTGCCAGCGTCCCCGGCGCACCCGCAGCAGCCGGCTCCTGCCCAGGGCTGAGGCAAGGCCGGCGGAGAAGGCGGCGGCAGGT
>NW_017729024.1:126449307-126464267 GCF_001723915.1 Gavialis gangeticus
CCCCGCCCCGCCCCGCCCCGGCGGGCGCAGGTGCCGGTGCCGGTGCCGCCGGCGCAGCCCTCGGGCCTGGGCGGGAGGCGTACCGGGCTCGGGACCCAGCGCTGATAGGGGCGGAGGAAAAGGCCTTCCCGTGCTCAACTTTGATGGACTTCTTGGGTGATGAATGCAGTGGGCTTCACAGAAGAGCAGCAGGTGCCTTCCTGCAAGCAGCAGGGAGAAACCAGCTGCGGAGTTGTGACACGTGTTCAAGCACTAACTTGGAGCAGGATGGCTCTCTTGAGTGCTGCATAGCTGTTTTTAGCGTGGGATCACGACCGGGTGCAGGAGGCCTGTGTTAATGCCTTGTGTGCCTCACTGCTGCATTGCATGATCGTGGCTCAGGTGTCCAGGTTGTTGCCATCTTGGTCGAGAGACACAAGGAGTCAGAGCTGGTGGCGGAGGAGAAGTCTCTTATTAGACCAGCTAGATTTTTGCAAAAAATAACTTTGCACTTGTGGCTGGTTTGAATGTGTTGCCCGATTCGTCAGTCAGTTGTGTGATAATTACTCTGCACGTGTGGGTAGTTTGAATTTATTGCACGATTTGCTAGTGAATGGTGTACACTGATAATACCTTTGCACATGAGGCTAGTTTAAGGTGTCATGGGATTTACTAGTGAATTGTGCGATACGTGTAGCAAGTAGCAGCGGCCCCAGATATGGTAAGTTATAAAGTGACTGATGCTAATGTATGGTCCTGCCGTATATTACATATGTGGCACAATTCACGGGTCAGTTGCCCAATGAATATAGACCCTCTACACATACAAAGTAAGACAAGTGCAATGTAACTATCGTAGTTAACTGGTTCATACTGCAATAAACTAGACCAGCCACAAGTGCAATGCAATTATCACACAATAAAAATGACTATGTAGCTATAAAAAGGAGGCAACCAGTGCTTGAAAATGTGCAACAACTCTACAGCTGGTTTCTATGCAGTTTTAATTTGACCGTGTAGCAGGGCCCTATGTTGCAGGAACAGGTTTTAAAGAGGGATCTGAATGAGGAGTAATTTTGGCAAAAGGCTAGAGAGATCGGTTCCATTCATAAGAGGTATTATGCAGGGGGAAGGTGAAGTTAGGAGTGGGTATAAAGAACAGGGCATAAAAACTAGTATCACTAATGGAAGGAGGAAAAAGGAGTGTGATTAGGACATGATGGCTGCTGTATATAAAGGAGGATCTGGCCTTGAACTGAGATAGTGAAACTTGATGTGGCACGCAAGGCAGGACTAATGAAGGGCAATGCATCTGTTTCATATTTGAGCAAAGAATAATATGTGTCCCCAAATCTGTGTACATTGGCAAGCCAAAAAACAAACACCCACAGTGTATCCTCCAGCCCTGTGTACAATTCTCATTGACAGTAATTAGAGCTTCTCAAAAGATCAAATATAACACGTAGCTATGGGATTTATTTCTGTTAACATAGACACTTGCGCTCATTCTGACTATAAAAGTAATATTATTATATTCACAATGCTAGGTAGAACTTTTTTTATGCTTTCAGAACCTGGTTATTTTCAGGCAGCTGAAAAGACATTTTGTTATTGCAGCTGCCAATTAAAATGGGGCTCTTCTGCCTTTATTTTATTAGTACAAAAGTAAGTTAAGGTTGTGTACTTCTTTCTTTCCTGCTTAAGTGATGCAGACATTTGAGGCAGAAAAGGAGCCATAAAATCAAAACCAGAGTGTATTAGTGTATATGTTTATAACTGATATATGTTCTTAGTGAGTGAGAGGATTACCATTACCTAAATGCTGGGAAATTGCTATTTTTGATCAAAATCAAATAGTTTTTTGTCTTATTAAGGTACTGTGAGCTGAAATACATAATATTGACAATTGTATGTGGCTTTAATTTGCATGTGCATTTGAGTGTAATTAGCACAATTTTGTACAATGAGGAACTTATTTGCAAATCTCTATTGTTTGTACACATAACTTTGATTTGGATTTGAAAATTTGTCCCTCTGTCTACACCAGAAGAATTGATCATCATATAACATTAAAATAAAAATAGTATATTTAAAGTAGGTGCCACATTAGATGCAAAACAAAGGATGATTAAGGTAATACCTAAACTTCCTTTGGATTTCACTTCTCAGTACCACTTGCTTGCTGATCTTCCACTTCTTTAATTTCTGAATGGTTCTTATAAACACCCAATTTGGGTTGGTCTAATAAAAGATGTCAGATTTACCCAAAGAACATTGTCGGCCTATGTTCTTAGACCGACATGGCTACAAACTATGCCCCTATAAACACCCTGAAGATTTTTAAGATCCCCTTTCACAGGCTTTTTCAAAGTTATACTTGATAGTTGAAAAATATCTGTAAGTTATACACTGCTGACTGCTTGATTATGTGAATTAGCCTGAGCATCTCCAACATGGACACTGAAAACAATTGAATAGGAAGCTGCACACATGCGTATCTATAATAGAAAGAGGAGACTTAAAATACTTCCCACCTACCTCCTTCCCAAAAGAATTTGCTTCTTCTAAATCATGTCTGATGACATTCCTAACAAAAAAACTTGTATTTCTGATGGCTCTTCCTTGCTAATGTAATGATGGGAAAGTGCAACTGTAGTGTGTTCTGCCTCTTGCATTACTACCATAATTATTTAAGCAGGTTTTGATGGCAGAAGCTTTTTGTTGGCAATGGTGTGAATAAAACAGCAGCAACAACAGTAAAAACAAACAAACAAAAAACCCCCAAACTCACACTTTGATATTTGGAGCTTGGGTTGAATTTGGGAGAGTTCATGATGGTGGAAAAACTTTCTACAAATAAACTATGCAAATTTTGGCTTGGAGTCCACGATAGTTGATAAATGTTAAGTTATACCGTGCCAATGTTGTCACTTCTTAAAGTCTTGCTGCATTCTAAGGAAGATAGTGGGCAGAGTTATCAATCAAATTAATCTGGTGCAGTTCATAACTAAATGTGTATTCTGGGAGAGGAGGAGAGCCAGCTCTGGCTCTTCCTGTGGAGCTTTCAGACTTTCCCTTGCAGAGCTCAGGTGCTCCCTGTGAAAAGAAAAGGGAAAATTGATTCTGAAGAAGTGATAAATGGGGAGGAAGGTGCTCAAGTTCTTTGAAAAAATTACTGGGATTGCTCAAGAATTTTGAAAAAAAAGAAAATTTCTAGGCAAAAATCTTTTAATTTACAGTAAGGAATAAAAAAATCTATGACATCAGCCAAAAGAGAACCTTAAGAAAAAATGTATGCATTTCAGAAAATTAATTTTCCTATGAATCCAAAGATAATATGTTATAATACTATATTCTATTTTATGGAATATCTACATATTTCCATTTATGCAGATATATACATGAAGTTATATATGTGAAGTAGTTTGGAACAAAGTTAAGGTTACCCACAGTTATCCTCAGAACAATGGGGAACTCTAAGACAACCTTATATTGCCATAACAAACCAAGATATACTTCTGGGTCTCCTGATTTAGACAACAGCATTTTCAAGGCATCTTTCATATTTTTCAGAAAGATGAACTGCAAATGACAGTAGTGTCATTAGACACTCAGTTACTACTCTTGCTATAGAAGCCTTCTAGATTTTTTATTCATGCAATTATAACACTTATGAAGAGAAGGCAAAGTCTAAAGTGACAATTAAACCATTATCACTCAGTATTAAACTATATGTCAGGATCAATTTTTGATTCAGTTATCCAGTGTTCTAGAGGTGCAGACTCTACCTTCTGCTTATGATTGTGAATTTTGTGGAGCTGCTCTAAAGTAGGAAGGATGGGGTTGATGTACAATTATTGCTTCTGTATAATGGCTTTTTAGTGTTTAAAAGGTATTCATAGGTAGACTGGTGATTTCTAAAAATTGTTAGTAAAAATGTTCAAAAATCAACACTGCTTCCAAAATTAGCACTAAAGGAGTAAGGAAGGTGAAAGTGGAGCCTGATGATGCTAAGAGAACAAAATCTAGTCCGTTTCTTTGACCTTAACTCTATTCTTGTTTGTTCTTTCTCTTAAAGCTAACATTATACTTTTATTTAATTTTCAGCTTGTTTGTATCGGTATGTTTTATTTTTTTATTAAAACTTCTGTGTTCTATTTGAAGGTACATGTAATAAATGTTGTCAATGTAAAGAGTATTTTTTGGCCTAGGGATCTGTTCTTATATAATTATTTTTGGTTTAAGAAAGCAATACACTAGTATTAAGAGTCTTAATTTTTTGTGCTTTATAAAATATTTTCTCTGTAGTTGTGGCATTAGCTCATTAAAGAAACAGGATATGAGTGAACTGGGTAAGGTTCTTTCAGAAGTAGTCAGACTTCTGTTTTTATTTTTGTTTCAATTGACTTGCATTGAAATTGAGGGATATTTTGAAGGAAGCTTTTAGTTGAGTTTTTGCAGTTTTCAAAAACAAACTAGTCTAGAATCAGCTGATCAAGACTTATGCAAACTGCTATATTATACAGTTATAGGTAAGGGATTATTTTACCTTTCACTGGGTGCATCTATTCAAAATGTTTATTGAAGGGTTGATTAGCTCTGCAATAAACATCTTGGCATCTACATGTACAGGGCTATTATGTTAAAATAAATGGAAAAAAAAACCCCACAGCAGAGACTAGTACTTGTATTTACAAGTACTACCCTGCTGTGCAATTTATTACTGTGCAGCACTGCATGTGGAGACGCTGATGCAGCTGGCTGGGGCCATGAGGTTGCTTCAGTGCAGGTGCTACCTGCCAGGTAGCCCTGTACTGGAGCACCCTTGTGGCCCAGGCAGTTCCTCCGAAGCACATTGAGCCAGGTCAGAACATCCCTGGACTGGCAGGCTGCCCTCCAGAGGTAGCTGGACCTGCTCCAACCCAGCTCATGTGCTGTGTTCCCAGGCGTAGGTTCAAATGGTTCCCCTGGGAGCGGTAAACTCCGGCACAGCAGGTGCCAGAGTTTATTGCTGTGTATTAATTGCACATACCCATTTTGAATAGTATTAGAAAGAAGTAAATGAATGCGACAGTGAGCTGTTAGCTCTGTGTGTGTGTCTGTACTGTTCATGATCTACATCCTCATAAAAATTAGAAGTATGACAAAGTCAAGAAAACCTTGGCTTTGAAGGTACAAATCTATGAATTTTGGAATGAAGTAGTTATTGCATGTTTGTTTTAACGGGCTAATTTTTTCCTTTCAGTGAATTGTTCCAAAACTGTTTAGTTTGGTCCAGGCTAAGCAACTGTGCACAAAAGAACATTCTGTACTGAATAAGAGCTGATGATCAAGAAACCTTAATAGATGCTTTTTGTATACATGTGTACATGATGAATGTGAGTGGAGGGAAAATTTATAATTTGGTTTGATTGTTATATTAGTTGGAATAAAGCATTTGGGTGAACATTATTTTGTTGGAAATGTTTAGCTTAGGAGCCCCACACTGGAGTCTCATCAGTTTGTCAAGGTTACTATGGAAGTATGAGACCAAGTAATTTTAAACCCCTCTTAGGGATTGTCCTATTGCTTTACGTTTGTATAATACTTATCAGTAGGAGGTCCCAGTCTGTGAATAGGCTTGATGGATGCTACTATACTACAAGTAATGGTAAAACTGTATTACTAGCTGTGTATAGTTTGGTGGCTGAATTGTAGTGTTAGGATAATAGGGAGATGTATATGTCTGGCTCAGAGGATTGTTATAGAAAGAGCTGTCTAAAGAGAACATATTTTATTTTATTTTATTTTATTTTATTTTATTTTATTCTACATGCAGTTTTAAAATCAAAGGAGGTATTCATTTAATATATTATCCTTTATACTTTGCTGTATATGCTGCATGGCTCTGGAAAAGCTGGATGACTAGGGCCCCTGTTTTGTATTATGTATTTGGACCAAGAAGGCAGGCTGCTTGTATATATGAAGCTCCAAGTGCAGTAGCACTGTGTGGATCTGCCAGTGTGATCACAGGGACCTAAATCCTTTGTTCACCTCCACTTCTATGTCCTTTTGAAGAACTGATTTGTGTGAAGGAAGGGGGTCAAAAACTGAGTTTTGGGTCAGTCAAGGCCTTTCTTTGACTTCTTCAGGTAAGGAGATATGCCCTCTTTTGTATTTAGCAAGCAGCTGTCAGATCATGACAGGTAAGGAACATATCTGGGATTTTTGGTGAATTTAAGTTAATTTAAATCAGTAGAGCCTGGTAGCATCGATGCCGTCATAAAAAAGCAGATACGGTTTTGGTTTGCAGTAATCAGACTTTGCATGCAAGATGTGAAAGTGTCACCCTACTTCATGCTGTTTGGGCCTCAGTTGGAACTCTGTGTCGAGTTTTGAGTGCCCCACTTTAAAAACATGTAGAACTGTTTTCGAACTGGGATACATGGTACTTTGCCAAGGGACACGTGCCTCAATTTGAATAATGGTGGTGGAGTTTCTGGTTAGTCGACCACATTGAGTAGTGGTGTTGCTGTGCATTGGCGATGGTGTCAATACAGGTTTTCCCTCAATTTATGCGATGACCGTTTTTATCCGGAAAATTTGTTATATGTAAGGTAAATTCACTCCTATGCGATCGGGATAGGAACGCCCCCCTCTGCCCCAAGCAGGTAAGTTTGTGGGGGAAGGGGAAAGGGCTGTGGGGCCAGGGCCCCACTCACCCCAGCTCCTGCTGGGAGCAGCTGGGCTGCACCGTGCCCTGAACCCTCTGGGGCTCTCCTTGTCCTCACTCACCTCAGCTCCTGGGCTGCACTGTGTTGTGGTACAGGCAGGTAGTGTTGGCTGTTCCCAGGTCTGCTGCAGCAGGTACTGGAGTGCGTGGGGACAAGTGGAGCACTGGAGGGTTTGAGGCATGGTATAGACCAATGGCTGCAGGTAGTTGGCATCGGCTGCTCCTGGGGTCACTGCAGAGGGGCTGGGGTGAGTGTGGAGAAGTGGAGGCCTGGGGCTGCAGCAGGGGAGCAAAGCGGAGAGAACTGTAAGTGGGTTTGGGGCGGGGGGGGCGTGGCTCTTGGTGCTGTGTGCACCCCAGGAGGTTCTGTGGGCTGAGGGTTGCACCAGGCTCTTCCTGGGGGGGCGTGTGCCTCCGGGTATGTGCACGGAATGAGAGCAGGCTGCCGCTGCAGGCTGGGGCCTGCGGCGACACTGGAAGGGCAAGTTGGGGGCGGATATGGTGAATTTTGGGGTGGTAGCAGCCTCCCTCCCAGTGCCACTGCCCACCCTGAGCACTGGGAAGAGCCTGTTGCTGCCGCTGGCCCCAGCTTACTCTTGTTCAGCACACAGTGCCAGGGGCATTTGCCCCCTGGGAAGAGCCTGGCACAGCCCCTCAGCCCACAGCCCTCTTGGGGTGTGTGTAGCAGCAAGAACTGCACCCCGCACCCCATACCCACTTACAGTTCCCTCCACTTTGCTCCCTGCTGCAGCCCTGGGAGCAGCCGACGAGCTGTGCTGCACCCTTCCCTCCCTCACCGCTGTGGGAATGTATTCCTATTTCTTACATTATAAATTGGGTTCCCTTTATGTGAATTTGATTTATGCCCAGTTTTCCAGGAATGCATGTACCGCATAAATCGAGGGAAACCTGTACTCTTTCTAAAGAGTGAACATGCAGAGACACTTTGGGTGTAGGACAGGTATAGCCAAAAATGTTTGAAAACCACTGATGCAGAGAAACTGGAAAGGATTCTGAGGCAAACAACAAAGATAAAGGGGTTGGAATACAAGTTGTATGAGGAAAAGCTAAAGGAACTAAGTATGGAGAGGAGGAGATTATGGGGAGACGTATGATGGACATTTTCAAATAACTGAAAGACTGCCATAAAGAAAATGCAGATAATTTTTTCTTCCTTGCCATGGATTGCAGGACACGAGATAAAGCAGAGTTTGAGTAAATTCTAGGAAAAACATCTTGCCATATGAATGGTTGAAGAATGGAACAACTGCCTAGGGAAAGTGTGGAATCTACTT
The DNA here is from genome assembly GCF_001723915.1 of Gavialis gangeticus. NCBI lineage: Eukaryota > Metazoa > Chordata > Crocodylia > Gavialidae > Gavialis > Gavialis gangeticus. The sequence continues at coordinate 126,457,294 of NW_017729024.1, forward strand.
CATTGAAGGCTTCAAGAAGAACTTGGAGAAGCATCTGAGATGGCTTAGGAACAGCAAATCCTGCATCTGTGCATGGAGGGGTGGGGGAGAGAAGGGGAGTGGGACAGTGGACTAGATGACCCTTGAGGCGCCTTCCAACCCTGTAAACACAGTCAGTGCAATACAAATGATAATGATGGAAAATCTCTTTTTAAATAACCTTTTAATAAAGCAAAGTGGCTGAATGAAAATCACCTTTAAGTGGCATAAAGGTATCATTACTAGATTTTTTTCCTGTGCACTTTGCCTTCTCTAAGTTCTCTAGTATGTATAAATTGGAAATGTTTGATAATCAAAGTCTTTTCCATTAAACAGTATTGACTCGACCTATTTCCATTAAGTTTTTCAGCTACAGATTTCCTTCTGCAGTTTTACAGTGTTAGAAGCAGCAGTGTTAAAAGAAAACTTGAGTATATGCATGTCTCAGTTGACTAGAGAAAAATAAAGTGTGAGAGACCAGGGGAAATATCAGTGGACAGAAATGATTGCATAAAAGCTGTTAACATAATTTTAACTTGTTTGTCTGTTTAGTGTGAGCCTCTTGGCCTTTTGGATAAGGCAGGATATACGTTAACAAATCCATTAATAAACATCAGAAATTTATGATCTTAATCACATTGGGTAGATTTGGAGAGATGGGAAATGCAAATTCTATTTAAGTGGGGGGAACAGATTTTCAAAACTTCTGTTAAGTATATTTTATTATTTTAAAATTTTGTTAATAAGCACTGCTAAATTATATTCTTTGGTGTTTTTCAATTACAACAATTACGAAATGCAGAGATTTCCTATTATTTCCAGTAGCAGGATGGTGTAAATTGGTAATAATTTGGTACACAACATACACTTAGCTCTTTAGCAGTACTGGACTAAATACATGTACACCAGGCTTTGTCATACTATGTTGCATCATAATGAAGTTTTATGATGTTCATTACTGAGCTGAATTAAACTTGCATATAAAAAGGAATTCTTTATAGCTTGATTCTGCTTCTGTTGTAGCTAATGACAGTTTGACTGGCAAAGCCTGAAACTGGAAAGTTTGCTGTTTTACATGCAAATGCTACCCATTTCTTTGCAGATGGCCCTATGGCATAGGGGAAGTGATGCAGTTCTGTTTCTTAGAGGGATGTTTTACGGATAATGCCAGGAAACTGTTGGTTCTGCACTCATTGGGTACAGTATTTTTAGTGGCACTCAGTACAATGATGTGTAATGCAATTTGTGTGTATGTGTGTGTGTTGGGGGGGTGGACAGTGGAGAATCTGCTACTTGGCGAAGCCACCAGTTTGTCTCCTGGAACATGAATTATATGTTACTGAGTTTTTAGTGCCCTGGAAATCTAAGATATTTTTTAGGCTGAAGCAGTTGTCCCAGAGCATCTTTGCTTTGGCTCCATGGCCTGGGTGAGGAAAACCACTTCTTGGTTGCCCTTCCTCCCCCCCACGCTGTCTTCATGTACACATGCGCGCACACACTCAATTCCAGCATTGAGCTGATTTAATTGCACTAAGCACTTGGGCTAGGGGAAGGGTTTGGGTTATTTGTGTAAAACTTCTTTTAAACATATCAGCACAAAAACAAATGCACAAAAAAATGAAAAACAGAACTGTTTACTTATTATCATATGTTGATGTTAACAAGATCTTATGCGGGAAGCATAAAGAGAATCCAGTAAGTACCTTTTTATTTCCAGGAAATGCAGTTATAAAATAGTGATTATCCGAAGGTTTGTTTCTAGAAACCAGCAGTGGATTTTAAAGCAGTAGAACCAGCCTTGTCCCCAATATATACTATTTTGATAAAGTCATGCCATTTGCAAGTTATGGTTATTTATTAGGTTGTAAAAATATCAGCAGAATCACTTGATTTGACACCTTTTTAACTTTACTGTAAGTAAATTTCAAATCCTGATGTTGAGTTATACCAATTCAGTCTATTCCTGAAAATACCAAGTTAGAAATTCAATAAAAACTGTGGACTGGTTTGTACATTGTTGTAAATCTTATGTTGGAAAGGTCACAAAATTCAAGATCTCTTTGCAACTGTAATAACTTAGCATGGTCATTCATCTTTTAATTTTTTTCCAGTTGCTAATCAAACCAATATTGGCCATGTAAGCTTCTCAGCTCTGCTAGGTAAGAAACTATCATTGCTCAGGGTAAACTGAAATTCAGATGACCTACTTATTTATATTATTTATTGTCTGTCATCAGTATTATGCTAGACACTTTACAGGTGGGTATGAAGAGAACCACCATATCCCCAAACATCTGTAACAGGGGCCAGCAATCTATGACCTGTGGGCTGGATCTAGCCTGCGGATGTGGTGCTTAGGTAGTGGGCACTTTCTTCCTGCTTCCGCAGAGAGAAAGGATGGCAGCAGTTGCCAGGTCCTAGCTCCTGTCTTCCTGGCTGATTCTGACCCAAATTGGTTCATTCCAGCCTGCAGCTTAAAAGGGCTGCCGACTCTTGATCTATAACACAGAATATAAATGAAGGTTGAGGGAATGGAAGGTAGTCTGAAGCCCAGGTTTCTGGTCATTTTTATTTTTGGATATGGTATGAACTTAACTTTTTCAGAAATTAAGACTTGTACAGGTTTGTTGCACAATTGTAATCCTCAAAAGGAAGGACTAAATGATGTTTCTCTCTGCACAAAGACCTAGCATGTGAAAAGGCTTATATAGGGAACCCTGCCTTTCCCATACTTTGCACGCACACAGGAGGCAGGAGGACAGTAGTGTGCACTCTTGAAACATGCACACGTTATGTTTATGTGTGTGTTTGTTTGTTGAAGTGCTACAACAGTTTATGCAAAGATCAACTTTCATACTGTAAAAGAGGTAATTTAGGTTGAAATATCAGTCAGTGTGATCATTTGTGCAGACGAGAACATGTTAGATTCCCTTGCAAACAGCTTAGAGAGCAGAGTTATAGTGCAGTTAGGTGGCATGTCACAGTGCAAAAGCAGATCAGACTTGCCTTTCATTTTGCTGTCATGCACAATGCCTGGATATTAAATGATGTCGTTTCCTGCTGGCTGATTTATAAACACTGCTGGTGGCAGTAATTGTGACTTGATGACAGGTCCGGGATAGGAGTTAATGAGCTTCATCTTTTCTGCAATGTGGCACTTTTGGATTGGATTATCCTGTGTGGAAAAGCTTCTTGAGTTATTTTTTGTAACCCTGCACAAACATGAGCATGCTTCATATGTAGTTAGTTTTAGGGTCATATTCAGGGCCAGCTGCAGAATAAAGAACTTTGTCTGTGCTTGGCAGTCAGAATGAAGCACCAAACCCTTACTTCCCCCTCCCTCCTTCCTGCACTCCCTCCCCTTTGCCAAACTAAGGGAGTCTTGTATCTGAGCCCATTTATTGACTAAATGCTGACCGATTTGGTCACTGTTTGCTGACCAATCTTTTTCAGGGAACCTGGTCTGCTAGTCAGACTTTGGTTTCAGAATGGTTCCTGAATGCTTCCAATGTAGGAAGGGATCTGCTAAGTTTGTCATAAAGGTTCACTATGGCTTGGCACTTGTGACTAAGGATCAGGCAAAAAAAATCGTGTAAAAAATTGCATAAAATATCCAGCCTTTGCAAGATTTACTTGTGTGCAAGCAAAAAATAGTCTGCAAAAACTGTCTGCTAAAGGAGGGTTTTTTGGTGGAAACTGTGCAGATGAGTCTTGGAGGAGGGGAAATGTTCAAAGTATATCTGACTCGGAGCAGGCTATACGTATGCATTAACAAGCTATGCACAACACAACCATGTTATTCCTGGAAAACGTTCAACTCTAATAGTAAACCACATCTGAGTGGAGACAGACTTCTATTAAGACAGATTCTCTCTGTCTGTTTTCCAGTCTCTTCTGGTAAGCTGAAGAATATTTGTACCTAGTACGTCTCATCCACCTTGATTTTTCTAACGATGGGGAGTTGTTTCTGGTATGAATTTTCTAATTTTTTAAGAGTTTTATTTTTAGGCAATGGTACTTGTGGATGCAGTGAAAGAAGAAATTGAAATATAAAATTAGACATCAACCTAGTTATCATGACTGTATTTAAAATATTTTCATTGACTTTGTAAGCAACTGCTTCTCATTTTGAAGTGCTTTGTGCAACCAGAAATAAAGACCTTGGTGCCTTTTGGAGGCCTCATGTGAAGGAATTACAAAATCCCAGATACTTTTTAATTTGCATGTCAAAGATGAAGATAACACTCCTTTTCCTGCTTCTAATGATTTTATACTCAACAAGTCTTACTGCTTCATTTATTGTCAATATTAATGTCTAAGTAGTTGGTCTTGAGAGTTCACTGACATGTTCTGTTTGTTATGCACACTATAAAAAAAACACACGTTAACTAAAAATGACACCCTAATTTTACACCAGCATTTTTTCCTTGTGGTAGAGAAATTCATAGGAACTGGATTTTTGATAAATTTAGTCTCATTTAATTTCCTAATTGTGATAGACATTCAGATGCTATGGTGACGGGCACAGTCTAAAAACTTGATATTGACACCTTGCGATTCAGTGTGTGATAATTACTCTGGTTTATTTTATATCTAGATACCGTGACAATGGAGTTGAGTTGCACTGAAGTACCTCTTTACGTAAGTTCTGTGACATTAGGCTTCTGCCCTAAGAAGCTTTTTCTGTAGCTTATTCAAAGGCAGAATGAATGAAACAAACTTTTCTCTGGTTGATTGAGACTTCGAGCTATTTTCTAATTCTGATGTGTAGGTATGGTACTCTTTGAATAGTATGTCTTACATTACTGAAATGAATGTAACCTATTTTTCCTTCACAGTCATTTCTGTCTACCTTTTTAATATAGTAATTACAGTTCTTAGAATTTAATTGGCTATGAGGGGATGACAGCCATTCTGTAGTTTGTTATAGCAGTTCCTGTTATAAGTCCAAATTTGCCATTCTCTCCACTTTCCTTCTCATCAATGCACAGTAAGTCATACTGGTCAACCTTGGTAGGTTATATTTTGAACTAAGGTAGAATATTTCTACAAAATTTGAAATGATTGGATAAGAAACTTTTGAATGATGCTGTATTAAAAGTAAAGGAACTTTAACAAAGTTCAAGAAGCACCCAACTGGTGAGAGCCTAGAAATCAGGGCCTACACATCTGTAGTCTACTCTGTCTATGAGGCATTTAAATGTGATCCTAGTATACTCTGCTCAAGCCCCTGAAAAACAGTTAATGCCAAGCTGGCTGGGTCCTTCTGTTCACTGGCTTTATCATCTCAGCCTGATGACTGTGTGTTATAAAAGATGTGTTAACATTTTTTTCATTGATTTGGGGAGGGTGGAATAGCATCACAGCTAGGCAGCTAGCGGGTAGAATAAGATGTGATCCACAGTGCACAAAACTGTCTGGTGGGCTTCTAATTTCTGATGAGAGATTCTGGACCAAAGTTTATACTATTACACTTTTTAATTTGAATTTGGTTAACTTTTGAATTATTAATGCTTACTTCAGAACATCTACTGTAGCAAGCTAGGTGTCAAATGACCGCTGGAGTTGTAGTTGCTCATTAACAATTATATCTTTAGCCCTTCTTTTGCAAAAATAGTCCTCAAATATAGTCTGATGATTTAGAGAGGCTTGTCAATGGAAAAAAGAGAGAATTTCAGCAAGAGGTTTGCAAGGGAGAAGTTGGCAAGTCTTCCAGAGCTCTCTTTGATTTTAGTCTCGTTGAAAACCTGAAGAGGTTCACAAGATGGGGGCTTTTGCTCACAGTTGTGCAGATGTTTGAAGTTTAAGGGCTGTAGGGAGTGGGATGTGGGGAAGGTTGGCAGGGGCATACCGTTTTACTTCATAGGAGAGGAAAACCATTCATTGGCTTTAGGAGGCTTATCAAATCTCTTCCCAAGTTGTAAGAAGTTTGTTGGAGGAACTTCCCTATGTATCAGACTCATTAAGAACCCCTATCAGGTTTGAGCCATGGGAACCACGTCAGTAGCAATTCTCAACCCCATACAAACTGCAGTAGGTTTGTTTGTTTGAAACAAACTTCTTTGCTCACTGGGGGCCCTAATAGGTAGGGTGTGGTTTAAATCACAGACCCAGCTCACAAATATCATAGCCTGATCATGGCGGGGGCTACCATTTTCATGTCCTCCCCCCCCACCACACACCCCCTGATTGGCTGAGGGGGCAGGTTTAGGGCCATCTGGCTGGCTGAGTCTAGTCTCCAGTGTCAGACTTGGGGGGGAGGAATCAGGAGTGTCCAATAGGGGCTGGGGGGAGGGAAAAAGGGTTGCAAGGCAGGTTGCGGGGGCTGGAGTGTGGGCAGCATTGCTCACATGTAGGGGGCTGCTGCATCTGAGTCTCACTCGCCCTTGCCCCTGCCCCTGCTTACACATGGGGGGCTGCTGCCGCTCAGCCTCACCCACTGCTGGCCCTGCCTCTGCTTCCAGCTCCACCGCATGCAGGAAACCTGCTGGGAACTCCTCAGTAAGTGGCCATATTGTGGCATTTCATTGCAAATTGCATTTTTCATGTAAATGACTTAATTTTCTGATTTTTCACAAAAAATGTGAAATCAAGATTTAAACCAGGCCCTACAAATAGGAGTATTTTGCATGTAGTTGGGTAAGGCCGTAGTGGCTGGTTGACCCCCAAAGATCCTGTCAAGGCCTAGGCTGATAAATATTTAAGAACTTCATAAGTTGTGTGTCAGCAGTTTTGGGGTGATTTGGTATCTTGATGAACTTTGCAAGTCTGCCAGAAGTTGGAGTTGTAGGCAATGCTGCACCTCCACTCATGTGCAGGGAAGAGCTGGGCCTGTGCTGGGTGGTGGTGGCACTGAGAGCGGAGAAGCGACAAAATTTGGGGTGGATGCAGCATCCTCCCAGCGCTACCAGTGCCTGCTCTGAGCCCAGCCCCCACCGAGAAGAGCTCCGCGCAGC
>NW_017729024.1:126464803-126466606 GCF_001723915.1 Gavialis gangeticus
CCAGACGCAGGGGGCACATGCCCCCCCCATACCCTCCTGGGGTGCGAGCAGTGGCAGGAGCTGCCTTCCCCTCCCCACGAGCTGCAGCTCCAGCCCTCCCCTGCCCCAGCTGGGCAGTGCCTGCTCTTGCCCCTCCCCCCTCCCTCAGTGCGGGGGGGCGTTGATCTGCCCCTCCCACACCCCTTCCTTCCTCCCTCCCTCCCCTTCCACCACAATGCTCTGACCAGCTGAAGGCAGTTGTATTGGAAATAGGATCGGTATTGGCTGATATGCCTCCTTAAATATCGGGTATCGGCCCCCAAAATCTCTATCAGTGCACCCCTAAGCAGGGGCATTTGTTTCCTCTTAGCAAGCTTCCCTTAGGATACACAGAGGTTCTCCTGCTTTATTTGTATAGTTTTCATAGAAAACACAGATCAGTATTTAGTTTAGATGGCAAAGTCTGTTTTTCTCTGTGAAGATCTCATGTCTATTTTCATTAACCAGTTCTCTGGCTTGTTGAATTTGTCTAAAATTCCCTGCATAAAAATGTATAGAAAGAGATTTCTAAAGAAGGCTCTCAAGAAGGGGTGGGTATATATCTCCATTGGAATTGATTCAAGTATATCCCTATTTTGTTTTTCAGTCCCTTTTGATAGTGGTGGAGGAACAAGGATGCAAAACTGTGATATTTGTATGCTGAGCACATGCAACTCGACTGTAGCATAACAATGGGTGGGTGAGGAGGACATGGGTTGTAGGGGGCACTGGTGCCTCACTCCTTTCCCTGCTTCCCTCCCCACCCCCCCAGCACACACCTTGCACCTTGCCTGCAGGGGCTTTGCTTCCAGGTCTTGCTTGCAGGTGTTTAGAATTTTGACAAATTGGTGTTTAAATGGTTGCTTGACACCTATTGCCAGCAAAAAATAAAAAAGGTGGTATTTCCTTATGCAGCAGGAAACCTCTGGCTGCTGCTCCTGCACTGTGTGCCACCACTGCCCAGGATGCAGAACTTGCCAGTTACACCCCTGAAAGTTGAAAACAATTCAGTAGTAAATTGTAATGCATTATTCCCTGTAATGCAACAGGGTAAAAATCCAATTAGAGAACCTATAAATGTCATGATTTGAACAATAAATTATAACGGAAGAGAACATTTTAAAGACTTCAAACACATGTTCTTCTAACTGAAGGACATATTTCTGGCTTCTAGTAAGTAAAGTATTGTTACAAATTTTTCTTTTGGTAAGCTTGTTGAAAGTTTAGGGTTACTAAATGATGATAAAATAAAATAGCATAATATAATAAAGCTTTTTCTATTCAGTCCAGGCACATGATAATTATGACATATTGCTTGAATCAATGCAGTTTTAACCGATATAAAATGAATTTGGAATGCCTTTTTTGTGTTTTTTTTCCCTTATTATTTTTTTTTTCCCTTTCTGTAAAGAATATACTGCAGAGATTATTCATTTAGCAGTCTAGCGAATGTGGTGTCCATACATTTACTAACATAGCATAAATCCATCTTGTCACATATGGAAAAGTACTGTATTTAGGCAGCTGCTGTTTCAGTTTTATGTAATAAATGTACTGTATTTACTCAAATATAAAATGATACAGCCCCTGCAAAAGAATGGAGAAAAAGCCCATTGTCTTATACTTGTATATGAAGTAGAATGGGCAGCAGGTGGCTTCTGTGGGTCTGACTCTGGCCCTGAACCTGGATCAGGACCCGAGTCGGACTCACAGCAGGCTCCTGTTTCCTCTCCACTTTCCCTCTGCAGCTTCTGACCCCCTCCTCCTGCACCTCTGCCCGCCCCC
>NW_017729024.1:126466627-126470621 GCF_001723915.1 Gavialis gangeticus
GCACCTCTGCCCGCCCCCCCCCCTTACTATCAGCTCAGCTTTGGCTCAGGCTGGGGACTCCCCCTGGCATGGAGCACACGGAAAATACTTCTCCTGCTGCACTGACACTGCTGAATGGCCAGGCAAGGACTGACCTTCCATGTGTTGTGCTCTGCGATAGAGCAGCCTGAGCAGCATCTGACAGTAAGCGGGGGGAGGTGAAGAGGCAGAAACTGGGGAACTGGAAGGAAGAGGCAGAGGCGGGTGGTAAGGGGGCAGGAAGACTGTGGGAGGGGCAGAGGGCAAGGCTATCATCTGACTTCCCCTCTTCTCTCCCCCAGTCACTACTTTCCCTGCTGTAGCTGTGTGTGTGTGTGTGGTGGGGGAGGATTCAAGACAGCCCCCCGATACTTAGGTTCTATGCCTGGAAAATTATAATAAATTTATACATTTTCCATATATAAAATCTAATTCTTGGGGAGGTTGTTTTATATTCAAGATAATCTTATATTCAAGTAAATATGGTAATATTTTAAAAGCAGAGTGATATAATTCTAGAAACTCTGAAGAGGAGGAACATTTGATGAAACACAAAATGGTAAAGGCTTTCAACTCTGGGAGCCAGTGAGTTGGTTCTTTTAATTGAAAATGTGTTAGCACTACAAGAAAGCCATGATTTTATGTAGCATTAAACCAGCTGCTTTTTAGCAGTGTTATTGATGAAACAAACTTTAAGCAGTAGCCAAGTAAATATTCCAGAAGGATTTCAGAAAGAGTAATGGTGCCATGGAGTAGAGAGCATGTGGGAGCAATAAAACTGTCAGAAGGACAAGGGAAAAGGAGAGCTTAGGTACATCTGTGAAGTATACTGTATTGAGGGTCTGTAGATACTTCCTTTGTGGAGAAGGAAGGTCAGAAGAGAAATATGGAGATGCTGGGTCGTCTTGTGCGTGTCTTGATATATGCAAGATTCTGCTCTAACCGTAAGGTGAGGTCTCCTCTTAATGAATTGGTTTGGGTTGAACTCACTCCCTCAAAGGAACATTAGGACGTTAACTCAGTTGGAAGAGACTGGGGCATGTCCTCAGCCCTGCAGATCTTGGAAATCTACTAGGAAAGAACCAATGGAGAACTGTAGCTCTACTTCACTTTTTCCTTCCTTTGATTTCAGTGCTTCTGTGGCACCCTGGTAGATTCCTTACCCTCTCAAAATGTGCTTTCCTGACAGATCGGTATTTTTATCTTTCACCCTGTCTCTCACCCACAAACTTCTTGAATTCAGTATAATGGTTCCAAGTCACCCTGGTATTTTAACCTTTTTACCAGGCAGACCTATTATTTCTTGCACTGTGGGAGGCTGTTAATGTTCTTACTGTTTTTCATATAATTATAAGTCAGATGTTGATTTTTTTTTTTTTAATTGGAAACAAGCTTCCAATATTTGCTGGATGTATGATTAATGTGTATATCCTGATAATTATTGACAAAATTGCTCTGTAAACCATAAGAGCTGGGTTGATTTCTTCCTGCTGGCTTTGTAGGTAGAGAGCCCCGCCCCTCCCAAAGGAACAGTTAGTCATTATGTCCAATTATTTAAATTAATGGCATTTCCTGGATTCTTTCTGGGTGTTTTCCACATGGGATACTTTGCCTAGTAGTAAGTCATTAATGCTGTTTACTCCTGTTAGCATTGCATCACTGCACCTTTGGGAAAACTATGTTACAGATCAACTGTGGAGCTGTTAAATGAAAAGTGACAACTTGAAATAGTTTTTTAAAAAAAAAAGGTGAAACAAGCAATGGTTTCAGTAACTATACCTGCTTCTTGAGCTCCCTGCCAGTTTTTATCATTTTATAATCACATTCTCTTATTTAAATCTGTTGTCTCCTTTCTGTTGCTATATAAATGCTGGTTATGTTGGTAACAGAGGATAGTGGCAAAGATTCTGTACCTTACAAACATAAAAGCTGAGTAATAGGGCTGGTCAAAAATGTTCATGTAAAAAGCTTCCCATGGGAAATGTGGCTTAATTGAGAACAAAATTTTGTGGAAATGTTTCTTTTAAAAAAAAGTTGACAAAATATTTTTTGTTAATAGGATAATTTGAAATGGAAAAAAATTGTACTGAAAGTGCAAAAAATAAATGAATAGTTTGCTTTGCTATGATTAAAAATGTCATTTAATAGTTTTTTGGAAGAAAAAATGTGTTTGGTTTCCTTGCTTTCTTAAGCACTGGAAAGAAAGTGTTGGAAAACCTAATTTTTCAACTGGGAAAACAAAACTGATATTTCTGTTTTGAGAAATCTTTTTTATTTAAATGAAATACAATTTTCTGTGGAACTTCCCAAGCTTATCAGTAGGAAATATTCAAAGGGTAGGGGTTTTTGGGGGGTTTTGGTGCAAAATGTTCTGCAGGAAATGTGTATTTTCTTAAATCTTTACTGACTACATATGTTCCTTTCTTGTCAGTGCTTTTGTGGCAAAGTGGTATGCTAATTTCATTCTTTCTGTCTTGGATATTGATGATTCTCTGTAATGTTTGAATTCCTTGTACATTGAATGCATTGTCCATACAGGCACTGGAGATAGGGAAGTAGTTATTCGTATGTTATAAATGAGGATTTAAGAACAGTGTTAATGACTTCCTGAAGGTTACATGGGAAGCCTGTGGTGGAGCAGAGACTTGCATCCAGATTTCACAAATTCTAGCTTAGTGCTCTAACACTATAGCAGCCTACCTCTCTCGTGTTTTGACATTAAGGCCTTGTCTGCACTAAGAATGCCTTTGTGCAAGGTAGCTAACTGAACTGTTGTTTTTGCATTGCAGCACGTTAGTTAATTATTCCTTGATATACAATCTTTCGATTTCCTTCTGTACAGGCATTTCAAAGTTCTTTTGATCCTTTGTTACCTTTTCAAAGTACAGGTCTTTCCTGCAAGGGTGCTTGGGCAAACACCTGGACTACAGCCAGGTTCATTAGCATCTTAATTATTTTCTTACTTCAGGATATTTTGATTCCTGAAGGGTGAGTTGGCATGCTTCCCTTGGACCTAAATTTGAACCTGTTATAGTTATTTGTGCATGGGAAGCTTAGAGTAGAGGGTATTTGAGCAAGCTTAATTTAAGGACAGCTAGTTGTCAACTGTCTAAAATACAAAGAATAAAAAGATTAAATATGGGCAAGTGATAGAAAGGTTATGTTATAGACCAACAGGACTTGAGAGTGAAAGAAACATGTTCCTAGACTTACTTTCAAAGTTCTTGAGATCTCTGGCTGTTCATGTGCAGTTTTAACTTCCCAGACTTCTGTGGGGCAGAAACACAACAGAATATGAATCGCCCAAGAATTTTGTAGTTTACAACGTGGATCATTTTGTGATTCAAGTAGTAAAGAATTGTACCAGGACAGTATAAGTGCAATTGCTGCTACTACGTCTACTTATATACAGTATAAGTATAGAATAATGAAACTACTTTATGAGAGGAATAAACTGATTAAAAAACTGAGTTGGTTACACTGACTATGAAGTAGTTAAATTCACCATAGCATCATTATTAGTAGGTAGCACCAAGGCTAAGTACAGACATTTGGGGCTTTAGGGGGAGGCTAAATCAGGTCGAAATGGCTGTCTGACAACTGGGTAAGTCAGGATGGAAGGGTTAGTGGGGAGGGTTGGGGGTCCAGCAGGGGTCTGCCACGGCATGTGGGGGAGACACAATCCATGAGGGATAGGGGGTAGGTTCGACTTGTGAGGGGTGTGACCCACAGGTGGGGTGAAGTTACTCCCCCACCCCCTGTGAACCTACATCCCCCACCAGGACTTTTGCTTGGCTCTGGCAGCGGTGAACACTGGTAAAAAGTGGGTGCACCCAGAGCAGCTTGTTGGGATGAGGGTTGACAGGGCTGGTTGGGTGGGGGAGGGGGGGGAGCAAGGGACTGGGGGATGGGGGGAATAGCCCAGTTGAGGAGGGGTGTGTGTATGTGCACAAAGACCAGAAGAATCTCCTGGATC
>NW_017729024.1:126475621-126478243 GCF_001723915.1 Gavialis gangeticus
GGGACTGGGGGATGGGGGGAATAGCCCAGTTGAGGAGGGGTGTGTGTGTGAAAAGAGCAGGCCTGGGTCTGGGGCCAGTGGCTGGGTATTCCCAGTCCTGAGGCTGCGCAGTGTGCAGAAGTTCTATGCACCTATTTGCTGTAAATCAAATACGTTTGCTACATAGATCCAGTTGTATCTTAAATTGGGTTGTGCAATTTTAGACCAATTTGTGTGCGTGGAACTTCTGTACAGTTACAGGTTTAGACTGATTTCTGGTCACTGAGACTGGGTTTGTTTGACACTGGGACAAGCTAAGTTTAAATCGGGTGGCCATTTTGAACCCAATTTAACCTCTCCAAATGTCTGTACTTAGCTTTGGCTTCTCATTGTGCTAGGTGCACTGTATGAACATATGACAGAAAGATGGCTTCTCCCCCAGAGCTCTTGCAATCAAATTAAAGTATGGGAAGCGGGTGGCAGATTTGAGGAAAGCAAATTTCAGTTGGAATTGTGTGAATGAAAAGTAAGGACAACAAGCCCATGAAGCTGGTCAGCCTCCTCTAACAGAAAGGATAATGGAGGTGAGGGTGGCGGACCAGGTACCCACAAGTTAAAATTTCACGGGTATGGTGTGGTTCCACATTTTCAGTACCATTGTGCAGGCCAACATTTAAATCGTGCAGGCAGCTTCTATTGCACTTAGGCCATGCTCACACACACAAATATGGATCGACCTTGAAATTCAGGGGGTGGGGGGAAGTTGAAAACAAATCAGTAAGGTATTTAATTCTGTAAGAATGCAATCAAGGCACAATTAAAAAATTACAGAAGGTTCATTTGTGCCTTTGCATGAAGTCCATATAGGACAGGGCAGTGAAGTTGAGGTTAGTCATTCTGGAGCGAGCTATTGTGCCTTCCAGAGTCACCACTCCTGCCTGATCTTCTGTATTATGCTGTGGGCTTGGCAGAGTAACTTTGTATTATGGAGTACAGCACTTTCTCCCCCAACTTTCCCACATGTCTAACCTGTTCTCCTGGCTAGTGCCTTAGGGCATAACTCTTCTTACTCACAGTTCCTTCTTATCCACTCCTTGGTTTCTTGCCCCTGGGAGGTTGAAGGAGAGTGAGGGGGATCTTTACTTCCATGTTTAAGACATGTTAGGGCTAAGCACAGTCTGGCCCATAATTTAGATTTTCACAAATTTATTGTGATACTGAATAGTGACTTTAAGACGCACAAACTGCAAACCATATTTAAAATATAAAGACCTTTTATAACGTATTTGAAGTCTCTGGTTTACGTTTACTAATATACAGAGCCATAATGCAAGGATTTGACCCAGCTCAGGCTGAACTCAATGAGGGGTTTGTCACTGACTGCAGTGGGAGCTGGGTCAGGTCCTTAGTGGGTAGATGGCTTGGTGCGCTCATAAAAGACTGCACAGTTATTGTTCCACATTTGTATGCACAGTTGTTGCCAAAATGAGAGCCTCCGCGGAAATGAATTTAAAACAATGGGATCTATTTTAAAAGGTATGAAGGAAAATAACTGGATCTGACAAGATGTGTCCTGCAGTGCCCTGATCATTTTGCTGGATCATTTAGCTTGCATTCTGAATTTTCTATAATTTAGATACAAAAAGAAGCCCTTTAAATGGTCAGGCATTTACTGACTGGTAAGACACACAAATCACTTGGCATGAATCTTAAATTTTAAAGCAGAGGTTTCAGTGTAATAGATTAGTTAAATGTTTTTTTTAACTAGGCCTATGTCATGTCTTACATGTTCAGTGGTTCAGGCTGTTAAAAAGTATTTGTGTTTCTATTTGTTTGACATGCATATTATTTTTTGTTCTCCAAGAAAGTGTTTTCAACAAACTCTTCTATGGCCTGTTACACCTTACTTTCAGGAAGGTTTTCTGGATGTTCAGTATAGACTTCTGAATTTTTATTCTCTTAAAGCCAGGGGTGTTAAAGATGCAGGAGGCCTACTACCTGACCTGTGGTTCTGCCTGTGGCTCTTGGACCAGCCCTGCATGCAGTACATGCCAGCCTCATGTACTTCGTGTGGCATGTGGATCCAGTCTTGCACATACCGCACACGGGGCTGAATCTGTCACGCACGCGCTGCATACAGTGCATGGAGTCAGTCTAGGATGTGCATGCAGGGCTAGTCCAGGGCACGTGCTACATGGAGTGTGTGGGGCAGGTTTGGGGCATGTATTGCCTGTGACACCTGCTCTGGACCCAGCCCTTTGTGCTGGAACTGGCACTGGTTTGGACTGGGCTTACAGACTGGGTCCATACATTGAATCCAGCCTGCAGTGCAGGTTTGGCCATGCTGTATGCAGTACAGGGCAGCCCCAGCGAGCTGAAGGGAATTCTTCCCTTCCTGAACCCCGCCCTCCCCCCCAATGGCTTGGGTCAGTGCAGGCCCCCCTGCCTTTCCCAATTGAAAACTAAGCATCAGTTTAGTTGGCTATCGGTTCTACCTATGTATCGTAAGAGTATGCTGCCTAGATTGAATCAATTTTGCCTCAGGCTTTTTGAATGTCTGTATCTAGCCTAACTCCTCTCTATTTGTGATGATGAACTCACCCTCCTGCTGGCTGACACCAGCCCGGATATAGTGGGGATCAC
>NW_017729024.1:126478402-126490268 GCF_001723915.1 Gavialis gangeticus
ACCCCAGTACTATTTCCTGCCATGGTAGGGGGTCGGACTCAGGTCCCTTCTGACCCTAGAAACGATGAAGTCTTCTAAATACAGTAAAATCCCTGTTATCCAGCATGAGTGGGGAATGCCAGTTGCTGGTTATGTAAAATCTTCAGTTATCTGAGGCAGCCATAGGTGGAGTGTGTGTGGAGGGTGGGGTGGCGGTGGCAGCCACAGGAGGAGCAGGGACAGTGGAGAATAGTGGGTGGTGGCAGTGGGCGTGTGCAAGCTTCCCCCCCACCCAACCTGGCCGGCTGGAATTCCAGTGAATAGATTATTCCGGCTTGTAGAATGCTGGATAACGGTGATTTTACTGTATTTACAAACTGTTGTTATGTTTCCTTGTCATCGCCTTGTATGACGCTTTTAGAAGGTGTAGTATATGTAGTCAGTTCTCAGTCCTTCTTTATTAGGCTTGGCAGAATTTGATTTTTATTTTATTTATAATTTTGATGGATGATTTCAATGTTTATTTTTCAGCATTTATTTAGATTTTTATTGATTTTAAATTTTCAGGATTGTGTGACACTAGGGTTGTGGGGGGCAGACAATTTATTAATGACAGTTTAACTGCCCTACATGATGAACATAACTACTGTAGGACTGTCTCCAGCTGAGCAGCAGAACCCCATCAGTCCTGGCTCTGTTTGCTTGTAGCTCTGTAGGCTGCTTTGTTACTTTCTCTTGCTTTGTTCCCAGTCCCCTGGGGTTTCTGGGAGTTGCAGTCCAAACTATAGTCAGCATGGTTCTGGAGGACCTCTCCTGCTGTTGTCATGTACTCCATCAGCCATCATTTTTCTTGTGTTCTCTTTCTATAAATTTTGATGATTAATGATGGAAATATTTTTTGTTAGTCTGTGAGTATGAGGTGAAATCATTTATCAGCATTTACTAATAAAAGTCAAATCCTGCCAAACTTATTTTTATGCACTAACTGTGTTGCTATCTTGGAAATTTAATTGCTCTGAAATTCTTCTGACATATGGACTGGACTGTAACACTATGTTTCTGGACTGTAACATAATGTTCCAGATGCAACCACACCAGAGCTATATGACATGACATCCACATATATGCGGGCCCAAAATGTCATCAGTTTTTGCAGCAATAATTTATTGTGAATTTCTGTTTTGTTTGTTGTTCACAATCTTCTCCAGCATAACTGCTGCAGGTGGAGGAAGTGCAGGAACAGAGAGATGGATCAGCAGGCAGAAACAAACTAAAAGGTAAAGAGTGAATGAAAAGGTAGAGCAATGGGAATGGGGCAGAAGGTATGCAACAGGTTGGTCCTCAGGTTCCCTGTTGGGAAATGGTGCTGAAGAGAGTTAGGTGCTGGTGATTAGCGGGTTTGACTGTTGGGGTCAAGACCAGACAGAATAGGAGCCAGGGGGTTGGGCTGCTGGGTGGGTTTGGTTTTCTTTGGCCATTGTCATTTTCTTGCAACTGCTCTGTAACACTCAGTGGTCCAGTTTTCTGTTTTCATTTGCCCAATTTCATTTTTGTTTTAAGCAAATTTTGTTTGAGTCTCAGTTCTTTGATACTTTGTATATGTTTTTGTTGTTGTGGAGTTAATGGAACTTGCGCTGTAATCAGTATCTTGATTTAGCATAGCTAGAGTGAAGGCAGCATGAATATTTAGATAACATTTGAGTTATGCATCCATGCCCATGCACTAAACTTTTCAGGGCATGTCAGGATTTTTGCATTATAGTAAGTAGAGTGACTATCAATTTGTCTTAGTGAACTGTGGAAGAATGTAACTTCTTTCTAGTCAATGATAAGGCTTGTGGGAAGGAATTGGAGGGCTAGCAAATTTAAACAGAGATGCAAACTAGCTTTACTTATGAGTTGTCATATTCACAGTTGAGTTGTATATATTTGAATGTTAGCTAATGGAGAGGGAACTCAAATTCAGGGCACCACTGCAGGTGAGTTAAGAACCAGGTCTTAAATTTAGGGACAGCATTGAAGTTTAACTTTGCAATGAAGATAAGCCCAAAGCTGCCTTTTGTTCCTGGATTTCCTTTGTTTCAGAAGGCTTTTGTTCCATTGTACAATAAATAAATGGTCTTTTAGATTTCCTCCTGTCTTCTGCCAGATTAGATTTTAATTCCATTCTCCTGATTTAAACTTCTTTTAACATACAAAACAGATAGAAACCAAGCCTGAAAGGGACCATTACATTACTGAGTTTGACCTCCTATATATCATAGACTGCCTCCCCCCGCATTCACCCCAAAATCTTATATCAAGGTTGAAGATTTTAAAAAATATTTTAATATTTAATTTTTCAATCTGTGCATCACCAATGGAATGCCTTAGACACCACTAATGTCTAAGGACCCCATGTTGGCTAGTGTGATAAAACTCATTGCTTTTAATGAATTGCTGCACATCATGCTTGAAGAGTGCACCTCTATTACCTTGTGTACACAAATGCATGCTTTGTCTTTGTGAATAAATATATTGAAAAAAAAGTTCTTTGGATGTAGTGTGAAGCAGCCAGCAAAGCATAGAGTTGGCAACAGCTACTGCAGCATTTATTGTTTCTTTTCAAAGAATAAAAAGTAAGGAATGATGAAATCGGGGAAATTTCATATCAAAGACAAGCAGTCATTTTATCTAATAATATGCTTTCATCCACCAAGTTATAGTGATACCTTGATAAAGACATCCTGTATGTTAATGTTTTGAGAAGTAAGAATTGCCCCCTCTCCATTCTTTTCCTAATTTGACATCAACCATGGGAACAGCTCTAAGCAGCCTCTGTTCCCCAGTCATCAACCTTCTGCCATGTTATCTTCATCTTGCACAAAGGTGAGATTTTCTGTTTGTGCTATGTTTTGCTTAGCAAATTTTCTATGCAAATTCTCTATGTATATTGTATATGGGGTTTTCTTATTGTCATAGTGTACTTATTAGAGGTGCACCAATATATCAGTCTCGTATTGGATTGGCACTGATAAAAGAGAAATGATAGCCGATAATGTTCAACTTTTTTTGGCCTGTGTAGCTGATAATGTCACTGATAAATATAATGTGCCTTCTGACTGGGGCTCCCGGATGCTACTTGCTTGTATGCAGCTGCAGCATGTGCATGGCCAGGAAAGCAGCCAGAGAGGGTGGAGAGCAGTGCTCAGCAAGTAAGTCTGTGGAAAGGAAGGGGGAAGGGGAGTGTGTGTGTGTGGTGGGGGGGGCAGATGAAGGCTCTCACAGTAAAGGAGGGAGTGGGGCAGGCACTGCCCAGCCAGGGTGGTGAATGGAACCCTGGAGGTGGGGGTGGGATGGAACCATGGGTGGCTCATCTAGGGGGTGCAGGAGAGGTGGGGAGGGTGCCTTCCTGCCACTGTGTGCACCCCCAGGGGAGGTATGGGGGGGCATGTGCCCCCCTAGATTTGTGCATGGTGTGGAGGCGGGTTGCCTGCTGCGGGATTGGGGCCCCAGGGGTCATGTCCGCCTTTTCCTGGTGGGGGGCAGGAGCTGGGCTCAGATGCGCAGGGTGGGCAGATGGCAGCAGTGGTGCTGAGGGGAATGGCTACAGGGGGGCTAGGGTGAATTTTGGGGTGGCTGTAGCCCCCAAGTCCCCCTTAGTGGTGCCTCTACTTGGGGCTCTCTGCTCTGCTGCCTTTCCCTTGGGAGTCCCCTGCTGTGGGATGGGCAGGGGATGTGCGGCCAGTGCAGGGCTCCCAAGGGAAAGGTGGCAGAGCAGGGTGTCCCAAGCAGGGGCAGTGCTAGAAGGGTTTTGGGGGGGCCATAGCCACCTCAAAATTCACCATATACCCCCGTAACAATCCCTTCCAGCACCACTCCTCATCCATCTCGCACAGGTGAGTCCACCCTACTCCCGCCTGCTTTGAGCCCAGCCCCACTACCAGGAAGAAGTTGGCATCGCACCTGGTCCCGAGCCTGCAGCAGGCAGCCCACCTCTGCCCTGTACACAAATCTGGAGGGGTGCACATGCCTCCCTAGGAGCATGCACAGCGGCAGCAAGTTGCCACCCCCCAAACCCCTCGTCTCATGGACAAGCTGCCCGTGGCTCCATCCTGCTCCCTGCCCTGGCCCCAGGTTCCCATTCAGCATCCTGGCTGGCAGTGACCTTAGCCCCTGCCTCTGCCCCACTCCCTCCCTCACTGTGGGGGCCTTGATCTGCCTCCCCCATGGCCCTTCCATCCAACATGCCCCTTCCCCTCCACAGGCTTATCTGCAGGGTGCTGCTGTCCATGCTGCTGAGGTGTCCTCCTGTAAATCAGTTATTAGATCGGTATTGGCTGATATGCCTGGTGAATAATCAGCTATCGGTATTGGCCAAGAAAATCTTTATTGGTGTACCCCTAGTACTTATTCAGTTCAGTGCTTGGTATGCACAGGTGATGTGGCTAGAGGCACTCATATTGTATACACAAAACTTTTTCGTGGGTCACTAAGTACAAGAGTGCACTTGGTGTCTTGTGCACATGTTTACACTGTAAACTCAGAAGACCAGACCTGTAGCTGGTGTAGGCCTGTTGATTTTTGTGAAGTCTTCCCAGCTGAGACTTTGGTTTGTGTGCAATTACACACATACAGGTATATTCTGCTATTTTAATTTTTATTATAAGAAGTTCATCTGAGCATGCTTAAACAATTTATAACACTATTTTTGATGTTATTATACTATACCATGTGCGACTGCCAGGCTCCAGCTAGCCACTCTTTGGCGGCTCTGGTCTCTTGGCGGATGTCCCGCCCTTTCCAGGCTGGTTTGTTGTTGGGGTAGTTCTTTCCTCCCGCGTCGCCAACCCCGTTCTCACCTGCCACATCTTGGTGTTCCTCAGTGGGTGGGGTTAGTAAGCAGGTCCCTCGGTGGCCCAGGTTAGGCCCGATGGTTGCTCACGGGGCTCTGCCACCCCTGGCCTCATGCCACCTTCGGTGGGCCGCCCCGTTGTTATCTTGCGGCCTTCCTTGCAGATCACGCCCACCGCTCTGTGTTCTAAAGCCTATGGCGGAAGGCTTTGCCTGCTCCTGCGGTGCTTCACTCCTCGCTCCTGTCCCGTGGGGGACCTTCCCCTCTATTGCCCCTCCTGGGGGCTTCTCTATGACCCGAACACCAGGGCGCCCTTACCGAACTCAGCCCCCCAGCTCGGGGGTAGTTCAACAACAACAAAAACCAAAACCAGTGCACCTCCACCAACCCTCCACCTATTTCTTGTTCCTGGACCCTTAAAGGGGAGAAAGGGGACCTCTACGCTCTGCCTGTTGCCCCAGGGCTCGTTTCGATCCTTCGCTTGACCTCCTTAGTCCCAGCAGCGACCCTGCCCCGATTATAACCCCCTGACTGGGCTGTCCCTGGGCCTTCACCTCTCGGTGTACCGTCTTCAGCGCCCCACTGTCCTGTCACTCCCACCTGGGTCCTGCTGCGCTGTAGGGGCTGCCTCCAATCCTCTTTCCCTCAGCCAGCCATTCACTCCTCCGGTGTCTGGCAGGGTGTTCGACGGGGTGCTTCTCTCCCTGGCCAACTTTGCCACCAGCTTGTTGGTCTCTTTGGGGTCCGCCCCTGGAGCTTCCTCTGCTACCGGCGTCAGCTGCAGCCTTGCCTCCAGGCCGTCTGCCCCCTCCGTAGCAGTGGCCACCATTTTTATTTTTGCCGGCCGGCCACAGCTGTACATAGAGGCAGCTCACAAGCCGCGCGGGTTCCTCTCCCTGCTCCCTGTGGGCTCCGTCCCAAGCTGCAGGTGAGTACCCCGCGTTACCTCACTTCCCGGGACACCATGTTTGTTATCTCTATGGTATTTGGGTGTGTATTTAGGTGTTAATTTAATATGGGTACTGAGGAACTTAATCATTTCCTTTTTTCAGCAACAGAAATGAACTAAACGTATCAAGTTTCTTTGAAAATATTATTAGTCATGCTCTGTTTACAAGTCAGTGCCTGTGCAAAAAAAGAAATGATTAAGCTTTTGTGTCCTACCAGCCAGGTGTGGCATGCTGGCCTGTGTTTAGTTTAATATTTCTTTCTTTTTTTTCTTTATAAGTAGTTGTTGTCTTGTTTTACCTGCTTAGCCTTGTATTCAGTTGCATGCAACTACCTGTTTGAATAGAATGTATTTTGAACAAATTGTCAACAGATGTTTACTAGACTGGTACCGCAAAGGAGAGCTTGTTAAACATTATGTTAATGTATAAGCATGTTTGTATTTTTGTCCTTGTTTTTAACCATTGCTTATGGTTGTTTTGTGCTAACCTTTACAGTTTATCTGCTGCTACTCTTCCAGATTATTTGTCACTTTTTGCTGGTTTAGTTTTTTTTTTTATTTAGAATGATAGTAACTCCTACTATTCATTAGAAAGGGTCACATTAATGCTTGTTTGTCCTGGACAAGTAAACAGTTTTGTCATTTTAACCTTCCTTTAACCAAAACCCAGCTGGCAAGAAGAGATTTAAATGATTTTCTTTACATTATTTATGTTTTCCTAAATAGGATGTTAAAAGATGGAAGATCTAATGTACTCCTGTGACATAGATTAAAAAAAAACAACTTGGCCTCCGGATACAAATGAGGAAATTACTGGGTGACATTCTGCAACTTGTATGATGTAGGGCAACAGTTGGAAACCTTTTAAGGCTGGGGCCCAGAATGACCTGGATTCACCCTCTGTCAGATTGGGTGGAGGCAGACAGGCATTAGGACCCAGCCTCTACCACTGCTTTTCCTTGGGAAAGTCCCGGCAGCCAGTGCTTTTGTTGTAGTGGCAAGGGAAAACAGCTGCTGCCAAAGTCCCCTACCACTGAATTTGTGGTGTGTGTGTAGGGGGAGGGTGGCTGGGGAGTGTGAGTGTGGGGTATATATGGGGAGATATGGTTGCATATGTATGGCAGTGCAGGGTGGGGTGTGGGTACATATGTATGGTGGGGTGCGCATGTGGGACCCACTAGAAACATCTCCCCCACATGCACATGCCCCTCTCATTGTGTACAGTCCCTGCCGCCAGTGGCAGTAGCACACAGCGAGGCCTCAGGGTGCTCACAGCCCACGGCAGGTGGAGACCTCTGGGGGTACGTGGTACATGGTATGAGCTTCAGGTCCAGCTGTGCGTGGTCCCAGCGAGGCTGCATCCTAGCAAATCTTAGCGAGCCCTGCGTCCCAGTGAGCCCTAGGACTGCACCCCTGCTGCTTGCAAAACTGTGTGGTGCAGGAGCCATCCCAGTTTGGCCATGCATAGGCCCAGCAAGCTCCAGGACTGCATGTGGCTGGGCCACCCACAGGGAGAGGGGTAGAGCTGGCCTGGCTCCATAGAGCCTGTGCCAACCTAGGCTGTGTGCTCCTGATGCCCTGACCCAGCGCGCACTGGCCCTGGCCCTGGGGCACCAGTGCAGGCCCTACACTCCCACCTGCCTGCTCACTGCCACTTCCCCCCTCCCACCTGCCACCACTGCCCTTCCCCTATCACTTCCATTCCTTCCTGCCCACCTTCACCGCTTCCCCACCACACCCCACCTGCCTGCCGCTCTGGCACCATGTGTTCCTGGCTGCATGGCTGGGATTGCACGGTGCAGCAGGAGCCAGCCAGGAACCATGTGGTACTGGCTGGGGTGGGCTGCTTCTTGCTGTACAGGCAATCCTCTCTCTCCCCACACCGCCCCATTCACGCATCTTAAATTTCTCTTTCTTTGACCTTGGCACAGATATTCAAATACCCATGTCTTGTTTTAGCTTACACTGTAGGCTGGTTGTAGCTTATGGAGAAGATGAAAACTCTGCAATTAGTAACTCAGTATCAGGGATCTGGGTTTTCTGTTCACAATGGAAAAATGTGGATTTCCTCCTTTAAATGAGAAACATGCGGGAAATGGCAGAGTTCTAGCCTGCAAGGGGCTGTGGGGAGCGGGAGCAGGGTGATCAGGCAGGGGGCACCACATGCATGTGCGCATGCACATGCATATGATAGCCAGGCAGTATGGAGACTAGGTTCCACAGCTCCTCAAGTTGGGGGGGCAGGAGGGGATTGAGGCCCCCGTAGTGGGGGTGGGAGTTGGGTTGGAGCTGGGGGTCCTGTCCAGCTGGGGCAGTGCATGAAGCCTGGGGCTTGGGGTCCAGGGCAGGAATGCGTGGCTGCGGTACCCAGCTAGGGAGTGAGACAGAGCCATGGGCGGCTTGTTTGGGGGATGTCAGGGCACTGGTTCCCTGCCACTGTATGCAGTCCCAAGGGGGAAATGGGTGGGCATGTGCCCTGCAAATTTGTGCATGTGATGTTGGTGGATGCAGGCTGGCAACTGCGGGCTTGGGGCTTCTTGCCCTGCTGCCCTTCTGGTGGGGGCCTCCATAGCCCAGTGGGTGGGACCTGGCATTGCAGGGCAGAGTGTGGTGGGAAGGCTTGGTGCTGCTACCAAGAGCTCCACGCCACCATGGTGGCAGCAGCAGGCTTGGATGATGTGGAGTTGTGCCCCACTGCTGCTGCCTGGTGGACAGGGAGCACCTCACCATGGCAGTGTGGGGCTCCTGGTGGCAGCACTGAGCCTCTCTGCCCTCCCGTGCTGAGTCTTGCCCACTGGGTTGCAGAGACCCCAGAGGGAGGGCAGCAGGCCAAGGAGCCCCGAACCTGCAATGGGTGACCTGCATCGCCCATCCCACCCCATGGGCTCTGCTCCAGCCATGCCACTCATGGGGAGGGGGAGCCATGCTCCAGTGCGGCTGCAGCAGCTGCCGTCATCTCCTATGGGTGGCAGCCAGGGCTTGGGCACTGCTGGGGGGAGGCAGGGGGATGTGGACCTGGCTCCCTGGCCCCATAACCCTGGCAGCTGGGCAGCCCTGCAGCAAGGCTGGGGGCAGCAGGGGCTGTAGGTTGTGAGTGAAGGGTACCAGCAAGGGTGGGGGACTGTGGGTTGGGTAGTGAGGAGTACTGACTAGGCCAGGGAGCTGTGGGTTGGGAGTGAGGGGCACCTGGAGGGGATTGGGGGCTACCTGTTGGGAATGAGAGGCACCAGTAGGGTTGGAGGAATGGGGTGCTGTGGGTGGGGAGTGAGGGGTAATAGCATGGGTAGGGCACTGGTATATCAGGGCTGTTTGGTACCACAAAGCAGTTGGGGAGACGACTGCAGCTGGAACCATGTCCTGGTGAGCGAAGGGGCAGAGGGAGCTCTGATTTTACCATTGTAAAAAAACCCAAAGTCAAATGCCAAAATGTATAGGTATTTAGAATTCATTTTATTACAGTGATTTGAAGCACTGGTAGGCTTCCAAATTGCTTTAAAATTGTAAATATATCAATAAAATATTGTGTTCAACTGATACCTATATATAGCGGTATTTCATTTCAATCACAGAAAAACACTGATTTTGGCGGCTTAATCAGGGAATTTTGTTTATTTTTAAACAGAAAACCATGACCCTTGCTCATTATGGAAATTCACCTCTTTCTCTGATTGCCGAAATCTGGAACAAAGAACCAGCTTCATATTCTGCGCCTATAACATATATAACTTATCACTGCAAATAGAATGGTCTCTTTTTATCTGTAGAGATATGAATATTATACCTTAAAATTTACACCGTTTATATATTATATCTAAAGACATTGTGTTACCTGGGTAGATTGGTAAGGACAGTTGCAGGGTACTTTTAGGACCAATTTTAGAATGAAATTACTTTTGTAGATAATAAGAGCTCAGGGCACTTGTACACATGATGAAATTGGCCTTTTAAGTGGTTTAATTGCCCGTTTTTACTGGTTTAATTTTTTTTAACTGTTTTTTACAGTTTACGCCTGCGGCAGTAGAGTATGTTTCTGTTTTGTCACACTGCAAATGTGCCGCAGCGTATTTTGATTTAAATGACTTTGTTATGTAGCAAAATAAAGCATCTGATGTATTTCAGTTTGCTATGTAACAAACTGCAGTGATACATCTGGAGAAGGCAGCAGGGATTGGGTTCTGGAAGCCCAGGCATGCTCAGGTAAGTTTGGGCTTAGTGTGCTTCCAGTGCCCTGTGCACTGTCCTCACCACCTTCTCTGGCCTCCAGGACACACAGCTGCTCTTCTGCCTTCCCACGCTGGCTCGGGGCAAGCCAGCCTGTCCCTGGGTGGTCCCAGGTGACGGGAAGGCAGCGAGAACAGTGCACAGGGTGCTGGAAGCCCACCAAGCCTGGGCTTCCTTGAGCATGCCTAGGCTCCCAACACCCTGTGCACCATTGGATTGGGCTGGGTGCTGCCTGCAACCTTGGGCAGCACCCATGCAGCTACTAGCACCCTGCCCATGTGGCCCCATGGGGGTGCTGCTGCTGCGGAGGGAAGCACCAGGCACCCCTGCAGCTCAAGGGCTGTGCAGCCTGGCAGCAGCTTGCGTGGGCAGGCTCCACCAAGAAGGGGCAGGGGGAAGCGTTGAGAGGCTCTCTTCTCCCCACCCTGGTGGATTGTGCCAATCTCTCACGTGGCTGGTGGGGCCAGCTTTTGTGATGCCCCCTGAGTTGCAGGGGCTATGGTCTTTCCCTTCACAGTGCTGGTACCGCCTGGGCAGCACACACCTGCTAGCAGCCCACCTGGGCAGCCCAGGGGGCACCGCTGCCATGGAGTGAAGGACCAGGACCCCCCACAGCTCAGGGGCTGCTTGTCCACCGGGTGTGGGAGACATGGGCAGGCTCTGGGAGGAGCGGGGGGGAAAAAAGGATCAGGCCCCTCGCTGCTGCCTTTTTGGCAGAGCCTGCCTGTGCAAGCTGCCACGGGGTCACGCAGCTTCTGAGCTGCAGTGGGGCCCAGTGCTTGCTTCTGCAGCCATGGTGCTGTCTGGGGACACCCTGGCAGGCTGCTAGTGGGTGGGTGCTGCCTGGGGAAGGTGCCACCACCGCGTAAGGAAAGACCAGGCACTCACAGTTCAAGGCCTGCTAGCAGCTCGCTCCCTGGCTACAGGAGAGAGGTGGGCAGGCTCTGGGGGGAGGGGGGGGGAGTGTTGGGCCCCTTGCCTCTTCTTTTCTGGCTGAGCCTGCGTGCAGCCAGGGAGGTGAGCCCCCAGCGGACTGTTACTGTTTCATAACAGTGACGGAAGTTCCTAAATTGAAACGGTGAGTTTTTAATTGTGTTGATTTAAAAACCCACTATTTCAATTTAGGGAGAACTAAGCTCCTGTCATGTGTACAAGAGGCCTTAGATTTCATAAGCTGTCAGGGAATGAGTTTGTGCAGGCCAACGTGTGCAACTGTGATTGAAGCCAAATGTTTAATTTCCAGAAAATATGCCTTGTGTATTGAATCTGCTTATCCTTCTCAAGCACAGCAAAATAGATCTCTCTTGTATTGCAAGTCTTCATCCAAATTAGGTGGCTCAACTTAACAGAAGGGAAGAAAACGGAAGGTGACATTGACCAAATTGGTCCAAAGAATAAAACAAAAACTTTTAATTCCGCTCAGATCCCCTGAAGCTCCTTTGATATCTCCTCAGTCTCATTCTGCATATCCTTTGGAAGCCATTACTTTCTCTCTATCGGATTTCCTGCATTTGCTTTCTGTCTCTTGTTCTCTGGCCCCTGGCACATTACACTTAAGATGTAATTACACGTAATTGATACCCAGCCACACATTAGTGCAATTAATGATGTGATAAAACAAGGAATAACCCACAAAGTTGTGATACAAGAATGTGTAGTAACTTTGTGGTTGGTTTGTATCATATCATTAATTGAACATGTGGCCAGGCTGGGGGCTCCCCCAAGGCTGGGAGCCCCATCAGCTGACAGGACTCCCATCTGCAGGAACTTGCTACTTGCTGGTACAGGGGGATAGGGATGCCAACTCTGAGTGAAGCTATTCTGAAAGATTCTGAAGGTAATCCGGGAGGAGGTGCCCTCCTTCCCCCCCCCCCCCCCCCCCC
>NW_017729024.1:126490295-126491832 GCF_001723915.1 Gavialis gangeticus
CCCCCCCCCCCCCCCCCGAAAAGGATGCGGCACAATCTCTTGGACTGATTTCAAGAGTTGCTGGAAGATCACTGCTGATTCTGGAAGACTCCTGGGGAATCTGGAAGGGCTGGCAACCCTACAGGGGGAACCCAGGATTATGATTCCCTTGCACTGATGATAAGGTGTGATGGGAACTCATGCTGGATCCCACAGTTAGATCTCATAGCATCTTCACTTGTGTGTCCTCCAGGGTCCTGTTGCTAATGATGGGAGGGAGAAAGCCTCTCGCATCAGTGGGATAGAAGGCTCAGCCATTTCTAAACACTACTGGATTCTTGCACTGGCATTTCTGATTATTATGTACAAGGAGCTGAACACTGATAAGTTTACTCGGCATTCAGAGAGATGAGTTGCTGCTTCCTTGTTACTGGTGGCAGTTACAGTCTGAAAATTAGAGGCCTCCACTGAACCTGATGTTCAGTTTTTTGTGCTTGCTTGGAAAACCTTTGCCAGTTCATGGTGGGGGAGGAGGAGGAGAGGATGATGTTTTGACAGGCATAACAGACAGCTCTGTGCCCTTGACAACTTTGATGCATAGGGCAATGCTGGTTGCTGTGCTGCTGGCAGAGGGGGCATGGCCATCTGCAGCAGTAGCTATTTTTGTGCCCTTCCCCTCAAATGTGGTGCCTGGGGCTGTGGCCCCAGTAGTCCTTCCTCAGTCATCCTACTGTTCTCCTCTGGTTTCTGGGAGCCTGCATTCATCCCTTGCTGGGAAGAACCAGTTTGCCCATCCCTGCTGTAAGTCAGTACAGTATTTATTTCCTTAGAGAAACTTATAAACCTGCATGTGTGCAAAACCTGTTCTATTAATGAAAAAGCATAAACCCTTCTAATCTCCTCCTTGGCTGCAGTGTGTTGGTGCTATTTTAATAATACAGGGTGTGCCATTTTTTTTTTTTAGCCTGAAATTGAGTAGCAAATCAATTTAGCAATTGCTTAGTCATAGGTTTAATTCTTTAGAAGTGGCAACATATCTTTGCAAATGCCCACTAGTCCCACCCGCTAGGGCTGTGTGAAATGGCACTGTTCTGTTTCGACTGCGTTTTGATGGAACAGCACTTTGTTTTGATTCAAAACTGCTGTCCCGTTTAGTTTTGTTGAAACATTTTTGCTGTTTCGATGTTTCATCCATAGGCTATAATGGGGAAGCTCAAAACAGCCTATAACTTTTGTCATTTCCAGCCTGATTTGGATGAAACCTGCAGGAATGGTAGCCCCTTCTGAGGGCATGAAGCCTGCCACGTTCCAAGGAGATAGGTGCAGGGGTTTCAGGGAAACTGCACCTCAAAGTTTTGAAAGCAAAAAACTCCTGTCATGTATGTGTTAAGCCGCAGTGGGGTCAAAACTGGAGGCTTGCCTGCCTGCTGAGGCAACGAAGTCTGCCAAGTTTCAAGGATATGGGTGCAGGGGTTTCTGGGTTCTGGGGCCCTGCACCTCTAGCTGCTGACAGGCAAAACTCGTGACGTGTGTGTGTGTGTGTGTGTGTGTGTGTGTG
>NW_017729024.1:126492125-126495882 GCF_001723915.1 Gavialis gangeticus
CCTCACTCAACTGACACCAAGGCAGAAAGCAGGGCAGTTCAAACAATGCTGCCTTCTTATGCAGTTTTTCCATCCCTCCCCCAGAGCACTGGGATTGGAAGAGACCTCAGGAAAAGATGACAGTCACTGGCCAGCTACACAGTCAATAATGAGAGCACTCCTTTTCCCCCTCTTCCCCCTCCCTCTCCTTACTTTAGTTTGTTTCTCTGCAGGCAACCCCAGCTTGAGCTTTGAAACTCAAAACGTTTAAAAAATTTTGAAACGTTTCGACT
The DNA here is from genome assembly GCF_001723915.1 of Gavialis gangeticus. Taxonomy (NCBI): domain Eukaryota; kingdom Metazoa; phylum Chordata; order Crocodylia; family Gavialidae; genus Gavialis; species Gavialis gangeticus. The sequence goes on from NW_017729024.1 coordinate 126,492,398, forward strand.
TGCCTTGTTTCATTTTGAGGCTGTTTCAAAGCTTTGTTTCATTTTGATTTTGCTGTTTTGAGCTTGAAACGAGTCAAAATGAAACTGCCGGCAAAATTTCACACAACCCTACCACCTACACTGTTCATTCCTCTAAGTGCACGACAAACTATGGTAATGTTCTTGCAGTCTCAAATGAGGTCTGAAGTAGTTTGTCTATTTTTCCTTGAAAATCTATGTATATATTTTATCTTAAGTATACAAAATGGAGCAGGTTTGGCTTTACAATGGAGAGAAATCAATGGAATCGGTCCCAATTAACATAAATATTATTGATATAACTGACAGGTTATGGCCCATCGTATACGCGTTTTGAAAATCTAGCTCTTGCTTTTTAGCTGGCGACACTATTAGTATACTTCTACTAAATCTTTAGTTTAAATAAAGAATTCAGCCTACTTCTTAGCAGTGCTTTTAAGTATGAGGTAAAATCTTGGTCCCTTTATGACAGTGACAGAATTCCAATAGATTTAAACTGGGCAAAGATGTCATTCATATTATTTAAGCATTTGCTTAAAGCAGTTGCTTTGGATGAGAGCATGTGGTCTGTAGCTGAAGCTTTAGATCTCAGAGGTGATGCAAGTGGGGTAGGAAAAGGATCTGGGAGGGTATGTTTAGTCACGCCCTCTGTGACTTAATGAAGTTTTACCCTGCCTACTGGAAGTCCAAGAGGATCTCGTGTTGGATCCTAAGTGGACAATATGCTTTGACTGCTTCTAGAATCTCATTCAGCATTGAAAGCTACCACAGTCTTCTCGTACCAGCATTGGTTAGATGTTTGTAAACTTGCCTGCTGGAACCAGACCACAGTGATCTGTTGTATTTTTAACTTCTGTATTAGATTATTGCTATGTGCCCTCAAGAGGGAACAGTTTGAGGACTGCTGGAAGCTCAGCTGTATTCAGGATGCAACCACTCTTGAGGTTATTTGCAGGAATTTTTCAGTTCTTTAAATAACTCCTTAGATGTCTTTGTACCATTCAAGGTGATGACTCTATTGTATAAAGTCCCATATGGTCACCAAAGGCTCAGTGTAAAATATCTGGATATAAATAAATATGGAAGATAATAGCACTGTGTTCTCACTGTATTGCCCTTGACTCCGGAGTTTGTCTCCCCTCAACGTCTTCCAGAGCCCTTATTTTCTAAGCATAAAGTTGAGATGCTAGATCCTTTCCCTATACATTTCTTTAAGAGACTGATAGAGAGGAAGGATGGGAGTAGAGGACACATTTTTCCTTTTGCTGCTAAAAAAGAAAATCTAACTGTATATTAAATATTGTATATAGATCCTGAGAAGTTGTCTGGCAACTTTTATAGATGCAAATAAATAAATACACTACTGATACTACATTTTTTCCAGTTAATTGGGAAATAGCTTAAACATGCCTGATGGAGGAAGAGGGGAAGGAACAAGAGAGAGGTTGAATTGTTGGTAGACAAATGAACTTGTAAAAGGGGTATGTGATCAATTTACTAAGCACCATGGAAGTGCCCAGGAATCTAGCCAGGGGAAATTCTGTGCTGTCCAGAGTATCAAAGCCACTTTGTAGTCAGACAATTTGGCCATTTTTTTTTAAAAGATGAGAGATCTGTTTGGCTTTTTTAGTTTGGTATTTGGTACCTAAAAAGCAAACTGGTAGATTTATTCTACTGCTTTTTATTCTATCCGTCTTTAGCATTTACCCTTTGTACAGAAGAAATATGTCAGTAAGAGACTTTTTCAGCTACAGTGTCTGGAGTTCTCTAGTGTTTACAGTTTGGGACCTTTGCTTTCAGTCTACTTTTCTATCAGAACACAGAGAGACAGAAGATGAGTTCTGAAAATTTAAAAAATCTGGTGCAGCAACAAAGGAATAATGGTTCCAGTAACAGAGTTGGTTTCATCCAGAGGTAAAGGAGAATGTAGACAAATAGATGATACATATCTCGAGCACAAAATATCAGTGACATTCTTGTGCTATACTCAACTTATCATGATTACAGAAGATCAATGCTTTTTATATTCCTGCTGTAATTGATAACAATGCATTTTGTGGGTTGTATTTAAAAGTGTCAGTCAAGTTGGTTAAAATGCATGTACTATATGTGCAATAGAATTTTGCTATTGCTTTTGCTATTTTTAATGAAGATAAAAATATTTTGACTGAATCACCAACTTTAAATGTTTCTTGCTTTCATCAATTTGTGGGCTAAGCCCAGAGGCTTTTACAGACCCTTTAAAATGACTCATTTCTCACTTTTATAAGATGTACCGCTACTTGGTGGATCTCTCAAAAACAGTACAATATCAAACAAATATATTTTGCTAAGTAAACCATGCTTTGCTTGCATATACCAGACCCAGAAATATGCCAGTTTTGGGGAATCTGTTCTTGGGGTACCTCCCTCTGTTTGGTCTCAAGCACACCAAAGATCTCTGATAGTTATCTCAGGGGATCATCCCCGGGGTCACTTCTGTAGCACATTTTTGTATGTGACGTGCATGGGCAGATCTAGGATTTTGGAAAGGGGACTGTAGGGGGAGTGACCTGATCTGTACGGGTGGCTGCAATCTGGCTCCCAGCCTCTATTAACACTATAGCAGGCAGACTGCCACAGGAGTAGCAGCAGGGGAGTTTTTTAAGTCCCTCAAGTAGTTAAGAATCTTCTCTCCCTCTTCCTTTGTTGACTGTGCTCAGCTGCACGCCATCTTCCTTTGTCTTCATTTTCCCCATCTTCCACCCAGCACTGCTGCTGCTGCTGTCCTCAGCTGATGAGGGCAGGGTGTTGTGGTCCAGGCTTCAGGGCTGGCAGGAAAAACTGGGAGAGGACCAGGCAAAAGGAACCTGCCTGCAGCTACTATTGTCCCTGGCTGAGCCTGACTGTACGCTGGAGCTGGAGCAAGCAGGAGTGACTCTGGAGCTCCCTTCCATCCGTGCCCCCAGAGCAGCCAGACAACAGCAGTACTGGGCAGAGGAAGGGTGGTGTGGGGAAGATGCATAATTGAGCATGGATGGGCAGGGAGGAGGGAATTCTTATTAGCTTTATGGACTTAAGAACTGCTTTTCTTATGCTGTGGTCAACTTTTGGGGGTGCATCTGTGCTATTGTGCCTCCTCTGGATCTGCCCTGGACATGTGCAAAAGGGAATGGGTAGGTAGGGTGTACTTGGACTTACCCTAAGTGGCTGTTAGATGTTTGAGTGCAAACCTATTCTATCATGCTTGAGTCTCTGAAAACACATCGATGCGCCTACTTTTGTGACTCCTTTTCATCGAACCTTTATAGCAGTGGTCAACTGTTCGATCCCAACTGACCAGTTGATTGGGGAGCCCTTGACAGTCAATCTCGGATGAGCTGTCCAGGTTTTGATCCTGCCCAGCTGGGGCCCTGCTCACCTCTGTCCCACTCCCTCTCTCCCTCACCACAAGGGCCTCGATCTGCCCCCCCCCCCCCACCCCCCTC
>NW_017729024.1:126496006-126502516 GCF_001723915.1 Gavialis gangeticus
CCTCACCACAAGGGCCTCGATCTGCCCCCCCCCCCACCCGACTGACTTGCTGGGTGGGGGTGCAAGGGAGGGCACAGTAGATCCTGGATTGCCCTTTACTTCAAAAAGTGATCTTCACCTTAAAACATTTGGAGACCACTGCTTTACAGTAAGTCAGGGAAAATGGAGTGGAGGATGAGGAGGAAGATCCATTCATCTTTTTTACATGAGTGGCATTTTTAACGATTCAACCTGGGTGGACTTAGGTTCTCACTTAAGGTATGTACTGACATTTGGGAAGACTAGATTGCATTAAAAATGGCTACCTGATCTAATTTAGTTTGCCCAGGTGTGGATCTTACACTTATATCCCTATTTAGGTCGATCTGAGTGTGAACTGTGCAGAAGCTCAGGAAGGTGAGATTGGTCTAAAATGCCTGACACAATCTTAAATTAACTGTACCTTGGAGGTAGTCTACCTTAGATTAGGTCCAGTGAGATCGATGCAACTGAACTTCTATACAGTTCACAGCTGCTGGCCCCAGCCCCAGGTCTGTGCTTTTTTTTCACCTCCCACTCCCAGCACAAAGTTATTTTTAGCTTTCTTAACCCTTGCCCCATCCCCAGAAGGATGAACGCTTCCCTGCAGACTGGCCAGCCCCTCTCTGAGTCCACCAAACCCGCCATCCCACAAGCTGTTCCTTGTGTTGGTTTTACTGCCATTTGCCACTGCCAGGAGCTGAGGAAGTCAGGGTGTGGGGAAGGGTGAGCAGGATTGTGGAGTGGCTTGCCAGGGTGTTGTTCATCTGGGGGTGGGGGGCTCAAGGGCAAAAAAATAGCCCCAAGTCTGGGGGTGAGAGCTCCCCATCTCTAAGTGCCCCCGAGGACCCTGTTAGCTCTCATCCTGCCAAACCCCAGCAGCCCCCCATGAATCCTGCTTGTCACCCCAGTCCCTAGGTGAACCACACTAGTTCCCCCTCCCCCTTCCCCAAATCCCTCTGCAGACTCTGCTTGTCCCGCCGATGTTCCAGATCCCCCCTACAGACCCTGCTTGCCCCCCTTATGACGTTGTGGACCCTGCCAACCCTCTTTTCCCCACTCTGTGGATCCTGTTTGCTTCCCTTAGCTCCACAGAGCCTGCTTGCCCCTCTGATTCTCTTAAGCTCCCCCTGTTAGCCCCCCTGCCATAACTATTTACCTTAGATCAGATGGCCATTTTTAACTCTATCTAACCTCCCCCTAACCTCCCCACATGTCTATAGTACCCTTAGATGTGTAAGTATAATTTAGTTGCCAGGTAGGATTTGGGCTCTTGTTTGATGTGTTGGCTAAGAAGGAAATAGTATTCACAGATGCATAAGAATGAGAACATGAAGTAGAGGAAGGGAGATATTATGACCATTAGGTATGTAGTTGAGAGGCTATCATTGGAATACTATTGAATACGGTTGATAAATTGGAAAGGATTCAGAGAAAAGCTACAAGTAGGACTCAAGACCTGGGAAAACTACAACACGATGAGAAACCAAAGCAGCTCAATCTATTTGGCCTAATAAAGAGATGATGACTCTGTCAGAATCTATAAGCACTTGATGTGACAACAGGATTCATAATAGTGAAGGATCTTGGAATTTAGCAAAGGTATAAGAAGATGGAGGAGGTGGAAACTGAAGCTAGACCCATTTAGACTGGAAACAAAGTGCTTTTCTTTTCTCTTTTTTTTTTTCCTTTTCCTTTTTTTTTTTTTTTTTAACAGCACTGATATTTAACAGCTTTCCTAGGGCTGGGGTGTGTTCTGACAGGTCAGAGTCTGAATCAGGAGTGGATGCTTTTACAAACTTTAACTTCAGATTAAGTTATGGTCTTGATGCCGCAATTTTTGGCAGTACAGAAATACCAGTGAATTTTGGGATGGTGGTTTGCTGGGAATTCTCTTCAGCCGATAGTTGCTAATTCTTACAAGCAACAAGCACCCGTAGCACTTGTACATACCTCCTGTAAAACAGAGAGGAAGTCTTGAGTGTAAGGTTTATCTTTTAATTACCCCCTCCCTTGCCTCTTCAGTCCAGTACTTGCATGTTTACCTGTTGTGTGACAGCTAAGTGGAGAATCAACACAAGAAACCTATTGCTAGAGGTACCTTCAGTTCTCATTATCAAGGATCCTGGATTTTTCTGATTTAAACCCCCCCAAATCTGTGATTAAAATTAAAGGCCCCCCATAAGCCCCCGCCCTGCTAATACCCCTTGCTCCCCACCCACAGGCCCTGCCAGAGGGAGCCCCCAGCTGCCAGGGCTATGGGGCCAGGGACCCAGGTCCTCAGCTTCCTGTCCCTAATAGAAGGCAGCAGCTGCTGCAGCAGGAGGAGCACGGAGCTGGCTCCCCCTTGCTGCCTGCCTGCTGCAGTCTCGGGCAGGGGCTGGGCTGGCTTCTGACCCTCCCCAGCCCTGCCAGTGCCCCCTAGCCATGACCTGCAACCCCCCAGCCCTGTCAGAGGTGCCTCCCAGCCCCTGGCAAGCCCTACTTATATCACAGTAGGGGGGTTTCCTACCCTTTTTGCAATCGGCTCTTGCAGGCTGGAGCTCTGCCAGCCTACAGAGCTCTTTGCAAAAGCAGGAAATCTGCGGGTTTCTCTACTAAAAGGGAAAATCCATTTTTCTCTGATAAAATCGGAAAATCTATGGTCTTTCTGCTTTTCTGTGGGAAATGGAAAAAAAATGGCTTGGGTGGATGGGATCCACTTTAGTTCCAACAGAGTATGTTGAGGTACACGCTGGTGGGAAAAAGGCAGAACACTGCTGTGGAAGTATCACTTTTTCAGCAACCTTTGTTGAGAGGAAGATGAGGTCCAGGTCTCACATTAAGATTACAAAAGGAAGAGGTAGCCAGCTTTCCATTCTATGGTAAATTCCAGGAAAAAGTTCTAAAATGAAACAGAAGATTTTAGAATTCCAACTATTATGTAGAACAGAACATGAATCCATCCCAGCAGCCATATGGAAGGAACTTGAACAACTCAGTGTGCTGAAAAGCTACAAGTTTGAGAAGTCTTAAGTTGGGAGCCTAGAAGCCCTGGGAGCGTAGGGCTTCAGAGAGTTCAGGATCTTGATTCCCTGTCAGCTTTCCAGGTTGGCTGTTGAAAAGTGAGACAGGTGAGCTGGCAGGAGACCAGCTGGGTTTCCATTGTGATTTCATGGAAATCTCTACATTCCTGTTTTGGGTTTGGTATTTTGAAATGGCAAAACATGTCAAAATTTCTGACCAAGTTGGAACAGTACCTACCTGTACAGAGACCTGTTGTTTAAAGCTGTAGTAGACAAGATGCTGGCTATGTGCTTCCAGAAGAAGGCTGTTAAAGGTCATCAGGGATTTCCCTTTTTTTCCCTCAATAAACCAGCGGAATGGTTTCCCTCACTATGATGGTTAGAGTCACTTGAAAAGCATTGGGGAAGAACTAAGAAACTGTGTTTGTGTTACTGTACAGGCAATCCTCAACCTTACAATGCAATTGGTTCCTGATAACTGCGTCTTAAGTTGAAACATCATAACTAGGAACCAATTTTCCCATAGGAACAGTGTTATAAATGGGTGATTGGTTTCTTTATGATGCTTGATACAGCTGTGTGCAGCTGGTAAGTCTGTTGTGGTGGAAGACGAGCGGGGAGGGAAGGGCTGTGGGGGGGGGCAGATCAACCCCCCTACACTGAAGGAGGGATTGGTGCTGGGACAGGGGCTGGGGCAAACGTTGCCCAGTTGGGGCGGGTGGTCGCAGGATGAAAGCACAGCTTGTCTGAGGGGTGCCAGGAGGGTGCAGCTCCCGCTGCTGTGTGCCACTGGTCTGGGAGCTGCTTGTCCAACGACTCCCGCTGCTGCTCCTGCTGCTTGTCCAGGAGGGCATAGGTGGGGGTGGGGGTGGGGTGTGCTTCTGGTTCTGCACGGGGCAAGTGAGGCCGGGGCTGCACTGCATTGCGCTCCAGGCAGGTGGCAGGGGCTATGGGGAGCGGTATGGCAAATTTTTGGGTGGCTGAAGCGCTCCCATAGTCCCTGCTCTGCCGCCCACCCTACCCTGCCCCACCTCACCCCAATCTGGGGGCACAGCCCCCCTACCCAATGTCTCCTGCTGCTCATCGAGCTGGGGCAGGTTGGGGGTTAGGAAGGCATGGGACAAAGGTGCAGCTCGTCTGGGGGACTGGGGGAGAGGGGGCAGCTCCTACCATTGTGCGCTACTCATCCGGAGACAGCACAGCGGCTCCGTCCTGCGCCTACCCTTCCCCAGCTGGGCGAGTGGCAGGAGGGCATAGTACCCACTCCCAGCACCGTCATGCCTGGCTGGAGTGCAGCATGGTGTAGCCCCAGCCCCACCTGCCCTGCACAGATCTGAGGGCACATGCCCCTGCCCATCCCCCCCATGCCATCTTGGACAAGTGGCAGGAGAAGCGGCAGGAGCTGCCATACAAGCAGCTCTCGGACCAGTTGTGCACAGTGGTGGGAGCCGCCTCCACCCCCTTCTCTATGCCCCTGGACAAGCTGCACTTTTGTCCTGCACTTCCCCGCTGTGGGGGTGTTGATCTGCACCCCCCATGACTCTTCCCTCCCTCCTGTCCTTCCAGAATTACCAGCTGGATGCAGCTGTATCGAGCATTGTAAAGTTCAAACCCGTATCGGAACCTTGAAACATGGCATCAATTTATAAAGGTCATAAGTGCCGTTTGTTGTAAATTGAAAAGTCGTAAGTTGAGGACTGTGTGCGCAACAGATCACCTTTTGTAGCAGTGGTAAAAATCAGTCTTCAGCATTCCAGGCTGTTTATACTTATATGTATGAGAGAGAGGATTCTTTAAGCAGTGTCTGGGAAAGACACCAATTGGTCATAAAAGCAGACAAGCTGAATCTTGCAAGTATGAAAATTTGTGCCAGAAGTGCAGATAGATTGGGGCTGAAATCCTATTTCCATTGAACCTGGTGGTAAAACTCCCATTAACTGTAATATTTTGCCATATTGTTTTATTGCCTATAGCAGAGGTTGTCAACCAGAGGTACGTGTACTCTGAGAAGGCCTTAGGGGGTACGCGTGGGTGGGCAGGGACAGAGCGCTGCCATGCACCATCCCATGCAGGCACTGCCTGCCTGGCCGGACACAGGGGTAAGGGAAGGTCGCACGTGGCAGCTGCTGCTGCTTAGCTTCCGACCATGTGCCACCCCTCCTGCTCAGTGTTTGGCTACTGGGGGCACACTGCTCTGTGTCCGGCCACCGGGGGTACACTTACCCAAAACAGTTGAAAACCTCTGGCTTACAGCATCATTAGTTATTTCAATTACAATATACAAAAAAAAAATAAAAAAAAAATCGGATACTGTAACATTTAGTAATTACATGGTGCATTGTAGTATAAACAATAATTTTGTTAAAAAATGAAAGCCAGGTTTTGAAAACATGATTAATTGGCATAACATTTTGTGAAAATCTCCTTTCTGGATTTTGCACTTTCTTTTTCTCCATTTAGTTTACACAGTTTGATTACAAGGCTACTGTGACAGGAGTGCCTCTTCTGGAGTCCATCTATTGGTGGCCCCGCCCTCCTGTTGTGGGCCAACCACCTGCCTTCGCTTGCCATGCCTTGATCTTAATTAATTAATGGATGTTAATTGGCGGGAAGCTGCCCATTTATTTGCCCCAGTGCCAGGTAGTGCTTTTTCCTCCCCTACACCACAGCCCAAGCCTCACAGATGATACTGATGTAGTTTTATCTGGACCTTGTTGTAATTTGGCCCTCCCCTTGTCTTCCCTGGGCTTTCCACAGCCCTGTCTCACTCTGTCTCATAGTTTCATAGTTTCTAGGGTCGGAAGGGACCTGAGCAGATCATCTAGTCCGACCCCCTGCCATGGCAGGAAGAGCACTGGGGTCAAATGACCCCAGGAAGGTGGTCATCTAACCTCCTCTTAAAAACCCCCAGGGTGGGAGCCTGCACTACCTCACTTGCAAGCTGGTTCCAGACCCTAGCTGCCCTGACTGTGAAGTAGCGCCTCCTGATGTCCAACTTGAACCTTCCCTCCGCCAGCTTGTGACCATTGTTCCTGGTCACTCCTTGTGGCGCTCGGGGGAACAGGGACTCCCCCAGCGCCTGCTGATCCCCCCCCTAACCAGTTTATAACAGGCCACAAGATCCCCCCTCAGCCTTCTCTTTTGAAGGCTGAACAGGTTCAGGTCCTGCAACCTTTCCTCATAGGACCTAGCCTGCTGTCCCTTGATCATACGAGTGACCCTCCTCTGGACCCTCTCTGCTGTCCACATCCCTCTTAAAGCACCTTCCTGGTGCTCTGCTGCCCCGTCTCTGTGAGGCTTCTCGCCGCCCCCTCCGTCTGGGACTTCTCACTGGCCCCTCTCTCTAAGGCTTCTCGCTCTGGGGCTGGGGTTCTCACGCCACCATGGGTCCCCTATGAGGCCTCCTCCAACCCCTAATAGCCTCACCCAAACCTCCGGTAAAAAAACAAAACACAAAACACAAGCCCCTGGACTATAACAAAAATCC
>NW_017729024.1:126507516-126516667 GCF_001723915.1 Gavialis gangeticus
GGCCTCCTCCAACCCCTAATAGCCTCACCCAAACCTCCGGTAAAAGTGAAACACAAAACACAAGCCCTTGGGCTATAACAAAAATCCAAGCCACCTGGCTAAAACAACATTCAGTCGCTACCAGGAAATACTTTAGCCCATAACAGCATCAGGAGCTGCTCGTGCAGTCAGGCCTCTCCCCTCTGTTTGCTCTGGCAGATCTTCCTTTCCCCTTGGCTGCCAGCAGAAAACTGTTCTCCTAGCCTCAGGTCTGGGATTCATATGGGAGCCAGTCCCTGCCCCTTCCGGTCAGTTGACCAGGTGCAGGTGCGGCCAATTCACTCCTTAACCAGTTGTCACGGCACCCGGCACCTGGGTTCCTGCCTCTGCTCTGAGAGTAGCAGGCACCTTAGTGTCCTGCTACAGCTACCAACTTTGTAACAGATATCTAGCTATTACTTCACATCAAGCCGTATACATGGACAGATATAGGATTTTGAAAAGAGGAGTATAGATTTTGTGGCACAGTGTCACAAATAACAAAACACATTTTTCTCCAGTAAAAGAGAAACTAGTTGTTTTATTAATATGCTAGGGGACTAGCATTGTAGTATTCAGTTTAAGGTCAAAACAAAACAAGCCATTGGAATGTGCACTAATTTGCTGGATTATATATAAAGTTTAAAATAACAAAAAGCTAAGTAAAAAATAGTGAAAAACCATCAAAACTTATTGAGTCATTAGTCCTCTAGGCATTATAGTTAAATGTATGCATCTTATTCGTAAAACAAAATATCTTCTTCCTGGAAGTCTTGATAGTACCTCCAATACTTCACCCTCATTCATTTCTACAGCGGAGTTAATATTACCATACCTGAGTTAAGGTTTTAGCTAGAGCTAAAAACAGTTTTCAAGGCTGTGAAATAGAAGAGAGACATTACCAGGAATAGTTATCAACCATCAAACTTGCAGAAGAAAGGATAGTTTGAATAGTGGAATAACAAAACCGTTAAAAAGGATAGAAGGTCACTAACGTGTGGACTGGAGAGAACCTCTGTAGAGTGGAGAATGAGGGAGATGATGAGCCATGAAGCCAGTTGACTCTCTCAGCATGCTTGCTCTCATATTCTTGTGTGTGCTCTCTCTTTCTCTCTGTCTCATATGGTGTCAAATATCAATTTCCAAATCTGTGAGACAATGTCTAGTATTATTGCGCAATATGCAGGTTCCAGCTACCCTGTCTGGGCATTGATAATGTTTGCAACTTTTGATTAGGTGCCATGCTGTTTTTTGGACACCACATTCACACAGGCGGCTGTCCAAGATGTTCATCTTGTAAAGTGTTGTTTTGAAGTGTCTGTATCCATATCTCAATCTGTTGAGCTTGACCCATGCTTCTCTGTCAAGGTCATGCCCAGTGAGGGACTTGTTTGGTGTTGGAATAAAACACTGTAGGAATAAGTTTGACCTTCCCAGCAGTTGGCTCACTCTGTTGCTGCCCAAAGTTTTGGATCAGTATCCCCAGTCTCTCCCAGGAGCTTGTGGACTTTGCATAAAAACAGTTTATGACGTTTAAGCCTCTTAAACCTCCATCTGTCAGGTCTTCAGTTAACAGTTGATGAAGCAGTATTGCCTGAATAGGAACGCTAGTGCCTCTCCCAGACTGTTGGTTTTAAAGTTAGAGTGGAACCAGAGTCAAAGGGGGTGCAGCTGTACCACTGCCCCAGATCCTCCCCTGGTCTTGTACGCAAATAGCTTGTACTAACTCAAGAAACTGTTATCTATTTAAATAAAATAGATAAAACTCAGTCTAAGATTTCTAACTTGGTGAGTCTTCAGTTTAACAGAATAATGTAGCTCAAATGAAAGCAGGAGTAGTCAGTCTTCTATGGAATCAGTAGGAAAGTTGGCATTTGGTAGACAAGGGGTGCATGTACATGTGACTATTAATGCAACACAATAAACTCTGGTGCCGTTTGCACTGGAGTATATCGATCTTGGGTGCAGTGTTTACATGTGTACCCAGAACTGCAGCACAGTGAGCCAGGGCAGTGCAGCCCTGGCTGGCAGGAAGTTCCTGGGGGTCAGCCTGCCAACCTGAGGGGGCTCTGACCCAGCTCAGTGTGCTGCAGAGGGCCTGACTAGGGCACAAGCGTGCTTCTGTGCGGGGCTAGCTGGTAGGCAACCTCCACAATGAAACACCCTCATGCTCTAGCCAGCCATGTCCGTGTTTACACTTGTGTTGCGGTGGAATAAATAACTCCACCATAGGAGAATACTTCTATCTGGTAGTACTAACCTATGGCAGAGTAAATGAGTTTACTACAGCCTAACAGCTCCACGTGTGTAGACTGGTGATGCTTTACTGTGGGGCAGTAAATGGAATCTTCTGTTCACTTACTGCAGAGTTGCATAATTGTCTTGTATAGATGCACCCAAGAAGTGGAAAGCTATCTTGGCCATAGAACATATTGCATGATAGAATGTGCAAAGGCAAGAGTAGATGTGTCCAAAGGACCAGCAACGAATGAGAGAGAAACAGAAATAGAAGACATGATTTTGTAGAGTTTGAAGGTGGGTTCAGAGACCTTGTAGTAAGTGACATAGGTGTAAAAGGTGTTTAGACTGGGCAATAAGATGGTTGGAGCAGCAGTATTTTGGGTAGAATGAGTTGGGAAGAGAAGGTGCACTGGGACTATAAAAAGGTATTTATTGTGATCTAGGAACAAATTACCAAGGTAGACATGGGTTCTAGTAATACGAACAGAGAAGATGCAGTGGATTTTTGTGATCTGAGAAGGAAGACATGAAGCAAGACTCTGGCTGTGAAAGGACATGAGAGGATCTAGTGATGATGGTAGGAATTTCACCTTTGTATATAAATACCTGAATTTGGGGCATTTTTGGTGATCTCTGACTGGCAAAACTTCCAGCTTCAAATCCCTCTCAAGGATCACAGTCTCTGTTATTTTGAAGTTTCTCTGGTAACGTATAATGGAGTCCTCTTATTGGAACATGCTGGATTTTCCGAATGAATCATATGAATGTTTTGCTAGATATAATATAGCTGCCAAGATGCCTTCCTCTTATAAAATCTTTCCTTGCACTGTTAGTGGTTTCTTCCTTTGTAGCTCTGTAAGGCACAGGTTTTGAAAAATCAGTCTTGGCCTTTATCCATTCTTCTGTCTTCTCTTTCTTTTTTCCTTCTTCCCTTGTTATTTTGGTGAGTAGTTGTGGAACTCCTCTCTGTTCTTAGTATCAAACAATATGATTAGTGTTGTTTGTGACAGCCTTTCTTTAGCCTAAATTTCTTTTTTAACGAAAAGAGCAATATTAGTCAATGGCCACAATAGGAGCTTAATTTATAAAAGAGAGTAGATTTATAAGGCTGGAAATACAGTTATACAATATCCCTTTTATTCCAGGCTGCTAATATAAAAGTATGCTTTAGGGTACAGCAGGGACTAGTCTAGCTCCTTTCTTCAAGACTCATCACAAAGTTGGGGCTGGGGCTAAAATGGTAACATGGGTGGTTTTATTTTAAAGAGACAAACAACCAGATGTTTAACCAGATGTGAGAATTTAGAGTGCCATCCTGTCTGAACAAGATTTTGTATAGTCTGAGATTACTTGATTCAGATTAAAAAAACCCAAACAATAAAACCTTTAGGTTTGTTTAATATCTATGGGCGCTTGTACACATGATGGGGGTTTAATACCCAAGGTTTTACTTTATACCCCCTAAATTGAGAGAGTGGGTTTTTCAGTTTTCTGTCACATTATGGTGAGAGGCCTGATTTTTTTTTTTTGGACCCAGAGCCTGCTTGTGGCTGGGGGGTGAGCTGAGTGGCCCCTGAGCTGCACGGGACCCTGGTTCTTCCCTTTGCAGCAGCGGTATCCCTCAGGGCTGGTTGGACAGGCTGCTAGTGGGCCACATGCTGCCCCAGCTCAGAGGCAGGACACAGCTTGATCCAACTGTTCCCCAAGCTCGCTCGGGGAGCAGCACCTGGTGGGATTCCAGTGAGTGGGCTCAGGGAAGAGTTGGATCTGGCTGGGTGTTGCCTCCAAGCTGGGGCAGCACCCAGCTCACAGGTGGCCCTGGGGGGGCACCACTGCCCCAGAGGGAAGGACTGAGGCCCTGGGCAGCTCAGGAGCTACTCAGCCCCCAGGCAGCTCGCCCCCTGGCCAAGGGCAGGCTCTGCCAAAAAAAAAAAAAGTATTGAGCCACTCGCCACTTCTGCCTTCAGCAGGTGCCTGCTGAAGGCAGAAATGGCAAGGGGCCAATCCTTTTTTTTTTTTTTTTTTTTTTTGGGTGGAGCCTGCCCACATGTCCCACTGCTTGGGGGCAAGCTGCTGGCAGGCTGAGCAGCCCCTGAGCTGGGGGGGGTAGGGGTGGGGGGGCTGGTCCTTCCTTCTGCAGTGGTGGTGCCTCCTGGGGCTGCCTAGGTATGCTGCTAGTGGGCAGGGTTCTGCCCCATGTCAGAGGCAGCACCTGACCAGATCTAACTCTTCCCTGAGCCCACTAGGGCTTCCAGCACCCTGTGCACTGTCTCTACCACCTGGGACTGCCCAGGAACAAGCTGGCTTGCCCTTGAGGCAGTGTGGAGAGGTGGCAAGTGGGCAGCTGGGTGTGCTGGTGGCTGGAGAAGGCAGTGGGAATGGTGCATGGGGCGCTGGAAGCCCAGGTGGGCTTGGGGAAGCTTGGACATGGCAGGCTCTGTGCATGTATACAAGCACCCCAATAGGCCTGGTTTTGTTTTGAATCATTTGAATAGTCTCAACTGGTAGGAGCCATTTCCAGAGAGAAGGAAAACCTAAGCTCTGGATTCAGACAAGTTAAGAGGAGAGAGATTTCCTCTGGTCAAAGGCCTGGCACCATGAGTGTGTTAAATTCTGGCTGCAGCCATCTGAGGCACTGGAGAAGACCAAAGATCAAAGAAGAAAGAAGCCTGAAGGGGGGAGTTATGCTTATAGGGATATGCAAGTATTTAAAGCACATTTTTCAGCTACAAAAATTGTATGTGATATTTTGTTGGTTTTTTTGGTGTAAATGGTCACAATCCCATTTGTTCATGGAAAGCTGTACCACAGTAACTGTTTTGAGTGGACACAGATTAGGTAGCCTTTAAGTGGGGTAGGTTGTTAAGTTTTTATGCAATTTATTTTTTGTAAGATAACAATTCAAACAGATGTGGGGACAATTCTGTTGGCTTATTTAGAGTAACCATAGGAACCAGGAACTCTAGTGGAGCAAGCTGTTCTTCCCTTTTAGGAAATGCAACTTCATCTAAATTTCCTCCCTTAGACATGTGAGACATTTGTTATTGTTTGCTGCTTTTCAGATCCCTTTCCTGTGCTTTTTGAAGCTATTGTATAGTGGATTTTTCTTGGCTTGCTACTTTCTATTGATTATAAAACATAGGACAGATATCTCTGGGAACTACTATTTCATCAACCTTGCACAATCAGGAGGATTTTGCTTGTGTGTTCATCAAAAAAAGTCTTAAAATTTTAAGATATAAATTATATTTTACAGATGGGATCATTTAACATTTTAAATTGATAGATAGGTCTATTGAATATTAAAATACTCTGGTTGGTTGGTTTGCTTATTTTGACACAATTGTTTGTTCTTGGTCAAAAGTCTGAGGTTCTTTTATGGCTATGGATTGGGATGACCAGGATTAGTTAAAATAATGGTCTATTTGATTGAACTGTTTTGATATACCTACTGCAGTTTTAAAATATATTTGCTTTTTGTGGCTAATAGCAGATTTATGTTTGAATTACTGTATGGTGCAACATTAAGATAACCAGTGAAACTAGTGAACCTTTTTAAAATCTGAAAATATATTTAATAGGCTTGTTTAAAGATAATGTTTTAGATGTATACAAACCTATATTCATTTTTCAGGGACAGATGACTGTGTATGCAAATTTTGATAAAGATATTTACCTCCCAGAAGATGCTGAATTTTACTTTGTTTACAATGGATCCACTCAGAGACATATAATGTTTGCAGAACGACTTAGTAATAATGTGCTTCAGTCCATGATTCCAGGTGAGTCTTGCTGATGTTGCATTTTTTTCTCTTTTCTATGCACCACTGCCTTTGAGGATCCTACATGCAGTTAGGGTGCTTTGTGCCTTAAAGCTTTTTTTACTTCTCTCCTAACTATATATTGAAGTCAGTACAATAAAATAAGTCAGCAAACAACCTTGATTCTTGTCTGATATTTTGACATGGTTCTGTTTCTTATTAGGTTTTTATTATGGGAAATAATATTGGGATTGAGAGATGGATCAGTGGGATGCAGGGTGAATTGACCAGTTAGTTTTGGTTCTACTGTCTTGCACTACAGAAAGTATAAGACAGTCAGATGGTGCATTGCTATGATGGGTTACAGACTGGACTTCCTTGTATTTGCAAACAGTGAGATGCACCAGTCTGCAAAATGGTTAAGTCTCAATGATTTCTATAAAACAAGCCAAGATATTTTTACCTAAGCATGCCCTGACATTCTGAAGTTGGAGGCAGTAGTCAGACTAACTTGCAAGGCCCTGCACTCAAGTTGGTGGCATATTTCCATTGTATTCTGTTTGTATCACAGACATTTTGGATACCACTTTATTTATTTTTGAAGTTTTAGGCAATAGGCATGCATGAATGTGCAGAGCCCTGTTGATCTGGGAAAAAATCAGAAAAATACAGGCAAGAAAATGAAAGATATGCAGAGCTCTTGGTGTCTGCCTATCAGAGCAATAGATTCAAATGCTTAGGAGTTGCCTGTAAGATCAAATAGCTCTTAGATGCCCCTTTATATTTATCTTCTTTATAATCCATACACCATTAATATCAGTGATAATATCTACATTGCCAAACTGCTTACCCTATCCTGTCTCCCACGCTTCCAGTAGAGTGTAACATTGACATCTTGGAGGCTCTGTCTGTATTGGAGACCTAAAGTGTGGTATATAGAGAAGCAGACTAGCTAGGGTACAGGAAGCAGTCCAGATACAGCAGTTTGGACTTCTGCAAAGGCTAATTTAACCTGCCAAGGAGGAGGAAGTTATCAGCCTAAGATGTTTGCCTGTGATATTTGGAATGCTGCCTAAGCTGATGGCCTGTGGGTGCCTACAAATGTTTAAGGGCTGCTTTCTAACTCATGGCACTTTACACAAAGCACCATGAGTGAGAGCCCCTCACGGGCAATAACAGGTGGGGCTCGAGCCTGACTGCACTGGCTGTGGCCAGCAGGCAGGGGCGCTCCAGCAGCCTCTGAGGAGACTGCTGAACTGCCCCTCTCTAGCACCTCCCCCACTCCCCTCAGCACCAGCCCCCCTCCTCCACCAGGCTGTCAGCAGTGGAGGGAGGGGTAGGGAGCAGCACACAGCTGTCTGCTGGACTTTTCCTGGCTGGAGCTGGGGGAGGGGGTGTGGCAGGGTGGAATGGAGCTGCTTTGCTTCTCAGGTCTGGCCCAGCTCTCCCCAATACCCCAGCCAGGGTAGCTGGGGAGACAGGGGGAGAGGGGAGTCTCATGTCAAGGGGGCTCCATTCCAACCTGACCCTCTTGCCAGGCAAGGCCCAGCTGGCAGCTGTGCTGCTTCCTCCCCCTCCATCCTCTGCTGGCAGCCCTGCAAAGATAAGAAAAATTAACCCTTGAGGGAACACCTTCAAGAGCAAATTGGATGCTTATCTTGCTGGGATCCTATGACCCCAGCTGACTTCCTGCCCTTTGGGGGCTGGACTTGATGATCTTCCGAGGTCCCTTCCAGCCCTAATGTCTATGAAATCTATGAACACAAGTTCTATAAGCTACCCTGCTCTATAGCGCCTTCAGCTAATGTCTGATTTATCAAAGGTTAATTTTTTGCACCCTTGGCCATTTTAAAAGCGCTGTGCAACTGTGCACGTGTTATTTTGCTGTAGAGTGCATTCAGAGACCTAATCGCACCAACAATATAACTTGTTTAAGTGCCCTATGTGGAAGGAGGGTGGGATGAAAACATCTGATACTGGTGCTTCACAATGAATGGAGTGAACTTGAACTTGCTTAATATCCAGCTTACTGGTTTAGCAAGGCATTGTTCCCTGAGCTGAAATGGATTGTTTTGTTTATTATGCGATTTGTGACTTTCATTTGTGTGGGTAAATGGGAGATATATAAATGGGATGTACCTATACAGTGGGGTTTGTTTGTTACTTGTTTCTGTTTTATTATGGAATTAGTAGAAGAGATACAGATTTTGAAAAGAGTCAATTGATAGAGACATTCTGTGCTGTTTTGTGATTTCTTTAATTCCTTAAATGGTAAGATACTAGAACTGTAGAAAATGTAGTGCTAGTTGAGACACCCCTGGGAAAATGCCAGCTCTTAGTTTTCACACATTTTTTTGATCACAGAAAAATAATAGAACATTTTTTTTTGTCACAAAGTACTCAAAAAGACCACAACATGTCAGAATGTTCTAATGCTGTGAATTCCTATTTGAAATCTCTGGGGCTATCTTGTAAATCATACTTGCACACTTAAAAGTGCTAAAATTGAATGGCATCCTATGGCACCCTTGAAAAGATCTCAAGGCACTCCAGGGTGCTGTGGTTGTAGAGGAATGAAATCACATGCTAAATTATTTTTTGTGGGCTAGGGATAAAAACGTAAGACAACAGTGAAGTAGCTACCGGAAGCCACTCTGAAGGCAATGAGAGAGTAAAAAGAAGACTGAGTTTAGAATACTACTTTCAGGGAGTAACTAAATTCAAAATGTAATGATACAGATCATTTTAAACATTACTGTTTTCTTGTTCTTTGGTTAACCATTTGTGGGTACACTTACCTGATTTATGTTTACAGCTGTAACAATTCTATGTAGAATTCTGGATTTGCATTGTTTTGTGTTTTTTTAGTATCATTGGTAGGTTTAGTAGTTAGCACTCCACTGAGATGCCCAAGAAGAGCTTGCATTTCTGAGACAGCATTATGTCCGATTACATATAAATGCCTATCTTTGCCTGGGTGGGTCTGGGATTTTGTAAAGGAGGATGAGGGAGAGGGACAGTGCATGGGTGGCTACAGCCCTGCTCTCAACCTCTCCACACTCCACCAGGGCAGGCAGACCATGCTGCCAGAGAAGCAGCCAGGGATTTTTTTTTTTTTTTTTTTTTTTTAA
>NW_017729024.1:126516741-126518134 GCF_001723915.1 Gavialis gangeticus
TTTTTTTTTTTTTTTTTAAGTCCCTCAATTGGGTAAGAATCTTTGCTTCTCCCTTCCTCTCCATCCTCTGCAGCATGTCCCTTTCCCTCCCATTTCCCCCTTCCCCTGCCTGCCACTGCTTCTGTTCCTGCTATCCACAGTTGATTTGGGGGTGGGATTGAAAGGAAAGGGTCCAGAATTGCTCCTGCTCTGCTCCAGCCAGGCTGCACAAGGAGCCAGGCTCTGCCAGAGATGGCAGTGGCAGGGGGTGGGTTCCCTTCCCTTGTGCCTGCTTCTTGGCTGGCAGGAAACAATGGGAAGGGACTTGACAGGGAAGGGGAACCCACCCACTGCTGCTGCAGTCCCTATCTGAACGTGGGTCTCTGTGGAGCCCAGCTAGAGTGGCTCTGGAGCCACTCTTGCCTCTGTCTCCAGCTCTTGCCTCTGTCCCTGGGGCAGCTGGGGATAGCAGCATCAGGAGCCAGGGGAGACTGCTGGGAGGTGATGAGAGGGAAGGTGCTGCTGCACATGGAGGGGAAGGGGCGAAATTGTTGGGGGACTAAAAAAGAGTCCCTTGCTGCTGCTCCCACAGTGTCATCTGCTGAAAGGGGTGTGTGTCTACGCCGCTGCCCCCCACCCCAGATCCACTGTTGCATCTTTGTAAGGAAGGCTGGGGTTGTCAAAGAAGCCTAAAGGAGGTAGGCGTCTAGGACAGTGGTCACCAACTTGTTGATCCTGATCGACAGGTCTATCCCAGAGCCTCTCTTGGTTGATCCTGGGCTGGGGGAGGAGAGAACTGGGCATGTGCATGTATGCACACCTGCCTTCCCCCTGCCCTCCCCCCCGGCCCCAGCAGGTCAATCTGTGGGGGATGGAAGGCGCAGGGACCAGATTGAGGCTCCTGCAGTGAGTGAGTGACTGTGCAGCCTGTCCAGGCACAGGGAAAGGTAAGTGGGGGGCCCCAGTCCGGCTGGGTGGTAGTAGGATTGGAGCCTGGGGAGCTCCTTCAGGGGTGTGCGGGTCTCCTCCCATCTTTGCAGGGTAGAGGTGGCAAAGGCAGCTATCACTGCACCTCAAGCCCCACTGCAAGCTGGCCACGTGCAGGAGCAGCTCAGCTAAGAAGCAGGGACTTGCCTGGGGGTGGCCCTGGCTTAGCTGGGTTTGGGAAAATCTGGTTGTGCAGGGGCATGTGGGAGGGGCTCCCACTGCCGGGTGCAGTCTGGTGGAGGCCCTAGGGGTCCATTCCCCTTCCCTACCTTTGCTCCAGCAGCAGCGAGCAGCCTGCAGCAGCTGCCTTGTCTCAAGCACAGGTCGGGGCAGCACAGGCCCCTGGGGCCTCTGCTGAGCTGCTCCCAGTGGCAGGAGCCCCCCCGCATGCCCCTGGACAACCAGATCTTCCCAAACCTATCCCACT
>NW_017729024.1:126518262-126521358 GCF_001723915.1 Gavialis gangeticus
CAACCAGATCTTCCCAAACCTATCCCACTTCTGTGCCACTGCTGTGCTGAGCTGTGCCTACCTGGCAGCTGGACGCATGTGGTGTCAGGCCCCGGCCTGGCCGAGTCTGCTACTCTCTGCAGTTCAGCGGTGTGTGTGTGGGGGGCTGCTGCTGCTGGGTGCAGCCCGGTAGAGGCCTCAGGGATCTCCCCGTGCTTGGGATGAGGCAGTTGCTGCTTTGGGCTGCCTGCTGCACTCAGAGCACAGGTGGGGGAGGGGAATGGACACTGGCGGGAACCCCCCCACCATAAGTGCTCCTGGACCATGGAGAGTCCCAGACCCTGCTGGGCCAGGGCCCGATGCCACTTTTGACTGACTACTGGGCGGGCGCGGCTCAGTGCAGCTGCAGCACAGAAGTGGGATTGGGACCCAGCATAGTAGATCCTGGGGTGCCATTTACTTCCAAAAAGTGACCTTCACCATAAAAAGGTTGGAGAACGCTGGTCTAGGAGGTTTAGGCAGCTACCTATGGGCTTCTTTGACAATCTAGCTGTAAATTAGAAACTTTGTATTTTTTTTTAAGTCAAAGCCGAAAGTGTGGTTTCAGTAATGGAAGCATACATTTCTCAAAAACTTCTGGGAATGTTAGCGGATACAGAACCCACATTAAATAAATAATCCAGTGCTCCTATTCCAAATTTTTCAGGAACCACTTGCTGCACTACCATCATTTTTCTTGCTTCCTACTCAAGAAACTGCTTCAGTGTTCAGTGATAAGCAGGCATCTTAGTTTTCTCTGTTTAAAATCAGGATCTGGGTGAACACCTGTTCACTAGAGCACCCCAGGGGATGACAGGGTTCAATGGTCACGAACTCCTGCAAGACCATTTTAGGCTGGAGATAACAAAAAACTTTACTGTCCAAGCCCCCAAGGCCTAGAACACACTTCCGCTGGAGATCGTGCAAGCACCTACTCTGGACACTTTCAAGAAACATTGGGATGTTTATCTTGCTGGGATCCTTTGAGCCTAGCTGACTTCCTGCCCCTTGAGCAGGGGGTTGTACTTGATGATCTTATGAGGTCCCTTCCAGTCCTAATGTCTATGAAATCTATGAAATATAAATATGTATGCTGGTGTGTATATGTATGTATGGGATACATACATACACGCACGCAAGCGTGTGTGTGTGTGTGTAATACAGATGTATATTAGGGCTGTCAATTAATTGCTGTTCATGTGTGTTATTTATGCATTAATTGGTTCTTGCATTAATTTTTTTTAACTTGTTAATTGTACACATAGTTGTAGAGCCCACACCTGGGCTCTGCTTTGCTGCCGTCACCTCTGCCTCTGGACTGCCTAGCAGGGCAGTAGTGGCAGCGCAGAGGAGCTGCAAGGCAGTCCGTATGTGGGCTCTAAGCTGCTGCAGCATGAAGGTGTGGGGGGGGAGGCAACACCAACACCCAAACCATGACAGCATATATACCAGTGCTCAGCAGGTAAGTCTGTGGAGGAGAAAGGGCAGGGGGTCAGATCAAGGCCACATGGTGAGGAAGGGAGTGGAGCGGGGGCTGTGGCAAATGTGGCCCAAGGGCTGGGGTTGGTTGTGGGATGGAGCTGCGGGCAGCTCATTCAGGGGTGTGAGAGAGGGGGCATGGCTCTCCTCTGCTCCGCACACCCCTGGGGGAGGCATGGGAGGCATGTGCCCCCTGGTTTTGTGCACAGGGCGTTGGTAGACTCCCTGCTGTGGGCTGGGGCTCTGCACCCTTCTGCCTTTGCCCCAGGAGCCACGCTGGTTGCAGTGGGAGGAACAGCATGGCATCACGTGGCTTCTGGGACAAAGGCAGCTGGGCGCAGTGTCCCAGTCCACAGTGGGCAGCCCGCCTCCACCCCATGCAGAACTCTGAGGGCCACGTACCCCGCATGCTTCCCCTGAGGGTATGCTTAGTGGTGGGGAGCCGCTCATGACTCCTCCCACACAAGTTCCCACATTCACCCCAACCCCTGCCCTACTCCCTCCTTCACTGAGGGGGTCTCGATTGGCCACCCCCCACTCCGACCCTTCGCCTCTACAGACTTACCTGCCAGGTGCTGCTGTACACACCAGTGGCTGTGTTCCTGTAGGGTTTACCATATTTCCAGTTTAAAAAAAGAAGACATCTGTGGGGAGGTAATATTATGTGCCTGTGCCCTGCTCCTCCTCACTGCCAAACCACAGCCCCCCAGCCCTGCTGCTGCCCCTCACTCCTGATGTACAGTACCCTGCATCCTGCCAGGGCATGCGGGGACCCCCCACTATGCTCCAAACCCCACACATACACCCATAGCCCCCTCCACCTTCACAAATTCCTCACGCCCCCCCCCCCCACACCCACACCCCAACCATACAAGGTACCTGCATATCTTTGCATAATTTTGAGGTTTTTGGCCCATAATTTGGAGTTTTTAGCTGTGCAATTAAAATCACGATTAGTTGTGACCTAAGTTTTTTATTTGCACAACTAATTGTGATCATATTTTTTAATAGTTTAGCAGCCCTAATGTATAGGCAGATAATATAGATAAAAGATTGCTATCAGTTGAACACAATGTTTTATTAAAATATTTACAATTTTAAAGCAATTTGGAAACCTACCAGTGCTTTTATCATTATAATTAAAAAAAATTCTAAATACCTGTATATTTTGGCATTTGACTTTGGGTTTTTTTACCTTGGAAAATCAGAGCTCCCCCTGCCCCTTTGCTCACCAGGATGCAGGCCCCTCCTCCCCCTGCTTCCTTGTGTCACTGAGCAGCCTGGATGTGCTGGTGCCCCTCACTCCCAACTCGCAGCCTCCCACCCCGCCTGGTGCTCCTTACTTGCTGCCTGCAGCCCCCTGCCCCCGCCCCCTCCAAGCTGCCGAGGCTATGGAATGAGGGACCAGGACCTGCAGCACTTGAGCCCTATCTGTTGTCCGCGGGAGGTGGCAGCTGCTGCAGCCAGAATGGAGCATGAAGCCTGGCTCCCCCTCCCTCACGGGCCAGACCTAGCGTAGCAGGGCAGATCAGGGTGGAGGGGCTTCATGCTGCTGCTGGCAGGAGCCCCATGCCACCATGCCAAGGTGCCCCCTGCCCA
>NW_017729024.1:126526358-126534991 GCF_001723915.1 Gavialis gangeticus
AGACCCCTCCAAGCTGCCGAGGCTATGGAATGAGGGACCAGGACCTGCAGCACTTGAGCCCTATCTGTTGTCCGCGGGAGGTGGCAGCTGCTGCAGCCAGAATGGAGCATGAAGCCTGGCTCCCCCTCCCTCACGGGCCAGACCTAGCGTAGCAGGGCAGATCAGGGTGGAGGGGCTTCATGCTGCTGCTGGCAGGAGCCCCATGCCACCATGCCAAGGTGCCCCCTGCCCACCTGGCAACAGCAGGGGCAGAGGTGTGGAGTTGTGCCCCCACCACCCCCAGCTCCTGCTGGGTGGGCAGGGGGTGGCTTGTGATGGTGGACTGGGGCTCTAGGTGGTGGCACCAAGCCTCCATGCCCTGCTCTGCCCTGCCGCTCTGGGTCCTGCCCGCTGGGCTGTGGAGGCCTCCGGGGGGAAGGCAGCATGGCAGGGAGCCCACAGCCACCCCTCCCCATGAACAGATCTGGGGGTCACATGTCCCCCTTGCTCCCATGGGAATTGTGCTCAGCGGCAGGGAGCCAGCTACTCCCCTGCCACCCTCTTCTATGCTCCTCGTGCCCCCTTGGGAATTGCAATCAGTGGCAGGGAACCAGTCCCTGCCCCCCGGCAAGCCACCCACGGCTCCATCCCACTCCCTGCCTGGGCCGTGCGGTCATGCAGTCCTGCCCTGACCCTAGGCCTCATGCACTGCCCCAACTGGGCAGTACCCTCAGCTCTGCCCAGCTCCCTCTCCCTCCCTCCCTATGGGGGCCTCAGTCCCTCCCCCCCACACATGCACATGGTGCCACTTGCTTGATCACCCTCAGGAACTGTCCGCCTCCAAAGGGAAACCTGCCATTTCCCATGTTTTTCTCCTTTCAAGGAGGAAATCTGTGCTTTTCTTCTTAAAAGGAGAAAATCTGCATTTTTTCCTTGGCGAGCAGAAACCCAGATTCCTGGTGATAACTCAGTTAAAAAGCTGATCCTACTTTGGGGTGGGGCAAAGGAGGGAAAGAAGTCTATGCCACTGAGCTGCCTGCAGTCTGTACCAGCTCTAGATCAAGGAAGGCTGCATTTCCCTGGCTCAGCACCTGTTGCCATGTCTATTCAGTGCCCTCACTCATTCTCTTCATGCATTTACACGCTGCAACCTAGCAGATGTCCAGGGTGGTGCAAGGATACAAGTATTAGCTGTGGCTGACCATTGAGATGTGTGCTCTGGGGTCAGTTCTCCAGGCTCGGACACGTGCTGCCAATGAGTATTTGCCTTTTCCCCCCTCAGTCCTGCTAATGACTGTTGAATACCCTGCAGAGGTGGACACAACAAAAACTTCCAGGGAAATTTTTAGATTTAGATCATGTTAAGTATCCTTTTACTCCTCCTCTTCTGCATTTAGATTGCTGCGAGTGATGAAAAGCCCCAGCGTCCTCACAATTTTGGCTTGGAGCATGTAATTTTGACACGGTTATTTTATTTAAAAAAAAAAAAAGTTTTTCAAACCTCTGTTAAAACTTCCACAATGGGAAAGCCTGGTTTCAAACTAAGTAAGTTAATATAATTGGCAGGACAGATGTTAACAGTACAGTATAAACATGTAAAATTGCTTATCAAAAGTACTTGACAGACTCCCTTTAATTTAACTAGAGGAGAATAAAATTGTGTGACTTCAGATACATTTTCACAGTATTTCTTAGGAAAAAAAATCCATGTTTTATGAACATAGTTATTATGTTAGTGATTAATCTACATTATGTTTCAGGCCATGGATACCAAGAAGCAGTTTTGGTCTCCGTGTTCATGTACACAGAAGGTTATTCACCTGTGATCTTGGGCAGCTGTTCTGTTACTTACAGAGAGAATCTGCCTTGCAAGTTGTCACGTTTCCTGGTTAGCCATGTTGACTGTATCACTTCTGTTAGTCACCAGACACTACTTAATACTTTTGGACTAACAGTGGAAGATTTTCAGTCACTGGATCATGATATGACATTGGCTATAGCGCATGAAGAGTTACCAGATAATTGGAACATCCTTGGAAACTGTTCAAAAGATGGTAAGTTTGTTTTCATTGAAAAGCTTTGAACTGTTTAAAGTAGAGTATAGTGCATTTCTTAAGATTCAAAATCCCTATGATCCATTTACTGTTATGATTGAAAAAGTGTTTTAGAACAGGAAAATCAAGGTTTTAATCCATGCCTGTAGTAACACAAAGCATTAATATTTGCAATTCATTCACTAAAAACAATTTCTGTATGTTGCATCTCACTGGAAACTTAGCTCTTATTTATGAGTAGAACTTGTCTAAAACTGATGAAGGATTTGGCTCTTAACCAAAACAGAGATTTATAATAATGAAGTATCTCTACCTTGATTCCAAGTAGATGAGATCTCTTTTTAAAAAAGCAATACAAACAAAAGGAGACAATAAAAATAAACGTTTTTACAAAAGAGTCCTGAGAATGTTGCAGTACAGGATTTCTAACTAGTTACTATGCATATAGTTTATCTTGGTATTGGCAACATTAATGGTTTAAGACTTTACTAACTCCTTGAAAAAGCATGTTTTAAATATATTTCTTGGACATACTATAGCAGACAGGCTCATTAAGAATGCATCGTGCTACATAATGTACCTGAAAAGCATGGCTGGTAGATTTTAGTGGTTGGCTGCTTGTCTAGAAGGCATAGAACATGCATGAGCCTTTACTTTGAGGGATGTTACTACAGCTTTTGTATTAAGTGATATTTGCTTAGTTTTAGGTTTTGTTACAAACCCAAAATTCTGGCATTTTTGGTTGAGTTTTGCTTTGCATACTTGATATTGTTTAAAATGTTATTGCAGGTGAGCCACATGAAATAAAGCTGGAACAGAGATTCATTCCAAAATTTGGGGACCCAAACCCAAGTTCCACTTGTGTTTTATTTTACTTCTGGGATGGAAACTTTTTCAGATTTTTTCTAATTCTAATATGTCTCTACATCAGTGGTTCTCAATCTTTGTAGGCTCAAGGTACCTCTTGTTAGACTTGAGGCAGCCCTCTAACTTTTGTGAATTAAGTGACACTCCATTAATGAGACTAACTTATTTATTACAGGACTTACCTCTTTGCAGAGGTGGGGTTCTCAGTGGAGCATGTGTGTAATATCTGTTGTTACTGATCAGCAGGGATCCTGGTTTTCTCTGATTTTAAAAACACCCCCAATTTTCGGTTTTAAAAAAGTAGCCCCAAATCCATGTTTTTCCATGATTAAAATGAAACACCGCTATATATCTCGCTCTACATTCATGATGTTTCATTTTAATCATGGAAAAATGTGGATTTTGGGTTATTTTTTTTTAACTGAAATTTGGGGATTTTTTTTTTTTTTAAATGGAGAAAACCAAGATTCCTGCTGATCAGGCTGAGCTGTGTTGAGTCTTCAGGTACCTGCTTACATTATCTTACTGCAGCTTTGGTTGTTTCTATTATAGCTCTTTTGTTTATTTAGTTGAAGGGAATACTATGACCTTTTAGGCCAGTTCTAGACACTCCTGTGGAAATATCCCCTTTCATTAAAATATCATGGGAATATTTATTTTCATTTTGATATTTATTGTGCTTTAGTTTTGTTTCAAAATTATCCTTTTCTTCGCAGTATTACATATCATTCTCTCCTCCACAAAGCGTTTTAAATGACTTTGGTTTACTTTTGTTGTTGCATCTTTTTCTTTTGTTTTCCACAGTATTTTAGCCTGTCAGACCTTAAACACAGCAGAAAAGCAGGAACACGTGCACCAACTCTGTGCAGTATGGGGCAAGAAGTTTGTTTGAATTACTGGATCACTCTGTACCCCATGTTGCATTGCCACTTATCTTGTGTGGGTGTTTTCCTTTTTAAGGTTTTCCACATAACACGTGATACTGCCTTAGCCATTTGCTAAAGGCCAATAGCTGGTCAATGTCCCTTGAATATCTGGTGGAAGTCTCACCATGTACAGCAGGGCTGTCTAACTTCTGAGCAGTTTAGGGCTGTACACTGCGCAGGATGCACCAGTGTGAGCCCCAGGCTGCAATGTTGCATGAGCACCTCTCCCCCACCCTCCCTATTGCACAGTGCATGTGGGCTTCAGCCATAGGTTCCTGGCTGTGGGCTTCCTCACTGCAATGCATTGCTGGTGTGGGGGCAGGAAGTGGAAGCCAGAAGAGAGAGGGACTAGCAGCTGAGTGGGGAGCTTGGGGGCCTCGGTGAACCTTCACAGGCCAATTGGACAGCCCTGATGTAAAGAATACTCCTCCTCTCCCCCATGCAGGCAAACTGTTTGGAGTGCACAAGATTCTGATGTAAAAGTGGGTGGTAACTTCCTATTCACTTCTGGATGCATACAAGTTGTTGGAGATTATCTGTATCTGTGAGATCACATCTCACCTTAAACTTGCATTGTGGCAGTTAAAATTGGTTGTAATTTTTCTGTTTCTGACTAAAACTCTCCGGGACTGATGGTTCCTTGCTTGAAGAGAAGGGTTCTTATAATCTGGCACACAATGTACTGGTGCTTGACTATTTATTTATTTACTTTTATTTATTTATTTGATGAGCTGGGTAAGGTGTTTTTTTCCAGGAAGGTGCAGCTTTCTTGTTTAATGCTAAGTGGAATTATATGACTGCCTTAAGGAGAGATTGTGTTCATTCAGTCAGAAAAATGACTGATAATTACGCCTTTTGATTTATTATCATCTTGTAGCTTTTCTCAGAGTGTCAGTATTATATATGTAACCAAGGTCTTGTCTGTACTAGTACTATTAGTTTATTATTTATTTATTTATTTATATGACATTGGAATACACGCACCAATGTAGCTACCCCGCTGTAAATAATATCTTACGAGTGCACTGCATTGATAAGCAGGGATCCGGGTTTTCAGTTTCCCATGGGAAAAAATATGGATTTTCCCTTTTGACTGAGAAAAACGCGTTGTTTTTTTTTTCATTTTAACAGAGAAACATGCAGATTTTCCACTGCTGCAAAGAGCTCTATGCAGGCTGGCAGAGTTCCAGCCTGCAAGGGGCTGGGGGGAGTGGGAGAAGGGTAGTCAGGCAAGGAGGCACCACGTGCATGTGTGCGCTCACACATGCACATGGCCATTAGGCAGCCTGGAAAGCAGCTCCCGCAGGTAAGTCTCATGGGGGGAATTGAGGCCCCCATAGGAAGGGAAGGAGGGATTTGGGCAGGGCTGGGGCTGATGCCCAACCTGGGCAGTGTGTGGGGCTTGGGGCCAGAATGCATGGCTGCAGGGCCTAGGCAGGAAGTGGGATGGGGCTGTGGGTGGCTCATCCAGGGGTTGGGGAAGGGGGCTGGCTCCCCGCTGCTGCGCACACTCACATGGTGGGGCATGGGGCGACATGCCCCCCATATCTTGGCAGAGGGCAGGTGCGGGGGTGGGCTCCCCGTTGTGGGCTCGGGGCTTCATGCCTTGCTGCCCTCCCCTTGGGGCCTCTGTGGCTTAGCAGGCAGGACACTGTGTAGCAGGGCAGAGCAGGGTGGGGAAGGTCCTTGCTGCTGTAAACCCTGCACTGCCCTGGCAAAATACCATCTGCCTGCCTGGTGGCAGTGTGGAGTTGGGCCCCTCACTGCTGCTGGCTAGCTTGGGAGTGGGAGGCCTGGACCCATGTTCTGATGAGCAAAGGGGATGGGGAGAGCTCTGATTTTTTTCCCTGATTAAAAAAACTCAAAATCAAATACCAAAATTTATAGGTATTTAGAATGTACTTTATTATAGTGATTGAGGCACCGGAGGCTTCTGAATTGCTTTAAAATTTTAAATGTGTTAATAAAACATTGTGTTCAGTTGATATCTATATGTATAGTGGCATTTCATTTTAATTGTGGGTTTTGGGTTCTTTAAATCGGAGAAGTTGCAATTTTTTTTTTGGTTGGAGAATTTGCGATTTTTAAATGGAGAAAACCAGGGTTTCTGTTAAGTTACTCGTTGCACCGGTAAAATCCACATTTTGTATTGGTGCGGTGTGTCTACATTAGAGGCGCTGCATTGATACAGTTACACAGCTTGGATTTTCCTAATCTGAATGTCCCAGGAATTCTGTGTTCCAGTTGAAGAGAAAAAACTACAGTGCTTGTTCGATAACTGACAGAGATGGATGGCACATGTGCTGCATTATTTGTAACTTCAGGAAAGACATATCCCGTGCATGCAGTAAAATGCAATGAAAAACTTTTTTGATAACATTTCATGTGAAAAGTTTCTGGTGACAAGTTGAAGAGTGGCTTGGGAACCATCATCTGTTTCAGTGGAAAAAGATGGTCCCTGTGCCTGAAAATATGCCATCTAATTTGTGAGGGAGTATCTTTCCCACAAGATTTGAGTATTGATCATCTAATTTTATAACCACTTCTTTCATATATGTGGAGTTTCCTTCTGTCAACCTTTCCCTGCTTTGTATGTTTTTCTTTCCGTTTACCTTTGCGACACTTTCATCTAATTTCCATGAATACAACTTTCTTTTGTTTCTTTTTAAATTCTTATGTACCTAATCGGTAACTTCCACCTATCAAAGCTTGAAAACTATTAATAGGGGTGATTTGCCTGTTTATCAGTTGCTTATCAGTTACTGTGGCATGTGTTAGGACCACATGCTTATCTGGCTGAATAACTATTGATACTGTTGATACTTTTAGTTTTGAAAGCTGTACTGTTCTTATCCATTCCCAGAGTTTCTGTTAAAAGAAACAACTTTTGAATGGCATTGCTTGGGAAAATGATTCTACCATCTGATATTTTTGGACCTCATTTGTTTTTATGAGCACTTGGACAAATGGAAATAGTCAGAATAATAATTTATAGGCGTTTTGGTATTTGGAACCAATGCTTGTATTCTCTTTGTAATTTGTAAGATGAACTGAACTGAAGTGAATAAAGGGAGAAACTGGATTGGCTGATGGGTGTTGCAAACAATATAGGAATTTAGTACAGTTACAGAGGTCAAAACCTATTAGCCACATCATTTAAATTTGACAAAAGAAACAGGAAAGCACAAACCTTTCAGGAAACATGACTGTTGGAATAAGTGGTTGTTCAACAGGCGTATTACCAGCCATCCACACACAGAAAACTTTGAGGAATCAGTCTTCTGGCCCACAGGCAGCACTTTAATATCACAGCTGAAGGAGATTGAGAGGCGTTGGCCATTGTATGGTTTATTGCACTTTTGGTAGATTCAAACTGTGTTTTCCTTTTTAAATGCCATCCTTATAAAGAATCTTCAATTCTGAAATGAGATCCTTCAGGAAGCTTATCACTAGGGTGCATTAAACCACACAGTGTGTTAGACCTGGCCCAAAACAATGGGGAAGGATATTTTTTGCATGAAAAACATTAAAAAATGAAAGATTTCCAGCTCTAGAATTTCTATTTTAAAATACTTCCGGTCAAAACTACTTTTTATTCCCATTGTGGAAAAGTTCTACTGAGTAGTATATAGGACTGTTTAGTAATTAATGCAAAACCCTACATGGCCAGATTTTCCTCTTAGAATGAGGTGATCTTGTGGGAGTAGTCTTGCCTGGGGGAGGAAATTTCTCCAATGACATCTTAACAGAGTGGTCTCTTACATTTGCATTGCCGCTCTATGTATCTGATAATCTCTCCCACTTCATTTAAAAGGTGCGTACTCCCCTTTTTCCAGGGAAAGGGAAGCCTAAGATGCAGGAGAGCAGTCTTTTAAAGAAATCTCTATGGTGATGGATAGATTGAGGTTGTTGCCATTTCTGCTTGTTCTCAGAACATTATTACAGGCTTGAGTTAAGGTTGTTTGGGTGACCGTAACTGCTGCTAAATAAATAAGAATATTTATTTCTTCCTTTTCTGTTATCTATACTAATTTTCAAGGTGAATAATGTCGTTTACAATTTGGCACTAATTGTAGAAGCAATAAAATATTCTGTTTCTGTATTTTAATGAACATTATTCACCTTGGAAAATTTAATTATAGAAAAGGAAGTAGCATATGCTCTTATTTAATTTTCTATAATAAATGCAGTTAATTTTCTATTTCATATATACTTCATAATTATTTCTTAGGAATAGAATTATCAATTATCCACCAGTTTATCCAATGAGAGCTAACCCCCATTTCTCAACCGGTTTTCTGGAACAGTATTATTTTATCAATGGCACTTTGGATGTTGTTTTTCTTTGTTTACTGGTACACTTCTTTTTACTTGCTGGTGCCAGGAGTTCTTCCTGAGGAGTCTCAATTCCTGGCTTTTGCCCATTGTAGTTCCGTTTTAGGTTGAACAACAACAAAAACAAGTTGCATTTATTTCTTTCAAGCTTAATTTGCCTTAACATTTGATACCTTCCCCCCCCAAACAAACAAACCAAAAACAAAATAAAGGGGGAATTGGCAGTGTGCATGTGTTTTCTCTCAAGGACTTGGGGAAATAATGGGAACAGTAGATGCATAACTTATGTGACGGGCTAGCTGGCAGTGACTTAGCTCAGGGGTTTTGAAGGGGTAAAAGATGATTGGAGGATTTGGGATTCCCTTTCCACACCAATCAGGCCCCAGAGACTCAACCCCCGTGTCCCCCGATTGGCCCCTTGGGTCACCTGGAGGGGAATAAAAGGGGCAGCATGGGCTGACTCAGGAGAGAC
>NW_017729024.1:126535003-126535545 GCF_001723915.1 Gavialis gangeticus
GGGCAGAAGCAGTGCCCCGGAAGAGCCTGAAAGAGCAGGACCTGCAGGCAGCAGTGGGACCCTGAGCAGCGCAGTGTGCAGCCGACAGGAGAGGCTCCCCCTGCTCCAGGAAGGATCTGAGCAGCAACCTGAGGGGTTCCCAGCTCTGCTTCCAGCTCCTCAAATCAGAGGCCAGGCAGCTTGATGTGAGGCCGGGGCTCCAGGAAGGTCAAGACCCCTAGGAGGGTGGAGCAGTGCTACCAGTGGTGGCTATGTGGCAACATTCCTGCCTGTCACATTGGAGATCTGGGTTCAAGTCCCAGATGAGGTGACTTGGGGTGAGTGAGATAACAAGAAGCAAGTCTTGTTGCAGTGGAAAGGGGCCATTGTGTTCCCCCCCACCCAGGTACCAAGGCCCTATATTTCTTTGACATTTTGCATTTTGTGCCTTTTTATATTTCACCAGTCCGTATTGTTTGTTCTGCTGTTTGTGTTTTATATTTTGTTAACCCTGTTTTTTGTTAATGATTGTAAGTGTCTAACCTTTGTTGAATCCTGCCCCC
>NW_017729024.1:126535602-126540179 GCF_001723915.1 Gavialis gangeticus
CTGTTATGTTCCCAGTATTAAAAGGTATATGGTTAAGTCCCCATTGGTGGTCTGGCTCTGCTCTATAGGGGGAGGAGAGTCCCTACACCTCTCACAGTGCTTGTGCACCTGCTTTGATCCCTTCAGTTGGAGAAGGGGTACCTCTTGGGGTACCACCTGGGTTACACTTAGATAGCCTGGAAAAGATTTCTGAGCTCCTACACTCCTGCATTCCAAATTGCACAATTTAAGGGGCTATTCAAAGATAGTTGTGTAATCAGTATGAATATCCAGAGTTGCACCAGTTAATGCCAACAGGTTTTTGAAACATTTTTAGATCTCTTGCATCAGCTGTTCTCTAAGGCTAAGTACAGACCTTCAAAAAGCCTGAATTGATTCAATTATTGCAGGTTAGTCTAACCTGTGTAGATTGAACTGATTTGCAAGTCAATACACGTTCACTTTTGATTCCGGAAATGCAGCCACATGCCTGCGGTGGCTCAGGCTAGAAGCCCGGGGGAGGGGGGCAGTACTAAACTGAGCCCTCCCTTCTCTTTAGCAGCTGCAAGGCTGGAGGGAAGCTGACCTGGAGTGGGGGCATGGCTAGGCTGCTAAATATGATTGGTTTAAACCCCTATCCTGGCCTCCATGGTCTCCAGCTGGGGTGTGCCTGGAGGGAGAGGGGGGAAGCAACCCTTGCCAGATTCTGTACGCCACCCACCCATGCTTACTGCTCCAGTGGCAGGAGCGTGGAGTGTGGCCAGATATGGTAGCCTGAAGGGAAGAGGGGGTTTAATCCTCACTCCCTCCCCTCCAACGTGGGACAGGGGAGGGATGACAATGAAGTGGTCTAGTACAGATGCTCTATGATACTGGTGGTGCTGGGTGCCCTGCAGAGCAGAGGGAACAGGTGTGCCCGGTGGAGGCCTGGCAGGGAGGCAGCGCAGGGTGGGGGTAGCTCTGCCCTGGGGCAGACATTTAGGTCCTGGGGAACAGCGAGCTGCCTGCATAGTCTCAGCATCATGGACACAGCGGCAGGGCCCTAAGATCCTGTCTCATTCATCTCAGCCAAGCATTTACTTTCTCTGCGTTTCAACCCCCAGGCTGAGACTCCGCAGCCCCCAGGGCACCTTACTGTTGGGAGGCAGTGGAGAAACTGGGCTGTTGGCAGTGTCAGCCCATTGCTCTTGTCTGGCCCCACTACAGGCACAGGGTAATGGATCTCCTGTACAGGTGGAGAGTGCTGCATGCCCAGCCCTTTCCGCCTGCTCTTCTTTAGACAGACAGGTCTGCCTTGGGACTGCACTCTCTGCGAGCCAGGGGTAGAAACTGCTACCCAGTGCCTGGACATGTGCTGGCCATGTAGGAGCCAGGCCTCAGCCTCCTCCTGGTGGCCTCTGCAGCCCGTCCTCTGGCCACCTGCCATGCCATATACTCCTGCAGTCTGACCCGGCTCCGCCCCGCATGGCTGAGAGCTCCCTGGGGCCCCAGCTTCTGGGCTGTCCCCACCATCCCATGCAGAGCAGCTGTGGCCCATGAAGACATGTTCCTGGAATGCTGTGCCCCACCTGCCCCAGTGCCGCCCTGCTGGGGCCCCCCAGCCCTGCTGGCAGCAGGGAAGTGGTCCGCTTGGCTTTCTCCACAGCCTGCCCAGTCCTGGTCCCACAGTGGCATCCGGGGCAGCTCTAGGGGATGGAAGCGGGAGGCACATTGCAGCACAGCTGCAGGGCCTGGGGGTGCTCATTTTGTGTCTTGGCTCCGGCGGGGTGGGGTGAGTGAATATCCCCCAGCCCAGCACTGCTTTCTCCCAGGCCTCGCCCCAGTCCCTGCCCGCTGTCTTCTCCCAGCACTGGCCTGGCACCAGCCTCAGCGTTTGGGGGCTCACAGGATCATAGGAGACGGGGGATGGAAAGGACATCAGGGATGGCTGTTGCAGCCCCCATTTCAAGCAGGGCTGCCCCTAGCTACAGTGTCCTGTGCAAGGTGATGTTTGCCCGGGCCGCAGAGCCCTGAAAGGACATAGCTCCTAGCCTGTCCAGGCTCGTGCAGTGTGTTGCTGCCCTCCCAGGGAGCAGGATTCTTCTCATGTTGGGCCTCAGCCTCTCTGGCCACGGCCTGACACACTTGTCCTGTGGCTCCTGGCTGGGTGGGGTTTCCCCTTTGGGACTCAGCTGTAGGGCCAAGCAGCGAGAGGTACATGTCACAGCCAGGGCCACACAGTGGAATAGGGCTCGCCTATGCCCTGGTGCTGTGGGCTTGGCTGGCCCTGGGGCCACAGCTCCCAGTAACTCCTGAGGTCTGCCAGTAGCCATGCTCCTCCACCCCTGCCAGTGGCCCAACCTCCCCTCTGCCCTGCTGCCCGGCCCCAGGTGCCCAGGGCATCTGGGAGCTGCCAGCCACTCCCCAGGGCGCTGTGGTCTTGGCCCTTGCAGCCACCTGCCCTGAGCTGCCTGGGCACATGGTCACTTCCCACCATTGGCTGGAGTGCCTGTCCCATTCCTTTACAGCTTCATTGTCATCCCTCCCCTGTCCTGTGCTGGTGGGAGAGAGGAGGGAGGGGGGATTAAACCTCCCCATTCCCCACCTCAGGCTACTGCATCTGGCCATGCCTCCTGCTCCTGCTGCTGGAACAGCAAGCTGGGGCAGGGTGTTGGGGGGACAAGGAGGGGAGGAAGCCTGGCAAGGGCTGCTATGCCCCCTTGCCAGTCAGACCTAGCTGCACTCCAGAGCAGTTTCTCCCTTCCACTCCCTTCTCAGCTGGCCAGGGTACTCTAGCTAGGGAGAAGAGGGGTGAGGCCAACCCTGCTCCACTAAAACAGGCAGCCTAGCCCAGCCCAGGGCTGAAAAGCATGTTGGGATGCTGGGGGACTGTGTGTTAACTTAAACCAGGAAGGGGTCTGAGACAGAAGCTCTGTAAATGGGTTTGACCTAAGTCAGTTAAGTCTGATGCTACATCCAATGAGGTTTATCTTAGACCAGTTTCATCCGTTTTGAAAGCTGTTTATGTGCACTAAATTTCTATTCTGTTACAGTTTTAAACTGGTTTCTGATAATTTAAACCGGTTTATGTGTAACTTCTGTCCCTAGCCTAAGTGTTGTGGATGAGGAGTATTTTTGCACTTTCCTCTAAAGCTTCTTCCTCTGCTTCTGGCCCTTCAGAGAGGCAGGATACTGGACTAGGTGGATTGCAGGTCAGATCCAACCTGACATCCTTATAGTCATCTCTATAACTGTTTCTGAACCTGTTAGCACTTTGGGCCAGATTTTGTCCCACCTATTATGTACATAAGTGGACTTAAGCACCCAAGTGCAATTCTATTTCATTTTGCTTAAGTAGGTGGGTCCTCTTCATCTTTTAGCTTTTTTGTGACTCATTCTTAAAAATAAGATGATAGTTTGCTGCAAAGTGGATGCCTTAGATTTTCAAGGACCTCAACAAAATTACAAGTAGGTAGCTAAAGCAAGCTTAAAGTAGGACGTTTAAAAGGGTGAAATAGAATTTGGCCTTTTGTGCCTGATACATTGGCAGTACCCAATAAAAAACAACTATATTAAGCTAAACTACTTTGTGAGAATATTTGGCTGATTTAGAAATAGAAGGGGAGTATCTTTCAAATAATGGAAATATAATCCCTTGTGTTATAATCCCATAAATAACTGGGATTGCCCAAGCAAGCAGATGTAACTGAAGCCTAGTTTGAACTGAAGAGTTTTGCTGGTAAAATCACACCAGCTAATCATCTCAGTATAGATGTGGCTTAAATTGGCAAGGAAATGTTCTTTTGCAGGAACAGATATACAGCTCTTGCACACTCTTGTACTGATAGAGTTGCATCTGTAGTGGGGGGTGATTTTGAGGATTAAATGAGGCTTGGGGACTTGTAGAGCTGCCTACAGTGTGCATGGGGCTCCCCAGAATCTCTGCAGTTGTTACTTCAACAGCCCCAGGGACAGGACTTTGGAGGTGAGTCCTCAAAGGGGCATACTCCTAGTTCTCTTGTGCAATGCATTCACTGGGGAAATCCCTTTGTGTGTGGGACTGTGCTTTTCAGACCACTTCGCACCACTCCATCCTTTTTATTCAGTGGAAGGGGATTTTGTGTGTGTGTGTGTGTGTGTGTGTGTGTGTGTGTAGAATCTTATTTCCTATGACTTCGTTTTAAGAATGGGTGAGAAGTAGGATCTTCAAGGAACTGATTCCCTTTTTTACTTGCCAGGGTGCATAAGTTTTCTGTCTGAGAACACTGCAGTAAAAAATCTTACACTAATTGCACTGCCTCTCTCAAGTGGTTGGTAAACTTCTTTTTAGGCTATGGGCTAGAATGAACCAGTTTGGGTCAGAGGTGGGCAGGGAGGCAGGTGCTGGGGCCCAGCTGGTACTTCTGCTTTTCCTTGAGGTGGTATGGAGAGATTGCAGCTGGCAGTTCTCCCCGTAGTGGCAACGGAAAGTGACCGCTGCTGAAGCCCCATGTCTGCGGCGATAGTTTGCCAACCTCTGGCCTAGCATGTCAGAAAGCTGCATTCAGAAAGAGTGAGGTAGCATTTTTTAGACAAGAACTACTTAAACTAGATTAAAAGATATTATTTATTAGAAATAC
>NW_017729024.1:126545179-126547308 GCF_001723915.1 Gavialis gangeticus
TGGCCTAGCATGTCAGAAAGCTGCATTCAGAAAGAGTGAGGTAGCATTTTTTAGACAAGAACTACTTAAACTAGATTAAAAGATATTATTTATTAGAAATACTATATGCAGAAAACATGCTTTAACCTAGCTTAGTCGTAATGAGGGCAGTAGTTGAAATAAGGAGTAAGTGATCTGTCACAAACATTACATTCTGGTCATGGGAAGGAAAGTGGGTCAGTATTGCACAAGCAGATTACCTGTCTAGTCTGATAGCACTAAGGCCCTGATCCTGGAAAGGCTTATTCTCATGCCTAGTTTTATGCATTATAATGCTCACAGTGACTACTCACAGTGTGTAAAGTTTAGCTTATGTGTTGCAATGCTGGGTAATGGTGTAGACTAATTTATAAACAGCTTACCTAATAGGAAGGCCTGCCAGTGAATTAGTAGTTCATGAGATGATGGAGCCAGGAAAAACTTAAATCTGTCCGCTTCTTGTGACGTCTCTGTCTTCTTGTCAAGTCCACAAGTCTGGCATTTTCAGTCTCCTTCCAGGAAATGAATGAGATTCATAGTCCAGAAAAAACTTAGTCATTTCTGTCAGAGAGAAATATTTGTTTTTATTGTATTGTTTTGGACTAAGGGAGGGCTTCAGGTGCAAGTAAGAACAAAAGGATTTATTTAATGATTGAAACAGACTGTTTGGCTGAGATTTTTGTCACTTGAACAAAGTGTTTTGTCTGTAGAATCGAGACAGAGTGCAAAACAAGGGACTGATAGTTTGCCTCTTCCACAGTACTATATTGCATCACCTAAGCCTTTATTAACCAAATGACATGGTATGTAATAGCTGGTAGAAGCTGAAATCTTTCATTCAAATATTGAGAATATTTGTTGCTTGTTAATGAAAAATGTCCTTGAAACAAAAACATTTGCAAAAAGGTGGAGGGGGAGTGAGATTTTTCTGATTGTCCTCCTTTCTTTCACTGAGTGCTGTAGAATAAACGATTCTCAAGTTTTGATATGTTACAGAGCAGCAAAAGGAAAAAGAAATAGGAAAAACAAATAAAAAAGTAGAAGGTAATATAAATAGAAATAGAAGAAGTGGAGGAAACCTTGGACATCATTCTTCCTACTGAATTCAGGAGCAAAAAGGGTGTAATAGAGGGAAACTAAAACTTAAGATGTGAAATGTTTTGAATTGTTTTTAAAGCCTGTAGTAATTTTGTAAAAGATAATAGTTGTGTTTAAAGCTGAAAATGACAGTTTAGTTTTTGTTCATTGGCATTACTGAAATGAAACTTTCACAGAATTTTCCATTCCTGGGAAATCCTGAAGTTTTTGGTGTTGGTCCAAATTGGACCTAAATCAAATATAAAAGAAAAAAAATAAAGAAAATTTCCCATTAAATGCAAACATTCCCTTACCAGTCAGCTTTACTCATTCCATGCATAAGATGAAAAGCTTAAGGAAATTATCACCCAAACTCCAGAGGGGGAGGGCTGTGGGACTCCTGATTCAAAAAGTGGAAATCTGTTTAGTGTTGTGCAGGCCCAGGATACTGGCTGTGATTCTCCTGAATGAAGGTTAGGTTAGACTTGAGCAGCATGCTGGAGAATTTGTTTAATGTTGAGGATATCCTGAAAGGACTTAATGAGATCCCACAAAGTGTGTGTGTACGCACGCATGCACATGTTCATGTGTGTCAGAGGGGGTCGTACTTAAAGTATCTTGGCTTGGGAGAGAATTCCTTCATTCTGGAGACAGTTGCATAGGACCTGTGGAAGGTGTGATGATCAGTGGACTTGATGGAAATCTCAGTCTGGGCAAGACTGATCTGCTTTTGACCACTAGGGTTGCCGTATGTCTGGGTTTTCCCAGACAAGGCCTCTCTTTTCAGATCATCTGATCTTGG
Source organism: Gavialis gangeticus (assembly GCF_001723915.1). Taxonomy (NCBI): domain Eukaryota; kingdom Metazoa; phylum Chordata; order Crocodylia; family Gavialidae; genus Gavialis; species Gavialis gangeticus. Next base: position 126,547,077 of record NW_017729024.1, read on the forward strand.
TCCGGGTTTTTTTTTTTTTTTTAATAATACGATCAGATGTCTGGGATTTTAGTCAGCTCAGCTTCAAAGTTTTCCTGGCACTTCCCATGTTGCCCTAGCAAGGAGCTTGCTTGGGGCTTGCAGCAGGGTGATTGGAGGCAGGGTGCGCACACACATGGTGGGCATGTAGCCAGGCAGGGAGTGGGAGCAACCTGGCAGCTGGATAGAGGTAAGTCTGTGGGGGGGGGAGAGG
>NW_017729024.1:126547865-126550495 GCF_001723915.1 Gavialis gangeticus
CCCCTGCCATTAGACAGGTGTCCTCTTTTTTTGGAACTGGAAAATACAGTACCCTATTGACCGCTGAACAGTCAGAGTTTGGCTGTTGGTATGGAATTGATGTGTCAGGTTTTGTAGCTTGTTGGAAACCATGAAAATCAGGGGTTATCTGTTTGAAACTTTGCCAGTAACTACAGAGCAGTGTCTATTTAGGCTTGCTAGATTTGAATCCAATATAAATAGACTAGATGTAGCTGTAGCCATTCTCAAGCCCCTTCCCCTCAAGATATAACATTTGATTTATGTCGACTTTTGGGTGCTCCACATTTTCAGATCCAGGATGTCTCAAGCTGGCCATTCAAAAACTGGGGGACCCAAAGGCATGGGCACATTTGAGAAGTCAGCTTTCTCTTTCTTGCTCACTTTCTAACACACTCTCTCTCTCTCTCTCTCTCTCTCTCTCTCTCTCAGTATTTGTTTTCTTTCCATAGTGTACCAAGTTCAACCATAAAGTTTTATTAATGTTCAGGCAGTCAAACAGTTTGATTAACATGATTTTAAAAATAGGGATTAGTTGGAGAATAATAAGATGGGTAAGGAGTTAGGTAATGGGGGACAATGGGCAATGGATAGAACTAAAAGGGAAGTATCAGACTGTAAGGGTGCTCCTGGTGCAAGTCCTCAAGGATCAGTCTTTTTGGGTCTGATCTTTTTAATACTTTCATTATGGTAATTGTGTTGGTGCAAGAAGGCAGAGTGTGCTGAAAATATTTGCTGAGGGCAAAAAGTTAGGAGGCATTATCAATTAAGGAAGAGAACTCAGAGAGAATTCAGTGACCTTGAGGACTGTAGTAATAGAAATAGAATGAAATTCAATAACAAAATGCAAGGTCATGCCCTTGGGGACTAACAAAAATTTCTGTTGTAAGCTGGGAGCTCATCTATTGGGAATGACTGTGAATGACTAGGTGTACTAGTTCATCACAATAGGAACAGGGGTACAAAATGACTACAGAGACGGTGAGAGGAATGGAGATCTCATTGTACTAAAGGGGCATAAAGATTCTTGACAGGTTTCTTTGGTTAGCAAAACAAAAGCTGAGATTGCTTTTGATTTCTGCTTATAAATTCACTAGAAGAGTAAACACTAATGAGTCAGAAGATGCAGTTAAGATACCCATTTGTTTTTGTGCCATTGTCATGTATCATTTGGCCATAAATACATTTATATTGGAAATTAGAAGAAAGTTCCTAAACTTTAAAACAGTGAAGTTCTGGAACAACCTCCCAATAGGAGTCAGTGGGGCAAAAAAAACAAACTACTTTTAAGATACAGCGTAATGCATTTATGAAAGGGGATATACATTGTGGTGCTTGAAATAGCGATGTGAGACATTTTTGTATGTGTTCAAGGTAAAAATACCATATTTTTTTGCATGCAAGTAACACCTCTTCGGCTAAATAAGGCATCCAGTTTGTTTTTGAAAGGCAGAATGAAGAAAAAAAGATCTTCCCTTGAAAATACTGGTAAGTGTAATATTATTCCAGGGAAGATGGGCATCTGCTGTTGAGGTGGGGAGAGAGCAAAACATTGTGGGTGCTCTGTTAACTTCTTAGCTATTGTATACAAGAAAATAATGCAAGCTGTCATGAAGTCTATGGTAAATTAATTTTAAAAGGTCACTTTAGGACTCTTTTTTTTAATATTGTAGAGTATTAATTTACCTTTTATGTGAGTTTCATTTCTAAAGCTAGATGCTAATATTTTTGTAAAATGATTTGGGTTGAATTTATTTTAAGGTTTGGACTAGAAGCAAAACTCTTTTGTAGCACTATGAATGTTCAAAGAGTACTACTGAAGCAAGTGTTTGAATATGCAAGGTTTAGCAAATGACTTATGTTAAAGTCATAGAAGTTTTGTGCTGCACACGGGAAGTCTTAATCTTATCTTGCTAAATGCAAGTTTTATCTGGCTATTTTACAGTGGTATCATATGTTTCAAAACACAGCATGAGGCCAAGGAGAAAGTTCTGATCAGTCAGAGAAAAAATAAAGTTTGCCTTTTGTTTCTATATTTTTAATCTTGATGTTTGGATTATTGTTAGTATATGGTCACATGCTTATCAGGTTAATACCAACTGATAACTTTGCACATGCTTACTCCAATTACAGAAGGTACCTGTTCCTCCATATATGAACACAAATGTTTTCTTTAGAAACAAAAGCCTGGATCCTTCCTTACTGTTGTTGGTTTCAGTGGTTGCTACTGAGGAACTGGCCTCTTGCTACAGTTCTTAAGATGGAAAATGTCTGTCATATCACTAAGCATCTCCCTGCAAGCACAGGATAGACTCACTGGTAGTCCCCAGATATTAAACTGATCTTAAGTTGTGGTTAAAGTTTAAAGTGTGGCTATCTGTTTTGCACAGCCATGTACAATAATGCCTAATCATAACTTTCCACAAGCGTGTTGCCTGTGTTAGGGTAATTATTTAAGGGAAGATTATCCAAACCAAGTGCAATGAAACAATGGGAAACTCATCAACATATCTTTTATTATACAAAGAATGGTTAATTTTTGTAACTCTTAACTATAACTAAACTGAACTGGATGTATGCTGCACCCCTTCAAGTGCATAAGTCTGCTGTGG
>NW_017729024.1:126555495-126568787 GCF_001723915.1 Gavialis gangeticus
GGTCAGTAAGGCTAACCACACCTTGTTGAGCATCTACAGATGCATTGCAAGCAGGTCCAGGGAGGTGATCCTTCCCCTCTATGCGGCACTGGTCAGGCCACAGCTGGAGTACTGCATCCAGTTCTGGGTGCTGCACTTCAGGGAGGTTGTGGCTAACCTTGAGAGGGTCCAGAAGAGGGCCACTTGCATGGTCAAGGGGCAGCAGGGCAGGCCCTACGAGGAGAGGCTAAAGGGCCTGAACCTATTCAGCCTCCACAAGAGAAGGCTGAGAGGGGATCTGGTGGCTGTTTACAAACTCACTGGGGGGACCAGCAAGAATTGTCCAGAGCACCACCTGGGGTTACTAGGAGTAACTTTGTTCCCCCAGGCACCACCTGGGGTTACTAGGAATAACAGCCACTTGTTAGAGGGAAGGTTCAGCCTGGACATTAGGAGACATTACTTTACAGTTAGGGCTGCCAGGTGCTGGAATGGGCTCCCAAGTGAAGTGGTACTCTCTCCTACCTTGGGGGTCTTCAAGAGAAGGCTGGACACATATTTGGCTGGGTTGATATGACCACGGCACTCCTTCCTGCCTGGGGCAGAGGGTCAGACCTGATGATCTGTTTAGGTCCCTGCTGACCCTAAGCACTATGAAACTATGAGATATAACTAGCAAGTTTTTCACCTATGATAGAGATGCCAGAGAGTGGACAGAGAGAGAGAGAGAGTGTGTGTGTGTGTGTGGGGCGGGGTGGGGGGTCAGACTTATTGCCATTATAATGTCTCCTTTAAATTGGTGCCTGGGGCTGGTGCTCTGCTTGCCTATCCTCAGTTTATGCTACTGAGTGCTGGACCTAGAAAAGGCTGTGCACTTACCTAGAGTATACACTCATCTGAACCTAATACAAACAGTGCTCATTTAGTATTGTCAGTACTGAGGTATTGGCAGCTTTCAAACTGACTAGTTACCCTCATTTTCAAGGGTTCTAAGACTTAGCTTTGTGGCTGCTATTAGGAGCCTGGAAAAGGATAGGGGTTTGGGGGCTGTTAATACCACAGCACTCAGTGTGGTGTACTGAATGAGCATTGTTTACAAGGCTGTCAGTGCTATGGTATTAGCAGTTCCCAAACTGACTATCTCCTGTCCTTTACAAGATCTCTATAAACAGTCCTCTGATAGCTGCTACCCTTGGTGCAGCCAAAGCCAGCACAGATTAGTTAAAGTAGGCAGTTATGCAGTTAATTAGATTGCAACTAAGTTACAAAGGAGATAGTGGAGATGAAAAGTGCTGCATTATTAGTAATAGGCAACAAACTGGGACTGGCATTTTTGTTATGTAGAGATGTGAATTATAGACTTATATGGCAGGTACATAAGTTAAATAAATTGCGGTCCCCCTCACTCTTCTTTTTTGTCACAGGTCTGCAAAACTCTCAAACCTTAAGCAGAAGGCAGGGCAGGATGGCACCTTTATAATAGCAGTCCTCATATACACTAACTAAAACTTTAGCTTAATCACCAAGGCATGAATAATTCCAGCCTTATTCAGCAAAGCACGTATGCCTATGGTTAAGTGCATGACTTTGCATGACTTTAATGGACTATACAGATGCTTCAGATTAAGCATGTGTTTAAGTGTTTTGCAGAATCAAGGCCTACTTCTGTCACCTCATTACATACATTTGTAAGAATATAACTTTGTACTATTAATGTTTAATGTTAGTAACTGAAATGCAGAAATCCCCAATGTTTCCAAAAAATTGACATGTGTAATATATTTAGGTGTTTGAGAGTAAAACATGAATTCTCTTTCTGTTCCTGCCTGATGTTCTTTTGAGTTTAGAAAGTCTAGTGCTGTAGACACTCTGATCCTTTTTGCTAGAAACTAAGCAGGAAGGAACCAAGGAACAAATAAGGAAATGCTCATTTTGCCCATAATTTTGGGTCAAGTTGAAGTGTTGTAGGAGCAAGCACATTGTCATATTTCCTAGTGTAGCATGATGCTGCTGCCAGAAAACGTTGTGGTGCTTTGTCATTTAAAACTCTGTGTCTTAGTAAGCACTATAAAGTATAATAGTAATGACTGGTACTGGGACCCTCTACACAACATGGTAGTGCCCCAGTGAGGCCACCTCCACCCCTACAGCCTCAGCCAGTCCACCACTTTAAATGACAACAGGTAATAATTTAATAAGCAGTACAGTAGCACCAGCAGCATCTCAGGAAGCCAAACTGTCACAGAGCCTTTCTTTCTTTTCCTGCAGGAGCTTCTTCTCCAGCAGCTGCCAGAGAAGTCTCCCTGCCAGCCCCAGCCCTGGGGCTTAGATGTGCCTACTCAGGGCCCTGTGTCCTTCCAGTCAGGTGCTAGGGGTGTTGGTCTAAGGCCATAGCACTGGCAGACAAGGTCCTTTCCTTTGGGTCAATCTAATCTGGTATGTTTTAGCAGACCAACTGAATAGTTACAGAAATATGTGTTGGCAAGCTTTTGGGTTGAAAAACCCTTTGTCAGGATGAGGAAGCACCTACAGTTGGTGTGTCTGCTGGTCCTGGATGAAAGGAATAGTAAAGAAGCCAGAGGCTGGCATGCAATTCTGGTAAGAATGCCAGTCAGTGGAAATGAAAATGGAGTCATCAGGGGGTGAGGGACAGGCTGGGGTGGGAGGGAAAGGGGGATGTAGCAGTGCAGGTAAAAGTGCAGAGGTACCTGGGGAGTCAGATGTCTGGCAGGTTGTAGTGTGTCATAAATCCATATATTAAGTCCATGAGTTTCTGTACCTAGGAGGCTGATGGAGTGAAGTTCCTAGGCCTGGCTCTGAAAAGTGGTTTGTAAATTCAAATGGGCACTGAACCTTGCTAACCTAACCTCATCACCAGAACTGAAGCCAACTTCCTACAGCTCAAAACACAAAACCTGCCAACGATCTCCAGTACCCCCACAAACTGCACACCAGAATCTATCAAAGACAAGAATACCCATCTTCCTGTGGGGACATTCCTCACAAAAAACCTACTCTGTTTCCAGTCTCTCAGGCCTGATCCTGAGAGGAAATTTATAAACCACCTTTCACAGCCGGGCCGATGAACTTCACTTCATCAGCCTCCTAGGTACAGAAAGCTGAGCTGAGCTCACCTGGAGCCTCACAGCTCCACTGCAACCAGTGAGCCTCTGGCCTGTCAAAGACACGATGGGTCTGGGCTTTCCCCAGTCAGGCCTGTGTGTGTGCGTGTGGTAGCTAGAGGTTATGGCGCCTCCTACCCACCTTTCACCAGGGGAATCCTCAGTCCTGACATTTCCTGGGGCTGCTGTGCTCCTAGCAGTTCCACCAGGCCTCCCTGACCCTGGCAGAGTGCAGTTTTAGTGGTCCTGCCCAGGACCTGGGGTCTTCTCTTTCCCCATAGCCCCGGGCCATACCTCCAAGTATGTTCTGGCACGGAAGCTCAGCAGGGACATGTTCTTCCCTTGCTGGCTGGTGATGCAATGAGTGCCCCTTCCAGATAAGAGTGGGCCATTAACTGATTTTAAAAAATGAAAAAAGGAAATAGGTGTGGACAGAGTGAGGAGGGTGGCATTCACTCCGTCTGTACCTGGAGCTTGGGGAACCCCGGCAGCAGGAGGTTCACCTTCAAGAACCCCAGCTGCTTCACCAAACCAGGATCCAAGCAGGTGCAGTGGGCTGTCACAACAACCCACTGATGCTGGACACCGTCTCACTTGGAACACTGGTCGGTGGACAGGACAGGTGCTTGTGGGCAGCTGTGGCCAGATCTAGCCACATCTGGCTGCGGCTTGCCCAGTAGGCCAAGGGGTTGCACAGCAGTGCCTCCACATCCTTGGCAAGATTGGCAGCCATGAAGGCCTGCGCACTGTCTGCCTGATGGTAGAGTCTGGTGGCTCTGGACCCCACCATAGAAGCCATGCCCTTGGCCCACATTGGCAGCTCCTGAGGTGGAGGAGGAGATTGGCTGGTGGATGGCATGGTAGCATGGGACAGTGGATTCCCTGCTTCCATGTCCCACCTCCTCCACTGTTCTGCTTCCCGGACTCTCTTCACCAGCACCTTCATCCACTGATTCAGGGTTTGGCTGCTGCATATGCTGCCCTTAGCTCTCGGGTCGTACATGGCAGCCAGCACATGGACTGTACTGGCCTGCAAGGGATTAAGCCATTTCCTGATGCCGTCCTTCAGCCACCTCACCAGTGCCTGCGCATCTGGTGACAGCGGTTTGCCCCAGCCAGGAACATTGATCCCCTGGAAGCTCTCTATTTGGCTTTGAAGTTTCCTTACTACAGGGATCACCTGGCTAAGGAGGGCATTGGCAGTGCTGAGGGTCTCAGTGGCCTCGAGGAAGGTCACTGAGGACCACCGAGATTTGGGAGATGGCATCCCACTCAGCTCTGTTCAGGGGCTCACTGATCCCAATCTCCCCGAGCAAGGCCATCTCATGGATGGCCTTCTGTTGCTCCACCAGCCTCTTGAGCATCAGGTATGTGGAGTTCCACTGAGGCTGCACATCCTGTATGATTTTGTGCTGCAGGATGTTCTGCTCTACTTATTTGTCTTGTAGCATTTTGTTCCCCTCGATGCTCTGGTGGAAGTAGTCTGCCACCTTCCTGCCTTGTGTAGCTCCTCCCTCAAGTACTCCCTGCATGCCTTGTATAGGGAGGATACCACTGTCTTGCTGAAGGTGTTGCATGTGGGCACTTGGTAGGATGGGGCCAGGAGCGCCATGAGCCACCTGAACCCTGGCCGCTCAACTAAGGAGAAAGGCTGGCCATCAACAGCAAGCATCTCCCCAATGCTCTGGGTGATCTTCATGCCCTTTGTTACCAGATTTGTCCATCACTTTGGGGTGTGCTAATTTATTACAGATACGTTTCTAGGGACTTTGTAATTCTGTCAATGTGCTGCTTGTGTTACTTGTGTTTCTATATGGAGCTGTATATCTCCCTTCTGCAAGTCCTCACCCCCAGTGGAGCTATCTTGCAGGACTCAGTTTCAATGGGACTGGGTTCCCCCAGTTACCAAATCAGTCATACACACAAACACACACAGAGTAATGTGACATGCCTGACCCGGCCGGGTTGATCAGCATGGACAGGCTGACACCCTCATATGGCAAGAATCAGTTCATCAGAGCAGCAATAAACTTCAGTCAGATACAAGCACATAGGTAAACAGAATACCTCTGAATCCAGCTGGGTGTCCATCTGACACCCTCATGGGCCAGCATTCAGTTCATTAGGGCATATCTGAGCCAAACTGGGTCAATCAGCCTGTACAAGCTGATCCCCTTATGTGTTTCAAACTCAGCATGTCCCTATCTTTAGCCTTTTGATGAGCAGACCCCACAGTGTTTCTGGGCTTCACAGGGATCTTTAGCGTAGGTAAAAAGTGTTGCTGCAGAGCAAGTGGGGAAGGAGAAGTAGAGAAGGAAAAATGTACCCAGTTACTACCAGTCTGACTATAAAAGTTATTTATTGCTAAGTATATGAAATATATAATGGTACTAATAGTAATAGACATGCAAAGGAAAACAAACACAAACAATTACAATACTACCCTGGTTTCACTAAGTATTTGGGGAAACAGCTTAATCTTAACTAATACAGTTCAGGTTCAGAAATTTATGTCTAGAGAGAAAAGAGAAAAGAGAGAGAGAGAGTGCGAGAGCTGGGATCTCACCAGTCTAAGGCACTCAGGTTTCAATGCTGACAGGTAAAGTTCTTAGCACAATCCTTGAAGGGAGATTATCTGTTTTTTCCAGCTTCTCAAGAACAACAGTGGATGGTGTCAGAGAGACTTCTTCTCTTGAAGCACACACACACTTTGATGCTTTTTTTACAGATTTTTATACCTTCAGTTCAGCTTCTTCAAAGCATTCTTAATAGTGTAAATAATTGTCTTTTGTATTGACAAGGGGTTATCTGGTTTGGAATATCTCAAGGAACTGATTGATAACCAGGAAAAACATAAGGTTAAGGAGTAACCAAACACTTAGGAGCCAGCTTGAAATTCCTATGGATAGCAGATATACTGGATGTGATACCTCATTGTTTCTTCAGAAACAATAGATAGCTTGCAGCATTAGCGTTTTGGATTTTTATCTGATGTGAACAAACCTCAGCTTAGCATGACTTTTCCAGGTCTTACTGTAGTCTTTTAACAGACTTAAGGCAATTATTGGAGTGTTCATAACCTTTTGTGGGGAGGACTTCCACCAGTCGTCCCGGGAAAAGTATGACAATACTTGTGGTCAGGGCTTCAACGGGCTGGACGCTGTGATGAACCCTTTACCATTGTTCAAATGTTGCCCATACCCCCTCTGACTTGGGCTTTTTGCCTCAGCATTCCCTAACCCAGCAACCGAGTTTTAGTCAATCAAGTTTAAATAGGCCTCCCATAGTGGGACTGGGGAATGTATGGCCTGAGATGCCTATTAAACTTTTACTTCTGCTTAGAGGTGTGTGTGTGGGGTGGGGGGGGAAGTCCGTTGTAAATTCAGATTAGAATTCATCTGATAAATGCTGAGCCGGGTGTGTGTTAATGTGGGTTGATTAGCTTTTGGAGCACAGATTCCCCATCATGCAGTGCTCCCCTGCTTATCTGATCCCAGAATTCACTGCAGTCTTTGCTTTGGGTTTTCTGTTCTCTGTTTCCCATGTAAGTAAATGGTCATCTGGTTCCATTTTGGATCCAAATGAGACCTAGGGCAGTTGCTCCCTTATCTGGAGGGCTTTAGGTACGTCTCCCACTGCATCTTAATCAGTTTTGTTTAGGTGGTGGTGGTGGGGGGGGAATTCTTTGCGAGTCAGACAGGCTGCATCCTGTGCCAGGATTCCCCAAGAACACAGAGCTGAGAGGTAACACCTTGCAATGCACCCCACTTTCTGTCCTCCTTTCCCCCACTGTTTCAGGGTGGCCTGCCATTGCTTTGGGAGGATGGGGGCTTCAGATCGAGAGGGGGACTTCCCTTTGGGCAGACTCCCACTGGTGCCAGGCTGAGGAGGAGCAAGGGCTAGGGGGTGTTGCTGTGGAGATGCATCAGCATCCCCATGGTGCACATTTGTTTTGTTCCCTTGCCCCAGCTGGTTTTAGCTTGGCAGTGCAGGCAGATAGCATATGTGGGATCATCTGCAAGCTCAGAATGATCCCAGACCACACTACCTGCTCACTTCTGGGGTGTGGGTGCATGTGTGGATGCTGCATTTTCCCCCTTCTCAGCAGGCAGAGGCACAGCAGCAGGAGGAGCGGAGTCAGCTGAGCTGCTTGCCTCTGCAGCCTCTACTTCAGCCTCCTCTGAAGTGTCTTCTGGGGAAGGGGACCTGGCTCTAGGAGAAACTTGAAGGTGTGGAGCACAAACTGAGCTGATTTCCCCCTCCTTCCCCAGAATTTCCCTTGCTAGGGTACTTAGATCCAGATCCAGCTCCAGCTCTTCCTCTGGCACTGGAAGGCTCAGCATGGGAAATGAAATGGGGGTGGAGGAGACTTGTTCTGGTGCTGCTGCTTGTTGTGGTGGGGGGAGGCGGTTATGGCTGGTGTTCTTGGAGGGGATGCAGTCTCAGGCACAGATAGTGGCACTGGTACTGGTCCCCTCTCCTTGCTGCTTGTGGAAGCCTCAACCCTGCTAGTTGGAGGAAAGAGGCTGCATCTCAGTTTTTTGGTGGGGGGGAACTTGCACCTCTCCCTCTACCCCAGGGGCAGGCAATTTTTTCAGGCGGAGGGCCACTTACCAAGTTTTGGCAAGCTGTTGAGGGCCGCATTTTCCTTTCTGGTTCAGGGAAGCAGGAACAGCTCAATGGTCCCAGGTCAGAAGCCTCTGCTAGGTCTTGCTGCTGGGTCCTGCCACCAGGACACTAATCACAGTCATTGGCCAGCTACACAGGGCAATATGAGAGCAGTCCTTTCCCCCCCTCTTCTCCCCTATTCCCCCTCCCTCTCTTTACTTTCTGTTTCCCTGCAGGCAAGTCCAGCTTGATCTTCAAAACTCAAAATGTTTTGAAACTTTTGAAATGTTTCAACTGCCCTCATTTCGTTTCAAGGCTGTTTCAAAGCACTCGTTTCATTTAGATTTCACTGTTTCAAGCTCAAAATGAGTCAAAACAGCATTGAAATGAAACAGGCAGTGAAATTTCGCAAAGCCTTAGTAAGTATATTGAACTCTTGCATAGAAGAAGAGAATGCAGATGTTTAAGTACAGACGTTCAGAAAGCTTGTGGCAAAAGTGCTTTAACTATGGCACTTTATTTAAAGCACTGTAAGTTAAAGTGGGAGAGAACTGAGCAGACTTGCGTTGTTTTGTTGGAGAGGGCTTGAAGCCTGCCTGCACTGGCTGAGGCCAGAAGGCTTGGGGCTCTCCTGCACACCTCTCAGGAGGCTCCAGAGCTGCCCCTTTTCCCAGCCCTGCCCCCTCCCTGCCCCCCCCCACCAGCTGGTGGCTGTCAGCAGTGTCTGGGGGGAAGGGAGCCCATGTGCTATGTGGAACCCCTGCAGATTGCTGGGTTGGGCCTGGGGGAGGGAGGGCGTAGGCTGGTTCTGTGTGGTATGGTTTTCCTCCCACTCCCCCTGCCCCAGCCTCTTGACAGCTGCAGCCAGGAGCTGCAGCATGGGGCTGCCTGGCCCAGATTTTTGCTGTGCTGGGAACTGGGGGTGGGGGAAGAGAGCCTCTGTACCATGTGGACCCAGCCCAGCTTGCCCAAGACTCAACTTATCAACTGGGGGGACAGAGAAGTGGGGCTGCACAGCACAGGGTCTCTCTTCCACCCCTAGCGTCCCCTCTCCCCCCACAGTTCCTGGCATGGTGAAAAGCTGGGCCAGCCAGAATTTTCCTGGCTGCCCCTGTCAAGAGGCTGGGGCGGGGGTCAGGGGAAGAGAGCCCTCCTGCCATGCAGCTCCCCCAGATTGCTGGGTTGAGTATGGGGGAGGGGGGCAGGCTGGGTCCCTGTGATGGGTGGGAGCTCCCTTTCCCCCCTGCCCCAGCCTCTTGACAGCTGCAGCCAGGAACTGAAGCATGGAGCTTCCTGACCTAGCTTTTTGCTGTGCCAGAACTGGAGGTTGGGGAAGGGAGCCCCTGTGCTGTGTGGGCCCCACCCCCCAGATTGCTGGCTGGGGAGGGGGGAGAGAGGGAGCCCCTGTGCTGTGCAGACCTGGCTTAGCTTCCCTCCCTCACCTCAAGACCCACCCCAGCAATTGGAGGGGGGTCACAAGGTACAGGGCTCCCTCCCCCCCACCCCCCAGCTGTGCAGAGAGGAAACAGCCCGAGTCCAGGGATGGAGTCGGGCTGGTGCTCACTGGGAGCCGATAAGCACTGACTGAGGCTAACAAGCTGCCCAGCCAGAGGCCCTTGGAATGCTAGGAGAATGCACCTTACCTTGAATCACAATGGGATGTGGTACAGATGTTCAATAAAGTACTTTAACCTAAAGTGCTTTGGTCTGATACCGCATCCATCCAGGGTTAACTTGAAAAGTGGGATCCACCATTTTTAGTGCTTTATGTGCCATGCACCTCTGTTCTTTTACAGCTGTAAAGTACTTTTTGTGCGCTTAACTCACGGTAAGTATAATGTCTATACCTAACCACAGTGTTAAAACACTGGATGATTGAAGGTATGATTCTGGATAGATAACTCCTGCTGAAGTGAGTGGGAGCTTGGGATGTGCAAGGAATGTACATTGGGTTCCCAGATGTAATTAGATGTTGCCATTTATCTTACTGAGTTCACTGATTACTTTCAAAGACACTTCTGTCCTGCTAGAATAGCTTCAGTGGCTTTTCTTCCACACATTTACCTGGGTGACTCACAGTTTGTTAGCAGAAGTTAAACATGCAGCTCTGCTGCATTTTACTGGCATAAACAATGTCTTAAGAACAATGAAGATTTCTCATTTAGGGTGTGAATACATTACCGCTTTGCAATTAAACTGCAGGTGAGATATTTTTAAATAAAAAATTTCTGAAAGTCATTTGCTGGAATGTATGTTTTAATTGTATGTAGCTGCATAGTGGGCATGTATTTAGTTAAATTTTACAGATAAAGGGTTTTTCCAATTCAGCAAATTTAGCTGTTTGTATAAGAGAGCACTGTTAATTATAGGTTTCAAATATTATAGCATGGTGACATAATTGGTATCTGTATTATAGCTGACATACTGATATGTTTGTCACAAAGCCCCCATTTATGGCTGTCATGCCTGGAATCAGTTTGTATATTGAAAAAATACCCTACCATGTGAAGCATAAATACTGGGATGTAATCCAGAAGATTTGACCTAGTTTTCTTAGAATTAAGTGCCTATGAGTGTTTTGATTATAGTTTAAACTCAAAACTGAAAAAACCAAATTGGTTACCATTACATGTTCAGAGTAAAAGCTATTGCTAGTAAAGGTCAACAAGAGATTTCTCCCTACACACGCAGATGCTTACGTTCATTATGGAATTTCTTACCTTTTTTTGAAGTGTTCTTGCTTAGGTACCCTTGCATGAGGTGGTTTTTGGGTCAGAATTTTCAAAAGTGGCTAATGATTTTTTGGGTACCTCAGTTTTTAATTCTTAGTTTGAGATTTCCAAAAAGGGACAAAATGTTGAGCGTTTACCCTATAAAAAAAACCAAAAACCCAGGCCCCTTTAAAGTGTCTTACACTAGGAAACCAAAATGAGGTACCCCAAATCTCTAACCACTTCGAAAATAGGAACTATGAAAGCGTACATGTAAGCAACATGCTATTTCTATTATTTTTCATTGCAGAAAAGTGTAGTTAGAGGACCAACAGGCATTTCCATGCTTAATGATTTGTTCCCAGAGCTCTGGCTGCAGCACTTTTATGAAATATCAGACCTGGAAGAGAATTTTGAACATTGACAAATAAATGAATTCATTAATGATCATGCTCCATGCTCTGTTTTGCTGCTAAAAGCTTATACAGAGAAACATGGCTGCAGTTGCATGTTATGTAGGCATTATGCCATGATTCAATTTGTAAAGCTGTGTGCTGTGGCATTCCTAGACAGGCCTGCCTTGGCACAATTTTTGGTGTCCTTGTTCACATGCCAGTGCATTCAGTGCTCATTCCAGCTGTCTTGGCCAAATCTTTTTTTTTTTCTTGTGATATGCAAATTAGAATTTGGGAAACGCTTTTTCTATTCTTTTTTGCTGTTTGTCAGTAATTAGAAGCTGTTAGAAATTGGCTGAGTGCTCATCTAATTTTTAGAGTTTGCAAATGAAGTCTTCAAGTCTGGAATGGCTCGATTCTCAGGATTTGACATTTTTTACACACTAGATTCATTCTAAGCTGGGTCCCGTCACCTTTACTCTCAGCAAGTGGTACAATACTTTACATAGTAAGTAGTCTCATTGATTTCAGTAGTAGTACTCAGTTTGAATAAGGGACTGTTCACTGTGCTGAAGGCTGAATTTGGCTCAGACTCAACTTTGAGCCACTGCAGTTGTTTGTTACTACAATGGTAGTTTTTGTTGATTCAACAGAGTTTCTGAATAAGATGATTATTTGCCCTTTTGACCAGCTACCTGATCTCCCTTTAGAGACATCTTTCTGTTAGTCTGTTTGAATATAGTAAACATTGTTGGGAGCAGTAAATGTTACCGTTCTTGCTGCTATTTGTGAATGGATTATTTAAAAACACAAACACATCAAGGAGCCCAGTTTTCCTTTATTATTGGTGGAATGTGAAATTTGCAGTAACACATTCTGAATTACTTTGGACACTGGGCAGAGAAATAGATATACTCAATCAGATAGTGTTTAAATTCAGTTTTTAAATCAGTGGAGCCAAAAATGAGATTTCCTGCAGACTCTAAAGGTGGTTGTTCTATAGAGTAACTGATTTGAAATGTCAACCAGATAATAGTTTTTAGATTTCATTTATGTCCATGATAAAATATTAATGCATGGAAACGTTAAGCTGCAGCTGAGCTTCTTTCCCCTGCCCTCAAACCCAAGTTTTGTCTTTTATGAAGGGTGAAGGCAGTCAGCTTTGCATGACTGTCTAACTTGTTTACTGTTGTCTTTTAAGTTTCACCTCTCTTTGACCTTGATGTTCACATGTTAAAAAGCTGAGAACAAACAGGCAGGTGAGAGCATTAAAATAGGCAGGTGAAGACACCTCATTTAAAAAAAGAAGCAAAACAGGTGCATCCTGCCTGTCTATTAGTTAATGGTTCATTAGGCATCTTTTGCTGCATCATTAGGCATCTTTTGCTGTGCTTATCAACAGCTTACCAAGGTACATTACACACTTTTCAGGGAAACTGCTTTTTTTCTTTATAGTACTGTGGTGCTTAGAAGCCACAGTCAGAATTTCAGACACGTGTGTTGGGTGCTGTACATGAAAAGAGAAGGGAGATGTTGGAAACACTGGTTCAAAGCATTTTCTTTAACCCTGGGAATAAAAAGCATGTTTAGACACACTCTTTCAAATCTTTAAAAAAATGCAGGGAGTGATGCATCTAAATATCTCTGTAGATATGGATCTGTTTCAGGGGCGGGCAATTATTTCAGGTGGAGGGCTGCTTACCCAGTTTTGGCAAGCTGTCGAAGGCAGCATGGGTAGCTCCGCCCCTTGACAGGTGTCCTACCCCCTGGTCACCATCTTGGGACCAATGTCCCAGGGCCAGCACCGGTGGGGCGCAAAGCTGGGCACAGGCTGGCAGGGGTTTGTGGAGCCTGGCTGGGCTGCACCAGCAGGGAGAGGGGGCAGCTGGCCCGGCTCCATAGAGCCCCTACCGGCTGGGACCCCATGCTCCTGCCACCCTGCTCTGGGCCCTGCTGGTACCAGCAGCTGCGGCCCCCCCACTTGCGGCGCCGGGCAGTGTTGGCTGCTGCTGGCTGCCTGGAGCTCGTGCTAGGCAGCCCACAGGCGGTGGTGGCAAAAACTGCCTGGTGCGGCAAGCGAGGGGGGCCGCAGCTGCTGTCATCACACTCAGCCCTGACAGGCGAGCCCGGAGCTGGTGCAGGGCCCAGGCTGGCAGCAGGGCTGGGTTACAAGGTTGTGCTTAGTGCAGGGGGAAAAACGGCTCCTTGCCCGCCCCGTGCCCGACATCCCATGCTGTAGCCCCAGGTGGGCTGCTCTAGCCGCTCGCAGCCTGCTTGGGGCTGCCTGTTCCTGCTCCAGACAGCCCCGTGCAGGCTGTGAGTGGCTGCAGTACAGGGCACCAGCCATGGGGCAGGAGAGGGGTGTTTTACCTCCGCCTGTGCTCAGCTTTTCCCCAGGCCACTTTTCTCCAGGCTCCTTCCCCACCCAGGGTCCTCCCCTGCCCTCCCCCCCTCCCTTCCCCCTTACCTGAGCTTCC
>NW_017729024.1:126568932-126574388 GCF_001723915.1 Gavialis gangeticus
TGGGGGTGGGGCTGGATGGGCCCTGCTGTTGTGGGAGCCCGCTGGGCTTCCCCTGAGTCCTACTGCCCTTGGTTCCTGTCATTTTTGACAGGAACCAAGGGCAGATGAATATTAATTTTCTAAATTTTTTAGGGGCCCTGCAGGCCAGATAGAATGGCTTCTTGGGCCAGATCCGGCCCGTGGGCCTTAGTTTGCCTACCCCGATCTATTTCCAATAAAAGACAAAATGCTAGTGGCAATTAAATCACCCTTAGGAAGTCTGAAAATTATTACTCTGCTGGAAAGAGGAATTATTAGACATTTCTTCAGAAGCCTATGAGAATACTGAAATAACTGCTACATTTTAAAGGCAATACTTTCTTTCGTGTTTGCAAAATCCATAAAAAAGCTTTGTGACTCTTTACTAACAAATAAAACTCTTTTTTTTTCTTTTTTTTTTTAGAGCCTAATCACAAAGAAACACTTCTTCATTTCTCTGTGAGACTGGGCTTGGTGAAACTTTCCCAGTTCCTGTTAGCACAGCCTAGTGGGACACTGGCATTAACCTTACCTGGTGAAGATGGAGCAACACCATTAGATTTGGCTTTACAGGATGGACATGCCAGACTTGTTGAAACCTTCACAAAGTGAGTGTAATTGCTTCAAACCTCTGTTAAACTATTACTCTTTACAGCCAAAGAACAGAATGTTGTTTTTCTCAAATTAGGTTTAAGCTTAAGATATTTGCTTCTTGTTAGTGATAAATTTGTAGGCACGTAATCCAGTATTTTGAGATTAAAATAAATTTATGATGTGTTTTCTTTGATAGCTTAGGGTCTGTTGAATTTTTCTCTTCTAGAGTAAATAGTTTAGGCTTGGCATTTAGTCATTTACTTTAAAAATAATAATTAAAAATGATGCTTTTGCTTTGGATTTCTGAGAGTACCAACACAAAATTTGAAAGCACTTACGAGAGTATATGCAGTCTTTTGCATAGCGTTGTAGTTTGAAAAGTGATATAGGAACGGCACCTTTATTTACTCATCAGAGTCTGTATTCACAGTTACAGCTGCTTAGTTCAATGACAGAAACAAAGTTTATACTATTCTTAAGTATACAGAACCAACCCAGAAAAATGACGTGAACTGCATTTTATTCCTCCTTTTGCATAAATGGAATTGTTTACTGAGTCACAATTACAAGTTTTGCTGGGGGAGGGGGAGAAAGATGTTGCATAGTTTACTATTCACAGAAATATTTCATTACATTAAAAAAGTCCAGAAATTATTTCATGAAAAAATATTTAATGAAAAAAAATTGAAAAGAACTTTTCAGGTAACTTCAAACATCCATTCCTGTCTGATATCAGTCACCTGACATGGCAACCATAGGCTTGTGCACAAGGACTTGAGAGTAACATGGACACCACTGAAAAGTGGAACTTGATTAATTTATTTTCATTGTCAATGTTTGGACAAAGCAAAGAAATCCTGAAACAGTGAACAGTATACCTGGTGAAAAGCAAAGTCAATTTTTACAGTTTTTTCTGTTTTAATTATCTGAAGGATCACTAAGGACAAGGATTTTTTTTCTTTCAAATACAGTAAAACTCCAGTTTCATAAGTCTTGAGTCTTAGCTTTTGATAAACGGGATGTGTGTGTGAGGGGGTACCCATTAACAATCTACGGATGCTGTTCCTGAAACTATTAGGAAGTTTCAGTTTTGACCAGTAGCTTCCAGGATTGAAACCACCTACCCACCCTAATAAGCTCGTTTTAGCTCTGTAGATCTTATAGAAGCTGTATTGTATTTGTGTTTGTCCAGATGATCATATTTTACCATTAATGCCTCCAGTTGAAAAGAAAAGACAAAGGGAACAGAAAATATAATATATATGCAAGAATTTAGTTAAAACTTTGTTTTGGAATGTAGCTCTTTTTTCACGGCACTATATGACACAGTTTTTGTGAGAATTATGCATACTTTTATTTGCATGAAAAAATTACT
Organism: Gavialis gangeticus; assembly: GCF_001723915.1. Taxonomy (NCBI): domain Eukaryota; kingdom Metazoa; phylum Chordata; order Crocodylia; family Gavialidae; genus Gavialis; species Gavialis gangeticus. The sequence continues at coordinate 126,570,920 of NW_017729024.1, forward strand.
GAATGCCGGTATGGGACATTTTGTTATGAATGTCTTACTTGTTTGTAAGATTCAAACAATGCAGCATTCCCTTGAGGCACTTTCTGCTTTTCACTGCAATTGGCTAATAAACCTTCTTGCTGCCAGTTCCTTCTTACTACTATATATGGCAACTTTAACAGGAAAAGTGCTATTTCTATTTTATAGTAAAAAGGAAAACTAGATACCAATATGATTGACTGTTGCTTTATTTTTCTGCCTTTTATTCCTAATGTAGCCATTTTTTTCATTTTGATGACTTAAAGGAACTAAATTTGCATATGCTGAATGGATTCATTGGTAGCTGTTTGTTTGCCCAGCTGTGTTTTTCATGGATGTTTCATATTTTCTACCGTAAACTTTTACAGTGAATAAGTTAGGGTTTGGAAGTGCTGTGTACCAAGGAGAACAGGAAGGTCTACATGTTTATTTTTTCATTATACCTGCACACAGAATTTACATTTTGATTGAAATAGCATGTTGTTTCAGTTTCCAGGGCAGTCATTTATTTGACATTTCTAGAGCTGAGATCAGTGAATGTGCTTTCCTGCGATTTGTTCATTCATCAGGAACTCTGACACTGACATTTAAGCACACTGCAGAACATTTACTGGAGTCTGATATTAAGCTCTTCAGAAAGTACTTCTGGGATAGGACCTTTCTTTACAAGGTAAGTAGCAAGTTACCCCGCTGTACAGAAGCATATTTTCTTTGATAATTTGCATTTGCTTACTATTCATACTTGATATGCATGTTAGTGCTCTTCCTTAATATGTGAAGCTTTTAGGAATAGTAACTGGGTTGGTTCAGTAAACAAAGGAATATTGTGTTGACTTTTCATTTGTGGTAAAGCAGTTACCTTTGTGTGCTACTGAAGTGTGTAAAATATTAAGACAGTTGTCTGAAAAATTTCTTTATCACAAAAGCTGGTTTCGATATAGCCACTTGCCATATAGCCAGTGCCTTCCTTTTAAATTCCATTATTTGCTTTTTCAGATTGCCTTCTCATTTGTATCCAGAATTGTAGTTTGAGGTATTTCATTAAGTTGTTGCTTTGTTGTTATTGCTTGTACTGAAATAGCATCTAGGAGCCCCAGTCGTCTGTGGGTGACAGTGTCATTTTCCTCTCCCACCCCTCCCATCCCCCAGTCTGCAAACACTGTTCCTGTTCCAGAATTTACAGTTTTGTTGTATTTGTTCTTTATTGTTTGAGCACTTCAGTGAGATACTTAAGTACAGTATATGGCTAACTATGCAAGGTGAGTACTGTCATGAACTTGAGTGGAAATGTTCAGGCTTAAAATTATGCCCATGCTTACCCTGCCTTCCTGATTTGGGGCCTCTGAGTATAAAAATTATTGGATTAAAAATGCTGTATAATATTATGTGTTATTTTTCCTCTTGGTTCTTAAGTTTTATTTCTATTTTAGCTTTCCTTTCCCCTCTATTTTGCTTTATTTTTGTACTATCTTTAATCACTTATGTCAGATTTTTTTTTTAATTGAAGAAGGAACTTGCATGTAAAGATTCACTTGATTTGTGGCCCAAACTTCCTTGTTTAGCTATTGCCTAGTTATGACAGAAATCATCCCATGGCCATAGCTCTATTTGATACACAATTCATAAAATCTTTCTCTATAGCAAAATCAGAATTGTGAAAAAGAATGCAGTATTGTTGACTTCTGTAACTGTTTGTGGCTTTCATCAATTTCACACTTTTTTTCAACATCTGAAGGGAGAAGTAAAGAAAAAAATGCTAATCAATGTGCTATGTTAAAAGTGTGTGCGAATCCAAGCAAGAAAGATTAAAGTTTGCAAAATTCTGCAATGATCATTATGTTCAGCCATTGCATGTAGGCTTTCCTTCCTGCTGTAACAAAAAAACCCAGGATGAGACCTGTTCTTTTGTGGTTATAGCTTATCTCCTCCTCAGGAAAATCTATATGGGCTAGGGCTTTCAATGATATAAGACCTTTGATGATAGGATTAGTGTACAGCGGAAACAAGCCACTATAATTAATGTGGCTTGATAAATTTTATACAGAGCTGAGGAAAGCCAGTTGTCATGAACTCTGTTTGTGAGGATGGGGGAATAGGATTATCTGTGGGTAGCTAAAAGCAAGCTATAGGGTAAGCAAACAGGTTTTTTTTCTGTCACAACAGGGACTGCTCACCGTCACAATAATACCTCTGAAGCTGAAGGAGTCTTCCAGATTTTAATATAAGAAGTTGTATTGAAATAAATGTAGAATTAGCTGTTCTTCTGTAGCATTCATAACTGCTGCTACAAGCTGAAGAGTGTACATCTGTCTTGACTGTGTATGAGCAAATGACTTTCTGGCTGTTTTGCACAGCTCTTCATAGAAGTGTATAACTATGGTCCAGGAAGGAGATATGACAAGAATGGCCTTTGTGGTGGCAGGTGACTTTTGGTTTTGTATGATTTCCTTGTGTGTCTATGGCTGTTGATGGATTTGTGCTTTTCTTTACCTTAACCGCTACTGTGGCTAGCTTTAGCCATTCTCTGCTCTCTTAGAGGATGAACCATTTTGGGCAGAATAACTAGAGAGAGGTTTCCTGACAAGGTAAAGAACAGGGATAAGTTTTTTGAAATATTCCATGCTCAGAGCCATCTTACATTGTAGGCATTACAGTAATGACACAGTTTTTAGTTCTGTGATTGAGGTGATAAGGAATTAGAGGAAAACTGAGTGTTAGGGGCTCAAAAGATGAAATTTGGAAGAAGCCTGAGCTTCTGTAGTGGGGGACTATGAATGTTCTGTGGCTTGAGTAGTTTGAATGCCTGTAAAAATTCTTAATGTGTGGGTGCAAAGTGATATGCCTGGATATATCACATGTTAGTTTGTAGGTGAATACAGCCAATGCAGGGGTGGAGAAACTTAAGCGCAGGCAAGCAAATTTTATTTCCAGTAGCCAAAATTAAATATGATGTAGAAGAAAGTATAGGAGGAGCAGATCTTGCAAAAGGAGATTTATTTTCTCAAGCAGATCCCGGGACGTCATTCTCCCATTGTACTCGGCCTTGGTGAGGCTGCAGCTGGAGTACTGCATCCAGTTTTGGGCTCTGCAATTCAAAAAGGATGTGGAGAAGCTTGAGAGGGTGCAGAGAGCCACACGCATGATCAGAGGGCAGGAAAACAGACCTTATGATGAGAGGCTGAGAGCAATGGGGCTATTCAGCTTGGAAAAGCGCAAGCTCAGGGGTGATCTGGTGGCCACCTATGAGCTTATCAGGGGTGCTCATCAGGATCTGGGGGAACGACTGTTCATCAGAGCCCCCCAAGGGATGACAAGATCGAACGGTCACAAACTCCGCTGTGACCGATTCCGGCTGGACATAAGAAAGAACTTCTTCGCTGTCTGAGCCCCCAAGGTTTGGAACAGACTGCCGCCGGAGGTGGTTCAAGCACCCACTTTGAATGCCTTCAAA
>NW_017729024.1:126574415-126577557 GCF_001723915.1 Gavialis gangeticus
TGGACTTGATGATCCTCTGGGGTCCCTTCCAGCCCAAATGTCTATGAAATCTATGAAATATATGAAATCTAAAAGGGTTAAGAAAACGTTTAAAGTCTATATAAGGAGAGGCCTTTTATGGCAGGAAAATCTAGTAGCATTCAGAAGGGGGAGTTCAGCTGAATTGGTCTGTTTCTATCAGCTGCAGGAATAGGAAAAAAACACACTTGACAATGGACAGATCTTGCTGTGACACAGAAAAACATAGACATACACACCAAAAGGTTCTCAAAACCAACTTGGTTTCCAAAAATTATTTAAAAATAACTTCAGTTACTTTACCTTCCCAAGAGTTTCCCAATTTTTGTCCTTTTATTACTCCAGCTTTCTTGGTTTTATTTCTTCCCTGTTTGACAGATGCATAGAAACTGTCTGTGCAGAAACCAGCTATGAACTGATAATACCTAAAGTGCATAAACTAAAAAACCAAAACATTGGGATGCTTTATGGTGTCCTTTCCTATTTTTGTATTCCTCTTTGAAGGTAATCTCTGAAATAAAGGACTCCAAAACTGGGTTCCTGGTCCTGCTTGACATGTGGAGTTGTCATTTGGCATAAGATCACAGTAATTAGCTTTTTGCCACCAGTGTTCTTCTCTCTCTACCTTCCAGGTTAATATCAGTATTTTTCAAATAAAGAAAGGGAATAAAGCCATGATATAAGCCCTACAGCTGTTAAATGTAATGCTTTTAGATCAGTGATTCTCAACCAGAATGTTACGGCGTGAGGAGGTAAGCGCAGGCTTAGGCTTGTCTTTGCCTGGCTGCTCCTCCCACCCCCATTGTCTGACCCTTCTTGAAGGAGGTGAGCACATAAATTAATAAAATAAGTGGCACCCAATTTCAAAAACTAAAGTTATGGTGGGGTGCCTAGAGTCCAGTAAGTTACTACAAGTCCAAAAAAGTTGAGAACCACTGCTTTAGATTCTTTGAATCTTGTAAGTGCCATGTAAATGTTTCCTATTTTTTTCAGTTAAAACTGTTTTACACATTAAAAAAAATATTCTGGAATATTTTAACTTGTCCCTAATACATGTATTTTCCCACCTCTTGTTTTGCTTGTGTGCTGTTCCACAAATATATCTGAGTATCCAAGAACACTATTGTCATTGGAATGTGGGTTTTTTGTGGTTTTTTTTAGAGTCTTAATTCAAAACCAGTTGGGACAGTGGAAGCATCGCACATGCCCTGCAATACAACAGGTTCTGCAGAAGGTACAGTTTTTCTTCCTTTTTACTATCCTGGTTCTCTCCCACTAATCTTTCCTGCTTGGTGCAGAAGGTTGGACCCGATGATCTTCCAAGGTCCGTTCTGGCCTTACAGTCTATGAATCTAGCCTTATAAAATCCAAGGTATGCTGGCATGTGTGCTTGTGCCATATATTTTTTTTTCAGGAAGATCACTTACTCTGTATGACACCAGAAAGCAATGCAATAAACATAAAGTAAATGAATAAAGTATTCCGTTAAAAAAGAGGTAAAATAATTTACTAATTTTTACCTGAAATTGCTCACAATTTTTTAAAGGCTTTATAACAAAGACTTTAAAGCATATTTTAAAATTAGCTTATGAAACCTCCCTAAAATTCCAAAAGAGGGCAGCATTCAACTAAAAAAACAAACAAGGAACCCCCCCCCAATGGTCAACTTGCAAGTTTCAGAAGTCAAATAAGCCTTTTTAATAATGATAGGAGTAGATCAAAGAAGAATGAGTTAAGCTTTCTAAGAATGGGACCTAGTCCTGACCCTTGTGAGTCCTATTAATTTCAAGAACTGGATTTCAGTAAGATGCTTGTCTATGTAAGGATTGCATGATTTTGCACCACAATCATAATTACTCCACAAGATAGTGCCTGAATAGTGCAAAGATGTGTGCATGCTGAACTTCACATGCTGCAAACATTCCCACAGAAATCAGCAAGTGTCTTTGTAAGCTTTCACAGGATCTAGACCGGCCTGATTTATGCAGGGTTATATATCTGAGAAAAGAATTGGAGGCACAGCCACCTGTTAATTATTCCTAGTAATAGATGCAAGAAGTGGTCTCCTTGCTGGACATTAGCTTACCTTTAAATAGTTAGGTATTACATAGACCATTTCTATTGCACTTTAGGTAGAATTTTTTTAACCTAGTTTCTCCACATTTTTTGGTTTGATACAGTCACAAGCAACAGTACCAGTGTTCCATCTAAACATCTATAAGACTTTTTCATCATAATGATGTTTAAGCATCTTGCAAACATTAGAGCAGTGACTTCTCAACTCCTGAGTCTTAACAATGGCAAGCTGTAAGTTCATTTTGGTAAATAAACAACAGTTTATATTGCAAGGAATTACATACTTTGCTACCAAAATGATGATTATTATTGTGGCTAAAGATTTCTATCAGCTTGCCACTGTCTGGTCAGTATGATCCCATGTATCCCATGCTGTTCGTCACTAGCAGGAGGGGAATTTTACAGATTATCAAGTGCTATTACCCATAGCAGCAGACTGAGTAAAGCAAGCCATATCTGGTGACTAATACTCTAGGTTTTTTCTTAGTTCATGTTTGAGATGACTGCTGTGGTGCATACAAATAGTAAATACCTAGTGATACTGATTTAGTATTTGAGGTGTCATTTACTATATTTACTTGAATGTAAGATGAGGGTCCCCCTCCAATTGCATGGGGAAAAAGTCTCTCCCTTTCTAATCACATACAAGGAAATCTCACTAAATACATTGTCTGTCATTAAACTGCTGCCAAATGCAGCATGTACTCAGCAATGTAAACCAGCTGTGTAACTGAATAAATGCAGGCAACACTGAGCATGACTATATAACACATGGTCCATATTGGGCAAACATACTGATGGGAACCTACCACAGGACTAGGTTAGTGTAGCCCATCTGAATTAGACAAATGGTAGCACCTGTTGAATGTAGTCTCCCTCACTGCCAACTCTTTTTCAAGTCATATTGAGCCATGACATAGCATACCCAGAATTTCTCTGTCCCCACTCTCTCAGCCTGGCGCACGTGATTAGTGTGGCCCCACTCTCTTTGAGGTGAAACCAGACCAGGTTACCGTGGGCCTCATCTACATATACATTATTTTTAATC
>NW_017729024.1:126582557-126583256 GCF_001723915.1 Gavialis gangeticus
ACCATTAAAATTACAAAGTCAGTTTTATGTTTTAATTCATCCTAGGACTTGTGACATAAACACCTGGTTTCAGTCTTGGGGGCTAATTAGCACATGGATCTTTTGTGAGGGATATCTGGAGTATACATACATACTAAGCAGTGGGGTCATGGCTTGAAATGCTGTTGACTCTGCCAGTGTCCAGCTCAATGAACTATGTGGTAAATCATGAGCCTTTGGCTTTGGACTAATATCATGCAAAGTTTGTACTACATATAAGTGCTCAGAAGTAGAGATGCACTGATACATCGGTTTCATATCAGATCGGCACCGATATAAGGAAAATTGACTGTATTGGTCATCAGCTTTTTTTGGCTGATGTGGCCAATAATGCTACTGGTAAATGCCTTGTGCATGCGTGCAACTATAGCACAGCATGCAGGCAGCCAAGCGCGCAGCCTGGCAGCATGGAGAGCAGCTGGGTCCGGATGGTAAGTCTGTTGTGAGGGAAGGGGCGTGGGGCAGAGTGAGGAACTCTCAGCGGCTCTCTGGTGGGGAAGCTCCTGCTGCTGCATGCTCCCTGGGAGTGCAAGGTGGGGGGATGTGTGCCTCTGGATCTGCACGCAGGGTGGGGTAGGCTGCTGTTGTGGACTGCGACTGGGGTGGCGCTGGGCTCTTCCTGTCAGGGTGGGGGGGGATATGTTGGGGCTGTGCTTGGGG
>NW_017729024.1:126583289-126593272 GCF_001723915.1 Gavialis gangeticus
CAGGGTTGGGGGGGCTACAGTGAATTTTGGGATGGCTGCAGTCCCCCCCACTGTATCCCCTTCCCTGAGTGCAGCCTGGCCCACCCCCCACTGGAAAGAGTTTGGTGCCGCCTCAACCACAGCCCACAATGGCAGCCCACCCTCACCCCACGTGCAGATCTGGGGGCCCTTGTCCTGCGCGCAGAGTTCCCCCCACCATGCCTCCCAGATGAGTGGCTCACAGCTCCATCCCCCAGTCCACCTTGGCTACACAGCCTCTACCTCTGCCCCAGGCCCACTCTCTCCCTTACTGCAGCGGCCTTGATCTGCCCCCCACATCCCTTCCCTTGCTTCTTTCCCTGCAACAGACTTACCAGCAGGACTAACCTGGCCACAGCCCCCCGCCAGGGTTTGCCTATGGGAGGTCAGTGACCCAGCACTCATTGCTGCCGCTAGGGATCAGAAGGGTGGGGCCGGCCCTGCTCTTTGGAGCAGACAATATAAACCAACCCAGGGCTAGAAAGCATGCTGGGGAACTCTGATTTAACTTGAACCAGGAAAGGATGTGGGACAGAAGTTTCATAAACTGGGTTGACCTAAATCAGGTAAGTCTGATATTACATTCAGTCAGGTTTATCTTAAACCAGTTTCAGCCATTTGAAACTGGTTTATGTGTACTGAACTTCAGTTCTGTTACAGGTTTAAACCAGTTTCAGATCATTTAAACCGGTTTACGTGTAACTTCTGTCCCTAGTCAGGGAAAGCAAGGTCTGATAGTAAAGAGAGGGGGAAGGGACAGCCAGGGGAAGTAGTTGGGGAGAAGCAGAGAGCAAAGTGCTGCCTGATTCCCCAGACATATTTTCCCTGGTGTAGCAGTGGGAGGGGAAAAATTCAAGGCAAACCTCCAATAATGAGGCTGTATCTGGAATATTATAACACGTTTATACATTTTCCATATAGAGAATCTAATTATTGGAGGTTTGGTCTTATAATTGGGATCTTCTGTTCAAGTAAATATGGTAATTTCTGATCATATGCTTTCATTTTGATTTCAAGCCTACAAAATTCATATTTGTGCATAAATTTGAGATGCACAAAGGTTAATTCATTGATTCCAATAGAGGCTAAAAGCCTATCCACTTTTAGTGAATCTGTGCCCAATTGTCTTTAATCCATGGTACTCAGTCATTACAGGAATTGCCTAGCACCTTGCAGGATTGAGTCCCTTATGCTCATCGTAATTAAATAACAATATGGAGGCAAGAGTTTAATCACATTTCACTAGTATCCATAAATCAAACAAACTGTAAAATCATGAGGCCCGAATTCTGACTGGGCCTTTGGGTAACTGGATGCTGAGCTTAGAGTATAACATTTGTTGCAGTAATGTTATAAAGACATTCTCTTCATCTGTTGTTACAATAAATCATATTTATTCCTCCTGCATGGGTCTAAAGTCAAGATCAACAGACGAGCTATCAGAAGCTCTGAGTTACTATCTAGTGAAGGTTGCTATAGTAATTCACTGCCTGTTGTGATATGCAGTCGAACCAATGGAGTGGGTCAATGTAAGGTGATATTGCTAGCTTAGCACTAAATCTCCTGTAGCAACTTAGTTAAAGTCAAATGCATGGAATGATGCATCCTCCACTGACAATGCAAAACAAAATACAGGCATACCTCGGAGATATTGCGGGTTCGGTTCCAGACCACCACAATAAAGCGAATATCGCGATAAAGCAAGTCACATGAATTTTTTGGTTTCCTAGTGCATATAAAAGTTATGTTAACACTATACTGTAGTCTGTTAAGTGTGCAATAGCATTATGTCTAAAAAAACAATGTACATACCTTAATTAAAAAATACTTTATAGAGGCCATTGTAGGGTTATTAATTGGCCTAATTTCAATATTGTTGTGTCTCAGGGAATAGGGAGGCCTGAGGAAAGGGAGAGAGACGGGGGAATGGCCGGTCGGTGGAGCAGTCAGAACACACACAACATTTATTGATTAAGTTCGCCGTCTTATATGGGTGCGGTTTGTGGCGCCCCAAAACAATTACAATAGTAACATCAAAGATCACAGATCACCATAACAAATATAATAATAATGAAAAAGTTTGAAATATTGCGAGAATTACCTGTGATACAGACACGAAGTGAGCAAATGCTGTTGGAAAAATGGCGCCGATGGAAAAATGGCACCGATAGACTTGCTTGACGCAGGGTTGCCACAAACCTTCAATTTGTAAAAAATGCAATATCTGCAAAGCACAATAAAGTGAAGCACAATAAAATGAGGTATGCCTGTATGAAATAGATTTTAATTTGGCAATCCTGTTTTATAAAATTTTTAAAAATCCTATAATGTTCTAATTTTGAAATTTTATGGTACATAACACTTTGGCTGATCTTGTTATTTAGACCTATAAGCAATTTGCTCGTGTCAGTTAATCCACTTAATATATATGAAACTGTTATCCCAAGAATTGTAAGAATGGCAGTAGTAGAAAATGTCTAGAGAAATTTTGGGGAGGCATTCCCTGGAAATATTTTTTTTGTAGCTTAGCTGTTTCTCTTTCTGCTTCAGTGCTCTTTAGTTTCTACAGTGGTGTTAAAAGTCATTATTTGTCTATCTTAATTAGGTAGTGGTGTCTGGGTTCATCTATTTGATTACCGTGAACGTTTACTTTATAATGGCAACCAAATTAGTAGGAAGAACTCAATGCTGTACAGAATCGTTACTTAGGCGACCACAGCTTCTGGGCATACTGCCTTTAGACTTTGCCACGTTTTTTAGTTTGATAGTCTTGTCTGATATAGCACCATTGTTCCACCTAAATGGATCCTTCATAGGAAGTCTGAGACTGCGCGAGTGATCAGAGTAGAAATGCGCTTTTAAAACACTTGGTCATTGATACTGGTACTGCCTGTTACTTGTGAACTACGTATGACATTGTAACCTGTACCTGTGTGTCATCTGCAGGCTATCTACAGATCACACATTATGTAGCAAGCAAATCCTGCCTTGAATGGTAGGGGGAATAATCAGTGATCTCTGCCAAATAAGAATTATTGTACCTTCTTGCATCCATACTGCAACTGTCTCTAGAGCAGGGATCTGCCACATTTTTGAACAGTGTGTCAAAAACACCTGCAATCTTGACTTGTAAGATGTGTGCTGGGGTGGGTTCATTAAGACAGAGCTGTCCAATTAGTGGCCTACGCAGTGGGTTAATATGCAGCCCCTAGGCTCCCACCTACCTGCTACTGCCCTTTATTGTGGCTGAAGCAGCAGCCAGGGTCTTGGGGCATCTCCCTCTCCCAGCTTCTGCTATCTGACCCAGCCCCAGGGAGTGGGGCAGGGTGCGGTGGCACAGTGCACAGTGCTGTATGAGTTGGTAGCTTGGAACACTTGTACCATGGGGAAGCCCTCATGGAGCTGCAGGTGCAGTAGGGTTCTGTACAGGGTGGGGATGCCCACCTTCTTCACTCTGCATGATGCAGTGGGGTGGGGGACCACTTGCTGCTCATTCATGGTACAGCTAGTTTGGGGAGTGCTCATCCAGCTACCTGCACATGGTGCAGTGGGATGAGGGGGCAACTGCCCAGGTACATGCATGAGATGGGCTGTAATGCTGCAGGGGCTGAAAGCTCCCGCAGGCTCCTACTGGTGTGGCCTATGAGGCATGTGGCATCCAGATGCTTAGAAGTTAGACAGGCTAGCATTAACATCCCGTTCACTGTTGAACTGGAGCCACTGAAATCCATGATGAAATCCATGGTACCAGGATTTTATCCCAGAGAGTTTCATTTGAATAAGGATTGCAGGGTTGGTCCTGGAACCTGTGCTTAGGCAATCCTTTTGAATTGAGTCTTCATAAGATACATTGGCAGAGCATCTTTTAAACCTTGCTTTGGACTTTGCACAGAGTTGAGGATAGGAGAAAAGCACCAGAAGCATTAATGGTTCCTGAATAGTGTCTCGTAACATACTACACATTCATTCATTTCATAGCAAGTTATCATTAAATTCATTTGTAATAGCTGATTTCACAAGGGAAACTGAAACTGAATCAGCATAACAGGATAGAGCTGAACTCTTGAGTTTGACATGAAAAAGAAAAATAATGTGAAGAGAGCTTGAGAGAGTTTCTTTTTACTAAAAAATGTAGCAGTAGCCAGCAGTTTTAGGAAGTCCTGTGACTGTTTGTTGGGCTTATTTGCAAGTCTGTAACCAGCTTTTTCTTACCACTCTTCACCATTTCATAATAATACTGGTATCTGCCTGGGTAAAACTTGCCAAGTGTGAACAAGTTTTTGTGTGCTCTGTACCTTTCCCACAGTCTTGAGAAGAAACCATAAAAAGGGAATGACATAAAATATGTTATTTTTCACCACCATTTTTGAAAATGCAAAAGCTAATTTAAAAAAAATGCATGAAACCTCTTTAGGAAAATGTACAGGAATTATGCTCTCCTGTGTTAGGCACATTCTCAGAATTTGTGCTGTTTTAAACACTGTTTTTCATATCCATAATCTAGTTTATAAGTCAACATAAACTTTTTGTAGCTTGTCCCTTTAATTTCAAGAGCTCATTTACAATTGGTCCATAACAATAACATAAAAGCCTGTTGTACAACTTTCTAGTGTTCTGCCCACTGGTACGCTGGTTTGGGAAAATGTGCGGACTACAGATGTACACTATTCTGCCATGCCTGTTTGTTTCATTATATTTTCCTCTCTTAATCAAGAAAAAATGTCTTTAGAAGTTGATAAGGCATCTTGCTTTTCCAGATCCTGTGAACTTGACATCTGATGAATCATCATCTGAGGATGTGAAGGTACAGCTTTTTCCTTGCATGAATGGCTCAACTCTGTCCAGGTTCACATACTGCACTCTTTGCTGTGGTATTTTGAGCACCTTCCAAAGTTAAAATATAAATAAGGTGACCAGTGCCTGCTGACTGATATTTCCTTTCCATTGCTGTCCCTGGGGGAAAGTTGTGTGTGTGGATTATTATTTATATTAATGAATTGGTTTTGTGGTGTTGGAACTGGAAAGCTAGGTTCAAGACTTCTCTTTTTGTTCTTGCAGGATTGTGTAACATAGCTTTGTCCCCTGCCCAACAAAACCCCATCTTCCTGCATGCACAATTTTATCCTTGAGACAGTGTTTCACTGTTCCTGAGGAGTCATGCTCTGGAGGGCAGTTGAGGTTTTGGAGGGTATGGTGATCTGTTGTTTAATCTTGATATACTGATTAGAAATGTTTTCAAGGTTGTACATGAAGCCTTTTAGAGAATGGCAAAGAGAAAGTTTTGGTATACAAAATAACTGACTTTGCTCATGATACTGTAATACTTTTTATGTAGATGTAATGCAAAACAGGACATCTTGTATTCAATAGCTTCTGCTTAATTCAATATTCAATAGCGGTGCTTAAGAGAAGTTTTGGTTAGTCTGTTGTGTTTGATGCCTCTTTATGTCATACTTTATATTTGTCTCCAGTTCTGATCCCCCAAAACCTTGGTCCTTTTACTTTTCTCAATTCACAAAATTTGGGTTCAGATAATGAGATTTAGCTGGCTCGAGGATTCAGTGCATACAAGACTGAAGCTGTTTTGTGGGTTGAGAGAAGCAAGTGGGAGATATATAGTAAGATGCATAGTTTGCTTGATGCAGGCATGCTTGAGAGTTAGGAATTCATGGGGATGCTGCTGGATTTTTAGCCATTTATAGATGATTATACAGCAGCAGCTACCTCATTCGTTCTTTACTCTACATTTGACCAGGAGAATGAGGATTTATTTTGGATCCTGATCTTGCTACTATAAGTTATGTCCTTATCACCTTAGGATTAGATTGCTACAGCATGAACACTTGGTTCATGCATGGTTAAATCCATCTGGAAACTTAAGACAGGGCAGAATGAAATGGTCCATGTCCGCTGCTTAGAATTCATGGCCTCTTACAACTTCATGATCTGTATTGATTGTGTGTGATTTTCTGAATGGCATTAAAAATCCCTTTGGTGTGATATAAAAAGCCCAAGACCTGTCTCTCTCCTAATATGATATGGCTACAGATGTGATCAGTCCAGGTATTTTGCTGGAACCTTATTATTTTAAATATATATCCACTTGTAGTCCAGAAAAGTCCATATGGATTGATTTGTCAAAGCACAATATTGTCTGGATTTGAGTTTGGATACATCTGAATGTTTGTTCTTTGTGACTGGGGCAACAGGATAAACTGCTATTTAATCTTTGAAGTGATTATCTTTCTGCATCTTAAAGGTTTATAGAGCCTGGATTGGCTTGCCTTCTTTTACTATATCTATAGTAGGCAACTGTCAATCCTCTGGATCATGGTGTACATGTAAGAGGTCTGGTCAGGTGCCTGATGAATCTGCTTGTATGGAGTCCTGTGACCATCACATCAAGACCTTCACAAGTATGCTTAGGCAGGAGTGTGGAGGAGTGGAGGCTGCCCAAGACCTACCATCCCCCCTTTAGACCACTGAGACAGAATCCAAAGGCCAGATCAAGTCCAGACATTCATTGTCTCAATGGTTGTAACTTCTCCAGAGGCCAACAGATAAGAATTGCTGCTGACTGCCTACTGCCTCAGCCAGGACGTATTTCTGTCACAGTGATGTCCCTTAGCCTTTCTCCAACCAAGGAGTACCCACAAGGCAGTGGGAGCTAGGATTTTGAGGCAAGTAAGGCCCTTGCCTTACTGGGGAGGTTGCAACATTGTGGTACTTTATAGAAGCTCCCCCAGGACAAGTAGCCCCACCATGTTGTCGCTAGGCCCTCCAGTTGGATGTGGTTTACAGTCATACTCAGAGCAAACTGTATGTATAGAAAATTAATAAATGAAACGAGTAAATGCTTCTTGTATTATTTTTCTCTCAATTCAAAGCACACAGTGCTGTTTTTATATAAGCACAAACTTGACCATTTGTCCTTAAATCTAGTTCAAGTTTTCTTTTTCTAGCCTTTCAGAGATTCGGTGGTTCCTTCTAGGGCAAGTGAAGACCAGGACTTACTGGGCATAGGTAAGAAATTGGTAGTCATTTTGACTGTTAAGAATATTATTGATATATATACCATTATGCTTTCAGGTCCAAATGCATATTAGAGTTTCTTTCAAAGAAAGGAAAAAGCAGCTGACTTAAATGAGCAGCATACTAAGGTAACAACTGAAAGGCACACTCTGTCACATTTATACTAAACATGAGAGCTGTTTTGAACTCCTCTATTATATTTAGGTTCATAGGTCTACTCATCATACTAAGACTTTCTGACAATGGGCTAAGGTAGAAATAAAAATCTTCAGAAGAACTGGAAGAATTAACTTGAATGTATGGTGAAGAGTAAATGAAACATTGCAAGAATGTTCTAGGTATTGCAATGATGGGACCAATTCAGTTTCCATAGAAAGAGTAGATCAAGAGCTAGGTAAGCCCAACATCTCATAACAAAGTGAAACTCAAGTTAAAAAAGTGAGGAATATTTCCAAACTTGAGAAGAATTCCTATAACAAAAGTGCAAGTGTTGCATAATACAAAACAGAACAAGAAGGAAGTGGACACAGAGTCATTTAGCTCAGCCTATGGGAGCTGGGTTGCTAGACAGAAATAGCCAGGCTCTTAAAATTTGCATGTGGTATAATGCTGTGTCTGGAACGGAAAGCGCAGAATGCCAGTATTCAGACAACCAGTATGCAAACTCATATGCCCTTACTACAAAAATAAGAGTCACTCCGTGTGTGTGTGTGTATGTGTGTGTGTGTGTGTATGCGCGTGCGCTGGAGGATGGGTCTGTAGAGAAAATGTATCAAATTGTACACTGGCATAAGTCCACAAGATACTGGTGTACTAGATAAGAATCTGGTCTGGTATTTCAAATAATCCCGAATCACAGTCACTCACTCATGTGTTCACCAGTATTTCTGAGACCTGTGTAAGTTGCCTGTTGGTTAATAATTTTATCATGTGTGGCTTGCCCCCCTCCTAGGAGAGCAGTAATTAAATAAGGGAATAAAGAGTGATTTGATAAAAATATTATCCTCATGATTTTCATGATTATTCTCATTTTTGATACTTTTGTGAGACTAGCAGTTTGTGCCTTGTGTAAAGTCTGGTGCCTGTATGTAAAACGATAGTGTCCACATAACTAAATTATGCTTTTTCAACAAAGACCAAACTGGATTTTTACATAGGATGACGGGGGCCAGCAGGGTGCGATTAGGTAGCCACACCAGCTCTGATCCCAGCTCCAGTTATCTCATCTGGAGGAACCAGACTGCAGCTTGAGAGATGGCTGAGCTCAGGGCTGCACCTTGCTGTGCAACTGATGCACTCTACTTCCCCTAAAATACCCTCTTTCTTTATCATTTGCATTGCCCCTAGTGGCAGCTAGAAGGGGAGTCAGTTTCTCTGGCTCTAACCAGGTCAGAGCTGCCCTCTGATGCTCAGATGGGCAGCCAAAGTCAGATTCTGGCTCCTTTGCAATCCCTAAGTAGTGCAAAGGAGCCAGTTTTCAGAGAAGTCTGGCACTGGTTCATACAACAGCTTGGAAGTGGGACTATGTTTACTTTAGCATAGATGTTTGGATACCAGGGAGCTGCTTATTTAGGTGGAATGTGTGGATTTATCTAAGTATCTAAACATGGATTAAGAAAAATAACCTTAGGCATTTTTTTTAAATATTGGCCTTCTCTGAGTAGGCTCGTAATGAGAACTTGAAAAGCCTCAGGTGCTACCTATTATCTATTTTTAATTAGATTACAGTATAACTGAGACTGAAGTCATCATTTTTCACTTGTGCAAGAATTGTCATAGAGCTGTAATCCTGTTTGTTTCAGAAACTGTTTTTCTTAACTGAATTAACCTTGTATGCGTAAAGGTTAGCGTTGATCCACTATTCCGAGGTAAAACCAACATAATTTGTTGTAGCAACCTGGGCTTCCTTTGCAGGTCTTCTATCTTAGTAATGACCCACACTGAAATCCTCACTTTATTGCAGTCATGAGGAATTTTGCCATTGACTTCAGGAGGCTGAGGGCTCTGCCTCCAGTTTTCATTGTGTAAGAGATCTGCTGGGATTTGTGTGTGAAGCTGTAGGCCAGATGAAAAATTAAGCTATTGAATAAGAGGCAAAAGAGCTAAAAGGGAATGCATGGGAGGAGAGCCGTATTTTGTAACATTTTTATGTAGTGAATTAAGATGGCTTTATTAGGCTATTTAAATATAAAAATCTGTGCATGTTTTAATAATACATGTTAAATGTTAGGGGTTTATTGTCCTGTACTGCTTTGATCTGGGTTTTGTTTTTTTAAAAAATTTTGGCATTGTTCTATGTACGGTGGCAGTGCTGGAAGGAGAAATGAACAGTGGGGGATAAGATGAGAGGAGTGGAAAGGGATGCCCAGCAGGGCAAACAAGAGAAGGGAGGGCTGAGTGAAGAATGAATGGAAGAGGACAAGTTGTGGAGTCTTATTACCAAAAAAGATGAGTAAACCAAAAACTACCTTTACTAGTGAGAATATTGGCACTCTGGCCCTTCATATGTTTCTTAATATTAATCAGCACACTGATGAATATTATTCTCCCACCTCAGCTTTGCTCCCCCTTTCCACATAGTCCCTTGCATTTGAATTTTCTGTTGAAAGATAATGATGGCAGTTAGGATTCCCATGTTTTTTTCTGCCTGTCTGGATCAGACCCCTGTTCTTTCAGCCCTCTCCTTGGCCCTTCACTACCAAAACTCTTTTCCCAGCAAGTCCTGGTATTTGGCTTTTAGGGTATCTTTGAGCCATTGCCCTCTACAGTAGCTCCAGAGGATGCCCTTACTCTTTCTTATTGGGGCTGAAGGGGGAATGTTAACATAGGTTTGCCTCAGATACCTTTTCAGAGTCTTTACCTAGCTCTGCAGGACTTTTTTCCCATTCTGCATGTGTTGAGTAGGGTTGAGGTGGGGAAGCAGGTGGGCAAGA
>NW_017729024.1:126598272-126610993 GCF_001723915.1 Gavialis gangeticus
TTTGTCCTTTAAAACCCCCCCAAAACCCCTCTCGCCCCCCCCCCCCCCCCCCCCCCAACCCAGCAGGTAAGCCTGTGGGGAGGGAAAGGGCAGGGACAGATCGAGGCAGAGGGAGAAAAAATGATTTGGGGGTGTGCCTCCCCAGCAGGTAACTCCCACCTGGCTGGGGCCCCACTTAACTTACCCCTGCTTTTGCCTCTGTGGCACTGTCCCTCACTGCAGGGGCCTTGATCTAGCCCCTGCCCCTTCCCTCCCCGACAGACTGACCTGCTGGGCCGGGGCATGTGCCTGTATGCACGTGGGCAATTCCCCCCACCCCCCATCCCGGCCTAGGATCGACTCCAAGAGGCTCCGAGATCTACTGGTGGATTGAGATCCACTGGTTGGTGACCACTGCTCAAGAGAATCCCTTGTAAGGATTACAGAAGTAAAAGATGAAAAACTCCCTGCAAAGTGAAGATGGTGGAGTGGCCAGTGATGCTCCCTGAGAATCCTCATGTGGCTGGTGCAAAGTATTATGATGTAGGGTAAACTGTTTGCAGTATTTGAGAGATGGTGAGACACTGGTGACAAGGGAATGTTAGATCAAGCTGAAATACGTGAAAACTAAAGCTGACTGCTGTCCAAACCTACCATTCTCCTTATCTCTTCCTCTTGGGAGTTGATAGAGGTTTGGTCACTAAGGCTGTGCGAAATTTTGCCACCAGTTTTGTTTCGATGCTGTTTCAAGTGGAAACAGCAAAATTGAAATGAAACAGATCTGGTTGAAACAGCCTTGAAACGAAATGAGGCAAGTTGAAACGTTTTGCTGTTTCGATGTTTTGCCCATAGGCTATAATGGGGAAGGCTGAAACAGCCTATAACTTTGTCATTTGTGGCCAGATTTGAATGAAACTTGCAGGAATGGTAGCCCCTTCTGAGGCCATAAAGCCTGCCATGTTTCAAGGAGATAGGTGTAGAGGGTTTGGAGAAGCTGCACCCCAAAACCCTGAAAGCAAAACTCATGTCACATGTATGTGTTAAGCCACAGCGGGGTTAAAGCTGCAGGCATGCTAGCCCCTCCTGAGGCCATGAAGCCTGCCAAGGTTCAAGGAGATAGGTGCAGGGGTTTGGGAGGAACTGCACCTCAGGCTGTGGACAAGCAAAACTCATGACATGGGTGACACTGTGTTAAGGCGTGGCAGGATGAAAGCTGCGGGCCTGTTAGCCCCTGCTGAGGCCACAACGCCTGCCAGCTGTCAACGAGATAGGTGCAGGGGTTCTGGGTTCTGGGACCCTGCACCTCTGGCCACAGACAGGAAAAACTCGTGTCATGGGTGCTTGTGCAACCGTGTCTGTCTTGGGGCGGAGGAAACCACTGCAGGCCTGGCTGCCAGCTAGGCCCTGCTGCGGCCCTGAAGCCTGCCAACTTTCAAGGAGATTGGTGCAGGGGGTTCTGGGGCCCTGCACCCCTAGCTGCTCACAGGCAAAACTTGTGTCATGGGTGCTTGTGCAGAGAAGGGCCGCTCGTATGATCAGAGACTTGCACAGCAAGCCATATGAGGAAAGGCTGAGGGACCTGGGACTCTTCAGCCTGAAAAAGACAAGGCTGAGAGGTGACTTGGTAGCGGCTTACTGCTACATTAGAAGCGTACATCTAGGGCCTGGTGAACAACTGTTCACCAGGGAACCCTTGGGGAAAACTAGGAGTAATGGTCACAAACTCATGGAAGATCATTTCAGGCTCAACATTAGGAAAAACTACTTCACAACTAGGGTGCCCAGACTGATCATTACTGTAGTTTTGATGCTGCTGTGGCTTAACACGTATGTATGACACAATTTTGGCTCTCAAGAATTTGGGGTGAAGTTTCTCCAAACTCCCTGTACCTTTCTTCTTGAAACTTGGCACACTTTATGCCCTCAGAAGGGGCTACCTTTCCTGCAAGTTTCATCCAAATCTGGCCATAAATGGCAAAGTTATAGCCTGTTTCAACCTTCCCCATTATATCCTATGGGTGAAACGTTGAAACAGGGTTGAAATGGCAAAACGTTTTGACAGAACAAAACAGAATAGCCATTTTGACTGGAAACAAAAGTCGAAACGAAACACCGTTTTGTTGAAATGTCGAAACGGAACGCTGCTGTTTCGCACAGCCCTGTTGGTCAGTGTTACTTAACCCTCCTGTCCCCTCCATAGAACAAACAGAAAAAAAGACGAGAATTTTTTTTCTTGTAGTGAAAGAAAGAGAAAGTAACTCAAAAAAATGACAGAGAAAAATGAATAGCCAGTTGGGGAGAGTGAGTAGGAGGAAAAAGTAAAAAGAGTGATTTTTTAAACTTTAGTATCAAAACATGCCTCCTTACACAAAACTGTAAAATTTCTTCAGTCTATAACTCTTCACAGTTTGGGTTTGAGTCTGGGAAATAACAGCTGAATTCTGTTACTGTTTGGCATGTAACTGCAGTAACATGGCTGGTGCTTTTAAATATTTTCCTTCCTGTTTTTCTTAGCTTGGCTTGAGAAGGAGGATGTAGACAAGGCATTTTATAAAACTGTGAAACTGCTTTTCCCAATTAAAAACACATATTTTTATTTTCCATGGAAACACTACATTTTTTTAAATTACAAAAATGTGAGTGTTACTTTTCTCCTCAAAATATCAAAAGTCTATATGCATAGCAGAAAAAATGTTTTCAAAATATTTGGGTTTTTTTTATGGAATTATAGTGCAATGATCTGGTAGTGGGTTTTGTTTTGTCCTAGTCTAGCCTGTTTGCCTTGTTGGCCATGAGAGAGTGAACAAATTCTGGAAGCAACATTTTGAAATTTGAAAGATAAAAACACTGAAGCCAGTTTTTTGTCAAATCTCTGTGCGTGACCAGGCAGCCGGAAAACTTTTAGGGGATTCTGCTCTTTGATTTTTCACGGTTTCTTCAGAAATCCCAGTTTAACCACATGTCAACTGAAGAAACAGAACATAAAGATCTTCTCCTCTGTATAAACCACTAGTTTGCAATGTAATCTGTATAAAATCTGGTTTCAATATTGACATTTTGTTCTTCTTAATTAGATTTCCTTACTGTGGTTGGTAAGCCTTAAACTGTTTTTTTAAATAAAAAGAAGCACTAATCTTCTTTTTAGATGTTTTGTGCTTAGAGAATGTTTTGGCTTTTGTTGGATCTGTAAATGATTACTACTCTTATTTTGGTAATCTCTTTTTAGATACTGTTTGTGTGACCTTAGAGATGGGTAAAATATTCATAACTGAAGGTGGTATTGTTAAATATACCTTTGGGTGGTTACTACAAGAAGCAATTTTATATAAAGTGTCGATACTATTTTTTTTAATTGGCTGGTGACATGACTGTGAGAATTTTGTGACAGATGTTTGCACTGTTTTGTTTCATCCATCTTGCTTCGAGAAAGGAAGGGAGGGTCCACTGGGTGGGACACTACTTCAGTGCTTCGAAGACTCTTGTTTAGTTTCAGCTCCAGTATAATTTCCCCGTGTGACCATGGGCAAGTCACTTAACCTCCCAATGTGCATCCGTTTCTCATCTGTTAAAATCAGGATAATACCACCTCCCCACCTCACAGGTGCAGTACCTAGTTCTAAGGTGATGGGGCCTGTGTCAGTACCCTTAATAAATCAACAGAAGCAGTGCTGGTGCTTAAGAAAGTCCCTTTCCAATGGGAAAAGACTCAGATATGCCTATGTTTAGTTTAATTTTATGGAAGATGGATGGCATGAAAGTGGCAGGGCAACATAATAATGGAGGAAATCAATTATTTTATTGCCCCAGAAATATTTTAATATCTCCGGTAACTACCCAGCCTTTTTTTGCTGACCACTCGTGATCTTTAAGAGCTGCTTTTTGTACCTCTGTTGACTGCCCTTTAGAAGAGTGGTTTATCACAAAATATTGCCACAGCACTTTTCAATCTTGGAGAACCAATCCAGTTTATTTCAGGGGAGAGGGACAGGGAAAGAAGCAATGCTAACATGTCTGTGTCATGTATAAATAGGAACCTACTCAAATTGTGATTTTACATAAATCACAAAGTCAGGCAATCTCTGCAAAATCTGTGGGAAACAAAAAAACTTGCTGAAAATAACATGCTGGCTCCCCAGTGAGAGCCAGCAGTCCTCCCATCTCCAAAGCCTGGCATGAAAGCTGCTGCTGGCAGGAGGGTGAGCAGGCAAGATGGCTGTCACTCCTGCCCCTTGCTGCTGATTGGCTGAGAGAGTGCCTTTTATGTGGCCCCACCCATTTTCATCAATCAGCGGCGTGGGGTGAGGCCATATTATGGATAGCCGTTCAACAATCAGTGGCAGGAGACATACCCACCAGGGCCCCTTGGCCAATAAGAGGCATGATGGGGCCCCCACCATTATAAGGCTGTGAAAATGGTGGCCAGTCCCATAATCTGCCTGTGAAATGGGCCAGCCACCACCTCTATCTATAAGCAATCAAATATTGGGCATTTCTTAACAGTCAAGGACTTCAGATGACCTGAGAAGTAGGTTCTCTTCTGTTAAAATGAGAGAGTTGTCCTAAGCATGCGATTCTACATAGAGCTTATTTAAACATCCATGGAGAAATCCCCATGAAAAAAATATTAAACATTAAAATAAACTTCTTTTGTTCTGGAGCTCAGTTTTTTCTCCTTTCTAGATATGTTTCAGCCATTACAACTCAAGTAGCATTAAAAAAAAAAAGGAAGACAAAAAGAAAAATGAATAAGTTGTTGTCTGCCTTCTCAGAAATGGTTATCCTCCCCTGCTGAAAATCCAAAACAAATTTGCATGATGTAACAATCTTTCAACAAGAGTCCCTTCATTCTGATGTTTAACTTGACCTCTTTGCCTATCTGCTGCCTACTTGGCCCCACTTCACTCTCATACAAATGTATTAGCAAGATATATAAAATACAAAATAATGGTGGAATTTTCTTCCCTTTCTGGTCATCCAAGTAATATTTCCTCTCATCTAAGCACCAAAAATGCCACATACACTGTAGGTGGGAGTTCTGTTCCTGCATGTGTAGCTTCTGCCTCTGCAGACAGACTGCACACAGACTGGGCATGTGCAATGGGATGTGCACCAGCCATATGTGTGTGCATCTTTTGGATGTGCAGTGACTTCTAGACCCCTGAAAATATAGCTGACCAAAACCCATGATTAACAGGGCTTATGCACAGACAGGGGCCAAGAGTTAGAGACCAACCACCTTTGTCCCAAGTAGCTAGGACACTCATCTTGAGTGCTAGAGAACTTGGGCTCTAGGCCCCCTTGCATTGGGCTCTAGGCTCCCTGCATTTCTCTGGCTCTCCAGGAGGGCATGCTAACCATCACACTATAGGGCAGGTCGTTTTGCTACCCCTTTTGAAGCAGAGCCATGTTCCTTGTGTTTTAATACAGTTTGTAGGCCTGTGCGAAGTGGCTAGTATTCGCTTTGGATTCGGCCAATTCGGGGGACAGTGATTCGATTTGGTGATTCAAATCACTCCTGATTCAATTTGACTGAATCTGATTTGGAGATTCAGCTGCTGCCAGGCCCATCTCCTGCCTGCTCTCCCAGCCTGTCAATGGCTGCATCGCCCGCCCCGGCTCCTGGCACTTGTTAAAAAAAAGCCCCAGCTCAGTGGATGTTGCTGGGCAGGGAGGTGATCCCTGCTGCCCCCCACTGCCCCACACTGTGTGGGGGTCTCTGCATGAGCAGCAGGCGGGGGAGCTCATGCCCGGTGTTGGTGCCTGTCGGCGTGTGGCTCTGGCCAGCGTTGCACATCGCAACAAGGAGTGCAGCCCCTGCTGGGCTGTCTCTATCACCAGGGCTCCCCGCCACACACGCACAGCCCCCACACACGCAGCACGGGAGGAAAGCCGCACATGTTCAGTCCAGCTGCCTTCTCTGCCTACTGCCACACAAGTCCAGGGAGGTCTGAAGGAAGCTGGCTGCAGCTTATGGGGCTTCCCTCCTGTCCTGTGCGAGTGCAGGGGCTGCCCATGGACAGCGAGAACTGCTGGCAATAGAGATGGCCCAGCGGGGGCTGTCCTCCTCACTGCAATGTGTAGTACTGGCTGGTGCTGCACGTTGCTGGGCACAAGCACCCCAAGCGTCCTCACCTGATGCTGCCTGCCAGGGTTGCACCCTATGTGGGGAGTGGATAGGGGGTTCCCATACCCCCTCACACCCACACCTTGCCCATCCGTGCTCCGCGCTGCTGCCGCCCCCCTACGTGCGGGCTCCATGCTGCCGCCAGCCTCAGCCTCATGCTCCATGCTTTTGCCCAGCTGCAGCTCCACCCTTGCCCCTACTGCTTCTCTACCTGCTGTCCAGAATGAACAAAACACCAAGGAAGCCAAGCAGGTTCCTAGTGGTTACAGCAGCAGCAACAGCAGCCTCATCTGGAAGTTGCCTGCTGGCTAGGTCAGACCTTTCCACCCTTGAGGGTGGGAGCAAGGTGCAATAGGGTAAGTTGGTGGGTGTTTGTATATGTGGGTGCTTTGCACCCACCCTTGAAGGTGGTACAGTTCATTGGCAGGGGCCGCAGGATGGATGAAAGTGCCTGGTGGGCTGGATCTGGCCCATGGGCCGTATTTTGCCTGCCTCTGATCTCAGTGCAGCCAGTATGGGTATCAGTAGCCATGGAAACAGATCTCTACTTGGGCTAATTTAGCCTGCTTCTTTTATGGCCTATTCCAAATTCTGTGCTGTTACAGCTAGACTACTGTTTGTATCCAGGCTATCTTACAGTCATTTCTATAACTGCTGTCTAGACATACTCCTAATGGGAAGACTCTCTGGCCTGTAATTTTCTCAAGGTTTATGAAAAGACAAGAAATATTTAGGAATTTATTTCCAGGATAGTATCAGAGCAGTTATGCAGGCAAAATAGTGAAAAATCCAAATCTAACGCATACATTAAAATTGTAGGAAAGTAGGGCTGGAAGTTACCTCACAAGGTAATCTAATCCAGCCCCCACTCAAGGCAGAATCATTCCTAACCATCCCAGCTACATGTCTATCTAACATGCTCTTTACAATATCCAGGGATAGAGATTCCACAACTTCTCTAGGTAACATGTTCCAATGCTTGATCACCTTCATAGTCAGAAAGTTCCTCCTAATCTCTACACTAAATTTCCTCTGTTGAAGCTTGAGGCCATTGCTCCTAGTCCTGGCCATAGAGACTACTCTGTCTCCATCCTCTCTATAGTCACCCTTCAAGTATTTGAAGACTGTTATCAAATCTTCCCTTTAGTCTTCCCTTCTCCAGACTAAACCATCTGGTTCTTTCAGCCTGTCCTCCTATGTCATGCTTCCCAGACCTCAAATCATTTTTTGTCAGTCTCTGCTGGACTCTTTTTTTGTAATCTGTCCACATGTTTCTTGAAGTGTGGGGCCTGAAATGACACAGTGCTCTAGGCGGGTCTTAATCAGCACTGAATAGAGCGGAAGAACCACTTCTCTTGATTTGCAAGTGACACTTACGTTAATACACCCCAATATGCTGTAGGCTTTTTTGCAACAAGAACACAGTTGGCTCATACTCAGTTTTTGTTCTATTATTAATATAACTCACCTGTGTCCAGGTCCTTTTCAGCAGCACTGCAGCCTGCAAGTTTTTCCCTAGTCCATGTTTGTGTATATAGTTATTCTGTCCTAACTGCAGGACTTTGCACTTGTCTTTGTTAAATCTCTTATGATTAATTACTGACCATTTTTCTAGTCTAACTCATTCTGGATTCTAGCCCTACCCTCCAGAGCGTCTGCAACCCTACCCAACTTGATGTCATCCACAAATTTGCTAAGTGTACTCTCAATCCCCTCATCCAAACAAATAATGAAGATGTTAAACAATACTAGACCCAGGACAGACCCCTTGAGAACCTCACTTGATACCATCTCCAACCTAGTCATTGAACTATTGATGACTACTTGTTGAGCGTGATGATCAGTTATATCAGCAGTTGTATATCCACCTTACAGTATTTTTGTCTCTTCTGCATTTTCATAGTTTGTTAATGATAATGTTGTGAGAGACGCTTTAGAAAGGCTTTTGACACCCAAGGTATATCGTATAGTGCTCTTCCTCCATGCACATAGCTGTCACCTTATCATAGAAGGAAATCAGGTTGGTTAAGGGTGACTTGCCCTTGGTGAATCCAAAGTGATCACCTTGTTCCTGATCACCATGTTCTCCTCTAGGTGCTTCACAATAGATTCCTTGAGAATCTGCTCCATGATCTTTCCAGGTATTGAAATCAGGCTGGCTGGTCTATAATTCCCCAAGTTCTCCTTGTTCTCTTTCTTAAAGATGGGCACTATATTTGTCCCTTTTCCAATCATCTGGAACCTCACCTGTCCTCCATGAGTTCTCCAAGAAGACAGTCAATGGCTCTGAAATGATCACGGTCAATTCCTTCAGTGCATCCCATCTGGCCTGTTAGCTTGAAAGCATTTAATTTCTCTAAGTAATCTCTAACCCGGAGGTGGGCAAAATATGGCCCATGGGCCAGATCTGGCCTGCTAGGCACTTTCATCTGGCCTGTGGCACCCACTAAGTTGTACCCTGCCCAGCCCTTCCACCCGTGAGGGTAGGAGCAAGGTGCCCATGTATACCCCCCAACATACTCTATTGTGCCTCGTTCCCACCCTTGAGGGTGGAAGGGCCCAGGCAGCAGGAAGCTTCCTGGCAGGGCTGTTGCTGCCACTGTTGCAACCACCAGGGACCTGCTCGGCTTCCTTGGCATCCCACTCACGCTGGGCAGTAAGTAGAGAAGCAGCAGGGGTGGAGCTGCAGCTGGGTGGGAGCATGGGGCTGGGGCTGGCAGCAGTGTGGAGACCATGTCCAAGGGCACAGCAGCAGCACAGAGCTTGGGTGGGGGGTGGGAGAGGTGGGGACTCCCTTATGGCATGCAGCCCAGACAGGCAGCAGCAGACAAGTGTGCTCAGGGTATTTGTGTCTGGCGCAGTCACTGGTGCCCAGCACCATGCGGCTCTGGCCAGTGCTGCACATCATGGTGAGGTGCGCAGCCCCTGCCAGGCCATCTCTGTTGCTGGTGCTCCCTGCTGTGCATGTGCAGTCCCTGCACTCATGGCATGGGAGGGAAGCCCCACCTGCTGGAGCTGGCTGCCTTTGCCACTCCCTGAACTTACATGGCAGGGGGTAGGGAAGGCAGCTGGCTCTGGTGTGTGGAGCTCCCCTCCTGTGCTGCGTGAGTTTGGGGGCTGTGTGTGTGCAGTGGGGAGTGCCAGAGATAGAGACAGCCCAGTGGGGGCTGTGCTGCTCACTGTGATATGCAGTGCTGGCTGGAGCTGCATGCCGACAGGTACCAGTGCCTGCACTGGGCACAAGCACACCCACCTGCTGCTGCCACCATCTGCTGGGGCTGTGCACCATAGAAGGATTGTGTGGGGGTGGTCACCACACACCGTCTACCCTCACACCCCACACACCCACACCCTGCCCCTACAACTGCTCACATACACAATTTCCCCCACACACAGTCACATCCCCTCACAAAGCCCCCACAACATAGCCCCCTAGAACCCACCATACACCCCCTACACTCTACCATACACACACATACACACACACACACCCCAGCCACACCCTCCATACAATATACAAGACTAAGGATGTATTTTTGAGTTATTATGCAGTCACCTCTATATACAGTATGCAAACACAAATCATGACAAAAATATTTTTTGTAATAAAATTGAAATATGTTATAGTAGGTGCTTGACTTCTAGTGTAAAATTGTTTTTTTTTCTGTTTCTAAGATGACAGCCTTCCCCCACAAAAGGAGTATTTTGTGCGGTGGGGGGGAGAAGGGGGCGTGTAAGGGGTGGGACTTCTGGTAGCAAAGGTCAGTGGTTGGGGTGGGGCTTCTGGTCCTAAAATGGCAACCAGGGGCAGGGCAACTAGCAAGGGGTGGGGCTACCCATGCAGCCCTTGAAAGCTCACCAAACGTGGTTAAGTGGCCCTCCACCCATAATAATTGCCCACCCCTGCTCTAACCTGTTCTTCCCCTATTCTAGGCTCTTTGTCTCTTCCAACTGTGCTTAACATCTGGTAACTGCCCCTATTTCACAGAATCATAGAAAATTAGGGTTGGAAAGGATCTCAGGAGGTCATCTAGTCCAACTCCTTGCTTAAAGCAAAACCGTCCTCAATTAGATCATCTAAGCCAGGTCTTTGTCTAGACGGGTCTTAAAAACCTCCAAGGATGTAGAATCCACATTCTCTCTGGGTAACCTTCTCCAGTGTTTTACTACCCTCCTAGTGAGAACATTTTTCCTAATATCTAACCTAAACTTCCCTTGCTGCAATGTGAGGCTGTTGTTCTTTGTTCTGTCTTCTGTCACCACTGAGAACAGTCTAGCTGCATCTTATTTCAAACCTCACTTCAGGTAGTTGAAGGCTGTGATTAAATCCCCTCTGTCTTCTCTTCCCTAGATTAAATAAGTCCAGTTCCCTCAGCCTCTTCTCAGAAATCATGACCCCCCCAGCTCCCTTACCATTTTTTGTTGCCCTCCACTGGACTCTCTCCAATTTGCCCACATCCTTTCTGTAGTGGGGGCCCCAAAACGGAACATAGTACTCCAGATGTGGCCTTACCAGTGCTGAATAGAGGGGAATAATTGCTTCCTTTGACATGCTGGCAACACTCCTACCAATGCAGCCCAGTATGCCATTAACCTGCCTGGCAACAAGGACACACTTTTGGCTCCTATTTAGCTTATTTTCAACTGTAACCACCAGGTCCTTTTTTGCAGAGCTGCTGTCTAGCCAGTCAGCCCCCAGCCTGTACTGGTGCATGGGATTGTTCCCTCCTAAGTACAGGACTAGGCACTTGTCCTTGTTGAACCTTATGAGATTTCTTTTGGCCCAAGCCTCCAATTTGTCTAGGTCACTCTGAATCCTAGCCCTACCCTTCAGTGTATCTACTACTCCTCTCAGCTTGGTGTCATCTGCAAATTTGCTGAGGCTGCACTCTATACCATCTTCCAGGCCGTTGATGAATATATTGAACAAATCCAGCCCCAGGACTGACCCCTGGGACACTCCACTTGATACCAGCTGTCACCTAGATATCAAGCCATTGATTACTATCCTCTCAGCCTGATGCTTCAGCCAGTTTTCTTTCCACTACAGTCCATTCATCCAGCCCAAACTTCCTTAGCTTACTTGTGAGAATGTTGTTGGAGACTGTATCAGAAGACTTACTAAAATCAAGGTATATCACATCCACTGGTCTCCCCACATCCACAGAGCCAGTTATCTAATTGTAGAAGGCAATCAAGTTGGTCAGGTATGAATTGCCCTTGGTGAATCCATGCTGACTGTTCCTAATCATCTTTTC
The DNA here is from genome assembly GCF_001723915.1 of Gavialis gangeticus. NCBI lineage: Eukaryota > Metazoa > Chordata > Crocodylia > Gavialidae > Gavialis > Gavialis gangeticus. The sequence goes on from NW_017729024.1 coordinate 126,609,634, forward strand.
ATTTCTAAGCACTTAGATGGATTCCTTGAGGATCTGCTCTATGATTTTTTTCCAGGGACTGAGGTGAAAGGCTAACTGATCTGTAGTTAACTGGATCCTCCTTTTTCTCTTTCTTAAATATGGGCACTATGTTTTTCCTTTTCCAATCATGTAGGACCTCTTCTGATCACCATGAATTTTCAACAGTGATGACCAGTGGCTCTGCAATCACATCAGCCAACTTGGGTGCATCCTATTCTTCCCCATAGACTTGTGTATGTCCAGCTTTTCTAAATAGTCCCTAACCTGTTCTTTCGCTGCTGGCTGCTCACCTCCTTCCCAAACTGTGCTGTTAGGTGCAGTAGCCTGGAAGTTGACCTTGCCTGTGAAGACTGTGGTGAATAAGGCATTGAGAACTTAAGCCTTTTCTGCATCTTCTGTAACCAGGTTGCCTCCCCCGTTCAGTAAGGGACCCACACTTCCCCTGGTCATCCTCCTCTTGTTACTAACATACTTGTAGAAATCCTTCTTGTTACCCTTCACATCTCTTGCTAGCTGCAACTCCAATTGCACTTCGGCTTTCCTGGCTTCATCCCTGCATGCCTGAGCAATACTCTTATACTCCTCCCTAGTTATTTGTCCATGTTTCCACTTCTTATAAGCTTCCTTTTTGTGATTGAGTTTACTAAAGAGTTCCCTGTTAAGTCAAGCTGGTCTTCTGCCATACTTGCTAGTCTCCCTGCACATCAGGATGGTTTGTTCCTGCACTTTCAGTAAGGCTTCCTTAAAGTAGAGCCAGCTGTCTTGGACTTCTCTCTCCCTCAGACTGGCTTCCCAAGGGATCCTGCCCATGAGTTCCCTGAATGAATTGAAGTCTGCTTTTTCTGAAGTCCAGGGTCCTTATTCTGCTGCTTTCCACCCTTCCTTTCCTTATGATCCTGAACTCAATCATCTTATGGTCACTGGTGCCCAAGTTCCCATCCACTAGTTAGTACATTCCTCACCAATTCTTCCTTGTTTGTGAGTAGCAGGTCTAGAAGAGCATGACCCCTAGTTGGTTGCTTCAGCACTTGTGCCACGAAGTTGTCCCCAGCACTGTCCAAAAAGTTTCTGAATTGCCTGCACACTACTGTATTGCCTTCCCAGCAGATGTCAGGGTGTTAGAAGTCCCCCGCTGAGAACCAGGGCCTGTGATCAGGAAACTTCCGCTAACTGTTGGAAGAAAGCCTCATCCACCACTTCCTCCTGGTCTGGTGGTCTATGGCCGACTCCCACCATGACATCATTCTAGTTGCTGTCCTCTGACCCTAACCCAGAGACTTTTGACAGGTCTATCTTCCGTTTCATACTGGTGCTCTGAGCAATCATACAGCTCTTTTAC
>NW_017729024.1:126611296-126641197 GCF_001723915.1 Gavialis gangeticus
ATCACGCCTGTACAGCCTATAGCCCCTAATGTTAACTGTCTGCGAAGATGCTGTTTCCTCTCTTTGTCAGGTGGATCCAGTCTCTTTCTATCAGTCCTTCTTGGAACTTCATCCCATGGTCAAAGAAGCCAAAGCCCTGCTGTCAACACCACCTCTGCAGGACGCACCTGCTTCTTCCCAAGCCCTGTTCCTTGACTGGAAGAATCAAAGAGAACAACACCTGAGCTGCTGTCCCCTTCACCCTTGCACCCAGAGTCCTGTAGTCACTTTTGATCTGCTCAGGGTCTTGCAGCTAGCAGCCTACCCAGGTGGTCCCAGGGGGCACCACTGCTGTGGAGGGAAGGACTGGGGCCCCTGCAGGTCAGAACCCACTAGTAGCTTGCCCCTGGCTTTAGGCGGGGGGGGGGGAATTGGGCCCCTCCCCATTTTTTTTTTCCAGCGGAGCCTGCCCATGCAACTCTTCCCCGAGCCTGCCCAGGGAGCAGAGTCCTGTGTGCTGTCCCTGCCATTTTCCCACCATCTGGGGCCGTCCAGGAATAGGCTTGCTTGTCCCTGGGGCAGTGTGGAAAAGTGGCAGGAGAGTGGCTGGGTGTGCTGGCAGCTGGAGAAGGCAGCAAGGATGATGCACAGCATGCAAGCATGGGTGGGCTTGGGGAAGTGTTGACATCTCCAAGTTGGGGCCTTCCCCAGCCCTCCAGCAGCCCACCTGGGTAGCCCTAGTCAGTGCTACTGCTGCAGAGGAAAGGACTGGGGTCCCCCCACAGGTCAGGGGCTTCTTGGCCTACCACCAGCTTGCCCCTTGGCCACAGGAGAAGTGGCAGGCTTCACAAAAAAAAAAAAAGGATCAGTTCCCTCACCAAAACAGTGATGGAAGTCCCTAAATTGAAATGGTGGGCTTTTAATCGTCACAATTAAAAACCCACCGTTTCAATTTAGGGGACTAACCCACTGTCACGTGTACAGGTGCCCAAAATGTTTAGGCCTAGGAATTGCCTTAATTCAGTCTTCCCTAGGTAAGACTCTGACTGCTGGTTTAATAATATGGAGGCAAAAAAAAATTCTTACTTAAGTCAAACACTAATGATTCTTTCGCTTTCAGGGCCAATTAAAAAATGGTTGAGCAAGGCTCAGAGAGAAGGAGGAAGAGCGAGTGTGTGATGCACTCCACAACACAGGAGATTCCTTATTTCTCACTGTGTTGCGTTTGTATTTTTCTGTGTGTTTTGTTTTCCTGTCATGCGATCATGGGGACACTGGCATCACTAGTGATGAATGTTGATGAGATAATACTTGGTGCATTCCTGGCCTGAGTAATGTCGTCTGCCAGAATACTGAACTTACATTTTTTAACTCTGCTATGCAGGTTGGGTTTCAGTGTTTCTGTAGGCAGCAACAATAGATGGATGTCTATGCAGATTAGTTACCTTAGACATTTACCGTGGCACAAAATGGGGAAATAAATCAACCAAAAAAAAGAGTTCTTTATACCAAATTCATTAATAACATGTTATAATTGTTTACAAGTGTGAAAAACCCCAAAACTTTTCTGTGTTATTTAGGTGAAAGATGAATTGTAGTAGAGAGGGCAGCAATAGGATATATACCAATTTTAAGGCCTTATATTCACAAGCAAGCAGTCCTAAAAGAGATCTTAACGTTTGTTAATGACTCTAGTTGACTTTGTATTGCCTGTCACATTCATACATCTCATAGATAACTGAATAACAATGCAGCTATGTATTTTATTGGCCTCTTTCCCCCCAGCATATTAAATATTCTTAGTTTCAATGATCAGGAGAAAGCAGAAAAGAAAGGCATAACATAGTATGTACTCAGATGATGGAAATCTACACAGGGAAACTGAGAGAACTGTGTTTTAAGTGACCAGGTTTTGTGATGTTTATCTAATAGAACTCCAAAAAATTAAAAAAGGAGAGAGAGAGAACTTGAATGTCAGCATCCATAGGAAACGCACAGCTGTTTCAAAGAGGTGAGTGAGTGGTGAAAGTAGATTACGTGAAGTGAGACTGAGAGGAAAACTGATTGTTCCATTGTTGTAATTCTTCAGGCACACAGCAGACCAAATATCAAATATCTTCATTATACATAGCTAGAAGTAGCCATTGGTTTGAAGTCATTTTTGTGTATAGCAATGGTTAACAGTGGTTTGCTTTTAGTTGCTATAAAGTTTTGAAATTATTGCTACAACAGTGTAAATCACTGTAGGCAAAGTGTAGATTGAGGGTCTTGTACAGGCATGTTGGCTGATCTTTCTTCAGGAAAGTTTTGACCAAACGAAAGGGAGTGTGGAGCAGAGAGCTGTGGTTTGGTAAGTTCCTGCCATCTCTCAGCAGAAATGGTGAGGAGACCCTGCTCTTCAGTACGGCTGATAGTGTTCTTCCTAGCTGAAGTGGCAGCTCTACTGGGGAGGTGGGTGTTTTTGGCTTACTGGGATTTTATCTTCTTTTCTATGCCATCGATCAGGGACTGGTGCTTCAGCCATGCGGTTCATTTAAACATCTTCCTAAGGTGACTATTATCCAGAGAACAGAGACTTGACCTTAGGGTGTTCTGTGGAGCTTAAGAATTTTCATGACAGATAAAACAGCTGCTTCTGAGACTGCTGTACTATGTTCTCTGTAAGCGGAGCAAACTGGTCACATTCCTGAACTTCCTTCCCCTATAACTTCAAGTTTAGAAACTAGTCAGACAATAGACAATAGGTTGTAATATTTCCAGAGAACATTTATATCACATTGGTGTGTTTTGGCAAGCACAGGATGAAAGAATTTAAAATGTTAAATTTGTATTTATCTAGAGCATTCGTCTGAGGTATTGCACACAAGCGACATTCTGTTTTTATCTCCCTTCACATATATACCCTGGTATACATAATTAAAAGCATTTTTAATGGAAAATAGGGCTAACCTTTTACATTTATGAAGCACCTTTTTATCTCAAAAGATGCCAAATCACTTTTCTTGTTACATGCCAAACTACCAGTGCATCTTTTGGAGAAAAGGTGGCAGCTAGGGAGCTCTGAAACTCCTCACTGTACAATGGAGAGAAAGAAAACTTTGGTTAAAAAGATGCTATGGCAACAAGCGGCAGGAGGAGGCAGATTGCCTTTGACTGGCTCATCTCCAATACCCTAATGCAAACAATATTAAAGTAGTATTCAGTTAATTCCTCAGTAAGATAATGGTCAGAGGAAGACCAGTTGATGATTTATTTGGATTTTCAGAAATTCATCAACAAAGTTCTTTACAAGTGTCTGTTCTGGAAATCTAGGAGTCATTGAGTGAATTATTGTCATGGATCAAAAATTGGCTATGGGTTAGAAGGCAAAAATGAGGGATGAATGGTCAGTTTTCATCAAAGCACAAGTTTTTAATATTTGTGTTTTAGTAAATATTTTGTAATCAGATTGATATTTAATATATTCATTAACGATCTTGAGAAGGAAGTGAGCAAGGAGGAAGTAAAATTTGCAGGTGCCACAATTATTTCTCTTAGTTATGACTCATGACTAAAAGCTCTGAGGTATTTTAGAGACACAACAAAGCCAGGTGAATGGGCATTTCAAGGGGAGATGGTAGCTGGTGTTTGCAAGTATATGGGAATTGATGCACATTGAAATGATTGATTTGAGCTTCTAATACATATGGTAGGGTCTAAAATAACTAATCATTTAGGTGAAAGATCTGGGTGTCACTGTGAACAGCTCAGTGAAAATGTCTGTTTAGTGTGCAGAGTCAGACAACTGAACATGTTGGTCTATAAAAATGGTAATTTAATGTCACTAAAACACATTAATGGTGTGGCCTCACCTTGACTATTGTATGTAGCACTGGTCATCCTTCTCTCAGAAGAAATGTAACAGAATAGAAGGGGTTAAAAGGATACTGAGGAACATAAATACATGCCTTGGCTATTATAACAATTTTAATCTACTTTATTAGAAGTGGTTAATTTAGATAGGAAACAAACAAGGAGGGACTACAGGAGCCTATGAAAAAGAAATGCCATAGAGAAAGGAAATGAAGCCCTCCTATGCTTTAATCTTTCTCATAAAAAGAATAAAGTGTTAAATGGTGAAATTGAAAGATAATACATTTAAAACCAGCAAAAGGACTTAAGTTTTTACTTTTTGATGTAATTTGTAATTCACCTGTCTGACTCACTGCCACAGGATACAGCTGAGGTCAAGAATTTGATTCTTAGTTTAATACTTGTTAGGGTCGGAAGGGACCTAAGCAGATCATCAAGTCCAACCCCCTGCCATGGGCAGGAAAGGATGCTGGGGTCAAACGACCCCGGCTTGGTGATTGTCTAGTCTCCTTTTGAAGACTCCCAGGGTAGGGGCAAGCACCTCCTCACTTGGAAGTTGGTTCCAGCTCCTAGCCGCCCTGACCATGAAGTAGCGCCTCCTGATGTCCAGCCTGAATCTACTCTCGGTCAGCTTATGGCTGTTATTCTTTGTAATTCCCGGTAGTGCTTGGGGGAGCAGGGACTCTCCCATTGTCTGCTGGTCCCCCTTGGCAAGTTTGTAGGTGGCCACCAGATCCCCTCTCAGCCTTCTTTTGTGGAGGCTGAACAGGTTCAGGTCCCGTAGCCTCTCCTTATAGGGCCAATCCTGTTGCCCCCTGATCATGTAAGTGGCCCTCCTCTGGACCCTCCTGAAGTGCAGTGCCCAGAACTGGATGCAGTACTCCAACTGCGGCCTAACCAATGTTGCACAGAGGGGGAGGTTCACCTCCTTGGACCTGCTCGTGATGCATCTATGGATGCATGACAAGGTGCAGTTAACCTTCCTGACTGCTTCCCCACATTGGCAGCCCATGTTCATCTTGGAATCAGTAGTGACTCCAAGATCCTTTTCTGCCTGTGTGAAAAAAATTCAGGGAGTCTAGTAGGGCTGTGCGAAACTCGGTCACTGATTCAATTTGGAGGAGATTCAGCCTGATTCGGCATCCGAATCCGAATCAAATCAGGAGGCCCTTAATCTCTCCAAATCGATTCGGAGAGATTTGACGATTTGGCTCTAGACACAGCTTTATATATTTTTCAATTTACCTTAAGGTACCAGGCATGGCTCTTGAATGCTGAAATGGTGGGGGGGGGATGGAGCGTCCCATGGGACCCCCTCGCACGCTCAGCAGCAAACTCAGAAGTGGACCAGAAGTACTTCCGGCCCACTTCCAGGTCTGCCACAGAGCGCGCAGGGAATCTCGCTGCTCCCCGGCTTGATGACTGGTGCCTCCTGGGTCTGGGGGGGCACCTGGGTTCCCCCCACAGCCGATCTCTGAGCCAGGGAGACGTGGGGGATGTCCCCTGTGTGCTTGGAGGTAGACCTCCCCCCTCACGCTCTCATGGGATGCTCCATCCACCCCGCCATCTGTGTTCACAAACTGCACCAGGTACCTCGACGTACGTAGAAAAAACATATAAAGTTGTGTCTGTGGTTGAATCGCTGATTCTCAGAATCAGAATAGGATCTTCAGATTTGGCCGAATCAAATCAGGACAGTGATCCAGATCAGTGAATTGAATCACTGTCCCCCAAATCGAGCCAAATCTGAATCGAATACTGCCTGCTTCACACACCCCTAGAGTCTAGGTTATTCCAAAGCTGACGCCTAAATAATTGATTTAAATCTGAGTAACCCTTTTTTAGCTTAACTGTTGTCTGGAGTGGTTGTTGGTATAAATATTGAATCAAAGTGTGCACAAGTGTTTAATATTAAAGTAACAATCCAACACTTGCAGCCTCTGGCCTAACAAAGTAAGCAGAGATTCAGTTGGCACAAAGAAAGATCATTGCTGTATTAAATTACTTTTTTCATAATTCAGGCACTTTATTTAGTGTTTGCATAATCATTAGTATTTTTATCCACAAAAATTGGAAAATTGTTTGTATAATTGCACTTTTTGAATTGTATTTGCTTTTTCAGTGAATTATTTTCTTTCAGCAAATAATGTATCGGTATCTGGCACAGAAATATGGAATGGGGAATTACTTGAAACATAATACAGAAGTAGCACTGTAGACCTCACCAGCCTGAAAAATAATTGAAGTGAAGTGAAGAATGTTAACAAGCTCAAATGTCATCATCTTCCAAAACTGACATTTAAGATGATCCACATTCACTCTCCTCCTTTATGTGAAATACAAAAACACAGACATTGTGGGGTAACTAAAAGAAATGTTTAGTGGAGTTCAGCTAAGAAACAGTGGACATGTTATTTTTGTATCAGCTCTTGTATAGCCACATTTGAGCCTGTTTAAAAAATGTGGTTTGTGTAGTGTAAAGATGCTGGGGGAGGGGATAATGAGTTCCTTACTGAATACTAATTGCCTAGGAGTTGTTCAGGGAGACTGTATAAGAATGGAGGATTTGTTGTAAATTAGTCACTAGCTCTATTGTGCATTGCTATGGGGTTAGACCAGTGCTGTAAAGGTGCCAGCTTTACAAAGTCCTTCTGATTCACTGTCTAACTCGGTGACAGTGTGAAGGAGAAAATACTATTCAGACTAAATATTATTTGAAAGAGAGCTCCTCTAATGACTGTATAATCTTTCTTTATAACATTCTAAGCTTCTAGCTCATTTAGACTATTGAGTTGGGTTATCAGTGCTTTTTCAGCTGCAAGATTCAAAGGTCTGCCAAGGTTGTAAATGCTGGTGAGGAACTATTGCTTTGGAGAAATACGTTGTCCAGCAGAATGTTTAGTGTTCTTAGCATCATCTCTAGATTTCTAAATCCTTGGTTTCTAAAGCTCAGACCTTTAGCCTAACTTTCTCTGTGTTCAGTCTTGTTATTAACATCTGTTCACAACAGAGAAACAAAGCTTTGAAAAATATTGTAGTAGTTTGTTTACTTTTTGAGAGATTTTTCTCATTCCTAACTCCTATTGTTTTCATTTACATCAAAATGAAAAGGTGAGTTAATGATTCATTGGCACACGATGACCTTTCAAATAGCTGTGGACCATGATGCGGCAGCCCCACTCTGAGCTCTCATATTTTAACTTCCTTGTTTCTGCCCTTAATATTTACAGCCAAATCTGTCTACATGCCTGGACGCCTGAAGAGAGCAAACATTTACAGCTTTTCCCTCCCCTGTGTTTAGTGGGCAATTTGATCCTGCCTTGTCCATTCCCTTATTTTACATCACTTTTAGACTTGACTTGCTATTGAAAGCAACAAAGTGCAGCTTCGAGTATCTGCTGTCTGATCTGTTTATTTAGCCAAAAAGAATGGACTCAGACTCTGATTCACCTTTTAATTACTCTTGGCCTTCCTTACCTAAAATGAGGATTCGAAGAAGGGCACCCAAACAAGGTAGAAAAATCTGTCTTCTTTAAACAACTGTTCCTTACTAGTTCTACCTCCTTTTCAGTATTTTCTTGTTGTTTATATGCAGGTGGACCTAAGCTTGGAATGGACAGATTTTCTTCCTTTTCCTTCAGCCTCAATCTTACTTGTGTCTTTTTAAAGTTATAAACTCTCAGTCATTTTAGTAAAAGACAAGGGTTTTGTCCAAGTTGTCTGTGGTAATTTTTCCTTCTTGTTTTTATTTGATTGCTTGCAAAGTAAATTTCTGATTACAAGAGTTCTTTTATGTAGAGAAGTTCTGACGCTAAGAACCTACAAAGCAGCACGGCAGCAACTTCTGTAAACAGCTTCTCTGTACACATAAGACTACGTAAAGTCCTGCAAGTTACATTTGTTTGGAATTAGGGGTTATTTATAATTTAAGAGTATAGTGTTGACAAGTTGTAGGCAGACAGTTATATACTAAAATTGTATCAGTGTGAAGGGAATTTCTTGTTCATAAATTAGTAGATGAGGTTAATTGCTTTAATTCACACAAATCTTTTTTCGGTAGATACATTCTTTTTGGAGAGGTAATCATTACAAACATTGTAAACATTCAAATCCTTTCACTGTCATTGTAACAAGGTGGCATTATAGAGAAGATGATTACCTAGGAAGAAATAATAACTGGAAGGCACTAAGGACAAGTTTGTCACAGTGTTATCGTTGAAAATCTTAATGAACTTACTGCATTCAAACAGAAGCAGAGAAAGACGGTGGAGTGGAAGTGTCATATTTCCCTATCCTTTCTTAACATTTTAAAAAATCTCTTTCTAAAAGATAAAAACACCCAGAAAACTAAGGTGTGTCTTTAGCTATTGTAAATCAGTAAATGAGGCAAAAGAACTAGGTTGAGAATCTGACCTTGAGTTTTAGAGCTCAAAAATATTTATAAAAAGAAAATTTAAGCCTGCAAAATGTTGTCTTAATTTTCTACAACAAATCCCTGTGGTTTAGCTAGGTAATCTATGAATTTGTTTCTTCCCAAGAGATTTTCTTAAAGTATATAGGTTCATTTTATAAAGATGATGAAATGGGCTCAATACTTTCTTTCAGTAGTTTATGATGGCTCATTTTATCTGGAAAAAAGATCAAGAGGAAAGCCTATACTTCTACATATTTCTTACTGTTCAGCGATATATCTGTTGCCTTTAGACAGTAAAATCTTTGGAACAGAGACTTGTTATATTTTTTGGTGCATTGTTCTGTTGCACATCAGGACTGTTATGTATATCAGTGGTATCTTCTCTCCTTAATAGGCATGCTTTTCACATTAATGGTAATAGTATACCAGTATATTCTGCTTTTAAGTGCTGACTAAATCATGTATATGGGAGTTGCCGTAGCAAGAATACTTTTCTTGTAGGGTCAAATGTTCTCTGCTTGAATAATTTCTCATACTCATGGAGGTTGGGGAAGGGAAACCCAACCCACTCCCTCAAGCAAAGACTTGCATGCTCCTCATTGGTAGGGTGAAAATATTATTTTTTAAGGAAATCCAGGACCTCCCCCACCCCCCAGTCAACAGCATTTCTGCAGGCAGAGATAGGCAGGCTGGGGTGTGGGGCGCAGTCTGGTGGGGAGGCAGTGGCATGGTGCACCAGGTGGTCTCTACCTCCCTGCCAGATGATGCCTTTCACCCCTGTGATTCCAGGACTTCTGTTTTATTTTCATCAACCAACAGGGCAAGTCTATGAATCTGGGACTGTCCTGTCCAAACTGGTCACCTTACTCATTGGGCTGGAGAAGTGAATGGAGTCTTTCCACAGGAGGACACTGGATTTGTGATTCCTTCCTTATTCCATCCCTGTGCAGCCACCATCATGGTGTTTTGTGCTAGATTATTTGGATCCATTGAAGAGACCCTTTCCATGGTACAGAGAGGGTGTGCATGCATTCCAAGTTAGCTCCTTTCTCTGTAGTGCCCCAGGGCAATCCCTACCTGGGGTTTAAGTGGTGTAAAATGCCTTATACTGGCCTCTACATGATGTGTGAATTCCACTGTTGTTGAATAATGGGTTCAGCAGACCGCAGAAGGATGAAGCAAAAGCCACTAACCATTCTGTGAATGTTTGTCTAGGAGTTATAGACTTCATTGTGTCTCTTGACTCTACTCTCCATTTGTTCCATGGTGATTTTATATAAGGCCCATGAAACATTTTTGGCAATTTATTTCTGGTAGCTATTGGTTAAATAGGATTGCTAACTGCTACCACTGTTGCACTAAAAGTCATACTCTGAGGTGTTGTGAATTATCAGCAGGCCTTTCCAGTGTGCTGCTGCTACTCTACAGCTCCTCAATTTTAGTAGTAGGAAACTGGCCCAAACAAGTTATATTGCTGTATTTCTGTTTAGTCCATGCTTAGCCAATGCTGTGAATGGTCTTTCATGAAATAAGTATTTTGAGAGTAATGGCCACAGGTTTCAACTTTGGGTGCCTAAGGTTAGGGACTGCCTGGTTACCAAGTCGGGATGGGGCCAGAGCAAACATGTGCTCCATGTCCTGGGGTGAAGCAGAGTTGAAGTCCCACCAGAGCTGGAGGGAAGTGGTAGGGGAACAGAAGTGGTGGGGAGGGGAGCTGAAGGGAGGGGACAGAGATGGTGAGAGTGGGCAGCTGCTGCAGCTCTGACCCCAGTTCTAACCCTGGCTCCAGGTAGGGGCTGGAGCTGCAGCCACAGCAGCTGCCTGCCCCCCCTACTGCCTCATGCTTGAATCCAAGACATGTTAAATGGGGGGAAAACTTTGTCTTTGATTTGAGTAAATGGAGTAAGTGCCTAAGTTTAAAACTCTGATTTTCAAAGCTTCCTCTCAAGTGCTTGCTAACCTTGCAGAGCCTAAGTTTTCCATATTAAGTTCCTGGGGACCTTTGAGGTTCTGCATCTGTTCCTGCTGAGATGCATCTCAGTTTCATGCCTCCCCATCTATCTCATGGCTTATTCCTATCAGGATCTGCGTACTAGCTGCCCTTGACTTTTGCCCCTTGAAGGCCTGATCCAACAGGCATGCTCTGAGCACATCTGACTTCAAGCTTCACACAAAACATTATGGTAGCCAAGTCTCTAATTCAAAGACAGTGTGTTGCAGTGGGGTGTCTTTCTCCCTTTCATTAAATAGCTCAGTGGTTGTAGCATTCCCATGGAAGTGGGAGACCTAAGTTGTTCTTCTCTCCTTTGAAAGATTCAACTTGCATCTTCTGCTTCTCAGGACAGGGTCTTTATTATCAAGCTAGAAACTACCTGGAGATGAAGGAATGCTCATTGCTCCAGTTAAATTTTTTCTACTTTGCATGGCATAATTAAAGATCTATTTGGATTCACTGAGCAAGAGAAGAGAGCATGATTGTCTAACCTAGTGATTAGGGCAGTCACCTTGACCACTCATAAAAAGCCCTTGGAGAAGGAACTAAATGATGGTGTCCCTCTTTCCCATCATGAGTGCCTTAACCATTAAGCTAAGCAGCCTTCCTTTTCCTGTCCCTAGAAACCATCAGGTCTTTTCTGCAAAGCAGAAGAACTGATGCAGGAAGTGGTGAGAGTACCCTTACCCTAGAATAGGGCATTCCTCTGTGATGAGAGTTTAGATCCTGTTTGGCAGAGATGCAAAATTAAATTTGGGTCTCCTGCATCCTGGCTTAGAGATACTACCTTCTCCACCAAACAAGTTTAAAAAAGAAATAGGAGTTAATCCCAAGGGCAGGAAGGTGCCCCCTGAAACTCAGAATTAGGTGTTCAGGTCCTGGAGAGAGGTTGGGATTAAGGCATGAACCCTTCTCTTCAGCATTTCCTATTGTTTACCTTGGTGACTCCATACTCAGCATCCTGCTTTTATGATTCCCATTCCCAAGTGTAACATCCCCTGTGCATTATATAGGAAGCTAAGACTTCTAACTCATGGTTGGGGCTCCTGGGATCCAGGGATCTGAGAGAGGCATTGAGATGCATATCATCCCATGTCTCTCTATAGATCTACAGTCTCAATTTAGCAAGGGTTTTAAGTATGTTTAACTAGCAGGTGATTAAGAGAAGTCAGCCTAGTTTTTAGACTTATGGGATTAAAATTATGTATGGGTTTAAGCAGGGACCAGATTTAAAAACAAAGAATCACTTCGTTTAGGCATTTAGTTCAAAGTCGACTCCTTTTGAAAATCTGACTGCATTGGGAAGCTGAGAACTTTTGGAAATGTGATTCAAAATCCAGATGTCCAAAAATGAATTGAGATGCTCAGGTTTAAGCATTTAGGTTTGCAAATTTTGACTAATGTGTTTAATTGCCTAACTTTCTCTTTGCTTCATAGTTCTCATACTTCTAGTTGTACATTAATCCATAGTCACGTTGCTGGAGGTAATTCTTGTGTGCTGTCTAAAAGCTATTTATTTTATCTAGAGAAGGGAATTAGTAATTTTTTCCTGGCTTCCAGTCTAGGTACATTGATATACTTTTTGTCTTCTCTGTATGCTCTCATAAAGCTTCCTCATCTAAGTCTTGACTTGAGTGGAAAAAATTTTCCGCATTGCTCTGTACTCACTGTTTTCCAAAGCGGGTCATTCCAGGCTGTAGGTTTCCTTCTGCCAGCATAGAGCATGTTTTAAATTATCATTATTGTGCAGCTGGGTTCTTACAAGCTGAACAACATTTGTGGAGCGTCCCTACATGCTAAAATGTGCATCTGAAAGCATGTATATGATGAAAGTTTGACGTGCCAGAAGATGCAGTTACATGGTGTCTTCTGTTTCCAGATAATACTTATTGTTTTCTACACATTTGGGCGTTATCAATCCTGGCATCTAGGAACATGCTGTTTTGTTTCTGAACCTAAATAACAGTAAGATTCTTTACTGTCATTTAAATCCTCATTTGCCATGTTAATGGCATTGATCTACGTGTCTTTTAATAGAGATAATTAGATATGTTCTTTTATACTAACTTTCTGTTCATGGCAATGTTATGGTACATGTTTAAAAAGCATGTGATGGTTGTCAGTTTGAGGAATCTAAGCAGCTCTGTTTGAAAACTGGGTTAAAAAACAGGGCCTTAACTAATCCTAGGTTTTGAATCAGAGTCCAGCTCTTCTGGACAGCCATGTTAGAACCTTGTCAAACAACCTTTAGATAGGTAAAATTGTGTGGGGCCAGTTTGACTGCATTGTAAATACTGCCTGATGGGTTTTCACTGGTGGATAGAAATCTGTGGTGGCAGAAAACACACCAAGGAACCAAGTTGCAGTTGCATATAAAATCGCAACTCTAGTTGTGAGGAAGGAGGCTGTAAGAAAGACAGAATAGTCTAAAAACATTTGAATGTATGGCTAGGAGGACCTGGAAACAGTGCCATTTGTGTGACTTACTTCAGCAACGTCCACCTTTTAAAATTTCCCTACTGGAGGAAGCAATAGTTCCACATAATAGAATCCCCAGTGGTGGTCAGAGACAGAAACACCATCTGCCTTAGAGTTGACTCATCTCTCAAATGCCATGGCCCTTTGGCACAAGACTTGCTACACTTTATACATAATATGCCCACCCCAGCTTTGCTGAAATCCTGCCTCTTCAAGTCAAATAAAAACATTGCTTGGGTAGGTAGGTATTCCAGAGGTATATCTTATTGAAGACCAGTCCTACCTGTTAATAATAGTTCTAATTTTCAGTTACGTAAGGGTTTGTGCCATATTAATAGTGGCAACTGATTAGTACCATATTGGACTAGAATCTGTTTTCTTTTAAATCAGTGGGAGTTTTGCCATTGATTTTTGTAGATTCAAGATCAAGAGCATTGTATGAATTGCAACTGCTTGCACCCCAGGCTGAATGCAGAGAAGCTGTAGGAATTGTGTTGCATTTCCAATGGTTTTATTACTTTTTAAACTGTTCTGGCCTTTCCAGTAGAAATAAGTTACTAATATAGTCAATATATAATTAATAACGTGGTCATGTGAATTCCGCAAAGTCCTGGTATACTCTTCTTGTTACAAAATTGGTTCAATCTAGTTGTGCCTTCATGCACGTATGAAACCTGGAGAGGTTCTGTTTTTGGAAGACTTGTAGCATGTTATTGTACTAGAAATTCCAAAGTTGACTAAGGCTTATGTGCTGATTAAGAGCCCAGTTGAATATTTAGAGACTTTGTTTTAAAATAAACAAAATGAAACACCACCAAAAAAACACATGACACTTGACATCTTCTGAAATCCTATTAATAAAGATTTAGGGGGTCAAAATACCACAGATAATCACATGCCTTAATATTTGTGACAGCTCTCTTTGGACATTCCTGTGCCAGTTTATTCCTCCTTAGAGTGGTATTAAAATCGCTTAGTACTACTGTATGTTGTATAAAAATCCCAAAGTATAATAGATTTGTCTGGTTTGGGATGTATAATGCATAGCTCAGTCAATTTTATTTCATTGCCAGGCCCCCAGCAATGAGGACTGTTGCTAGTCAAGAAACTATTTCAGTAAGATTTGGCTCTGATTTATGCATTGATTCAAAAAGGTCTGCTACCTGGACCCATATTCAGAGCCATATGTCAGCTCCGTCTGGTCTAGCTCTGTGACTGAGTACTGTTCTTGTCAACCACAGTCTAAATGTTTACGTTCTAGAGGAGGAGCATTTCTTGGAAGGTAATGTGTATGCAAGAAGCTGTGCAGGGCCTGATTTTTTTTTTTTCTTCTTCTATTTTTCTTTTTGACCTTTGGTTGAGGATCAGCATTGGAGCTGTTTGTTTATCATGGAAATGTACTTAGTTAAATAACTTTCCCTCATTATTTTAGCTGCCAATATCTGACAAAGTGCTGGGATTGCTGTGAAAATATATACTGTAATTTAAAGACAGGGAGTTGAGGCTCTTGGCAGACTTAAAGAATTGTAGCTGTAGTCATTTTCAAGATGGCAGGCACTGAAATCATGCTGAAATTCAAGCAGGAGAGAGAAAAAGTGGTAATATAAAGGATTTTATTTTAATGATCTGATATCCCACAAACTTGCCTGGGTTAGAAACCACGTAGCTTGTAATATATCATTTATAAATTGGACTTCCCAAATGTCAGTTGGTATAAGTTTTTGTTCTTAATCCTCATGGGTTTGTGAGGTATCAGATCTTTGAAATTATATGAAATCTACACTTGTTCCTTGGTGTTGCATTGCTTATTTTGGGTCTTGTCCAGAACTTAAAAAGCAATTCCCAGACCTTAATAAGTGCAATTTCCACTTACTGCCATCACTTTTCTTGGTGAATTCTCATGCCTTGTTCACTGTGACATTCATACAGTATCTTCTGAACGTAGTCCTGTTGTTTCCTTTGATTTTCTTTCCCCACAGCCTGCATCCCTGAATCTGTAGTCTGCATGAGCTAAGAAGGATTTTTCTTATAGCTCTTCATACCTGGCAAATCTAGGTCAAACCTCAGTTTCATGATCATTTTTAAACTGGTAAAAATTAACTATCTGCAAGCTTTTTTTTAGTTATTAGTATAAAATTGGCCTGAATTGCAGCTAACTGCAATGGGGAACTTCTAATTTCACATTTTAAAACAGGGAAATCAGGGTTATTTAGCCTGACTACCCATCCTGCCTGAAACTGTGTAGTCTGGCACATATTTGAAAGACCCCAGCAGTCTTTCCTGCCCAGAGCAGGGGGGCTGGACCTGTTGATCTCATGAGGTTCTTTCCAGCCCTAAACTTCTGTGAATCTGTGAACTTGATTCACCAATTGGGTGCTGAATGTACAGACTTGACTAATAGTTTGTACTATCTAATGAATCGGAAAGGTTTGTACAGTTGTGAATTTGCATGTGAGCTCTTTGCTCATAAACAACTAAAAAAGAAAAGGTGTCTCCAGAACATATTGAAAATACTTCATAACTAGACAGGATTTTGCTGCTGTATTAAAATAACAGAATGTGGAGGCCACTATATGTAACTGTCTGCAACATTCAGAGCTGTGGATATGAGCCAAAAGTGTGTGTGATAGCTGCTATATTTTACTAATGTAATTATACATCACATACCCCTATTTCTTACAAGTTTTTACCATATTTGAATTTGTGTAATAGAATGATAGAACATCTTCAAAATCAGAAACATTCTTTCAGTGTAATAAACCTGTATTCAATTATGTAATGCCTTATTACACAAGATTTCAGTTGTAGAATGTAATCATGTACATCTAATCCCAGTCTTGACATCATGCAAAACAGCCAAAATCTGGAAGCCATGCACTGCGTGATTGGCTGACCTGCGCACTAGGCATTTCGCTGGGGAAATGAAGGAATCCTTTTCACAGAACGGAGGATGACAGTGACTGCTATAATAAAGTTTCTGTCCCAGTGCCTTCATCTGCAAAAATGGTGCTAATAATAAGAATGTAGGAGCTGTACTGGGCCAGACCAGTTGTCTGTCTAGCCCAGTATACTATCCCTGACAATGGAAAGGGGTGGAAGCTTTAGAGGGAGAACATTGACCAGGGTATATCTGGACAGCTCTATGCCCTCCTTGGCATCCTTACCCCCCTTGGCATCCACCATAATGTAGAGATGGCACAGGATACATCTGTGATTGGGTGTGTCTACATGAGACACTACTGTGCAGTGGTTACTGCACATTTCTTTAGTATTTGTATAATAAAGTACTAAATAAATGCACGGTAACCAGAGTTACTGCTCAATAGCACCGGCAAACACCTTTTAAATGCTGCTAATTCACAGTAGCCTAATAATATTGCTCAGTAGCATATTAGCATTGTTGGTGCTATGATGTGCTACTGCACAGTATTATTCAGTTACTGTGCAGTTAGCATCTCGAGTAGATGCATCCACTGTTCTGTTTAATGGATCTATTGTCCCTGAAATTGTCTAGTCTCTCTTTGAACCTGACTGTACTGTCTGCCTCAACAACCTCCTATGGTAATGGGTTTCACATAATATTGTCTTGTAAGTGAAATCTGAAAATATGGAAGATGTATGATGTCCACAGGATAATATGTACAGGCAGGTTAACCACTGTTAATCCTTACTTACTATAGATTGAACATTAATCTATTACTCTTGACAACTGTCATGAAACTAGGTAGTTTGGCATGGATTTTCTGCATACCAATGCACACAGAATACAGAAATGTACTCTTTAATGTTTTGGACTTCTAACAGGGTCTATAAAATTTGGTACTTAATGACTAAGCTTAGCAATATTTATAACAAAATGGACAAAAGATACTGAAATGATTTTAAAAAAATAACATGTGTTCCCATGCTTCCCCCCCCCACATCTAGGACAACGACATATTACACATGATGTCCTCAAGAGATCCACAGTTCCACCTTTCTTTGCTGCGGCAAGACTTTCTGCCATGCTGAATGGAAGTGATGAGGTGTATGCAAACTGCATGGTTGTAGATCAGGTAAGATAGTCTAAGCTTCTACTTTTAAATATACTATTTGAGTTTTATTATAATCTTATATGTCCACTAGTACAGCCTTCCAGTTATTTATTTTTGTGAGCTTTGGGTACATGCATAGAACAACAGCAATTGGTCGCCCTTTGCTACTGAGTTTGCTACTCAACTCACTAAACCCTTCAAATACAAAGCTATATAAAAATTCTTCTGTAACATATGTAAATATTTAGGTTTTTCATTTAGCAGTCACATATCAGAAATAAGAATTAATACAGCCTTAATTCTCTATAGTTTCAGATATCCTAATTTTTCTGTTAACTAACATGGAGTCCTTTTCCTGATGTTTGCCGGCTAAAAAGTCCCTCACTTACCAGTTCATCAATCAATTATTTATTTGTTTTATTGAGTTTATATACCACCCTTCCCAAGTAAGGCTCAGGGGTGCTTACAGGACGAAGAAAATAGGTTATAAAACAAAGTGTAGAAGAGAACAAAATAACAAGCAAGTAGAGTATCAAAAAGGAAAATAAAACAACAACCCACTAAACAATATCCTAGCTTAGCCTCACATGTTAAACACCTGCCCAAATAGTAAGGTCTTACAGGTCTTCTGGAAGATGTCCAGGCTTGACCTCTGGTGGGTCTCAAGTGGGGAGGGAGTTTCAGAGCTGTAAAGACTGCTGAGAACAACCTCCCATGTATTTTTGCCAAGGAAACTAGTCTTAGTGAGGGTACTTGCAGGAAGGTGCTCTTGACTGACATTAGTGATTGTAACGGGGTATAAAGAAGAAGGTGGTTCCTTAGGTATGTAGGTCCCAGCCCATTTAGGACCATATAGGTCATAATCAGCACCTTGAATTTAACCTAGAAAGCTGTTGGAAACCAATGCAGAATCTGGAGCACTTGAATGACAGCTATAAACAAAGTGTTGTTCTGTTAGTGTGACAGCATGCCAGAAGTTTGGCGTTTTTTTTCAGATGTGATGTAAAACTGGGGTCCTGTCCAGGAGGAATGTGTGAAGCTTTGGTCACTGATGTGATTTGGTGGGGATTTGACCTGATTTGGTGGACAAATCTCCAAATCTAATCAGGAGACCGTTTAATCTCTCCAAATCAAATCAGAACCCTCCAAATTGATTTGGAGAGATTTGATGATTTGGACACAGACACAGCTTTAAATGTTTTTTCTACATACCTCGAGGTACCAGGTGGCTCAGGAATGCTGAGATGCCTGGGGGGATGGAGTGTTGCACAGGAGCGTGGGGGGCTCCCCAGTGCGCTTGGTAGCAGACCCGGAAGTGGACCAGAAGCACTTCCAGTCCACTTCCAGGTCTGCCAGGGAGCGTGCAAGGGCTCCCCTCCCCCCGCCCCGGCTAGGCACCTGGTGCCTCTTAGGTCTGTGGGGGCTAAAATATCAATAGTTCTTTGGCTGTTTTACTAAGAGAAGCAAAAACAGATTTGAAAACCTGCAAAATTGGACTGGATGCAAGTCTAGGAATGGTAGAACTTCAGCCTTTGGAAACTGTTGAAGTCCTTTTTTTCCACTTGATTATATGTACTTTTTCTAGATGCATTTTACTTCAGCCAGGTTGATTTACACATCTCTTTGGGCGCCTTTACACATGCTCTGAAAGTGGTGGTGGTGGTGGGGAGACGCACTTTAATTAGAGCATCTTTTGGAGCCGCTTAAATTAAAGTACCCTCAGCATCTCGTGTATTCCGTGTCCTGCTCTTCAAAATGGCGGCAGGGGTGCTTTAACTAAAGCTCATCCATTAAACTAACAAACTCCAACTAATCACTCCTATAATTATGAAAAAGCTACTGTGAGCTTTGGAACACATTAGCCAGATTAACTTGTGTCACTTTTCCGGGGCACAAAAATAATAGGGAATGGGGGAGAAACAAAAACAGAGAGAACTTCAGTTTGGCAATACATTTTTTCTTCTATTCTTTTCACTAACACTAATAAGCCTCTTTTTCTCTCACATTCCAGGTTGAAGATTCGGGTATTAATTATATTACTGTAGACAGTTTTACCAGTGAAACCAATACAGATCCTACCAACTCAGCCCATATGTCTCAGAATTCTTCATGTACCTCACTGAAGGAAAGCAACCAATATATTTATGCAGAAAATGAGGATAACCAAATGACACAAGGCCCAGGGCCTGTCATTTCATCTTCTAACTTGTGCACAACGGGTTCATATATGCCACTCAAGTCCCATGGATTTAATAAAGAACGAAGTCAACATTATGCTGATGTGAAGAAAAGAAGGTATGGGGTTGGTTTGATGGTATTGTCAGGATAAGGACTTTTTTATTAGATTCATCTTTTAATAGGACAAAAGAAAGTATACTAATTTCTTTATTGAAAGAAAAATTTAAAGCAACTTCAGAAGAACTGTCCAAAATTTTAAATTATACTTAGTTCTATATTTATACACTGTGTTTAAAATGTACCTTTTGTCATTGATTTCCTACAAACTGCAAATGGTCTCTAAGCAATTGTATACTGTTTGGCTGCAGTTAGGTGCTGCAAAGAGATGTCTGCTAGCAAACCAGAACCAGGCCACTTAAAAACTGAGAATTTTCACAGAAACATTCTTGGTATAAACTATAAGAATTAGATATAAGCCAAATTTTAAATAATAATATCCTGTTGAGGTAGATGTGAGTCTTTCTGTTTACTTCACTGGGCTTGCATATATTAGGGAGCACCTAGCTCAGTGCTTTTTCACTTGTTCCAGTTTTGCTGCTGTCTTGATAGGGCCATTGAAGAGTGATGCTTTCCCCGCTTGTAAACTGGGACCCTAAATCATAAAGGGAATAATTAATATATTTCTGCAATGTCATGAACATGTCAGTGGGAAATACAGAAAACAAGATGTCTTTCAGTGTTTAATGATAAACCAGATTTAGAATGTGTTGGAAAATAAAGCTTTTAGTTGGGGGAAACTTTAATGTTGTGTGAAAGGGTTGTTAGGCTAATTTTCCTAGGCTGGATCTGTAGTTATTGACAAATACCATACATAATCCAAATGATTTCTGCTGTAAGACCGGAATGTTATTACAAGCAGTCAACCATTCACCCCAATTACATTAATAAGGAGCCCATGCGCTACGTACACAGATAAAGACACAAAGATCACAGAGAACCCCCTGTAGAGTTGATACGGCCAGGAAAGGACATTGTAATATAATATTCAAGAAATCCTACTAATCATATATTTTCTAATTGCTTGAAATAATCTGGGTTTCTTCCAACATTCTTTTTTCTTCTATATGTTTATGTATGTCTGTATGTTCTTCTATATGTTTTTAAAATGGCTTCTAAGAATCTCCTCTAGCACACTGCCACTGTATGTATTATTATTTTCCTTTTCACCCTATATTAATTCCCAGATACTAGGGAGAATTGTATGAAAAGTGCCACATCTCAAGTCCATTCAGTTGCAGCATGCTTGTATCTTGACTTGATCATACAATATGATCACATTTTGTGGTATACGCAAGCAGTAACTGAAGAAAAACTATGAGCTTTACTGAAGTGTTGACAAAGCTGAGGGGGAGGCATGGAACATGATTTGCCAAAAAAAGGTTTTGGATAAGTTAGATGCCATTTACAAGATTTTGTAGAATTATCTTTGCTTGTTTCATTAAGTTTGAAAGGAAGATTATCAGATCACTGAAAACACCATTATTTATTTGTTGTGTGCTTTAGTTCTAGTCTTGATGACCTTGAAGTGGACAGCAGAGGTGAAGTGATTTCTGAAAGAGCCCACATTCACTCTCCTTCCATCAATTCTTCAATAACTTTGGCTGATAGCAGAGATGAATTAGATTCTTCTGAGACGAGTACTGATCTGGATTTTCATATCAATCGGATGGAATCTCTTTCATCGTCTAAGAATCTGCACCCCAAGGTATCTGGATATTATTTTGGTCTTAGTTTTATTTTCAACTAAATCATTGAAAATATATATTAAAAAAATTGTATTTAAATTTGAAGGGAAATATTCAATTCCCAATTATGCTTATGCAAATTTGGATTTCCCTGTAGAAATCAACAAAATTTATTCAAAGTTACATAGATATAGTTAAGAAGAGAATTTCTTCTGGGGGTATTACCCGTAACATGAGTAGAGCTCGCTGAAGAGCTGAGTGTCTAGTGTGTAACACATTTTTGTTCCTGATATTTGATCCAGATTGGAACAAAACCAAAGAATTTAAAAATTTGCTGTAGCCTGGAAGCTTCCTGAATATCCTGCCTCTGTCCAGGGTTTTTGCTTGTTCGTTATAGTAGAAGTAAGGAAACTGATAGGAATATCAGCTTCACTGAGCAGTTGCAGTGTGCTACTCAGGGTTGTCAGCTGTGGGGTAGACCTGCCGGCAGCCTGTCATGGGGCTGAGACTTGCAGGGTCTGCTGGCCCAGGATGAACTTGTCAGGAATTCAGTGGGCTCCATCAGAACTCTCCTGATGAAAGATTGGTTCTCCCAAGATGTTTTGAATTTCAGTATTTTGGGATCAATGACCTGGCCTTTTTAGTGAAAACTTCGCTTTTTCAGAAAATTTGCAACAAGCTCTGGACATGAATAAAGTTAATGTCTTTACAGTGAGGTATGGAGTGTTAAAAGAAAGCATGTAAACCAATCCTCTGTTTTAAAAATGTCTGCTTTTAAACAATGACTAGTACAGTTCCCCCTCCTCTTCTGATATTTTCCATAGATATTCTGGCTACATTAATTTTCATTGAGCCTTGGGGAGCTATTTCTGGAAACTTCAAAAACATGCAGAGTTCCTTTATCTTTTGTTCACATAAACAGTTTTATTTTTATTTAATTCAAGAGATAAAAATTCTTAGCTTCCATTGGTGGATATATTTCTTGCTGGGGTCACTTGATCCCAGCTGACTTCCTGCGTACAGCGGGGGGTCTGGACCTGATGATCTCATGAGGTCCCTTCCAGCCCCTAATGTCTATGAAATCTATGAAATCTATGAATTTGGGTTTCATCTGAACTCTCATATAAGGGTGGGAAAAGATTACATGATGGGAAATAGAATAAATTATGAATCCTAAGTGCAAGACAGCTATATTTTTATAATTTAGTTTCTCTCTATCAGCAGCTTAGCAATATTCTCAGTTGAAATGTAAATGTTTTTTCTTCCACAGGATGTTTTCCACATGAACTGACCTAGTAGTGTTTATCCTGTAAAGCAATGTATGATACAGCCAGTATTTTGAAAGCTACTGCTGTTTTAACAATGTGTGTGCAACATGAAACTTGCTTTACAACAAGTGCACATTAGAAATTCCTATTTGTATTTCACGATCAGCATACATTGCATTACAAATGTGTTGTTCGCAGTGTCAGGGTGCTCAGAGCCAATGAGTTCAAATGACTGTTTTCACTAGGGGTGAAAGGTTTCCCAGTCTTCATGCAACAGTAACTCAATCGCATAGTGTTCTCTTTGGAGAAGAGAGCATATTTAATGCTAAATTGGTGTTGATTTTGCAATGAGAATTTCCATCTGATGGCACTCAGACCATCATGCTTATTTCTTCTAGAGCCTTTGAAGTTGACTTTGAATCTGGAACTAAAATGAATAGAGCCACAGTATCCAGGAAGTAATCTGTTCCCTTTACAGATAATTAACCAATAGAGCCAGTGTGATAATATCATTGTTTAGACCTCTCTACCCACCAGATTGAAATAATTTAGGATTTTTAGATTTTTCTTTGTAATCTGCATGTATGCCAAGTTTCCCTGTTCTATAAAAGAATCCTGCCCTTTGTAAAGAGCCAAGGTTTTCTCAGAGCTAAAAGCTAGCAGTGTGATTTTTCTCTGCATTTTCTTTTGAATTCTACATTATTATGAATCTAGGAAAGATTTATCCCAGATGTTTCTTTTCATTCAAGCAATCAATTTTTAGTTATGTTTAATTCTTAAAATCACACATTTCTTTCATTCTCATTTCTTCTAGGAATCTTTACTTTCTGGAATTCGATCACGTTCCTACTCCTGTTCCTCACCCAAAGTTTTTCTGGGGAAATCCCGCTTTGCACGGGACTTCACAGTTTGTGATTCAAATGAAGGTAAGCTTCAGGTTTGTTGTGTTTGCATATCTTGGAATGCCTCACTCCATACTTGTTTATGAAAGGGCAAAGGCTGAGTTCTTCATTTAGGGCTGGATTATCCTCCTGGTAGCCATGCACAGATCCTTTCTCCTCCTTTCCCATGTGCAGAGCTCACCTGGCCCATATGAAAGTGAGACTCTTATTCCTTCAGTCATTCCCTTCAGAGTCCTAAACAGGTGTACTACTGGTCCACAGTCCACATGGCGTGTGGGAGGGAATAGCAAGGAGACTAGAAATTCCTCTATTCCAAGTAGTTGTCCAGGTATCCCCATCACACACACTGGATGTCCCAGGAGCAGCCACAGAAGCCTAGTGAAAGATGTGATGAAGTGGCCAAAGCCTGTGTGTAGGCAAAAGTCTTCTGTGCAAGTGGTGTCATCAGATTCTTAGGGACATGTGATCTGTTGGGGAACTTTTCCATAATCCGGGGAGCAAAGGCCACCTTGCTCCATGAGATGATGTGGAGGGGATTCTAATGATCCATATTCCCTGCATACTAGATCCAGGTGTTTTACTGTGGTATGCAGGAAGTAACCTACTGGTTTTCAGTTTTTACTCAGACAACTTAGATTTTTATTGAAGTTAATATGCATCTGCCCAGGAAATGAGAAAACTTGTAAGAACCTCCCAATTTAGCACTGTTATAGAAGATTAATGTTCTGTTGATGGTGCAGCCTGTGATATTCTCAAGCTGGTTTTCTTATGTTTTCACTAATTATTTTCTAGCTTGACAAACAATCTTTGCTTTCCTTGGTGAAGGTTTTCTGCACTGGACCTTTGGAGTTCATGCAGCATGTTATATATGTACTCTTAGTCATGGGCCACATTACTAAGAACTGCTTATTCTGTTTTCTCTGAAAAAAACCCTTACAATTTCAAATCAGACAAAATACATATTTTAAACTATAAGGGAACACATGACTTGAAAATAAAATAAACTAACTTTTCAGTATACCAGAGTTGCCTTCTTTCACTGTAAAGTTGAAGCACTGTTTCAATTCATTCTATTCGTACATTAAACCAGTTAGCTTACAATGTCAGAGAGCTGATATAATACCCAAATAGAAACTCCCATATATATAGGGGAGGGTTTAGTAAACCTTTCTGAAGACTTTTTTTTTTCTCCCCTCAAGACATTCTGTACCATTTATACAGAGAAGCACGTTAGGCTTCCTTTATGAATGTGCCTATGTGCTATCCTGATTCAAGTCTTTAATTTCGCATGAGTCAGCTTTATTTTGCTTACACCTCAGTCCCAGAAAGCCTTGCGCACATGCTTAACTTTTAAGTACATGAGGGGTAGGTATCCTTGACTTCAAAGTTAGGCACAAGTTAAAGCTTTACAGGCATGAAGCATGCTATGTGATGCTCAGTAGCAGATGTCAAAACACAGCAGCAGCCATTTTGGTTAAATGTAGGTGAACATTTTTCTCAAGTTTTAGTTTACATCACTCAGATCTGCACATAAGTTTTGTTTCTGGTCAGAGCAGTCTCAATGCTGCTCTGCAGAGCAGAGAGAACTGAGGTTCTCCAAAACTGCAGCACCTCATGGTAGATTAAACTATTTGGGGGCTTGTGTCACTTTATTTATTTATTTTTAAGTTTTGATTTTGTAGATTAAGTGAGAAATCTACAAAAGACAGAAGGAAAAATCAAGAGCCTGTCTTCCAGACTGTGTAAAGGCCCCTGTAATAAGGTGTCTTTCCAGGAGTGGCTGTGAATCCCCTGGAGTCTCTTTAGCCCATACCCACTCGGGTCTCTGTGGCTCAGTCATCCCTCCATTCGCTCACCATGCCTTGATGTATTTGCTTTATATAAGGGAGGCTGCCCCAGGGCTCCTGGATCGCGCTGATCCCACACTCAGCCCCTCTCTAAGCTCTGGGCCCCTAGGGACCTCCTGCAGCCCTTAGTCCTTCCCAAACCTCCTGACTGCTGCTGGCTGTACTCTGTGCATTGGCATTCTGGAGCTGTAGCCATCCTGCTCAGATGTTTCCTCAGCAGCCTCCAGGATCTTACAGCTTGCTTCCCTCAGGATCTGGGCTTATATCTGGTCTAAGACCAGCCCTCTCTTAGTCAGGTGAGGCTTTCATTAGCCCCCCTCATCATCTGCAGGTAACTTTTCTGGCTTTCTTTTCTCTTAGTGCCAAGTGCCCTAAGCACCCTGGCACTGCTTCCATTTAGCAAGGGTTTTAGTTGTACTTTAAAGTTGAGCCCAGTTGTTCATGGAAATTAAGGCCAGAAAGGACCATTAAAGCATTTGGTCAGACCTCCTAAATATCATAGGGGGCATGTCTACATTGCACTGGACTGTGCTAAGGAGAGCTGCTGTGAAAACGGATCCTGCCAGCCAGGCCCTGTTCTGTGCATGCTGCAGGCCAAAAACAAATGCCATGTAGCTGCTGATTAGGACGGTGTTGCTACCATGGGCAAACCAAGTCTGAGTGATACTGGATGCAACCTGGGTGTGCACCAAAAAACAACAATATGACAGTTTTTCAACACGTGGCATGCCCAGCATGGATTTATGAGGTGATGATCGCGGGTCTACTCAGTGCAAATTTGGTGGTATTGGAGGGCTTGGCTGTATGTTACGGAGTTCTTGGTGTGTTTAGAGTGATTGCTGATTCTGTGCAGATAGGTATGTGGGTCCAGGAGTTTCTTGTATATAATGGCAGGAGCAGGCGTTGCTTAGCCAGGGTGGTAAATGTGACCCCAGGGTCGGGACTAGGATGGAGCTATGAGTGCACCAATAAAGATTTTCTTGGCTGATCCTGATAGCTGATTATTTACCAGCCATATTGGCCAATATTGATCTGACAGCTGATTTACATGACTTGCAGCCAGGCAGGGGAGCATGGGGAGGGGGCTCCCCACCACTGGGTGCATCTCTGGGAGAAGCCTGGTGGGCACGTACCCCCCCCCCCAGATTTGTGCATAGGTCGAGGGTGGGCTGCCCACCACAGGCTCGGGGCCAGGGGCTGTGCCAACCTGTTCTTGGTGGGGGCTCTTGGCCAGGGATACTCTTGCAGTGGGCTGGGGCGGTTTGGGCAGCAGCAGCAGCACTGGGAGGGGTAAACATGGGGGACTTTGGGGAATTTTGGGGTAGCTATAGTCCCCCCAAGATTGCCCCCTGCAGTGCCACTTCTGCTTGGGGCACTCCACTCTGCTGCCTTTTCCTTGGGAGCCCTGAGCAGGCCACACATCTCCTGCCTGCCCTGCACTGGGGGGCTTCTGAGGGAAAGGCAACAGAATGGAATGCCCTGAGCAAGGTCCACACTGGGGGGGAAGAGGAGGGATAGGACTTGAGGGGCTATAGCCACCCCAAAATTCCCCATAGGCCCCCCATAGCCCAGTGCTGTCACCCTCCCTGCCCCTGCCCACTCAGAGTCCGGCCCCATTCCTCCTCCCCCCCCCTCCCTGGCTAGAAAAAGGTTGATACAGCTCTTTCCTCTGAGCCTGGCAGTCCACCCTTGCCCTATGCACATGAGGGGGACACATGCCCCCATGTTCCCCCTGGTGTGTGCAATGGCAGGGAGCCACAACTCCTTGCCCTTCCCCTCGCCCCCTCCCCACCCGGTGACCCTTGGCTGAGCTGACTGTGTCTGTGTCCTGTTCCTCGCCCTAGAAACACGTTCAACCCCCTGGTTGGGCAGTGCCTACCCCTGGACGTGCCCCACTCCCTTCCCTGTCATGGTGTGGTCTTGATCTGATCCCCCCCATACCCCTTCCTTCCTCCACACTCCTCTCCCACCTACAGACTTGCCTGCAAGGTGCTACTGTCCAAGCTGCCCAGCTTCATTCCTGTAAATGAGGTATCAGATCGGTATTGGCCTATATGGCTGGTTAATAATTAGCTATCATCATTGGCCAAGAAAATCTTTATTGGTGCACCCCTAGTTGGTTTGTATTTTACCATTTTGGATATTGATCATAATGTCTAAAAAGGAAATGTTGGTACTGGAGTATTCAAGAGAGTCTGATGGAGGAGTGATGATTATTTAATTTGTGATGGAAATCAATCAGAGACTGCAGGGTTTTGGTGCAAATGATGATGTCATCTATATAGCTTAGGTATAGCATGGGTTTGGTGCAGTTCTTGAGGAATTCTTCTTCCAGGTGGGCCATAAAAAGTTTGGCATACTGTGGGGCCATTTTGATGTCCGTAGCTGTGCCCATGGTCAGGAGGAAGTGTTTGTTATTAAAAATTTGCACTGAGGAGAATACTTGCAATCATCACCTCATAAATCTCAAAAGTGTTTTCACCCAACAAGGACATTCCTTCAGAGAGGTATAGATTGCACTTTTGAAAGAGCCACCCGGATACGACTTAAAGAATTGCTTCAGTACAAAAAGAAAATCCCCACGAATCACACACCATTAGTTATGACATACCATACTTCCCTGGAACCTATATGGAAAATCCTTAGACAATTGCAACCCATACTAGAAGACCCAGTTCTTAAAGAGATCTTCCTAAAACCACCCATCCAATCTTTAAACAAGCACTGAACCTCACCAATCTCATCATCAGAAGCAAACATCCTATGACCCAAAACACACCAGGCCAGACAAGAAATGTAACACCTGCCAATACATCTCCAACACTCCCACAATAACTACACCCCACAACAGAATCATCACCATTCCTGGATCTTACACCTGCACGTACAGAAATGTAATATTGCTCATCCAGTGCACTAAGTGCCCTGATGGAAAATACGTAGGAGAAACCAAAAAACAACTGTATACCGGAACGAATGCACACCGAAAATCTATCAAAGGCAAGAATACCTAATTACCTATGGGTGTACACTTCTCACAAGACAACCACTCTCTCCAATCTCTCTAATCCTGAAAGGGGATTTACAAAACACCTTTCATAGACAAGCCTATGAAGTTCACTTCATAAATCTATTGGATACAAAAAATTATAGACTAAATATAGCCGTTAGATTTATGGCACATTATAATCTGTCTAACATATGATAACCCCAGGTAACCTGTCTGCCTTTTACCAGCTACATTCTATCACCGGTTCATCATTCCCCCCCACCCAACCCCACCTATCGTCTCCCGTTTCCTCTGATCCTCACTGTCACACATTTGCATTTTCACAGACCTGCATTTTGGCTTCTTTTCCACCCAGAAGAGCGCACACAACACCAGCAGACTCTCCCTATGCCTGAAGAAGGGTGTTTGTGCCAAAAAGCTTGCAAAGAACACATTTTCTAACTATTTAGTTGGTCTAAGAAACGATATCACATTTACCCAAAGAACCTTGTCTGCCTATGTCTTTACACCAACACAGCTACAAACAACACCCCAGAGAGCTGATATAATACTCAAACTCTCATCTATATGTATTTTTTTATTAAGCTTTTCTGAAGATGTTTAAGATGCATAGGAAAGTATGTCCAATGCAGTGGAGACATATCCTCAGTTTCATTCAGATACCTTTAAGCACATATTTAAGTACTTTCACCTAATCAGGCACTAACTTCTGAATTGCTCCCTTTCCCCTCTTCGTAAAATGAGAGCACACTAATAGGAGTTCAACTGGAGTTTGGAAGAACCAAAGTTCTTTTCCTCAAACTATGCAACACAAGCAGTCATTTTGCAGCCCTTCCTTCAGCTTGTGGCTGCAGAGATGTCAGTGTTCGTTGTTTTCCTTCCAAGGGAATTTGGTCAGTGGATCTACTGAATGTATTGCTGGCTCTTCCACCCCACCATCTACTAATTGATGTCTCAATTTTCCTTTCCCATGGCATTGGGACTGCTCTGATATGGCATTACTATGCACCATGCAGGCAAAACAGGGGATTGCCTGTACTGCAAATTAGTGTAGTCAACTCACCTGCGTCAGATATAAATGAACTAGCTTAGATACGGGAGGCAATATAGGTGCAGCCTCTCACAGCTCAGTACAAGCAGCAGAATAAATTAACTCACACCAAGCTGTGTACTCTCATGGCTATACTTCTGCTAGCAGAAGTTGCTTGGGTGTCATCTGGAGTATAGGCAGTTTGCCAACTTGCAAATTGAGCCCAAAAATATCAACTCATACACATAATTTCATTCACACATCATGAGATCCAATGCAAAAGCAGGAAATACACCGCTTGTGTCTGGACCTCAAGAAAAGTTTTTTTAAGCACATTTAGAAATAGAATGACTATGGATTTATTTAAAAGAAAATAAAATTGGTCTGCAACTTTAAAAGATGTGTCCCTGCTCTGTAGATGGCGTGGTCATGAACAGTGGTCGATCCTTTCTCCAGGCTCTTTCGCTGTCTAAATCAGTGTCTCTGCTCCATCCCTGTAGTAAGTACTGCAGTGACAACCCAATGGTGCTGTTTTGCATGAAGCTATCTCCATTCTTTGGTGGCAACATGGTCTTTATTTCTTCAGAAGAGCAATCCTGTTACACAGCTTTTGTCTGGCAACTAAATGAACTGTTATTTGGTCTCATTGCCAAAATTGCAAACTATGATAAAATATGCTATCTTGCTTGCTATAGTGATGCAGTAAGGTACTTAAGCACGTACTTCACTTCAGGTAAATGAGTAGTTCTGTTCACGTGAGTGGGGCTACTCATGTGCTCAAAGTTAAGCAGGTGCTTAGGTACCATGCTGAAGAAGGTCCATGGTAGCTTTGCAAATAATCTTTAGAAGGCCTAATGATTTCTCACCTTGAATATTATGGGCAAGTGTCATGGATACATTTCACAACTAAGAATCTAAAAAGAAGAGTGAAGGATGAACCAATAAAACTTTATAGAAAAATCAGAAGCTAAATATTACTTTTTCTTACTACTTAGTAATGATCCGTCCATTTACAGATACTGAAATCTCTGATATTAACCTCAATCCAGACACATTCTGTCAAACACAAGGCATTTAATAAGCAAACACTATTTTCCAGCCTTTAATAATTTTTGCTTTCTTAGTTTCCAAATGACATTGCCAGCATATAATAACTGAGCTTACATCATGG
>NW_017729024.1:126646197-126647384 GCF_001723915.1 Gavialis gangeticus
CGATCCGTCCATTTACAGATACTGAAATCTCTGATATTAACCTCAATCCAGACACATTCTGTCAAACACAAGGCATTTAATAAGCAAACACTATTTTCCAGCCTTTAATAATTTTTGCTTTCTTAGTTTCCAAATGACATTGCCAGCATATAATAACTGAGCTTACATCATGGTGGAGGTCATGAGCTTCAAAAAAATGTGCCAATATAACAATCTTAGTTTTCATTAACTGTTTGTGTTTTGTAGAGCAACGAGCATACAGCTTGCCAGAACAGTCAAGGGAAAAAAGGTACTGACACTAATCAAAAGCATTTCTATGTTGTAATATTTATCTACCAGAATTTACATATTCATGGTAATAGTTAAGCACAAGTAGCACAGATTATTGCGATGAGTATTATAACTCAAAAGCAGCAATTCAAATAAACTGAGCAGTAGGCCCTGTTAAGTCATGAGATATTTGGCCCCTGGTAGATGTTACACTTATGATGTGACTAACTTGTTAATCGCGCTACATATAGTAACCCTGCCACATGTTCAATTAATGGCGCAACCAAAGGAGAAACTAGCCACAATAATATTCCACGTTGTATGGACAGGGCTGAACTGGGTGATTCTCAGCCTGCCAACACTGAGCGCCCATCAGCTGATAGCCTTCCCACCCATCAGCAGGCTGAAAGGGTGCCTCAGGAAATGCAACATCAGCAACCAATCTCTGATACCATGAGGGGCAACCTTTGAACATCTGACCAGGTTGGTAGCCTGGCATTGAGGACTTGATCCCTAATGCCAGGCTCCCTACCCATGTGTCTCATGATTGGGATACAACAATATTTTTCCCTAGATCCCCAATATTGTGTGTCCTGCCACATATGTGCCACACAATTTTTGGGATTCAGAATGAAATTAATCATATTCCAGTTGCACAATTATATTGACATCTCATAGATTTCATAGACGTTAGGGCTGGAAGGGACCTCAGAAGATCATCAGGTCCAGCCCCCCCGCCCGAAGGGCAGGAAGTCAGCTGGGGTAATAGGATCCCAGCAAGATAAGCATCCAATTTACTCTTGAAGGTGTTCAATGCAGGTGCTTGAACCACCTCTGATGGCAGGTTGCTCCAGACCTTGGGGGCTCGGACAGTAAAGAAATTCTTCCTTATGTCCAGCCTGAAATGGTCTCGCAGT
>NW_017729024.1:126647798-126657734 GCF_001723915.1 Gavialis gangeticus
TTGCGTCAGATAGAGCTCATCCATGCATGAGAGAAAGCTTTGCAACCATTCAGATTTGTCTGAGTGCTCTTCACACAAGATGCCTGGGTAATTGAAGTCTCCCATGACAACCATGCACTGGGAGTGTGCAGCTTCACCCAATTCCCTGGAGAACTCCTGGTCAAGCTCTTGATCCTGGGTAGGAGGTCCGTAGTAGACTCCTACCATTGTGTCCCCTGTGCCATGTTCCCCATAGATTTTAACCCAGAGGGTCTCCAGTTGTCCACCCTGGTCACCAACATCAGCTTGCAGGGACGCATAGCTTTCCTTAACATAGAGAGCTACACCCCTGCCCCTTTTATCTACACGATCCCTCCTGTACAGGGTATAGCCATCTATACCCATGGTCCAGCCATGGGTGGAGTCCCACCAGGTCTCTGTTATCCCTATGATGTCATAATTATTTGCATTAAGCAGGAGGATGAGCTCCTCCTGCTTATTCCCCAAGCTCCTGGCATTTGTGTACAGGCAGGCAAGTGTCCCCTTGGGGGCTCTTGCCTTTCCCACAGATTGTACCAGGGCTGGGGCAGGTGTGGGCTCCCTTAAGTGCCTTGGCCTGCTGGCTTTGCAAGGGTTGCTCAGCGGGCCAGCAGTGGCGGTAGTCCCCCCATCCCTCAGCGGGCTTAGTTTTAAAACCCGGTGGAGCAGGTCAGCCAGTCTGGCTGAGAAAGCCTCTTCCCCAGCGGAGAGAGGTGGAGGCCATCTCTTCCCAGCAGCTTGCTGCCTCTCTCGCCAAAGAGCGGGCAGTGGTCATGGAAGCAAAAGCCTTCCCGATGACACCAGCGCTGCAGTCTTTGGTTAACTACATGGATCTTCCTCTCCCTCCTCAGCCCGTACCCTGAGACTGGGAGGATCAAAGCGAACATCACCTGTGCCCCTAGGTATCTAAAAAGTGGTGATTTTCAACCCGAGTGTTGCTTTAAGATGGGACACTTGGGGTGCCTTGAGATTCTTTCAAGGGTGCTGCAGGGTGCCACACAGTGTTAGCACTCTTAGGTGTGAAAACATGATTCACAAGATAAACCCAGAGATTTCATATAAGAACTCATACTGTTAAGACTATTCTGAGCCATTGGGTCTTTCTGTGTTCTTTGCAACATATGAATTGCTCTGTCATTTTCTGTTGTCAAAAATGAGTGAAAATTAAGAGCTGGTATTTTACCCAGCTCTACTTTAAGCCTAGTGATAGCTGTCTTCAGTCTAAAAAAGGTTGAAAAACACTGGTATAGAGTCTACTGTTGCCTTATGTTGTTTTTGTAGGCTGGACTGATGGGCACAATGTGAGCCATATATACACAAGGAGTACAGTGAATGAGTAAAGGCTTCTAGCATATTCCTTATGATCCTTACAAAATTACAGAAAAAGGTGTCAGGTGTCAAAAAAGACTATATTATAAAGTATAGGCATTGGAGGCAGAATTTATACAGGGAATTTTACCTGGTACCTCTCTTGAGTTTTGAGTGTCTTGCTTTGAAAATGTAAAATTCCCTTTCAATAACTTTAGTTTAAATTTTCTTTAAACATAGTTCATTAATTAAAAGTAAAAAAAAAAAAAAAAAGCCATAATCTGCAAACATCTGGTTGAGTACCAGGAAACATCCCATTCGATGTAATTTCCAGTAACCCAAGTCCCATCTGCTCTGTAATCTTGTGCGACTTCCTGTAAGGCCCACTGCCTTGGCATGTTCTTTTTCTATTCCTGCAGCCCAGGCTACACAGTGCCATTGCAGCCTTCAGCGTGGCTGGGAGAAGCTTGTGTTACAATGCCATCTAGAGAGAAAAGGAGGGAAACTGCAGCTCTCTCTGGCTCTGACTTGGCCAGCTAGCCCTTCAGCAGGGTCTTTACTTCTGTGCTAATTTTAAAATTAAAAAAATTAAGCAGGTACTTAAGTTGTTGCTGAATAAATAAGGACCCTAAACAAGTGCTTAAATTCTTGGTGAATTAAAGCCTATGAAATTGGAAATGAAATAAAAGACCCTTCATAACAATCACAAACTTCACTGGTGACTGCATTCAGTCATGGTAACAAAAAAAGGAGTCAGTGTCAGACTGTAGCTGTACTGCATGAATTGGGAAAAAACCCCGAATACTGACACAAGAATACTGAGAGGTTTGATAATGGTATGGTTACAACAAACTTACAGACCAGTGTACATTAGTGTACATGCAAGTAATGGCCTTTTTGTGGGCAAAGGTATGATTTCACCTCTTAACCTGAATGCATCCTGCAATGGCAAATGCTAGGAGAAACAGCCTATCATAATAATGATCCTCTGTTTTCAGAGAATATGTCCATTATAATGAACTTCATTGCTGCTCTGTATTTCAGGATGCAGGAGGAAGAATGGGATAAGTATATTATGCCTACAAAATCAGAGTCTGAAAAATATAAAGTGAGTCGTACTTTCAGCTTCCTGATGAACAGGATGACGAGTACAAGAAATAAGTGCAAGGTAACTTGGGGCCTAAAAAGAGTACTAAATAAACACATAACACATTGTGGGAAGTAAATTGGATTCTTTGGTGGTTCCCTTTTAATATCTAAAGCAGGGCTGTCTCTCTGGTGGTCCATGGGCTGCAGGTGTCCCACAACAGGTTAATTTGTGGGCCCAGGGTTCCCACCTGGCTACCATTCCCTCTACTGTTCCAGTTGCGCAGCAGTTGGGGATCCAGGCTTCTTCCTTCTCCTTCAGACTCTACTTCCTGCCGCACCCTAGGGGGTGGCACAGTACAGTGTGGTGCAGCCTGCAGTGCAAGGGAATCCTATTGCTGGGGAACTGAGGGTGGGGGCAGGGCACCCATGCGTGCAGTGCAGCAAGAAGGGGGTGTCCATGCTGTGTGCCACCAGAGAGCCAGTGGTTTGTGGTGGCTTGGTCCCCACTGATATTACCCGTGCAGTGTGTAGCCCCTGGCCACTTAGAAGTTGGACAGCCCTGATCTAAAGGCTAGTTTAGGCAGCCTTTACTTATTTTAGTGAGCAACAAGAAATGTCATACATTAGTCCTATTACAAGACTACTTGTATGAATGAGTGCTCACCCATGTCAGTTTTGCACAGTGTAGGAATAAGGTGGTATTTATAACACACAAGTAAATAATTTATTTTTAAAACTATGCTTTTTAACCTACATTGTCCCTTTTAATCATCTATGGTCAAGTGATTTAAAAAAAATCTTTAATTGCTCTTGCATACATTTTTATATGCAAACAAGGTAAATACAAGCACAGGTATCAGTTTGTAAGTGCAGATGCCCAGTTTATATCCAGGAATCTCTTATGTGCATGTTCATTTGCTGCACATTTAACAATATTTTCTAATTGTCCTTAGTTGATGGTGATGATGAGAATCATTTGATAGTTCCTGGTGTCAGAGATGTCTTCATGTTTTTTAGAAATAATAGGTCCCAATTGTTACTGGAGAGGAGATAAAAACTTTTTAGATAATTTTCTCTTCATATAGTGTTTTGATATTATAATTGTATATATTGTGTACTCAGCTAGTCTAACTTGTCTTATCTTGCCTGCATAACTGGGTATCAAGACAAAAAATAAGGATGCCAAAGACAAAGAGAAACTGAACAGACATCATTTTGTAAATGGAAACTTCCCAGGGGTCGTCCCTTGTACAGCATGCGACAAGGCTGTCTTAGGGAAGGAGTCGTTGCAGTGCTCAAGTAAGTAGGAACTTTTATGTAAACATAAAACTTGTTATAATCTATTTCAGGATCCTTGCTTAAGGTTCCATTTCAAGGGAGCCTGGGTTTGAAAATTCTTGCTTCTTTACTTATTGAGCCAGGATCCACAGGCTTCAGGGAAAGTAAACAAAGAAAATGATCGCTTGTATCTTTGCTAACTAGTTTCTTACTAATTCCTAAACAATTTAGGAGAAAGCTGCTTTCCATCAACCATGGGGTGAAAGATTAAGGCAGTGTTTATGGTTACTCATTAACTTAGTCTGAAGGAAGAAAAATAATGAAGCCTTGGAATAAAGTTCTCTGCAGTGTCCAGGACCCTGGGCACTGTTGGGTTTTGAGATCTGTCTTTTTCTTTCAGATTGCAATGTGATTGTGCATAAAAACTGCAAGGATTCTGCTACTGTATGTGCCAAAGTAAGTTTCTGTACATAACTTGTCTTCTTATGTCTCTCTTGATATTCTTTCTCCAAGATGGCACATAATGCAATTGAGAGGGCAAAAAATGACACAAGTGATATGGGAAATACACAGGCAGGGTTAAGGAAATGTCAAATGTCTGCCATGACAGCAAACACAAGCAGTGTACCTGAAATTTTTAGAAAAGGAGTGGAAACGGCTGGAGTCAGTTTCTGAATTTTGGCCTCTTGCAAGGTAAATGGCATTTGCATTTTTAAAACATGTTTAAAGGAAAATCCTTGAAGAGCTGTAGATTTCCCTTGAACTATATCATTCTAATGTTCAGAAAGTGGGCAAAATCACCAAGTGGAACAGAAGAGCAGCATAGTCTAATCTTCTCAAGTAGGAAAGCCAGTATGTTGCAACTATTAAAATGAAGGAAATATATGCAGACATTTACATCTAAAGGTTTCTCTTATGGAGAAAAAAAAGGTGATTTGTCCTGGGATAAGCTACACCGATGAAGACCCCTTACTGAACTGTTACTGTTCACTGACTATTAAGATGTGGGGGGATGTGGGCATGCTAGAAGGGAGGAATAGGCTGCAATCAGACCTAGACAGGTTACAGGGGTGGGCGGATGAGAATAGGATGGGATTCAACACCAACAAGTGCAAGGTGATGCACCTGGGGAGGAACAACCGGCACCATACCTACAGGCTGGGGAATTCCCTTCTTGTCAGTACAGAGGCAGAAAAAGGATCTTGGAGTCATCATTGACTCCAAGATGAACATGGCACGGCAGTGTGGGGATGCAGTCGGGAAGGCCAACCGTACCTTGTCATGCATCCACAGATGCATCTCGAGCAGGTCCAAGGAGGTGATCCTCCCCCTCTATGTGGCACTGGTCAGGCCGCAGCTGGAGTACCGCATCCAGTTCTGGGCGCCACACTTCAAGAGGGATGTGGACAACATGGAGAGGGTCCAGAGGAGGGCCACTTGCATGATCAGGGGGCAGCAGAGAAGGCCTTATGAGGAGAGGCTACGGGACCTGAACCTGTTCAGCCTCCACAAGAGAAGGCTGAGGGGGGATCTAGTGGCCTGTTACAAACTAGTCAGGGGGGACCAGCAGGCACTGGGGAAGTCCCTGTTTCCCCGAGCACTGCCAGAAGTGACCAGGAATAACGGTCACAAGTTGGCAGAGGTTAGATTCAGGCTAGACATCAGGAGGCGCTACTTCACGGTCAGGGCGGCTAGGATCTGGAACCAACTTCCAAGAGAAGTGGTGCTGGCTCCTACCCTGGGGGTCTTTAAGAGGAGGCTAGATGTACACCTTGCTGGGATCATTTGACCCCAGTACTCTTTCCTGCCATGGCAGGGGTCGGACTAGATGATCTACTCAGGTCCCTTCTGACCCTAGAAACTATGAAACTATGAAGTGTTTGTGCCAGGATGACTATGTGGGAGTTGCTGTCACAGTGCCAAAACTTTCACAGGAAAAACTCCTAAGCAGCAGTTCTAAAGGCATATTTGTGTGTTCTCTATAGCAATATGCACTTTTGGAAACTTACAAAATGGATTTAAAATGTAAATTGAAATAATAGAAGAGTTGGCTCAAACAAGTAATGTAACTACTGGGACTAGTGAATATTTACCAGGAAGAGACAATATATCCAACCCAGAATGAGGAAGAGGAGAAAGAAACTACTACTACTTGCTTGTCTAAGTGCATGTGTCTTGTACTGTACAGCACAAGGAAATGGATTGTGCTTCTAACTGAATTCTGCAGTCAATGTCCTATCCTAGGTCCCTTGAAATATGAAAATTATGCAGTAAAATGAAAATCTTTGTTATCCAACATCCCTGGGATAACCATATTGCCAGTTACACAAAATCTTTGGTTACCTGAAATAACCCGGCAGGGTTTTCAGATAAAACAGGGTTGAGGGTGGGAGGGAGGTGGTGGTGGTTGCCGCTGCATGCAAGCTTCCCCCAACCCCACATCTGGCTAATGGAACTGGGGGCGGGATGTGATGACAGCTGCCTGCAGAGCGGCAGCAGCACAGAGTGGTGTGTGGCAGTGGCAGCCGCTGTGTGCAAGCTTTCCCCCCCACCCCGCGTCTGGCCAGCTGGCCAGAAACTCCATTTAATGGAGTATTCTGGTTGATGAAGTACTGGGTAGCAGAGATTTTACTGTACCTGCAAATACATAATCATTTTCTTAAAATTATTAAATTTTAGATGTTAAAATCACAAATCCTATGCAGATTTTAAGTGAATAATTCCCTAATGGCATGGTCATTTGTAAAAGAAAAAAAAACAGTCTAATCTTATGCCTAAAATGTATTCAATTCATTATCTCTTTCTTTTGATTTGTTCATCATTAACAGAAATTTAGGAACCTAATACACCTTGCCTGGGAACTTTTCTAGATGATAATATAAAAGTAGGTTCATGACTGACTATTAACAACTGTTGTTGCATTTAATAAGATACAATTCTTCTTTACTAGAAAGTCCAAGAGAGATACCTTGTTAAGAACAGACCACAAACAGTTGTAACAAGTAAGTACTGTAGTAAGCGAGATAATAAGGGTAAATCTATCATTTTTAAGGTTAGTGCCTAGCGTGAATAACAGAAAATAGTAGGGCAAGCTTTCTTTACAGTTTGTAAATGTATGTATTGTTATCCCAGTGACCACAGTATACAAGAAAGCAAATGGGCTTGCTTGTGTATAGGTGTGTGTGTACAGATATATATTAAATGGGATTTTCACAAACATGTATCTTTAGACTCATTTCTTCCCCTGAAGTGAATGGCAGTCTTACCTTTAAATTCAGTGGAAGCAGGCCAATGTTGAATATGCTTTTGAAAATACCTCTCCCAACATGCACTAGTATCTTTGTAAGTAGAGGTGTAGTTGTATGATTTAAGAGTGTATTCATGGTTTGAGATTTTCCTCATATTGAAGGCATGGATTTAGGAGCCATTAGCTTCTCTTTGACTCTTGTTTTAACTTGTGCCACTAGAGTGTAATCCTAACGGCATGGTATGAATTAGTTCTTTCAGCATCTTTTAGTATTATAGCCATGCAATCAATAACGTTATATTTTGTTTGTCAAGATTTTTTGCAAATGTTTTACCTCATAGATCCATCATTCAGAGACATCCCACAGCCTCTGCTGTCCTCAATTCATCCATCTTCTTCAATGCCCATTGGACTGTGTGCCACAAAGAAAGAAGTCTTGCAGCAATCTCATTCTTTATCCAAAAGTGTTCCAAGTACCAGCTTTGAAAGGTAGAGGGCAGTGACCAGTACAGTATGTTAACTAGATTATTCTTGGTTATGTTGCTGGTAATAAATGCTTTTTTTTCCTTGCAGAAGATCTTTGCCATCATCAGAGCAAGATGCTGATACTGGCAATTGGAGATCCAAGTCGCAATCGGAGGAAATGTTACAAGCTATAGGAACCCTTCAATCAATGGAGTCTTTTGTAATTGAAGGTTAATGATTGAGCATATTGAGAAGTCTATATGTTATAATGTCTACTGGAAAGTGTGAAATGGAGTAATTTATTAATAGTTTTAAGAATGCTACTCCTTCAGTTAAAAGAAAATATTTATACATTAATTTTGATTGTGTGCAGGTTTAAAGTGATACTTTGAGGTATCTCTGACTTAAAATTTGACTAGAAATGTCTTAATTATACTAGGCTCTCAATATCGTTGTCTACACAAAACTGCATTATAAAAGTAACTAATTTCCCCCAAAGTAGCATGTTTTCTACCTGCATTCTTGAAATAGGTGTTACTGATGTATATATTGTTGCGCACTCATAAAAAAATCCCCCAAAATCTTGCATTATTTGTTTTCTCCAATAACAAAAAACTAACCTACAACTGACCATCTGTCCTCTGTTGAACCTGCATTCTAGGGCTGTGTGAAGCTTTGGTCCTTGATTTGATTCGGTGGAGAACTCTTTGAATTGATTCAGATTCAGAAAGATTCAGTGATTTGGACATAGAGACAGCTTTAAAGGTTTTTTCTACATACCTCTAGGTACCAGGCGGCTTGTCAATGCTGAGATGCTGTAGCAGATGGCGCGTCCCACAGCAGCAGGGGGGTGGGGGTGGGGAGTCCCCAGCGCACTCAGCAGCAGACCTGCAAGTGAACCAGAAGCACTTCCAGTCCACTTCTGGGTCTGCTAGGGTGCTCCCCTGTGGCCCCCTGGGTCGGTAACTGGTGCCTCCTGGGTCTCGGGGGGGCACCTGGGGTCCCCCTGCAGCCGATCACTGAGCCCCAGCATTGCAGATGTTAATGAGCCATGCCTGGAACCTCGAGGTATGTAGAAAAAACATTTAAAACTGTGTCTGTCTGAATCGCTGATTCTTCGAATCAGCATTGAATCTTCAAATTCGGATTTTGCTGAATCAAAGCGGGGACAGTGATTCAAATCAATGAATCGAGTCACGGTCCCTGATTCAGATCAAATCCAAATTGAATATGGCCTGCTTTGCACACCCCTACTGCATTCATGCCTGGAAAGTCAACAGATACCAGCTGTTTCAGAAAAAATGGGTAGGGATATCAGTGTCAGTGATGATAGGCCTTCGGTGAGATTATGAAAATAACCTAAGTTGGGCACCCAGAATCAGAAGGCCCTTTTGCAAAATTTGGCTTTTTTTATGAGGTGATATTTTAAACTAAGGTAAATAAAAAGGATTCAAATCTGAAAAAGTATCAACAATCACTGTTTCCTGCTTTTTTGTTCTATTTACAGTTAAATATATAGGGTAGTGATGCTGACATTATTGACAAGCTTCGATTTTTCAGGTTTCAATACTTAGAATTTGATTTATTCTCAGCATTGGTTAGAATTTTTAATGAATCTCAATTAAACAATACAAATATTTATGAATTAACATTCATGCATACCAAGAATTTCCCTTGCAATTAGTTTTGCCAGTGCTTATGAGGCTTATATTTCATCATAGATGATGTGGATGCCACGCTGTGGACTGACCTAAGCACAGATGCACAGGAGTTTGAGGCTGAATCTTGGAGTCTTGTTGTGGATCCAGCATTTTGTAGCAAGCAAGAGAAGAATGTTATCAAAAGACAGGATGTAATTTTTGGTCAGTATTTCAGAGATTCTCATGAGGCAGAAAATAGCTTGGCACGGACTTTATGGAAAGATGTGCATGCCATTTGATCAGAAGAAAATGTCTAATGCTTAAAGGTTAAGATGGGTAATGAAGAACATTTTAAAAAGGATACTTTGCCACAAATAGAGATGATCTCTAGAGCTAAAAGACTGTTGGAAAAAGCTGCTTGCAAAGATTTGTTTGGATTTGAAAGTGAATTTCACAGAATGGACAAATGAAAAAAGTGCATTTGTGGGACTGGGTTTTACCCCACATCAACTGCCTGCTGTTACCCTGGGAACAGGGAAAGCACAGAGTTAAGTTTCCCCACATTAACTTTGTCCTTGCCAATGGTAAGCAAGACAGAGGGATACTTACTGCAGAACAGCTGACACATAGTAAGTCTTCTAACTCTCTGAACTTTGTAAGTTTATCCCTCAAGTCAATGTGACCCTATTTTTGACCTTGTGTTCACTCTCTGGCCATGTGCAGACAAATGCAGCTGTAAGGTATGTGGCACTGCAGACATGTCTGCAATGCTATGTATCACACATTCAGCTTTTTTCCACACTGCAAGGGAGCGGTGCAGTTGGGGTTTTTTGACCCCTGGATATCCAGGACTCAAAAAAGCTGCGCAAAAAAAAAAAAAAAAAAAAAAAA
>NW_017729024.1:126657785-126658462 GCF_001723915.1 Gavialis gangeticus
AAAAAAAAAAAAAAAAAAAAAGGCAGAGCACCATATGTGTGGATAACCCATGC
Source organism: Gavialis gangeticus (assembly GCF_001723915.1). NCBI lineage: Eukaryota > Metazoa > Chordata > Crocodylia > Gavialidae > Gavialis > Gavialis gangeticus. The sequence continues at coordinate 126,657,839 of NW_017729024.1, forward strand.
CTCTCAAAACTGGTGCCTGGCTGGCTGAAGCCACACTCCAGCCGCCAGCCAGGATCCAAGTGGCAGGATCTCCGCTGCTGCAGCCCTAGGAGCCCCCTAGAACTCCAGGTAAGGCTGCTGGGGTCAGCCCAGTGCTGGCCCTAGCCTCCCCTACCCCACCCTGGGTAATCAGCCATGTGCCAGAGGGTATGTAGCACATGTGTTCCCCAGGGACAAGTAGCAGTGGCACAAGGTGTCCCGCTGCTTGTTGTCCCTGGGGAACAAAACATCCACGTGGCCTCTGTGAACAAATGAACATTCAAGCATTTTTAGTGCACTAATTCAGAAAAAAGTGAATTTAGAATTGGATTCCTATGCCTTCATCAGTTTATGTTGACAGTCTAAACTTCTGTTGGCCTGTATCATGTAAAAGATCTTGCAAAGTAGCCAGAGTTACTGTTCCCATGTTAAAATGGCTTTTTTTGCATGTATTCTTGTAGGACATGGTAAGACTTTCCCTGCCTTATATTACAGAAGCAAAGAAAGTGGGATATGGTTGGGGAGCACATAAAATCCTAGGCAAGTCTCCTTGACCCTAATTATAGTAGTTTCATAGTTTCATAGATTTAGGGTCGGAAGGGACCT
>NW_017729024.1:126658473-126659705 GCF_001723915.1 Gavialis gangeticus
GGCGACTGGGCCTGCAGAGAACAGAAATAGGCATCAATTTCATTAGTAGCATGGTAACCATTTCGTTAGTACATTTTTTACCGCAGCACGATAGTTAGCTCTCCTGCACTCATCCTTTCCCCCCTACTTTGTGCTAGTGTAGGATCTGGCACTTGTGTTAGAAAGATGTTCTGATCCCTAAGCTGAACTAAGGAAGAACATTTTTGCAACAAAGCCAAATTTCTGGGCTTGGGAAGGACCCTTAAAAAGCTCTCGGTGGCTGTGATTCCACACTGTGCTAGTGCCCAGATACTTGCTTTTAGGAGGTCATATGGATAGAGATCAGTTGCATTACAGGAAATTTTGACTTTGACAAGAGTCAGTGATTTCCTACAGACAGATAAACAACCTCAAAGGAAAATGCAAAAGTTTCCACATTTTTCATCTTGCTCTGTGCTAAAAATATTAACAGATTCTGATTCATTCTCATGTCTAACAACGTGGCAGATACACAACTCAGGTTACGGCCACCTGGTTAACATTTGAAAACCAAAGTGCCTTCCATGGAACTTTGTAGGGATTAGGCAGGTGGACTGCGAAGCTTCTTACTATCATTAGAATGAAATGCACTTGCATCCAGTTCTGCTGGATTGGCTTAAAGACCTGCATTGTCAAGGCCTTTTTAGGCTTGGGGCCTGGTTGTGTATCTTTTTGTTAAGGTAGAAAGGTGCCCACAGACAAAATTCTCCAATCCAGAATGAATAAGATTAAGGAGATGTGAGGCATCATCTTTCAAGATGATGCCATCATTTTATACCATTCATAAGTGGTATCAAGTACCTAAGAAAGCTGCCTTGTGCAGTGCTGCTGGAAAGATACAGGTTTCCCTTGCTTTATGCAGGTTCTGTATGTAAGAATTCACTCTTATGTGATAAACCTTTTTATACCAAAAATTCATTCTATGTGAGGTAAATTCACTCTTAGGCGATCAGTGTAATGGAAGCCCGCAGTCAGCTGCTTTGTGCAGTGAATAGTGGGAGTGACGCGCACCACAGTAGTTTCCTGTGTGGATCTGTGCTCCTCGCTCGTTGTCTGCAACATGTGTTCCTATAGTTGCCATCCCCATGATGGTAACATTCACCACCACCGTGTGCTTGTGTGTACTGTCTGCTGTTAATGAGTACCAAAAGTGTCTTGTAAAGGTGGTAGAAATGGGTCTAGGGTCAGTACAATTGGGGTTTTGGAATGTATAC
>NW_017729024.1:126664705-126682803 GCF_001723915.1 Gavialis gangeticus
CTGTCTGCTGTTAATGAGTACCAAAAGTGTCTTGTAAAGGTGGTAGAAATGGGTCTAGGGTCAGTACAATTGGGGTTTTGGAATGTATACCTATTTGTTACATTGTAAAGTGGGTTCCCTTTATGTGAATTTGAGTTATGCACTGTTTTCCAGGAACGCATGTACAGCATAAAGTGAGGGAATCCTGTAGTCATTGTGGTACAAAGCCGTGAAAAGAAGGAAGATTGAAAACAACAAGAAATGTCATCCTGGAACCTTATTGGGATTATGGGGAAAGAGCTAAAATAAATGTAATGATTTGGAAATTAAGGAGAGCTTCTGCTGTAAATTTTATCCTGTGTCAACTCAGGAAATTATGGAACTAAGTGCAATTAAGGAACATTTTGCTATTTGGAAGAGGTGTAGAGGGATTTTAAAGAGTTATATTTTAGTGTGTTAATGTTTGTTAGGTTTAGGGCTTATCATGGAAGACAACCTGCATACCCATATATCTGACTATAAATGTATGTAAAGCATGTAAACTGTGAGGAAAATGTCTAGTTATTATTACACTGCATTGTCTGTCTTTACACTACAGAGCTGATGCAAACAGAAGTGCATCACATCCATACCCTGTTCATTATGTCTGAAATATTCAGGAAAGGAATGAAGGAAGAATTACAACTAGACCACAGTACAGTGGACAAAATATTCCCCTGTTTAGATGAACTGCTAGAGATTCACAGGCAATTCTTCTGCAGAATGAAGGAAAGAAGACAGGAATCATGTGAAGAGGAGAATGAAAGAAATTTTATCATCAACAGAATTGGAGACCTCCTTGTGGAGCAGGTAGAGATTTGCGAAAATACAACCTTAGTGTATTTATTCACAAGTGATAAAAGAGGGATTTGTTGAATTTTAAACTTGTTTGGGTTAGGGAGATGACTGGATATCTTAAGGATTGATTAACTGGGTACAAAGATGTTCATCTTAAGATACTGCTTCAGAATCAGGGGAGAATTAAAGTAAGAAAAAATTGTTACCAACTGATAACTTCCATGAGCAATGATGGTCTTGGTGCAATGTGTAATGGAGAGCTGCTCCCATCACTAAATCTGCTGTGCTACTTGACAAGCTTGTTAGACACCTACACAGAAATGTTTATGAGTGAATAACTAGATGGGTATGGACAATATCCTCCCTCCTTATCTCCCTAACTGGGTCTTTTAGTACAGTGCTGAGGTACTGTCAAGGTTAACAATACCTGGGATGCTGTTTCAACTTCTGTTGTAATGTTCTTGAAAACAAGTAACCTGTTTCCATTGCTCAGTGGAAATCAGAAAGTTAAGCTACCAATGTAAAAAGTAAATTACTTTAAAATGCATACTATTCATGAATATGTAGCATGTATAAATCCTTATACATATCCTTTAAAATTAAATATCTTGCTCAGCACAATTTAAGTATTGTTTTTATCAGTTCTCAGAGGAAAATGCAAATAAAATGAAGAAAATATATGGAGAATTTTGTAGTCATCAGAAAGAAGCTGTTAACCTTTTCAAGGAGTTGCAGCAAAACAAGAAGTTCCAGAATTTTATTAAAGTAAGTGCTTATAAGAACATTACTTGGATAACTCAGTAGCCCAAAAATATAAATATATATATATATATAAAATATAAAACTAGTAATTCTGATTTATGCTTCATAGGACCTGCTTTTAAGAACCAGTTTTCTATTATAGGGATGCTCGACCTCCAGCCTGTAAGCCAAATGTGGCCCACAGAGCCATTGCATCTGGCCCACATGGTTCCTCATGGAATGGGAAATTTGGCAGTGAGGGAGCGATGGCCATTAATGCAGTCTCCCTTCCCCTGCCAAATTCCTTAGACCTCAAGCACTGCACCGTTGGTCACAGCTGAGCCACAGCCCCATCCCTACATCTGGATCAGGGCTGGGCTATACCCCAGCCCATTTGGGGCAGGGTTTGGGGGCCAAGCCAGACCTCTCTCCCCATGGGGACAAGCCACACTCCCTTTACCCCAGGGGGCTGGATTGGGGCTGGGCCACAACCCTTCCCACCCCTGTGGGGCCAGGTTGTGGCTGGGCTGCCCTGTGCCCCCCTCCACATGGCTGTATGGTGGCCACCACACTAGGCCCAGTGCGGACCACGGGCAGGATCTAGCCCACAGAAAGATGGAGCACTGTTCATCTGGTCCATCAGAGAAAAGAGGTTGAGCTTCCCTGTTCTATTATGTTCGAATAATTCTTTCACTAAATCTGCAAGGGTGGGAAATTGGATTCAAAATTAGGTTGCTACTCTTCAGATGTATTACAATGGCTAAGACAAAACACCGAGTCCTTCTTCACAAGTCAATTGGTAAATTCTATTTCTCTTTCATTGAGAAAAAGGTTGGGATATCAGTCTATAATAAACATATGTTCTAGCTATTAGACTCTTCATTACTTATGTCTTTTAGACACCCAATGAGACTATCTCTGAGTGCAAAGAAAAGAATTGTTCATGAAACAAAAGGTTATATATAAAATGAGGCAAGGCTGCCAAATATAAATGTTGGCTTTCTTACAAACTAGGAACAGACTCAATTTTGGAGAGATTTAGGAAGATACCAGTAATTGACTGTGGACAGAGCAGCTAATTTAATGTTTTGTTTTGTTCCATTTCAGTTGATTCCCACACATTTAGATCAAATTGCAGTCACTGATCATAAGCCATTTTTAATGTATGTCTACCACTTTAATATTTATATGCATTTTTAAAGCTGAGAAATAGCAATCTTTTGGCTCGACGTCGAGGAATCCCAGAATGCATTCTGCTTGTCACTCAGCGCATCACTAAGTATCCAGTTCTTGTAGAAAGGATACTGCAGTATTCGAGAGGTGAGTGATAGCCTACATCTTGTTACATATATGTAAGAGTGTGTGTGTGTGTGTGTGTGTGTAATAAGATGTAACAGGATTTATATATATCTACAGTTTCTTTATTTATTTATATGAAGAAACCCAAACTGAAACCTCAGTACATCTTTTGGTATATTAGCTTCAACCTCATACCAAAGCTATGCGTATGATTATGCAAAGAGCCAGCCCAAAGGCACCACTTGACCTCTGCAGGAATGAATGTCACTGAAACAGCGTATCTGGCATGTGTTCTTGTCAAGGATGGACAAACTTTAAAAGGTTTAGAGGTCATAGGAACATAGGGCTAGAAGGGGCTTCCTGGGCCATTGACTTATGTCCTTTGTGTTCATAGGCAGTCATTTGTCCAAAGGATCCATAAGAACATCCACTTTGTTCCCTCTAATGCACTGCAGCCACAAGCAGCCTGTGGGACCCCCCACTACCCCCATTACAATGTGCCATGAGTAAAGAGCAGTGTGCTGCCAATGCTCTGCCATCATAATGGCAGGAAGTTTTTTTGGATGAATACTTGCTCAGATGATCTTTGGAAAAGGGCCATGGCTGGCCTGCACTGCAGAGTAAGGCAAAATACACTATGGTCTTTGGCAGTTTGACATTGGGGAAAAATTCAGATCAGGGCTGATGAGTACAGAAGGTCTAAGATTTTTCGCTTAACAAAAAATCTTGAATATAAAATATGGAACTATTTTGGAACCAAAGCTGGAAATCAGTGTAAATGAATTCAAGGGAGCGTCTTAGTAGCTTAGCTCTGGTCAAACCATACAGAATGTTTTCCCTTAGTAGCCATTCAATTTTTAAAATTAATTTGCTTCTGTACCTTGTTGGACTATTTTATCCTGTCTAGAAGCAATACAGTAGACTAACCTTCTCTGGTGTGGCAGGACTAGCCCTGCTGAGAGGTCATAACTCCCAGTGGCCAGCTAGCCTGTCTTGCTTCAGCTTCAGCTTACTTGCCATGCCTTGATGGAACAACCAGTTGTTTGGGAGGTATCCTGAGCCTTAGAATGGGGTTTCCCTAGGGTCACTTGGCTCCACCCTTTTTATATTTGTCCAGGCCCTGCCCCTCTTGATCCAACCCTACTGGTTCTAATTTCTACTTTCAGCCCTAGACCCACTTATTCCAGCCTTGGCTCCTCAGTAGCAGTGGCCCAGCTGGGAATTGAGCTCCATGGTTGGGGCTCTGGGGTTAAATCTCCCCCTCCATCTGTGTATAACCCCCCTGTCAACAAGGGGTTAATTGCACAGGGTACTTTAAGGCACCTGCAGTGCAGCTGCCTCCTCCCTTCACAGGCAACTCTGGTCCTTCAGTCAAACAGAACCAAAACTGCAAGCAACTGCTTCAAGCTAAAATACTGCTCCTACGGGCACTTGCAGATGATCTGAACTGAAATCCTTTATCCCTTCTGGGTCCTGTGGCAGGGTAAAAGGAAAATGAAAAAAACAAAGAATCCTTCTCAGTCCTTATCCACCAGGGCCACCCTTATTGCTTCTGTGCACCACTGTGGTCTGCCTAAGAGTCTTGCCTCCTCCCCACCCAGGGCTAGAATTCCCCTCTAGCCTGAGGGCAAGCCTGTTTATTCCCCTGAGCCCCTCCCCTTCCGGTCAGACTGAACTATTGTCTGGTCTTAGCACAGAAGTTGCTCATTAGTCTCAGCCCTGCCAGCTGCCTGCCCTTTGGCTGCAATCCCCTCAGCATTCAGCCACTCTCCAGGACAGTTGCTAGTTGTTGCAGGGACCTTTCCTTTCCCTTTTTGCTGCTTGCCAGCTGGGGCTTTTCCCAGGAAGCTTTGCAGCTGCCTTTTCCCCAGGCCACAAAGACCCTGCTTTTAAAGGACCCTTGCCAAGCCTGCTGGCACTGTAGCCTCCCACAGTAACAGGGCAATAGCACCTTCATGCACACTTTGTTGTTCCTAAATTGGAAGTAGTATCTCTGTATCTGTAAACTGGAAGTAGTATTTCTGTATGGCAGGGGTTTCCAACCTTTTTGGATCAGTGGTGGTGGCCGGATGTGGAGCAGGGGAGATGCAGGGGGGTACATGGCTGGACGTGGGGGAGGGGTGTGGTGTGTGGCCGGATGCAGAGCAGGGATGACACGCAGCCAGATGAGTGGCAGTAGCTGCCACGTGTGAGCTTCCCCTGCCCCATGCAACCGGTTGGGTGGGCAGTGCCTGCACGGTAGCATAGGATGGTGCATGGCAGTGCTCTGTCCCCGCCTGGCCACGTGTACCCCCTAGGGCCTTCTCAAATACCCCTGGGGGTATGCATACCCCTGGTTGACAACCCCTGCTGTATGGTGCTCCAGGCAGGCTAATAGGCTTTCAGCAGGGCTAAGTGGCTGCCAGAAGCACCTTGTGAATTTGTGTACATTGCTTCCAGCTTAGGAGGTAGTCTGGCCAGAGCAGTGCAACATGTTTGAGGGTGCTATGACCAGGAGGAGTAAGTTTACCATATAGAACTGGTCCTAATGATCCAGGAAATTGGTCATGTTTGTTAAAATTGAGAAGAAATAAGTACTGGAGACTGTTTTGATATGCAAATTCAGCCCTTCATGTTGAACACTGTATTCCAAATGATCGTCATCCGATTAGGAGACAAAAATATGCCGTATCCAATCAAAATACTGGAAATACACCGACTATGAGTTATTTGCAAAAGCTATTTGAAGTAATTTTGATCAATGAATAAATTTGAGATAACTGCAGTTTTCTCGTGGGCAGATCACAAACCCAACAAAAAGCAGAAGTCTTAAATTTATAGTAAATTAATTGTCAAGTTATACTTACAACACAGAAAATACAAGCTTTGTTATCCAGCACCCATAAGGAGCAGGGGGTGCTGGATAACCAAATATGCTGATTACCTGAGAGGCCCAAACAGACGTCTTGGCCTGTCATTGCCCCTCCCACTGCGTCAGTGTGCTGGGGGATAGGGAGGGGCGCCCAGCTGCTATACCCCGGGTCATGGGGGCTCGGCAGCACAGGCTGCTTGCCCAGGGCCATGGGGGCTCAGCGAAATCGGAAATGCCTCGGTGGGCACTTCTGGTTTTGCTTTTACCTTACAAGCCAGCATGCTGGTTAATAAAGCACGCTGGTTTGTAAGGTGCCAAATAACATAGCTTTTACTGTATTGCATTGCATTGTTAATCATCTCATGCTAGAAAAATAAAAAATTCTTCTCTTATAGGTGTGTGACTGAGGTATTTTCTATTCTTTATTTCATGCAGAAGGAACAGAAGAGCATAAGGACTTATGCAAAGCTCTTTGTCTTATTAAAGACATGATTGCAGCAGTAGACTTGAAAGTCAGTGAATATGAAAAAAAGCAAAAATGGATTGAGATTCTCAGTAAGATTGAAAATAAAACATATACCAAGCTGAAAAATGGCCATGTGTTCAGGAAGCAGGACCTGATAAAGGAAGAAAGAACACTTTTGCACGAAGGCATGGTGTACTGGAAAACTGCTACTGGACGTTTCAAAGGTACCACATCCTTGCAGAGAAGCCCCATAACTCTTTATCTGAAAACGGTGTAAAGCAATTGTTTGGTTTAAAAGATAAAATAACTTGTTATACTATTTGACAAACGTGAGTTTGTGAGGTACTGGTATCAAGGCACAAGAAATAAGGCTAATTGCTGAAACGTAATTCCAGAAAGTATTGTGATTTACAAGTGACACACAGTACAGCTACGTTTGGGGACAAATTCAAATATGTTGTAAGTGGTTGTGTGATGTTCTAGGCCTCTGCTTTTGGTTGCATTTCCTACTTTTCCACCTTCAATCTGTTCCCAGGGTCTGCAGTTTATTTCCTTATTGTGTCCTATTGACTTGTAAATTTATAATATCTTCACATATGATTTTGTTGTATGGTATCCATTTGTTTTTAGTACATTATTTATAGTACTAAGTAACAAAAAAGCCTACTCTCAGTTTCTGTGCACTATCTAAGAATTATTTGTTCAGGTTTTACCTTTTCTTTACAGTAAAAATGGGAATAAACTTCGATATCCTTCATTAAAGCTGTTCTCTTTTCTCCTAAAGATATTTTGGCTGTACTTCTAACTGATGTGCTACTGTTCTTACAAGAAAAAGATCAAAAATATATTCTTGCAGCTGTTGTAAGTATAGGAACAACCTTTTTAAATGTATACATTACATTTTTTATTTGCACTTTTCTTAAGTTAGGTCTAGATTACCCAATTATATCACAGTTGATTTTGTTTTTTAGCACTGGGAATCTTGTTATAGAATGAAGATGCATTTGCGTATGATATTAATATGATTTCCAAATTCAAAGTTCATGTTTTAAGGAGAGGGAGGTTTCTCAGAAAAGAAAAAGCAAACATATTTTAAAGTTGTATGTCACTGATTATGAAGATCTTAAATAGAAGCAGGCTCTTAATTAAAAGTAAATTTTATAAAAACTCATAGATTCATAGATTGTAAGGCCAGAAGGGACCTTGGAAGATCATCGCATCCAGCCCCCTGCACCAAGCAGGAAAGATAACTTGGAGTCAGGTGACCCCAGCAAGGTGACTGTCTAATCTCCTCTTGAAGATTTCTAGGGTAGGTGATTGCACCACCTCTGGAGGGAGCTTATTCCACAGTCTGGACACCCTGCTTAATTGTGCAAAATGAAGCTCAAGATGTATTTTAACTGCAAATATAGTACATATGTTATACCTGAAAGACAGGAAATTCTCTTTACATTACATTAAATTTTCAAAAGCATATATGTGAATTTTGAGGCTCAATCTTAAACAGTACTTTTTTTTAGCAGGTACAAAACACTTTCTGCTCTGGTATTCAGTGGCTATGTTAATAATTATAGGAATAGCTGAAAGAATATGGCTTAGAAACTTTGCTTCTCTTATCATTAAAAAATGTAAGCCCTATACCATTGGTAAAGCCCACTTAGAGTGCCCATAAATGCCAGGAATAGAATTGGTTCAATAACTTAACAATTTATGTTCTTCTAAAACTTCTGTCTCTTGTAATAAGATCATTTTATTCTAAAATATGCTTTGATTTATTTATTTATTTATTACATAGGACCAGAAGCCTTCAGTTATATCCCTTCAGAAGCTGATAGTAAGAGAAGTAGCCAATGAAGAAAGAGGAATGTTTCTCATTAGTGCTTCGTCTGCAGGCCCTGAGATGTATGAGATTCATACAAATTCCAAAGAGGAACGTAATAATTGGATGAGGAAGATTCAAGATGCAGTCGAAAGGTACAGGGAAACCTTTTTTTTTAAGCATGCAGTGTAGGACATCTCATAAGAGCTGTGCTAAGCTGATCAGTTCTGGTTTGCAGTGTGTTCATTAAACTGTTTTGTTTGCTTTGATTCTAATAGAATATCACTCTGGAGCTGAGCTCACTAGTACCATAGTGGCCTCAGATCCATCTGAAGTGAACACTCAGCTTCCAATCTCTGTGTATAGATCCCATGCATTGCCAACTGTTTGGTGAAGTTGGTAGCTTTTGCCAGTAGTGAAACTGAGTTTTGATTTGTGCTTAAGGCTTGTATAACAATCCCCACCCCCCCACAAACCTCAGAGGGAAACTGTGCCAAACTGTTGAGTTTCTCATGGCTTCCTAAGGGACCTGTTTGCCTGCCCTTGTCTAGTGAGACCTATTTGCTGGGTAGCTCAGGCTGCCTTTCTTGACACTATTCCATACTCACTCTGAGTCTTTGGGAAAATCTTCCCCCAAGTTTCCTTGAGAGGGCCAGCTGCTCTGCTACCTCCCATTTAGTTATTAGGGAGTTAGGATGGTAACTGGTCCCCAAAATATCTTCAGAGCAGCAGGCTGGTGGAGGAGACAGCCTTTAGCTTGCTGCTTAAATATATGAATGGGGTTGGTGTATGCTGTTGACTCACAGAATAGGCTTCAGGTAAGAGGTAGGTATTAGCTCAGTCTTTAGCAGGGCTCACAGAGCAGTTTGAAACTCCTGGTGAACTGAAGCTAGACTGAGTATTCCTTTGATTCCTTTGCAAAATATTTTCACAGCTGCCTCTATCACAGTTGTCTTCCTTTCCTGCCCTCCTATTCAGTAAAGTGGAAACCATCAACCTAGTTTCTAACTAACCAATAATATTAAAAGAGGCTGTAGACAGGTTTGTTCCTGTGTTATAGCAGAATTTGACAATGTTGCACTTTATTTATTATGGCTGCAGAATTTCTCTTTCTCTCTCTCTCTCTCTGTTCTCCCCACCACCCCCAGTGTAATTTACACACTTTGCTTTATTCACTTCTGTTTAATTTGTTTTGTTCAAGTTGCCCAGAGGAAGAAGGAAAAAGTAGTGAACCTGATGAGGACAGACGGATAGCTGAGGCCAAAGTGGCAAAAATTCAGAAATGTCAAGGTATGGTTTCTCTCCCACTATTGGGAAATGTAGCAGACACCATGGTGGATGAGTTTAGCATGGCTGGATTGGTCACGGGATAGGCTATCGAAGTGGTCAAGTAAGCAATGCTCTGATATGTGATTGGAGGTTAGAACTATTTATTTTTTAATATTTACAGTGCTAGATGCTGTGCTGTGTAGAGGTATCCAGTCCTTCTCTAAATAACTAGTTCAGCCACCAGAAGCATTATGGACATGTAAATTAGCCTGGATGAAGTTCCATACTAGCATGACTGGATTGTTTCTAATACCAAACTTAGCACATTTAGAGCTAGGTTTTGTCTTTCTAAGCAGTGCTGCATTGTGTGGTGTAGGCATTTTCTTTCATGAGGATGTTTTGCATTTTTCACCTCATTGCAATCAATATAAAAATAACTTCTGAAAAAGTCTTCAAAACTGAAGTTTCCAAATTGATACTCGGCTGATACAGTTTTCTTTTGCTGAAGTAACTTGAGCCTTTAATACATGTATGGTTTTGTATTCATTGACATCAGCTGGTATGCTTCCGCTTTGTTTCTGATCGTAGGCAAAGTTGCATCATCAAAATCTCTCCCTGATCTGACTTTCTGCCACTGGTGGACTCTCTCTGCCAGGGTCTCTGCCAGCTTTTATCAATGCAAACCATGTAGTGAATCTCCCTCCTGGCAGTTTTCAAAAGGTTTGGTATAAAGCAGGTGCTTTGCTTGAATTAGCAAATCGTATTTAATGTGGCAGATGGGTGATGAATAAATAGCCTATGGAAAGAAAGTTGTTACTGTTAATATAACCTGTACAATTTTTGTTCACAGAATCTCTGAATAACCAGGACCAGCAGATCTGTAATTACTTGGAAGATAAGCTTTGTATCTATGCAGAGCTTGGAGATATGTGTGGATTTGAGGATGTTCATGTAGAGCCACACCTCCTTATCAAACCTGACTCTGGAGAAACACCACAGTCTGCCACATTGCTGGCAACAGCACTCAGGGAAGGTGAGTTTTTCTAGAAAAAAATGAATCTATAGCTGTGTACACAGACAGTTCTGCAGTCAGATATTTCAAGTAAATACGACACTTTAATATATATTTGGTCTTCAGCCAGTTTGCCTTTTGCTATGATTTAGCCAGGTCTCAAAAGCTCAGCAAAATCAGGTTGGGTCAATACTTGGTCTAGACGCCTCCAAGAAACATCTTGGTGCAGGAGCTGATGGTGTGGGTTACATATTTCTTTGAGTCTCAACATGGAGCTAGGGGACCTGTGTTACTGGAAGTGCTGTCTGCTTATGGAAATTTGTTTTTAAAAAGCATTATCCGGAAGATTTGTGGAGACCATTTCAACACCCAGTGAAGTCTCCGTAAGTTGGGCCAGGGCCTATAATGTAGGTCTTGTTTGGAAACCTCTATCTAGCCATTAGCTGTTGAGTTCAAAGCTCCTTGAGATGTAGTGAGCAACTTTTAAACATTGCGTATTGAGAAAAAGCTTAGATGAATATGTAGATCCCATCTATAAAATAACAAGCTATGGTAGTCTTAATTCAGCTGCTGCAAGATTCTGAACATTTGGACCCTAGAAAAGCTTAAGAGGTTGGGGCAGGAAGGGGAATCAAAAATTCTACTTCTGACTAATGAAGATTGAAATCTATAGGAAAAAAATTGCCCATGTTTTGGGAATGTTCACTGATGGAAGAAACTCTTATTCTATAATATTTCAGACAAATCATTGCTTAACAGAAGGGTATGATCTGAATATAATGTTACTGCACTACTTACTACATTGTTTTTTTCAGTACAAAGCTCCCATTAATTGCCAATAAGGTAGTAATATTGGACTAAAATAATTTATCTCTATTGTCTTAGGATGAAATATGTATTAGAACTATCAGGTGCTCATTTTAAAAGAACGTTAGTCTGTGATAAGATTAAGAAGTGTTAGTGATCAGTCACACAATTGGGGTTAATACTCTCTTTAGTGTGCACTGTTCTGACTTGCTGCAAGAGGGCTGGTCAGCAGGGGCATGACTACGGACTGCAAGTCTGCTCCTTGCCTGCCCCATTTGCCACCTCCTTAGCCACAGTATAGGCTGGGGAGGAGGTGGGAAGGTCCCCCGTGCTGTTTGGAACATTTCCTCTGCTCCCCAAATGACCCAAGTGTCCACCACTGGCCCCCAGATTTTCCTTCTACCCTCAAATCTTGCCCTCACCCTCAATTGCCCCCTCCACTCGGGATCACTGCCCTGCCACCCCAGTCAGCCTGAGAGCAGTGGCAGCAGTGGAAGGAGAGGTTCCCAGCAGATCTTGGGGGCCCCCCACTTGCTGCCCTTCCTTCAGTTGTGGGGCCTGGTGGTGTCTTGATCTGGGCTTGCAGGGTCAGTAGGATCTGTATGGGCCCTAGGAGCAGACATTGGAGTAACATCCCTTCCCCTCCCCCTTACCAGTACAGGTACCTTCCCACCCACCTGCTCCCCTATTCCCCCTACCCACTCTTTCCCCCCTCCAATGCTGGTTTACCCCCTCCCCCATGACCCTCTCTCCTTAGCTTCCCTGCCCCCCCCCTTCACCTCTTTCCCCTTTTTCTCCACTCACCTCATTCCCATCCACCTATTGTCTGGCTATTCCCAGTTGTCAGCCCAGGGCTAGTCTACCTTGGAGGCAGTGCTTTCTGGGATACCGAAGTCTGCAAATTGGTGGGTTATCTCAGGTAAACACCCAGAAGTTGACTTAATTTGAGCTAAGTAGCGCAGCTCAAAGATGTCTTAATGTGTTATCATTCAAGATAACACATTAATGCTCTTAATGTGGTCTAATTGTCATGTGTAATCTCACCCTTAATCATGATTGACTTTGACTTCTGGTGTAATTTTTCAGGGTGCTTTTATGGTATTAGTTATATAGTAATTCACAAGGGAGCATTCCAGTCTGAAAACCCTGATGTGGATTTGTGCTCAGTAAAGATATTCATGGATTCTATAATACCTCATATTTTCTTTTTCAGTGGAAAGCCTCTATGTTGCTATAGCAGCCTCACAACTGAACGAAACAAACATGTCACCAGAGGAAAGTGCTGGAGAATGTAGCCTGAAACACACACTTGGTACCAATGATATCTTTGGATCATCTACCAGTTGTAAGTAAAACTTGATACTTCTGATGGTCCAAATAAAAATGCTACTTTTTCCAGGACATTTCTAAGTGTTCCACAATCCACCAAAGCAGATCTTCAGCCACTGTAAATTATAACAATTCTACTGAAGTCAGTGGACACTTTTGCCCCAGCTGCCAATCTTCCCAAATGTATACCTTCTTCCACTCAATATTAATATTAGATATTTACATACAGAGAAACATATACTACACACAGAATATCCAGTCAATATTCAACATTTTATCACATTTTAAACTATTGTTTAACTAAATTGATTTTCATTAGACGTTCTGAAATTCAGTTGCTGCACACAGTATGACCTTTTAATAGTTGCAGCTATAAATCATATAACGTAGAGTTCTTAAAAGCCTTGACAATTCAAAATAAATAATATAAAAACTATAGATTCAATGTATTTTAGCAGTACAAGAACATTTATTTCTTAAATTGCTTTTTTACAGCTGACATTTCTTATTTTTTGAAGAAAATGGCATGGGCCATTTTTCTCACATTTGCATTTCCATCATAAATATATTTGTTTATCTATTTATAGGTACAGCCTAGGTAAATCTGTAATTCTAGCATACTGTGAGTTATTGTAAAGTTCATGTGCATTTCTTTGCTGTGTCAGAAAAAGGTTTCAATGTATGTTTTAAATAGCTGCTACTTGTTTCTATCACATGCATGTTTTGGGCTTTTTTTTATCCCTAGTTACAGAAATACACGGAGATGAGGACTGTAGTGACATTAATCCCAATATTGAGCCCATTGTAAATGAAGAGACAGATGTTGGGATGGGGGAGAAGGTACTGTATCTGATTTATCTTTATGTATCACACCTGGCACAATAAACACTGAACCAGATTGGAGATTTTGACTCCTGCAATTCAGATAAATAATGACTAGCATGAGGTGCTTAAGAATTGTACTGGTGCCCAAAGCACTGACTGGGTGAATTTTATAAAGTTAAAATAAATAAATGAAACAAAAGTCACAGTGGTTAATTAACCATGATATATTTTTAGAAGAGTCACTCAGCCTGTGGACTGAAATAACAGCTGTATCCTCTCTGTGCCACTCATGCAATGTGTTAAGACCACTGGACCCCTGAAAATACAGATCATTGACCTTGCCCATTCCTCTCCTTATCCTACACGCTAATCTGTGTGGGACTGATACTGGGCCTTCCTCTAATCCCATTTTATGGCATGTACATGGCATAGATCTTTTATTTTACAAATAGATGGTGTGGTGGCCCTTTGCACTCAGGTGACTTTCACTCTACTGAGAGCTGGCCAGTACAAGAAGCCTGTGTGTTCTTACACCAGGCTACTTTTGCATATTGAGTGAAAACCAAAACAGATTAAATCATGGAAGTCTTTAAAGAGCTAAAACAATTAATGCCAAATCCTCACACTGAAAAATTGGTGCAAAACAGAGACTAGGCACAAGAAGTTTTAATTGGCAGCAAGAAGCTTTTTTATAAAGGAAAAATGGAAGTAAACTCAGACTTAGTATGGAAATTGTCTTTGAATACTTGTTACAGACTTCCCCATAGAGAAAAGAAGGGAAACGAGGGAGGGAGACAAGGTGTGGGGAGAGTGGTTCAGATGGGGAGAGGAATCTGGAAAAGTGAAACTGAAAACTGATAGTTTTACAGAAAGGCAGAAAAGAGGAGGAGAGTTAGCAGTGAATAGGAAAATGTATTAAAATGGGAAGCAAAATTGGCCAAAAAGCTATAGTTACTGGGGAGAAACAAAAACCAAAAGGAGAGACATACAAAGAGAGAGATGGGGGATGAACTGGGAAAATGAACAAGAAACAGGTAGGATGTAAAAATTGTACCACAGTGGAAGACAGATTCAGACTCGCTCCAGATAGTTAGGTCCACCATTTTTTGCTTCATAATGTATCAGATTTACCAGAAGGTGGCAGACCAAGTAAAGAAAATGGAAGAGAGGTAAGCAATGGACAAACCTATGGTTTACACTGTTTAAAAAAGGGAGGAGGAGCTGCTTCTGAGAGCACCCATCAGCTATTGTGTTGTAACTATTACATCTGCATGCTCCTGTATTGATATACATTAGCTAGAAGCTAAAGTGAATAAATGACTTGGGGGTCAAAGTTGCTGTGGATTTTGAGCACTAATACAGAAGCATGCAGCTATAAATTGCATTGTAATAGGTTATATCAGTATAATTTGATATCAACACCATTGTTCCATCTGTCTTGTACCCTCATGATATGTCTACCAAGGAGTTGGGTGAAGTGATTGCAAAATGGATAGACATACTCAGCTAACTACCTTGGGTAGCAATAGCAGAGAACCCATGGTGATGGACTGTATGAGCATTCTGAATGCTTAATTCAGTGGCTTGTCTACACGGAAGTCTTCCTTGTTGCTGTTACTCAAACTTGCCAAATTAAACCTATTCTGAGTGTAATTAATGTGCTGCAATGATAACTACTGACAGCAGTGCAGACATACTTTCAGAGGAGGGCCATGGGCACTGGGTGACCCAAGTCATGTTCTGATTTGTCATGGCTTTATTCCACTGCATGCCCAGTGTATTAAATTAAATAGGGCTAAAAAGAATAATGGGCTTTCCTCCATTTTGTTCTACTTTTCTAGCTTAATGGCTGTAGCATAGCACAGTAAACAGCTTTCAGTCCTGCCGCCTCCCTTTTGACAGTGTTTCTTCCTGTCCTGTTTCCTTCTCCTGTTGTCCCCATCTTTTCCCTTCCCCACTTCTCACTCACATGTGCTCCTCCAGTGCTGCTCAAGCTCTGTTGTCATCAGTCCTCTTTTGTATGGTGACCTTGCCACAGTGGGACTACAAAGAGGAATCTAACTGCAGAGCTCAGCAGCTTTTCCATTAATGTTTAAAAAGGAAAAGTTGGGGAAGGAACAAGGAAAAATAAGAAGAGTGAAGAAGAAAAATAGCAAGGTCATATAGAACAAGAGAGAAGTGAAGGGCAGGGAAAGAGAAAATATGGCAGCATTGCATGCTGAAAGGCTGTGAGTAACTTCTCTGTTCCTGAATTTTAAAAGGTTCTTGGGAAAGAAAGAAGCATAAAATTAATGAGCCAACTCTAATAGCAACAAGCTTTGCTAGGGTGTACGTTAGTGGCTGTTCCTGCACTTTGCGGAGGACTGAAGGCACTCAGCCTTTGCTTCAGGCTTTTATAATGTGTCTGAGGCATCCTGTGTAGCTTACTAATACAAACTGTTGTAGCTCCTTGCTATGTTAGCACATATGTTTCTGCAGAAACACAAGTTATAATAACTGACTCTGAGGAACACAAACCATTCTACTGCATATACTGTAACTTGGATATTTCCAGGTTACTCTTTTGATCTTTTTTCACATGACAAAAATAGGTTAGACTCATCATAGCATATATTATTAAAATGTATATGAGGTCTTACAAAAACCATTACCTAGATGATATTTTATGATGTATGACTGCTGTTCATAGCTATATATATATTATTTATATTGTAGATAGAATGCACGACTTTCCCACGTTCCACACAGACAGAGGTGAGTTTGTTTAAATCCCCAAATCTGAATGTGTTGTTTGATTAAACTTTGTGGTATGTGTCATCTTGAAAATCCTTCTCTTTCTTTTTCAGATTGTACAAGCAATCCAGAATTTAACCCGTCTCTTGTACAGCATCCAGGTATTATTGTAACAATTGTGAAAAGTAATGGATCCATTAGTGTTTTACTCCTTTAATTTCTTTATCCTGTTGTACTTTTAGACACGGATGTTAAATTTTGCTGATTTTTTGCCATAACATAATACAAATAATAAAGTGGGTATAGAATATAAATTAACATATGTTATAAAATGATATTCTTCTTCCAAGAACTGTGAAGAATGCTTGTCCAGAAAACCTTTTTTCCAAGATATGAAATTCCTAGAATTGGTTGGAGAATAGCATTTTCATCCAACAGAAAATTCCAATATTTCAATGTTGTTTTCAAGTTAGATAAAATAATGGGAAAATATCAACATCTCTGAATGAAACATTTTCAAAACTCTTCATTGTGTGAAAAAATGTTGATATTTCACTTTTCTTTTTTATTCAACTTGAAAATAGGTGCGATATAAAAGTTAAACATAAATAACAGCAATTACTACTACTACTATTACTATTATTATTGGTGTTTGTTATTGTTATCAGTTGTAACTTGAAATTGCGTGGAAGGAGTGAAATGATTAAGTGCATTTAAAAGTGTTCCTCAGCATATGTATGCACATATAATCCTATGCTCATGTGATGAATGGGCTCTGAAGAGGCTGTGAGCATGGCTATTTGAGGAAAATAGTAAGATTTTTATGTAATAGTGTTATGAAAAACTAACTAAATTAATTTCATATTTTTTAAGTTAAGATTTGTTTTTGTTTTGGTGACTAGGCAGCCCTAACCATCCAGGACAGTCACATTGTGATCCATAAGATACTTTTGCAGGAGCATGAAAGAACCAGCCGTGGTCACAGCTCTCGTATAAACCTACTCCTGGAACAGGAAAAGCACCGGAATTTGGAAAAACAAAAGGAGGAACTAGTAAATATACACAAGCTTCAGCACCAGTTTCAACAAGAGCAACAGCGGTGGTATCGGGAGTGTGACCAGCGGCAACGGGAGCAGGAGATGAAAGAGAGTTGGCTACAGGAGAGAGAGGAAGAGTGCCTATGGCAGGAAGAGCTTCTGCAGAGGACCCGGGGAGAGCTGGATCTGCAGCTACAGGAGTACCAGCAGAACCTGGAAAGGCTTAGAGAGGGCCAAAGAATGGTGGAAATGGAAAGAGACAGGGTGAAGATGCAGCAAAAGATACTGTGGCATTGGAAACATAGCTGCCAGAGTGGTCTTCCTGTAGTGGTCTCATCCTCAGGGAACCAACAGGTACACATTTCCCCACAAGCCCAACCACAGTGCTATAGAGACTTGCACTGAAGATGATAACATTTCAGGAAGTGGCCTCTGAGGCTGGCCTGATACCTCAGCTGACAGCTTTCTTGAGCCTGGTATTTGTGAGACCTAGATTCAAGCAAAACAAGTTTAAATGAATATCAGAGCAGTGCAAAAAAGACATTTTGCCCATGGTTATAAATAGGCTTGGCAGGATTTGATTTTTATCAATAAACATTGATAAATGGTGAGTTCCCCAACACATATTGATGGAAACATATCTCCATTGGTAATCATCAAAATTTATAGAAAGCAGATGTAAACAACAAAAAATCTGGGATGGGGGTAAGGAAATCTGGGGCAGGGGTGCTGCTCACGCATGCATGGATGTGTGCACATGCGCACACGCATGCATGCGCACACAGATACACTCTGTAGGCAGAGTGGGGGGAGCCTCGGCTACGCATCAGGCACCAAACTCCTGGTGAGCCCAGCCTGGCCCCTGTGACTGGGGCCAAACTCCCACTGAGCCTGGTGCAGCCTCAGCGTGATTAGGTGTGCTTTACTGATTTTTGGATATTACTTTTTATATTTTAACATGATTTTTAAAGCTTTTAACTGAATACTGTCATTACTAAATTGTTTGCCCCCCACAGCCCTAATTTCAGGCAGTCCTGAAAATTTTAAATCAATAAAAATCGATACAAATTGGAAGAGATGCTTAAAAATAAACA
>NW_017729024.1:126687803-126710462 GCF_001723915.1 Gavialis gangeticus
GACCCAGAAGTGGACTGGAAGTGCTTCTAGTCCACTTCCAGGTCTGCTGCTGAGTGCACTGGGGACCCCCACACTTCTGTAGGACACTCCATCCACCCCACAGCCCTAATTTCAGGCAGTCCTGAAAATTTTAAATCAATAAAAATCGATACAAATTGGAAGAGATGCTTAAAAATAAACATTGATTTTTAGCTTGTTGAAATTATATAAAAAAATCAAATTCAGTTATAAACATAAGGGGATAGGAAAAAGGTTATCTATCACAAGGAGCCAAGCTTTGCCCTGCAACTTCTACTTTGCCATTAAATAGTAGAATGCAATGTTTTCCTGCAACAAGAGGCACCCTCCATGCTTTGTTTTTCAGAGGAAAACGGTATCTCTACAAGTGGAGGTGCAAACTCTAGAAATGTTGAAGGGGCTTTCCTCAGCCACAGCCCCTGCTCCT
The DNA here is from genome assembly GCF_001723915.1 of Gavialis gangeticus. NCBI lineage: Eukaryota > Metazoa > Chordata > Crocodylia > Gavialidae > Gavialis > Gavialis gangeticus. Next base: position 126,688,249 of record NW_017729024.1, read on the forward strand.
GCTCCTTTGTTATAGTTCTGTCCTGAGGAAGCAGCTGAGGATTCCTCTTAATGTGGGGAATTCCTGGCTGTCATACAGCATGCATAATGGGCTCGCTTCCTCCTCCCTTCACTCTCCAGTGCCAAGAGGCATGGAGTCCAGCCAGTCATGCCAATTTAATGGTCTAAATGGGGCCTTTATTAGCCCAAGTGGGGGACATTATGAGTTGGTGCAACTTAGAGCTGTCCCAATGTTGCTTAAATATTTAGGTCCAGATCCTATACCACTTATTAGTTGCTGAAATGCGAGCCTATTCTAACTTGCTTGAGTAACTCGAGAACTGTTAACATGTAAGAAGAGTGGGCCCTCTTCCTCCTCTTCACCACTTTTTTCTGAGTAAGTCTTAAAGTTAAAATAATGATGTATCACATAAATTGCTGGGTTAACAGCTTTTTGGAGACTCAGGCAGCAGGGAGTAGAATCAGACTTAAACCCTTTGATGCCTAAGTGCCAATTAAGAGGTTGAATCAGTGAAATAGGATTTGCCCTTTAATGTTTAAAATGCTTTAAATATGTATTGAGACAGAGTGAAAGAGAATGGATGTTTCTCTACAATGGTGGTTAGGAAATCCAGTCAGGATCTGGGGTTCCTCTGTTTTACTCCAGTGAATGCTTACTTATTCATATAAAGCAGTTTTGTGTTGACACGAGTTAAGAGCACCTACACCAGGGTACCAGGTAACCTGGGGTTAGGGCACACACCTGGGAGGTGGGAGATGGGGTGTACATCAGATGGAAAAGAGAGTTGAACCTGGGTTTCATGCATCCTGGGTAAATGTTCCAGCCCCCAAGATATTGGATAAAAGGAGGGCAGCAGCACCAATTCCAAATCCTCCTTCTCTTTCACTTCCTCCTCTTTCTTTTGTTTTTTTACAAACACACAAGGATGAAACATTTGATTTGGGGTTGAATGGAATGTTTCACATAGAACAAAATTATTTTAAAAAATTTTTGTTTTGGCAAGAAAAATTCAATTTGAACTTGAACCATCCCTTGTCCACCCCTAGGGCTATGAGGAGCAGTGTGCCAGTTGGTGCTCAGAGTATGAAATGAGACACAGCCTCTGCTATCCATCTTCTCTTTTGCTCCAGTTATGATGAAAACTGTTGATATGAATTCTTGCTGGATACTCATCCCCTCTGAGCACTAAAACAACTCAAAGACTTAGTATAGTTTACAGTGAAATTTTGTCTCATTTGGCAGAACTTATTAATGAGATAATACAAAGATTGCTTATCAGTGTAGTGGTAAAAGGAGCCAATTATGGGCCAGGAGAAATACCAATAGGTTGTGGTGGAGGAAACACCCACACATAATATACACAGCCTCCAATATCAACTTTAAACTGCCAATTCCTAGAGCTAAGGTCTAGAAACTCCACAATGGCTAAGGCTTAACTTCACTTCTTGGCAACCAGAACTGTCCTTGTGGTATTCTTAGGTACTAACAAATACTCCCTGTCTGTTGAATGCCACTACCAGGAACTGCTTGTAAAGAAGATACCTTTCCAAAAGCTCCTATAAATTTGCACCCGGCTATGAAACCATTTTTGCTTGCTCTGAAGTTTGTCTATACTATGGTCTAAAGGTGTGATTGCTACTTGGGTGGAGATATCTGAGCTAGCATTGAACTAGCTATTTTGGATATAGAGTAACTGTAGAGCTCAGGGTTTAGCATAAACTACAAAACCTTGTTGTGGTCTTAAATGAATGCTTGGATAGCTTGCCTGCACTAAGATCTGTGCTGCCATGGCTACTATACCATTGGTACCCAAGCTAGCTAATTTAATGCTAGTTCAGCAGCATCTACAAGAGGGTCGCATGCCTTTAGCCATTTCAGTGAGTCTCAAGATGTCTGCACCTTCTATGCCCTGGCCCTTTGCTCTTTGATATTTGGCAAATAGCAATTTGCTTTCCTGTGCTTTGAGTGGAGCTGAGACGAATACTGCCATGTGTGTTTCTACAACATCTGTTCAAAGTACTCTAAAGCATGTATGCATTACAAATTTCACAGTCAGGTTATGATGCCCCAATATAAGAAGCAGCCATCTAACACTGGATGAGGAGGAAGCAGTTGATAAATACTTTCCCTGTTTTTTTCTTATGCAGATAGTAGTCCACAATCAATCGGACAGCTTAAGTGGTGAAAACACATTCATCATAAATGAAGCTTTAGTACGGATGTCACTAAACAGTCTCAACAGTTCAAATCCGTCTCTAGTTTACCAGGATGGTGTATATGGGATAAATATTTCAAGTTCAGATATAACAAGGACTAGTGAAAATCAGGTGAACCTCAAGATGGACATTTCTTGTCAATCAGCAGTCACCAATGAACTTTGGAAATCCACAAGTTCCTACCAACAGATACCCTCCTCCTGTAAAATCAACAAGGATGCATTTAATAATGGTAATTAACACTTTACATATATATCTAACAGGCCATATGTCACCTCTCAGTAAGTTTATTGCTAAAAATTAAGGCAATTTGGTAGTAAAAACATGCATTGATGATTGTATGGTGTCAAGTTGGGGTGTATATCAGTGGGCTTCTGGCTGATACTGCCTCACAGTTTAATGTTATTGAGGAGAGTTAGCATTACAATAGATCTTGCAGAGGCAATGATAGGCCAATTTATTTCCATTAAGGAAAGAAAAGAAAGTCAGAGGAACGGACGAAAGTAGACTAAGTTTTTGAAAAGATATCCTGCATCTGTATCAATGCAATCAGTGGCAGTAAATCCAAAATTATTTTTCAACATTAGGGTTTTTTTGGAACTATTTGACCTTCTTTTTCTATTGGGAGTTTATAATAGCCACTTTTATAAAGACTCAATGTTCAGTACTTGAGATTTGAGTCGGAACAGCTTTTAAATCATTATGTCCAACTGATAATTGATGCTCCAAGTGCATGCTAGTAATAGACACCTTGCTTCAGGACCTTATTAAAGATGCTTTGAGAATGGCACCAAATCAGGAAAAGCACAAAGAACTTCTAGAGGTTAAGGGAGTGAGAAGGAAGAAGTAACATGCGTTTGTTAAAATAGTTCAAGTAGTTCACATCATAGGACCTTGCTTACCATTTTATTGCCAGAATTGCAACATTATTTGGATACAGCGAAAACAGTAGATGATTTAAATTCTATTATGACAGTTGATACTGGCTCATGAATTTTTCCCCTGGAAAGAAGTACAGAGGAAGGTTGACCTCTACAAAAGTCCTACATCAAACCAATGGTTAAAAATAATAAAATGCTCATTGGCCTAAAGGGATAGCAAAATTAATAATATCTGAAACACAGATTAGTCTTAAATTTACTAAATCCTTATTTCTTAGAAAGCATTAACAGGTGATGGGCTTGTCTTGGTTCACGTATAGATATGCAGTTCAGCAATGTAACAGGGTGGCCTCCTCGTCAGGTCTTCGCCAGCCACCCTGCTCCTGGGGTAACCGCCTGCTTCACTTGCTTGCCATGCCTTGATGGAAAAATATGAGAGTTGTTACTAAGGCGGGAGGCTACCCATTACTCGCCCTTCTGAGAAGGGCCTAATACCCGCTTCAACCTCACCTCCATGGGTCCCATGCTTCGTAGATGTTTCTCTGATGTTACTTCTCCAGCCTATGGCCGTAGCAAACTGGGCATACAGTTGTAGCTCTTTGCTACAGTTCTGGAGAACCACTTGCATGCTACCCCGCTGTCACCAGGGTCCCACTCACTCTGCTGGCTGTCACCCAGCCTCTTTAATACTGCCCTCTCTCAGAGCTGCACTCATCCCACCTGGCCTCACTTGGCTCGCGTTTAGCTCTTCTCGCCTCGGTCAGCCCTGGCGCAGTCTGTTGGGTATCCCGCGCCACTCTCACCTGAGTGTTGACTGAGTGATTGTACAACTGTAGGCCTATTTCTCTCCTAGCTCCTTGCCGGGCCACTATGCCCCCATTGGGCCTCCTCACTTTCCCACACTCATGGGGCCACTCTGCTCGTTGCTCCTCTCTCAGGGTCTCACTACTTGTCGCCCCTCTCGCACAGGGTTTGCTTCATGCCCCCAGGCTCTGCTGCCTGGCTGTGGCCCCAGGTCCCTCCTCTGGCCTGAGCTGTGCCTCGGGGCTCCTTAACTGAGCCCTGGGCTCCCCCTGCTCACTAGAATGCCACCAGGGATGTGGGACTGGGGTTATTAAGGCTCCCTAACCTGCCTTTCATTGGGGAGGTAACTGGCCTGGCATTTCCAGACCACCCTTCCAAACTGCAGGGTGCAGTTTTATGTCTTACCCAGGATAAGGGGTTACCTCCCCATAGCCCCTGCCCTTACCTTCTGACTCTGGTCAGAGCAGCCTCTCAGCCTGATGTTTCCTCCTTCCTTCCTGCAGCAAACTGCAGCCCAGTTTATATCTCTGGGCCAAAATGTCTGCTCTCATCAGACACCTGGCTGGTGCCTGTTTGCTGGTCTTAAAGTGAGAACTGAAGTTCAAAGCTGAAGAGCAAAAATTCCACAGCAGACCTTGCCAGACTTAAAAAGCTTGTTACGTAAAGATTTTCAGATAAGGTTAGCAGATATGTGGATGTACCTAATATGTTATCCAGTCATTAATATTAAGCTGCGTTAATTCTAATATGGTAAGCAGATGTACTTTATTTGTTATCAAGCAGCCTATTTTGCCAATATAAACTGCACCTGCAATAAAACTAGATCTAACTGGCATAAAACTACTGAATTCACTGTAGGTGACCCAGAGCTGCCCTTTCTTAACCTGTCTTTCCCTGACAACCTTATCTCTTCTTGCCTATGAAGTTACTATTTCCTTTGCTGCTGCTTCTCCTAACTCTAGTCAAGCAAATGCAAGCAAGCAGTATTTTTATCTAATATATAACTATTATGCAACCTGAAGCCCAGTAAAGTCTACAGGAGCTTGAGTCTGAGTTACTGCCCTGTGGACTAAACAATAGGAATAAGTACAGACAGTCAGAAGCCTGAGGCTGAATCGATTCAATCTTTGCAGGTTAGTTTAGATTAAACCGATAAGCAAGTGAACAGACATTCACTTCTGATTCCAGAAATGCAGCCACATGCCTGCAGTGGCCCAAGCCAGAAGCTGGGGGTGCTAGAGCATGCCTTCCTGCTCGGCTGGAACAGACAGCTTGGGCCAAATCTAGTCCACCCACAGTGTGAGGGGGAGTTTGCAGGGGAGGTGCAAAACATCATGGGATGCGGGAGGACTGCAACTTAGCTTGAATCTGGAGGTGATCTAGGAAAGAAGTCAAATAAATTTATTTAACTTAAATCAGGTAAAACTGTTACTGCATCCATCCAAGTTTCTCTTAAACCAGTTTCAGCCATGGAAAGCGGTTTATGTGCACCTAACTTCTGTTGTGTTTACAGATTTGAACCAGTTTCTGATCACTTATATCAGTTTATGTGTAATTTCTGTCCCCAGCCTTCATAAATGGTTTAAATAAATGTTAATGATAAACTCCAAAGTAGCAAGTGTTCAGGGAAGCAACTAGCTAGGATACAATGTGATTCTATGTTAGCCTTGGCTTTATTTTCCCATTTCTTATAATTTATTACAATTTCTAAAACACTGAATTGAGAAGGACAGAAAAGCCACTAAATAAACAGAATTAAGAACTAGCACTATCAAGGAGATGAAGTGATTAAATGGCCTAAGGGTTTTTTTAACTTTATGGTTTCAAGTGACACCAGACAATTTAGGAATCCAGTTTTGAGCACATTTTCTTCCTGCCCAGCATTGTCCTACTGCAAAGAGCAAGAGTAGGCTGAGAATTGAATGTGAGCCTGCTGCCTGGCAGAGCAAAACAATCTCTGTTCCTACAACCAACTGTATAGGGATTATGTTCAGAACCTGGTGATGAAACAGAGGTTGAATCCTTTTAATAAACTTGGAGCATAACTTGGAAGTTGTTACTCAGGCGAAAACTTCACTAAGTAATTGTGTCTTTTTAATGCTTTGAAAGGGAATCAATCACAGCTTTGCTGAAACAGCATTAATCCTAACACCATTTCTTTCCCATGTAGCAATAATGGTTACTTACCCTATCGAGTCAAGGTGAGCCATGGTAGTCCAGTCTTTAAAAGTGCTTTACAGTGAAACAAAGAATTCAAGTTAAGTATTAAAGAGGACTACATTCTCAAAACTGCCGATATTACTTGGGTCCTGGTCAAAGTTGTTCTGGTTTAACTAACTGTGATTTTTTTTTAATATCAGGTTAGATAAATCCTAAGTCAGCCCAAGTCAGGAAATTCACACCTGCAAGCTTAATCTATGTAAGAATCCACAAACAAAAGTGCACTGATTTAATTAAACTAATTTTAAGGTAAACTAGTTCAGTTTCTGTAGTAGAGAAACACTTAGGCTTATAAAGGGTATGTCTCCATTGCAGTCAACTGCTGTGACTGCAACTCACATAATAGATATACCTGTGGTAGCTTTAAACTAACTCAGGAACTGCTAGCAGTGTAGCTGGTGTAGTGTGAGACTCAGGCTGCAAACAGACATCTTATTTGTGCCCCCATGACATTTTTTACAGCAGAACAAAACTTGAGCAAACAGATGTCTTAGCCTCTTGTCAAACCACAAGTGCCTACATATTGTGACTGGGATGACCCTAGTCATAATTTGTGCTCCTTTTCTGTGCCCAATGTCTGTTCACTTACAGCAGGAGAATTCAGGAAGCCCATGGCTGCCCATATTCTGCAGCTGCCCTAAGCAGGAGCTTCAGGGGCTGCATTCTGCAGGACATCAGCCCCAGGGGTGCCTCACCTGGACATGGGGCATGCATCTACAAGTAGGGTTCTCCGCTTGCAGAAATGCTGGAGTTGGAGAGCACCACCGTGATATATGTTCCATGGGACTCTCCTGAAAGGTCGAGGTGTGCCAGGCCAGCAAAAAGCTGTGCCAAGGGATTCCCTCAGCATGCATGTGAGGCTGCCTTGCCTCATGCCATGCCCTAACATGGGAGGCACATCTCCAAATGCAAAAAGATGAACTGCTATGGAAGTTCCCACTCCTTGAATGCAGACACACTGTGGAAATCCCTTGAAGGGGTAGACCATCACTCTCCAACACAGAGGAGACACATCTGCAAGTGGAGGATTTCCTTTGCTTGCAGATACATACCACTAGTCGGGGCATGATGCCCAGGGCTGCTTTTACACAGGATTGGACCCCTGAAGCCCCAGGAGTAGCAGAGGTGTGACCCAGCAGGACAACAGCCCCAGCAACGTCTGTAGGCATCAGTGAAGTGGATCAGTTGTCATGGCACTGTTCATTGTGCTTCGAAGACAACATCTGTTTTCAGCCTCAGCGTAAGTTAGAATACCTGCCCTAGAAGTTAGGTAAAATACACAGGCAATTAACCTGTACTCATTCCTGTGTTACCATGGGTATGTTGCTATCTGTAACCAAGGTAGATAGTTTCTGTCTAGCTCAGTTATGTCGGTGCAGTTACAGTAGTGGCTGCAAGGTAGAAATATCCTAAGTGACATGGGTACTTTTGGCAGAAAAGTATTGTGAACCCCTGTACCATATTGCTAGTGCAGATGTTGTTGTGAACCCCTATAACGTGTTGCTAGAGCAAACGGTGTTGTGAACTCTCAAAATAGATATCACATTCCATTAACATATTTGTATTGGAGAAGATGAAAGTATTTAATAGTTCAGTCATACACTGCATGAGTGAATGATTCAGGCCTAGCATGGTCATACATCATGCATTACTGTACACAGAGAACGGAATGAGAAGAACTTTAAACTTCTCTCCTGAAAAACAGATGGCAGTCTAAAGCACAAGCAAATGGCTCAGCACATGGAAATGAAGTAAATCACCCATGCTGAAGCAATATAAACCATGCTGAGTGGTATTGATACCCCCCCGCCCCCATTTGTTTTGCTAGACTAGCAAAGATAGAGAGAACTGTGACCTTGTGTACATGTTTCCTGATACTTCTTCAGGCTAAAGTCAGTTCTGCTCAAGAATACTGAACATCATCCAGTCAGGATGAAGAAAGGGCAAATTGTTGAAAACTGGAGTCATGCAAAACATTTTTTTTCAGCCATCGTGAAAATACAAAAATCATGAAGATTTTTCACTAGCTGTATTGCAAACCATTTTTAAATTATCATAATTTTATGCAGAAAAATTATTGCCAAGTGGTAAGGGAAAATAGATGAAGAAGTTATTGGTTGAACAAGTTTTACCTATAGTTTATGGATAATGGCAATGTACAAGACACATTTGGCAACTGGTGCATGTCCATCCAAACATATTTTAACAGTTTACTGTATTTAGGTAATTGCTTTCAGTGAATCATTAGGGATGCTGTAATAAGTGGTATTGGATTTAAAAACACCTTGAAAAATAAGATAAAATAATCTATTAGAAACAAGCTATTTAATGCCTATAAACATTACCAAAAAGCTATTCATACCATATTCTGCTGTGTACTACCCACTATACAATTTAACTTTGTAAATACACCCAACTGAAATAGCTATGTTCCTTCACTGCATAATCATAATTATTTTCAAAGTAAGATGAATGTATCTTCCCATAGCTAATGACATCATTACAAATAATTGTTTTGTGTAGATGGGAAAGAGCTTTACCAAAGACCTTGGGCAAGTTCCCACAAAGCTGAAGCTGGCACTGTCTGCTGTACACTCATTAGAATAGGTGTGTCAGGAGAAGGAAGAAAATGATTAAAAGAAAAATCTATTAATACTTTAGGCTAACAGTTGTTAGATTATCTGCATGGAAGATGACTGCCACTTCGGCTAATTTGAAAGAGGAAAAATCGGGTTTGTGCCAGGGTAGGTATAAATAAATTAAATAAATTGCATTCCAGCATTTGGTTTACGTGGCAGGATGCATATCTGCCTGGAATGGCACCTACTGATTTTTCATCACATAGTTATTCCTTAACTTTGATTCCTCAGTTCAATTTAAATTCTTTGAAGCTTAGTAATGAACAGTACTTTACTTCATGGGTCTGTACTGCATTTTGCTCAGAAGTGATAGTCACTAGGAATTCTGCTGAAGTCTAAAGGAATGATGCCTCATGGGCACTGGACAGAGGTCAGATTTTTTTCCCTCTCCCCTGCAGAATTTTGCAGTCTTAGCTAAAAGGATCTTCATGGTATACTGAAACATATAGCAATTATTTCTTGGGGATGGGCCTAAAATTGTTGACTTATAAAACCAGTGGAAGACAAAATATCCATAGAACCACCTTTTTACACCTTTTTTGGATCTAGTATTCTTTGTTCTGACATCTGACCCATGTTTTTGGGAAGGATGAAATCTTGACCTCTTCATTTCAATTTTTTAGTAATCAGTGACAGTTTTAAATGGATGTACTGAATGTTTATACTATCTCTATTATTTAGTATATACAAAATACACTGATCTCTGTGGCATCTTCATCGCTTTACCAAGGTAGACCTACTTGGGTATCAGACAAGGTGATGGGAAACCTTGTCTTTATGACAACAGAGTTGTTTTCAGGATTATTGTTGTGTGCAGTAGCATAAGGAAGCAAATCACCTTCTCAGTAAAATTCACTCCTATGCAAATTTCCAGTACAAAACTTATGCATTTGTTAGGTCTCACATATTCCATTAAAGTTGTAGGAATTAGACTGTGTAAAACTAAACATAGGATAAATATCAGATGAAATAGTCTGTGTATAGCATAGTATTAAATGCATTCTGGAAATATATTTACAGAAGATTTCTAAAATTTCCAAGTCAGAAAACCATTTCAGCCAGTGTTTCAGTCTACAACTCAAGGCCAGGTTCAGGAAAGCACTGTACAGGACATAATTCAGATACATGTGCTAAAGTGCTTTGTCAGACAGAGGTGCTTTCATCAGCTGAGCGGAAGACTGTTAAAAATATTTTGGTCTGATTCCCTGACAGTTATCTAGGGACAGTTTGTTTTTACACCACACTGTGTTGATGTATATACTCCTCTTGTATCTATCTGACTCTCTACTACATAATCCATTAACAAAGAGACAATTCCATTTGAATTATCTGATTAGGAAAACACCTGGTGCAGTAGTCAGTATCCACACTAAAACATTAATTACACCTAAGTATGGTTTACAGTGAACAGAACTTCTGTTTTTGAAGGGGGTAACTACAGTAAAGTACAAAACAAGGTCTAGGTTGGCATGGAAAATATTTTTGGTTGGTTTCATTTGACAATCTTTTGTATATCGCCACTTTTTACTATTTGTTGTGTCCAACTGGGGAGTTCCATTCATTGAGTCTTTAATCCAGGTATTAAAAACTGGAGAGAAAAACCTTGTACAAAGAGGGGACAGATTGCAAAACTCCAATTTGACAAGGAGAGTTTCATGAACAGACTACTTTTCAAACTACTTTTAACTCTTTTTATAATTAATTAGATGCCTAGTTGACAACATTTCCTTAACTCCAAGATAAGTAGTTTGTCTCTCTGTTCTTCATGTATTCCCAGTATCCTCAGTGTGGATGACTTCCCACATGAGGACTGTCCAGTTGGCAGCCTGTGCGCTGCATGTAGCCTATGAGCGTTTAATTTGCGACTCCCAGGCTCCTACCTTCCTACCAGTGCACATGGTACAGTTGGGAAAGGGGCCTGTTGGCTTGCATTGTTGCAGCCTGTGAGGTGTGTGACCTCGGCTTGTGTGACGCATGCAGGGTGCAGTCCCTGACCAATCAGAAGTTAGACAGGCCTAGCTTACGTGTACATTTGAGATGCACACTGATCAAAACATGCTTGCAATTCAAACAACTGAAGAAATGCAGAAATCTGAAAGAACATCTTGTTTCCTTACTGCCAGTTAACATTGCACAGCTACAAATGGCAGGCAGATACTTTCAGGCTGAATAAAATCTTTCTTAACTCTAAATGGTGACAGTAAGTTTCAGTTTTGCCTCATACCACAGAGCACAAAGTTTTGTATTCAGCTGCAAGAAAGCAATGCTTGCAGGACACTTGGTGGAAGCGAATCATGGGGGAAGTATGTTTTTCTCCTGGGAATAACATTGCCATTTGTTTAAAGCAGATGGCAAAAGGGATTAAGTCACATGACAGTGTAATACCAAAGTGAAAAATATGTCATTATATGTCATCTGCAATTAGCACATTTCAGCCAGTACTTGCTTTTGGGCCCTGACATTTTAGGGACTGCACTTCTGTAAATAATTTTCTTATTAGTTATATTTATCTAGTTACTGCATGTAACCACAGTGCATGAAGTGGTATTACATAGTCCTACAATTAAAGGAGTTAATGATGTGTTGTTTTTATAATAGTGGCTAATGTAAATACATAATTTCCTATATAATTGTACTCTTTTCAGTTAGCAATGTCTTGTTGTGTAAAGGTTTCATTAGTTAGAGAGATTTTTTTTAAAGCGTTATACTTTTCTGGAAGAGCAACGTTAAGATTGGCTATTTCCTTCATCTGATTTACCACTGACATTTCATATAATTGTGCACATCATACTTAGTGGTGTATTTCGTACAGAGAAAGAGGATAATGGCCAAACTTTTCTCATTTTACTCACACATGTGGTTCCATGAACCTCAATGAAATGGACTTCAAAAGCAGTGGGATTAGTATGTGCAAAGTTGAAAGGATATGACCATTTGGGTTTTAAAAAATAAGGATCATTATCTAGATAGAGCATGTGGTTGTGCCAAGAGATCGGTGCTTTGATGAACCAGACAGGGGCTGGGAAACAACAGAACTCCCTCTCAAAAGACCACCCTGCCAAGCAGCTCCTGTCTGTTTATTGTGAAGGGGTTTCAGCTTGGGAGTTCTCTTGAGCTCAGTGCCTATGCTATATCTTGGGGGAAGAAGTAATCTCTTAGGAAACAAAGTTCCAATACAATAGAATTTCACTGATTTTGAAACCTCAGAAGATATTATATTGTATTTTTCTTATATAATGGGATCTGTGATTACAGGCCTAGTTAGATGCCTTCTTTTCTTATTCTGTTGAAATAATTTTATATAAATGCTATAGTGTGCTTAGAAACCAAAATAGATGCAAGGCAGAAATATGAATAAATAATGACTCCCTTTGACCAAGAGAAACACTTTGTGATTTACTACATTTTGAAAAGAAGGAACAAGCAGATTATCTGTCCATCTCTTACTTCTATCCTTTGCTGTAAAATCTGAGTACCTTTCAAATATAAAGTATATGGGAAGTAATGAAATTCCCAGGGGTTTCATGGAATATCTGGCTTTCTTCATTATCAGGTTATAGAAAACAGAGGCCTTTCTAACCTGCAGTGAAGGGAGGCAGTTATTGATGGTGTGTGTATGTTGTTCTGTTTAGCTTTATTCAGTAGATTGGTATCCTAAAAAATAGCCATGTTGAATTCATCTAGTCCTCTCTGGAAGTTTGTTCATCACCACCCCCAACTTAAAATGCTAATGAGAATAAATGAAGTTTTACTGTAAAAATGTTCATGTTGTTAGAATTAAATAATGTGTAGTGGACAGCAAGAAAAAATTGCTATCTTGGAAATGTGGAAAAGATGGTATTTCAGCATTTCTTTTTTTAATTTAAGGGAGAGAGTTGTAGGAAGTTTACTCCAGTTGTCAGGAACTGCAGAACAGAAGCATCTTGTACTAAAGAATAGGCTAGAGAAGCACAGACACTGCTGAGGGGGCTAGAGAGTAAAAGATCTAAAGCTAAGAGTTAAAGTTACTCCATTTTCTTAAAAACAAGGAAAGCAATTTTGAATGGAACTTGGGAATGAATGCAGAAGCATCACAATAGTTTGAGGATATGGGCAACGTGGTAGCACTTTCTACGATGGGAAAGAAGGCGGCAGTATCATCAAATGGGATCAAGAGAGCTAGCATTCAAGAAGAGTTGCAGTAGAGTTCCAGTGCGCTGGGGCTTTTGCTGGTCATCTATGGGGCCGGAAGAATTTTCCCCCACCTCATGAATGTCAGTAGCTTTTGTTTTCCCCCGTCCCTTTCTCTTCCCCTGAAACATTGGTACATTGACTACAACTAAGGCTGTGAGTGTGTTTGACTGTGGGGTACACCAGTGCTTCTGCTGGTACTTGGAAAACTCAGAGGTTCTTGAGTCTTGCACTTGTGCTTGAGATCATAATTTTTCCCCTAGATCAGATTGGCAAGGCCGGAGTTGAGTTGGTGAGGGGAAGAAGGAAAGGGAAGGTTGCCTTCCTTTGTAGCGTGGACCTTAGTGCTCCACCATAGTAACCAATTATCAGTCATTGCACTGTTTCTGTTTGCTTTCATCCATGTTGTAAGGTGTTCCTGGTGTATCTGCTTTTGTGCCTTGTAGTTTATGAGGTTTGAAATGGATTTTTAGGGAATCCTTGGATAAATGCAGAAACAGAAGACTGGACTCAAGAGGCTTCTTTGTGTTCCCATTTTGCCAAAGTAAGGAAGCCAGAAGACAAGGTTTATAGCTGCAGCAAAAGCAGGATCAAGGCAATAGCACATAGGGGCACTGTTGTGGGTTACTTTCAGTAGCTAGCAAAAGCAAAAACATCAGTTCATGCTTTTTTGCCAACTCTAACTCATAAACAAAGAGAAGTAAAAAACAGCCACATTAATGTAACAGCCTGGATCACTCATATCCAGGCAAGAAAAAGGGAGCAGTTCCCTGTTTGTTGATCTCAGTGGAGCGCAACCATCACTATGAGCATCAGATTTAGAGACTTTTATCAGATGCTCACACTTAATGCTTTCCCTGCTTTTCCTATGGTGATAAACAGTTTCCCCAGTGAAAGGGTTAGATAAGCACATAATGGATTTAAAACAAGCACTACAAATTATTTTAGCTACTGAAAATATTCTTCTGCATTGGTAATGAAGGTGACCATTTATTGTTCCAGGGCTGTGCTTCTCAAACTGGGGGTATGTGTACTTCTGGGAACATACCTATTTTCTACTGGGTACATATTAGGAGGGAATGGGAAAGCAAAAGAAAGAGGGGGGTATAGAAATGGAAGAAAAATAATGAACACTTCTGCCATTATACAAATCAACATCTTGAATACATTTGCAGTTCTTTTCCCCACATCTCAACAAGGATGTAGTAAAATTAGAAAAGGTACAGAGAAAGGGAACCAAAATGATCAGGGTACTGGGTTGCCATACCAGGAGAAACTAAAAAGGCTAAGATTTTTCAGTTAGGAAAGGATAAGGCTGAGGGGGGATATAACAAAGGTCTATAAAGTCATGAAAGGTGTGGACCAATGGGCAGGAAACTGCAGGTCCCAGAGTACTAGAAGTAAGGGGAATGTGCTGAAATTAGTAGTGACAGATTTAAAACTAACAAGAAAAAGTTCTTTTTTAATGTAGTATGTAGTTAACATATGGAAATCACTGGCAGGGGAGGTGGAAGAGGCTGATAACGTAGCCTTTCAAGAAGGGGCTGGATAAATGAATTGATGACAGGTCTATTAATGGCTATTGAATGGTTGGAGATGTTTCATCTGGCCTCTCTAAACCTATAATGGTGGATGCCAGGGAGATAATAAGTAGGGAATAGATCACTCCAGAGAGATCCTGTTCAATCCCTCTTATTAGAAACCACCCCTGTCACTGTTGGTGACAGGATACTGAACTAGATGGACTATTAGTCTGACCCAGTATAGCACTTATGATTTTATGTTCTTCTGCAGTAGCTTGTAGTTTGTTATAGAGAGTATAGTGTGGTTATAGTGACTTAGTGTTATTTTTTCATTATCCATAACCCAGAATTATAAGTACTATTGTAACAGTGTAAAAAGCACCCATAATTTGAAAACTACTATTCTAAAGTAGTGTTTTCAAAGTATGGGCATTGAAAGGTGTGTGAATACTAGCTGGAAGGTAGGGGCATTACCTAGTTGTTCTCCACAAATTCTGCTTAAGCTTTTTTAAAGTAACTCTCTAGTTATTACAATTGCAGGAAAAAACCTTCAAAGCACAACAATTTAAGTGTGCTGCAATGTCTAACTGAATTCATAGTCTGAAATCACCAGTAAAATTCTGAGGTATAAACAGTCCTCTCCATTTTTACAGAAGCTAATTTAGATGCTAGTGATGATACTTTAAATACTAGCATTGTTGAATAGTTCACTGTTTGATGGTGTGTGGGCACATCTACACATTCATTAATGCACTTTTGCTACTGTGCATTAAGTTTAGTACCTCTAATATGAGGTACTACATAAAGGCACATTAGACTGCCCTATTGTGCAGTGCAAAAGCAAATGCCTTTTTAGTGCACAGTAGACTGATTCTACTGCACATTAGCTTATTAGCACCATTTTTGATGTGATGCTTTAATGCACATAGGCTACTGCACATTAAAGTACATGTGTAGATGTGACCTGTGTATAAAAAAAGAGAGAGAGAGAGGAAGATCTATGCACCATATTGTCTATGCAGTGCCAAACAGTAGCTGGGGGTGGGGGACAGGCACCCTGAGCTGTGTAGGTCTGTCACAAACAGCAGTCTGGCTGAGAGGGTGCAATAGGTTTCTTCAGCTTTCTGTAGTTTGGGAAACACTGTTCAAAGGTTTGTTTTGCTATGGAAATTGCAATTTGTCCTAACTTAAGTACTCTGGCAAAATTCCATCTCAGGTACTCACCTGTCTCTTTCATTTTATTAGTTGGATAAAACACTTTTTTGCTTTCTAAAGCAGCTGTGTATATGGTGTGCTGGCACAGTATGGTTACTGTGATGAGTGAAGAAAATCCTTGTATATACAAGCCATCATATTCTTTGTTAGCCTCCTCTGTAAAATGTGTTCTCATTTTTATGATGATTTTCTCTTGATCATTTAAGTGCAGCTGTGTTTAATGAGCCATAAAAGAAGCAGGTCAATAAAACATGTTCATTGTTGGTGGAATACCTGTTGAACCATGTGTATTTCTGTGATTGGCCATCTAAAGGTTCAGATCATAACACAGAGACTGCCTAATAGGGAATTCATACATAAAAAAAATAGTAATAAGCAATAGCAGATAGTTGGTAGGCAGTAGACTCCAGTGAGGTGAGTCCCTATACCCACTGCACAGACGGGGTATATTTTTCAAGTAAGGCCTGTTTTAAAATCTCTTATTTTGGTACAGAGTGAAAACAGTATGGGGTGAAAGGTTTTCAAAGCTGTGTGCCTTAACATCAGCACAATTATTGACACATCCATCTGCAGGATAAAAAAAGCAAAATTAAATAATTTTAGCCGTAAGTAGTCCTCTTAGGTAAAGTGGTCGAGACTTGCGTATGTGAGCCAAAGGTTCAGGATTCACTGGCAGGCAGCAGTCTCTGAATTTGAGGTTCTTTACAAAAAACATAAATAAATAATTGGTAATGCTCATTGCTCACCAAAGAGTTTTATTGGTGTTTGGTTGGCTAATTTCATATTTAATTCTGCTGGGATTCCATTGGATTGTTAATAACATGTTTAAGGAGTTGGTGACCTTGAATGGGTATCTTTTTTAGATTCCCAAATTAAACAAATAAAGTCAGAATATTTTATAAGCAAGTGTTTGTTTTCCCTGTTAAAGTAAAAACTGACTGAGTTGAATTTCTTTAATATAACAATATTGTCTTGTAGGCCTCTTCAATGCAGCCACCACAAACAGTGATATAAGAAGATGCAAGGCTTTCTGGAGTGTCAAAGAACATTCCTTTTAGGGCTGTGCAAAATGGCACCATTCTGTTTTGCCTTGAGCTTCGACGGTTTGACGGAACAGTGTTTAGTCTTGAATTTCATTTTGAGTCGAAACAGCTGTTCTGTTCCATTGAAACAGAAAGGCTGTTTCGAGTTTTGGTGGGGATGGGAAGTCAGACCAGCTGGGCTGGCTTCCCATCTCCAGTGCTAGATCACCCAGCTGAGCTGCTTCCCCAACCCTCATGTTCCCCGACCCCCAACTGGGCTGCCTCCTGCCCCCGGCACGATCTAGCACAGGGGTTGGAGAAGCAACCCAGCTGGGCTGCTACCTGCCCTGGTGCAATCTAGCACGAGGGTCAAGGAAGCAGCCTAGCTGGGCTGCCTTGCCACCCCCTACCAGATCTTGTGCCAGAATGGGAAGTCAGCCCAACTGGACTGACTTCCCATCCCCAGCCTATGGTCGAAACATTTTGACTTTCAGAATGTTTTGACCAGCCTTGTTTTGTTTTGAGGCTATTTCAGGGGCTTTTGTTTTCTTTCAGTTTTGCTGTTTTGACCTTAAAATTGGTCGAAACAATGTTGAAACGAAACGGTCGGCAAAATTTTGCACAGCCCTAATTCCTTTGCCTGGTTTGGGAGTCACATTACAATGTTTTAAATAATGTCAAAGCAAAGTTGAGTGGAAGAACAACCTCTCTAAAAGCTAGGCAGCCTCTTAGGCTGTTTTTGTTTCCCCCCCCCAGACTTGAATTACTTGATAATTCAGGTGACTGTCGATAAAAATGAGGAGCCACATTTCAATACTTCCAGCAGTAAGGATTTTACAGTATCATGAATCAGGCTTTCAAGAATTCTGAGACTTTTAAATTGGTTATTTGGGTTCTTTTTGCTTTCTGTTTTTGGGGCCTTTAAGATTCCAATTTTCAAGGTTTTCTTGGCTGTCAGGAAGCCCACAAACATGTTTCTAATGAAAGCTGAGATTACTTCTTAATCAGATGTGTTAAAAAACTTGGGATTTCAAGAAAAACACAAGAATCTCAAGAATCAACAGCACTGTGAAGATTCCTGTAAATGCTACTCCAATGAAATCAGTGGATTTGCTCTTATTTGTACTATCAAAGAATTTGATCCAAAGCTGCTTAACTAAATCTTTCATCAGTAGCATGAGGGTCAACATTTTTCCTGGATGGGTTAGTGAAAATTTTAATAATTTCAGTTTCCAATGTAAAGTGTAAACTTATAATTGATTGGCAGTTGAAGTAATGACAGACACTCTGGCCCAGTTGTGTCAAGACCTTTATGAATGGGCAAGGGGGAGAGAGGGAGACGAGAGCAAAAATTCTTCCTGCCTCCATGCTTGCATCCCAGAGCACAAGATTCTGCCTTTAGCAGCTGCATTAGTATCCAGTTAAATCTGAAGGGGAGTCATAGCCCCAACCCACCTCTCTGTACAGCAGAAATAGCCCTATTCCATGGTCTGTCAAAGACTGGCCTAGGAATTGTGTTCCCCCTGCACTCCTCACAAGGCATTGCTTTCTGGCATCCCCATGATGCAACACATTTCACACTGCCCTCGCATCCACAATTGTGCCTTAATATGGCAAGCCATTTACTACTGAGAATAACTTTAGCACATAATAAATAAATAAATACATGCATGCTTCACACAGTCTTCATCCTGAAAAGGGAGAAGAGCCAGAGACCGCTGAAATCCATTTGGGACTTTGTTGCTGCTGCTGATTTAATGTAGGAGGCACTCAGATGCTTTGATAAATGGACAGCAGCCAACAAGGAGAGTAGCAAAACCAATGCAGACTGTAATTTTCAAATGAACATAATGGAATTATGAGTGCTTGACTCCTCTGAAAGTCTCAGTCTCTGTTCTTTTATGCTCAACACTATAGGCACTTGCTAATACTTTGCTTTATATATGAGTTTTGGTTTGGAGACTAAATATGTTGTTTCTGCCATTTGAAATGGCTTTGGACTGAACTTGATGTGTTATTTGCCCATCCAGATGCAAAGGGTAGAAAAGACTGACACTTTTTTGTACATGAGAAAAACCATTTATTAGTTTCAAAGGAATAAGAGTGAGGTTTCATGTTTTTATTTTAATATTTGATGCTAGAAGCAGCTGAAATAAATCTTAATTTCATGAAATTTTATTTTGCCAACATGGTCAAATCCTGACTCAAGCCAAGTAATTGTAAAGTTCATAGTAACCCATTCAGTGTGTCAACTGGTTCTGTCCAAATCAGGTGGAAACATGGGATTGGCTGGTTTGGGGTTGGTAAAGAATTCTCTACCTGATCCATGGACCCGCAATCCTCTGATGTGAATCTTGTGCTTCCTGAAAAGGCTAAGAAGAAAGTGTAAAGTAAGGTCCAGGTGATGGAGACACTTGGAAGCCTTTCTGTTTCACACAGGCTAGGGACAGGCATTACACATAAGCCAGTTTAAGGGATCAGAAACTGGTTTAAACCCATAACAGAACAGATGTTCAGTATACATAAACCAGTTGCAAAATGGCTGAAACTGGTTTGAGATAAACCTTGTTGAATGTAGTATCAGACTTAACTGATTTAGCTCAAAAACTGGTTTATGCAATGTCTGTCCCAGACCCCTGCCTGGTTTAACTTAAACCAGAGTCCCCCAGCATCCTAGATACTTTGCAGCCCTGGGTGGGGCTCTCTGCTCCAGAGAGCTGGGCTGTCCCCACCCCTCTGCTCTCTAGCTAGAGTTCTGGCAGAGACAGCAGGTACAGCTGTGTCCCCCTCCCCCCAACTCCCTGCTCAAGCAGGGATTCCCCCATCTCCTCTCCCAGAGCCTGGACTGTAGTCAGGACATGGTATGCTAGCTAATGCTGACAGGTGTCTATGTAAGGCAGACAGGACAGTGTCCACTTAGGGCTTTTTGGAGCTAATCATCAGGTAGCTGGTAATGTCCCTCCATTTCTTCCTTGGAAAAAGTTGTTTAAGAAGAGTTTGAGCTAATGAGAGAGGTTTTTGTTTTCTTGATGGGCTGATAAACATTGAGTTAGAGATGATAAACACTGTGTCATCAACTCCCTGCTGGGCTGGTCAGGAGCAGCAAGGGTTGGGGGGAAACCCCTCCCTAATCAGAGAGTCCTGCCAGGGCCTGGACACACACCCCTCATAGCTCAGCACTGTAGAAGGAAAGGGAGGGCTGCTCTAGCACCCCCCAGCTTCTAGCCTGAGCCACTGCAGGCACGTGTCTGCATTTCTTCAGTCTAAAGGAAATGTCCTTTCAGTTGCAAACCTGTTCAGCCTAGTCAGGTTAGACTAACCTGCAAAGATTGAATCAATTCAGGCTTAGGCTTTTTTAATGTCTGTCCTTAGCCATGGGGTATTATATTGCTAAGAAATTAGAGAACAACTCTCAGTAGCATAACTAAGGCAGGGTTATTAGGGCATTAGCTTGGGTGCCAACTTGGAGGGCTGGTGGCAGAAGAATAACATCTGCCACTGCAGCCACACATCCACACCAGCAGCACAGTCAGCCAGAGGTCACCACTGCCTCCATGTATCACAGCTGTCCTGGGTACCTAGCTGCTTTTATACTTCTGGTAATCCCTACCCATATTTGTCTTCCCTGTAATTATCACTATGGTATCTGAATACTTGATACCTATCTTATCACATACCAAGGTGTAGGTAGCCTGGCTGGTTTGCTGAAGCTGTTAACCAAGGTCAAAGAGGTAACTGGGGTCAAAACCAGAAGGTCAGTGTCTAAGCCAGAGCCTAAACACTAGACAGGGCATAGTCAAGGAGCAAGCTGGGTCTGATACCTGCAAGAATCAAGTTCCAACAATCCAAAACATGATGCAAAGGTCAAAGTTCAAGCAGGGTCAGCAACAGGTGGTCAGTTCTAGTATCAAGGCACAAAGGCAGAAAAACAGCAGAGGCTCCAAAGACAGAAAGAGCCTCATTGTCCAGACAGCTTTCCTAGGAAACAGGAAGTCTTACATAGATGGGAGACTCCAGTCAGGAGCAGGGAACCCAGGCCAGTCAGAGGCGAGTGGTAGAAGGTCTTTCCCCAGTGAGGCCCCTCTCCTTGCTAGAGGGAAGAGAAGATAAAAAGCTTCCTTTGTGAATTGTGGCCTGGTGGAGGGTTGAGCTGGTGCTTGGTCCCTGAGCTCCATGATCAGGGGTTTGGGTCTGGTTTCTGACCTACTGGAAGAAGGGGTGAATAGAGTAAAACTGTGGCATTTAATTGATATGAAGAGGCCAGGAAGTGGGAGCCAGTTTATCTTACAGCTTGCTGTTAGCTGTTTTCCTAGCTATGTTTGCATTCCAGCCCCTCATGTTTGTACATACACTGCATCCTTTCATTACTTTGTCATTTATGCTCATTTCTCTCCCAGCTAAGTTCTGTCTTTATTAAATCACCATTTATGGCTCCTCAGCATTTGTTTCAGAAACATTTATTGAAGTTGAACCTGCTTATACCCAGTTTAGACTTTGCCTTCTATTGGTATACTTTTTCATACAGACAGCTTATTTGATTTACTTTTAATGCTGCAGATCCTTCTGGCTTTATGTAACGATTTTTGGTCTTAGAGCACAGCAGTTATTGAAACACCTTCTGACTTTTTTGAGTTGCGAAATTAAAAATTATGGTTGAATAATCTCATAGTCTTATTTAAACATAAAGGCCAGCTCTTCAACAGGGAAGGCTGGGAAGAAAGGAAGGTAGGCTAATAAAATGATCCCCAATGAAGGATGAGTAGTTGAAGGGATACTCCAGGTTAGATCATTCCTAGCAGTTATCCCTCCAACACATCCTAATATGGAGGTGGAGAAGAGTAGTTGAATTAGATTAGAATCTGACCAGTTGGCTTCTGATGAAGCAGATTTTTTGGCTTTCCTTTCTTCAGTTCTGCACATAGGAAACTTGGTACAGGTGAAGATTTGGCCTTATGTGTAAGAGTTAGCAATACTGCTAGATGAAAAGTGTATATCCAAGAAGTTTGAGCTGGTGGATGCAGCAAAATACCCTAAGTTATCATTGGCTCATATTTGTCAAGAGAGGCCTCAACTAGCCTTTTAGGGCAACATGCTGCTGAAGTTGGGACCATGACTCTGGACCTATCCATATCATCCTTCCAGAGCGTTTGCTTTTGCAGGGTTAGCATTGCTTCAAAAGTAACACTTGGTTTGGTACCAGCTCCTAGAGTAACAAGGTAGTTAGTTATGTGCAGTGACACTAGTAATTTGAATTGAGAAATGTTTGAAGTAGAAAGGGGCTTGCCTGGCCTGATGCAACAGGATGTTTAACATATGCTGAGTGCCCTCAAGACCCACAGACATCATTGGGAGCCAGACTTGCTCAGCTTGTCACGGTAGGGCAGTGTGTAAAATAGCTCAGTGTTGGGACTTAACTTTACTGGCCATGGTGTGGTGTTCATGAAATATCTTCAAATATTGGATGCATCTGTGGAAATTTGAACAGCAAAAAATGCATTGCTTAAAATTCAAATGGAATAGAGGA
>NW_017729024.1:126715462-126715921 GCF_001723915.1 Gavialis gangeticus
ACTTGGAAAAAAGTTCTACACTAGCTTTTGGGTACAGTCACCCTTCTTCAGACTCCAAAGAATGAGAGAAGCTAAAAGTGTGGCAGGATGTCAGTGAAAATGTAAATAGGCAGAAATTACAAAGACAAAAGGTAAAGCAGGTAAGGGAGGGAGAAGCCAGCAGGGGAAAAAAGGCCAAAGGGAGAAAACAGTGATATAATACAAGGTAGAAAAGAGGCTGTCTGTGAAAAAGGTAATAGTTAAGAGATCAGGAAAACAGGAATGAGAGAAGCTAAAAGTGTAACAGTATGTCAGTGAAAATATAAATAAGTAGCACTTAGAAAAACAAAAGGTAAAACAGGGAAGGGAGGGTGAAGAAAGCAGGAGGTCAAGGGCCAGGTTCTTCCACCTTAACTCATGCTGTTTAGTTTCTTACTCTAAAAATAGTTCCAATGTTGGAATGAATAAGGGTGGCAGCAT
>NW_017729024.1:126720921-126723275 GCF_001723915.1 Gavialis gangeticus
CACCTTAACTCATGCTGTTTAGTTTCTTACTCTAAAAATAGTTCCAATGTTGGAATGAATAAGGGTGGCAGCATCAGAGAATTATTAAGGTTTTCAGATTTTTTTTGAGTGCTCCAGTTGATATCAGGTGCAACTGAACTTTTTTTTTTTTTTTTTTTACTTTTAGCCACATGAACTTCTGGATCTTGGGCTTTTGGGTGCGCTGTTGAGCTAAACAAACTCAGGAGCTAAGCACAGCCTCTCCAGTCTTGTAGAACAGCACCAGCCAATCTGTACCAAAACAAAAAGAAGAAAGAAAAAGGTGAAAGTCAATTTAAAAACCAAAATGAGGGAGGATTATGAAGCTGATTTTTTTGCCCAAATTAGACAATTGGAATAAAATAGTAACAGACAAAGGAGACTCATAAGATAATTCTTATGCATCTTTACCAAAAGATGTTTTCAACGATCAATTGCTGAGTATTAGAGAATAATATTAAGCTCTTTATATTGGGTAGAATCCACTGTAACAAGCTATTTTATGAGTATACTGGTTTCTTTCAAGTGTGCTACTAGGTGCTGGGTTAAATTTTTCTAGCCTTTCTTCAGAAGGCCAGTTTAGATTGTGGATACATTTGCAGTAAATATTTAGCTGAAGCAAGCCTCTTAACATTACCTTGACCCCCTAGCATTAATTCAAACAGTTTTCCTGCTCTGTAGGATCTGCAGAGCTGTGCTGAAGTCCTCATAAAGCATGGTTCTTTTCAGCTGTTACTATCATGCATAACAAGAGGCCATGATGGCATAACTATAAACTTACACAGCATGGTCCATTTGTTCAGCCCTTCCTATACCTGAGATACTGATTAGCAATTCTGGGCAGTTCTTTCATTCCTCCCTGAGCAGCTGCTATCATCATGGTATCACACTGCCTACTGTGATACCAGCTGCTCTCTGGATTGGTCTCATGGCTCTGCTGCTTCCAGGATGGCACTGAAGCAATAAGACAGCAGGCACCCTCTCCACCTACGAAATGAATGTGTCATCCCTAGGACGTGTTGTGCTTTTATTAGGCAGGGCCTACGTTCCTTCCTGTCCAAGTGGCAGCCAAAAACAGCATTTTGCTCATCTGTCAGATTAGAGAAAGCAGTTCTAGACCAGCAAAATCACTTGTCACTCCAAAAACCACTGAGATGTTCCTTACTTTATACTCTCCTATTTCAATTCACTTAGAAAAAGCTGATTTTTTTTAAGAGCCCAAAGTTGAGCAGAATCCCAAAAATTGTGCAAAAATATCTGCAATTAATGTATTTCAAAAGTTACTGAGTTGGAAATGGCAGTTGGTTGTAACTGCTCATGCTGAGCTCTGGTTCTACAAATTATTAACAGTTGCAGAAAAGTGATATGAAGATTTAACT
Source organism: Gavialis gangeticus (assembly GCF_001723915.1). Lineage (NCBI taxonomy): Eukaryota > Metazoa > Chordata > Crocodylia > Gavialidae > Gavialis > Gavialis gangeticus. Next base: position 126,722,319 of record NW_017729024.1, read on the forward strand.
GTTTTAACTACTGCCATTTTTTTAAACACTGTGAAAAAGAACTGAATCTAAGGCTTTTCTCTATCTTTTCTTTCTTCAAATGGATAATTAGTCTTCAGTGGGGATGCACTTTATAAAAATAGCTAAACAGCAGAAATGGATGTGGAAAATAAAAGCAAAATAATAATTAACACTTGTATCATGCAATAAATATTAAAAGTGCTATGCAAAAATTAACCAGCCAATCCTGACAACCTGCCAAGAGGTTGGGAGGAAGGTGGGTAAGTATTTCAGTCTCTCTTTTATAGATGGAAGAGACTGAGTTGGAGAAAGGAATGAATGGCCCAAAGCAACAGCAAGTCATGGACACAGTCAGGGTGGCATGTCAGGACTTCCTGACTCTGAAATCCTGTGCTCAGTCTTCTAGACCAGAGGTGCCCAGCTCATTTGGCCCTGTGGCCTGGATTCAGACTACAAAGCTTCTCTCAGGCCAGACAACTCGCCTCTGGGGGTAGTGCAGTGGCCCGTCAGCACAGCTGGAGCCACTGCACTGTGCTCCAGAACCCAGGGGGTGAATGCCACCACTGCTTACCTCTCTCTTCCCTGCCGACTGCTGACTTCAGTCACCAGAGGTAATGCAAAACCCTGAATTTTGTGGAAGGCAAAGGGGTGAGGGGTGAGGTAGCGGTGGCATTCACCCCCTGGGTTCTGTTATCCTATTTAAAAAAACACAGAAAAAGGATTTAATCTAGAATGGTAGCAAAAGGTTTGTCTGTCATTCAGTGTGACACATTTAGAACATCTCAGTGCTATGGAAACAATTGGTTTAGAAAACTGGCATGGATTAAAGGTTTTTTGCATAACAGGCAGTTACACTGAAGATACGAACTTTGGAGGGTTTTCACTGGTAAACCAAAACACAGCAGAGATTGATCACACACACTCACACGCACCCACCCACCCACCCACCCACCCACC
>NW_017729024.1:126724514-126743942 GCF_001723915.1 Gavialis gangeticus
ACCCACCCACCTCCACCCCCACCCCCAGGTGATGGTTAAAAGTTCAAGTATATTGAACAGTGGTTTGTGAAATTACAGCCATTGGAGTTCTACACATGGGTTTTTTTGACTTGGATAAGAGACCAGCAGTTTGCATCTCAGCACAGAATTTGAGAGCTGGTAAAATCTATTGTCTTAAGACATTACATAAAATAATTAACATGGGGAGTTAATGGAACAGCTATGGTATATGCGAATGCTTGCTGATGTCTTAGCTCTAGTCTCCTCAGAATCAGAATTAAAAGGGGAATTATCATTCTGTTTTTCCATGTCTAGAAACTTGGCCAATTTCAATCTCAGAATCTCCCTTATTATTATGGATGGGTAATCTAATACATTTTCATAGATTTCATAGACACTAGGGCTGGAAGGGCCCTCGTAAGATCCTAGTGTCCAGTCCCCTGCCCAAGGGGTAGGAAGTCAGCTAGGCTCAAAGGACCCCAGCAAGATAAACATGCAAATGTTTCTTGAAAGTGTCCAGAGTAGGTGCTTGTACCACCTCTGGAGGGAGTTCGTTCCAGGCATTGGGGGCTAGGACAGTAAAGAAGTTTTTCCTTATGTCCAGTCTAAAACGATCTTGCAGGAGTTTGTGACCGTTGAACCTTGTCATCCTCTTGGGGTGCTCTGGTGAACAGGTGTTCCCCCAGATCCTGATGCACACACCTTATGTACTTACAGGCTGCCACCAAGTCACTCCTGAGCCTGCGCCTCTCTAGGTTGAAGAGTCCCATAGCTTGCAGCCTCTCTTCCTAAGACCTGTTCTTATGCCCCCTGATCATGCGCATGGCTCTCCTCTGGACTTTTTCAAGCTTCTCCACATACTTCCTAAGTTGTGGAGCCCAGAATTGGATGCAGTACTCCAGCTGCAGCCTCAGTGAGGTCAAGTACAGCGGGAGGATGACATCCTGGGTCTTGCTCGAGATGCTTCGATAGATGCAAGCCAGAGTTCTGTTTGCTTTGCCAGCTGTGGTATTGCATTGGTGGCTCATATTCATCTTGTGGTCAATCATGACCCCCATGTCTCTTTCAGTCATGGTGCTAGCAAGGGTAGCACTGCCAAGCCTGTAAGCGTGATATGGGTTTTTATTCCCGAGGTGGAGCACCTTGCATTTCTCCATATTGAATGCCGTCAGGTTTTCATCCGCCCACCTTGCAAGCCTGTCGAGGTTGGCCTGGATCAGCAGCCTATCCTCAAGTGTGGACACTCTTCCTCAAAGTTTGGTGTTGTCAGTGAACTTGGCCAGTCTGCTTTTGACAGTGTCCAGATCGTTAATGAAGACATTAAAAAGTACAGGTCCAAGAACAGAGCCTTGGGGCACACCACTAGTCACCAAGTGCCATGTTGATTTGGTTCTATCTACTACCACTCTCTGGGTCCGATCTCAGAGCCAGTTCCCCAGTCATTGGACTATGCAGTAGTCGAGGCTGCAGTTGCCCAATTTTTCCATGAGGACATCATGGGACACCAAGTCAAAGGCTTTTTTTTTAAGTCCAAATATATGACATCAACCTCTTCCCTTTTGTCCAGGTGATGTGTCACCTGGTTATAGAAGGAAATGAGATTGCTCAAGTAAGACCTACCCACAACAAACCCGTGCTGGCTATCCCTCAGAATGTTGCCTTCTGTTAGCCTGTCAAGAATGGTTTCTTTGATAATTTTTTTTCCAAAATCTTCCTGGGGATTGAGGTCAAACTGATTGGCCTGTAGTTTTCTGGGTCATCTTTTCTCCCTTTCTTGAAGGTGGGCACCACACTGGCCCTCTTCCAATCTTCAGGTACTTTGCCCATGCACCACAAGTTCTCAAATATCCTCGCCAGTGGCTGCACTATGGTGTCTGCCAGTTCCTTTAGCACTCTTGGGTGCAACCAGGTGATTTATGGGTGTCTGGCCTCTCAAGATGCTTCCTCACAAGCTCCATGCCAATGGTGGGTATATATTCATCTTCACCCCAATCACACTGCATTATGTTCAGCAGGGTGGTGGTCCCTTTGGGCTGGTGAAAAACCAATGCAAAGTAATCATTAAGCAGATTGGTTCTTTCCTGGGTGTCAGTAGTCAGCTGTCCCAGCTGGTTTAGCAGGTGTCCAATGTGGCCCTTGTTTTTCTTTCACTTCCCCACATATCTGAAGATGGACTTTTTATTGTCCTTGATTCATGTAGCCAGATGGAGCTCAGTTGCAGCCTTGGCTTTTCTAGTTTGCTTCCTGCAGGTGCAGACCAGTACAGTATACTGCTCCTGAGTGGTGTTTCCTGTCCTCCATCTATTATATGCCTCTCTCCTTAGACGTAAGAGGTCGATGAGTTCCCTGTTGAGCCAAGGGGATTGTTGAACCCTTTTACCACCTTTCCTATGGGTGGTGATGGATTCCTTTTGTGCTTCTAGGATCATTTCCTTAAGGAGCAACCACTCCTCATGAACTTCCTTTCCTGTGAAATCATGGCCTCTCAGGGCCTCGAGACCAAGCCTCCTGAGCTTATGAAAGTCAACTTTTCTAAAGTCAAGGACTACTGCATTGCTGGCTGACTTGCCAGCTTTGCGGTGGATAGTGAAAGTAATCAACTTGTGGTCACTGTCACCCAGCTTCCCTTTGGTTCTTAGGTTGCTGCTTAGATCACCCCTTTGGCCAGTACCAGGTCCAGCAGTGCCTTGCTTCTTGTTGGCCCATAAACTTCTTGGGACAGGTAGAGCTCATCCACGCATTTAAGGAAGCCTTATGACCAATCAGATTTGGCTGAGTGTTCATCACGTGAGATGTCTGGGTAGCTGAAGTCTCCCATGATGACCATGCACCGAGAGCATGGAGCCGTGGCCAGTTCCCTGGCAAATTCTTGGTCAGGCACTTGTTTCTAGTTTGGAGGTTTGTCGTAGACTTCTACCATTGTATCCCCTTCACTACATTCCACTCGTATTCTAACCCAAAGCGTCTCCAGTCATTCTCCTTGGATGCCAATCTCAGCTTTCAGGGATGTGTTGCTCTCCTTTCCATAAAGACCTACTCCCCTGCCCCTTTTTTCAGCACAATCTCTCCTGTACACGATATAGCCATTTATACCGGTAGTGCAGTCATAGGAGGAGTCCCGTCAGATCTCCGTGATCCCTATGAGATTGTAGTCATTTCTGTTTAGCAGAAGGACCAGCTCCTCCTAGCATTAGAGTACAGGCACGTAAGTGTGCTGTTGGAGGCCCTAGGCTTCCTTGTATTCATGGAGAAGCTGGAGATGTGGATTCTTGTGTGCATCCTAACCTGCTGGTCTTGCGGTTGATGCTTAGTGAGCTTGCTCCAATGGTTGTCCACTCATCCTCTGGCGAACTTGTTTGACTTTAATGTTAGGTTGGCTCAAGGTGAAGGGACCTCTTTAAAATGTGATGTACGTTATAAACAGCCCAACTTGATTTAATTTGTTTTGTAGGTTAGTTTCAGTTGAGGAAAAATATTTGTCTTTTCCTTGCTATATTATTTTTTCAAACCAAATGCATTCATCAGTAAGTCAATTTTTCCATATTTCTGCAAGATATTTGTCATTTATTGAATCGTGATCTGCCAATTGTAATCCTTTTGCTATTGCTGCTGCCAAAAAAGAAATAAATGAAAAATGCAAACATTAGCAAAATAGATGTGTTAAAGTAGAGGGTCAAATTTTGCTGAGTTAAACTGGTGTCAATCTAAAGTTAGCTCTCTGTGGCTGCATCTACACAAGACTTTGACTGCACAGTAGCTCATTACTATTGCACAGTAGTGTTGTGTGGTAGGAAGTGTGACACAGTGCTACTGTGCAGTAGTAACGAGCTACTGCACAGCATCAGTGACATTACTGCGCAGTCATTTAGTAGTTGTTTATACCTTACTGTAACTAAGCAACCTTTACCATATAACATATTGCACTAGTCATAGACCCACTTTAAATACCTATGGTATGGTTAACATGTAAAACAGATCAGAGAGCCAGGTTCCAAAGACTATTTATTATCATCAGCTGTAACATACATGTCAAGCAAGAGAATAGAGGGCAGGGCACAGGCAATATGTTCCTGTATGATCACTACAAAATTACCTGCAACTGTCAGCCACCCAACACCTACTCTCCATGGCCAACAGGCTAGGAGAAAAAAGATGCCAAAGAACTGAAGAACATCAAGGAGCACTTTTTCTTCCAGCCTTTGCCTAAAAGAGCGAGATTGCTGTAAACTGTGTCCATGACAGCAGGCTTGGAAAAACCTGCTGCCTACTGGTTTGCCCTAATGTCAGTGATGCTGCCATGTATATAGTACTGGCAGGTTCTACCCTTTCCTCAGCACATTATCTGAAGGTTTTGATTTACTGAAAGCAAACTTTTTTCCATTAAAATCAGGGGTATATGGAGTGAGTATTTTCAGCTATGCTAAATTTCTTTATCCACTATTGTTAACTGCATTAACTCATTGTTCACTTCAACTCCTGTAGCAACCCGGTGTTTGTTTAACTAAAGACATAGAAAAGTCCAAAACTTGTGATATGGAATGTATATGATCTCAAGAGACTTGGAATGAAAATGGAAACCTGAGTAGAAAATAAATCACTATTTTGGAATTTGAGGAACTGAAAAATCATGCCAAAAGGCTTGGAAAGCTGTACATTTTTTAAAAGGGTCTCCCCTAGCCACCTTGTTATGTATTCAGCCTCACTCTTTGTATCTGTAATTGAATTACAAATCTGCCTGCCTATAAGCCCCTGTAAGTGATGTAACCTTGTGAGCTAGGAAAGTACTTTTCCTATTATATTCATAGGGAACAGAGGCAGGAGTAGATTACATGACATGCTGCAGATCATATGAGAAGTTTGTGGCAGAGAAATAAGGATAGTTAGATAGCCAAGGTTTAATCCCACAGGTCTTTTGCAGCACAAAAAATGCACTCATAAAAACAAAAAATCTCCTCAGTCTGGCTGAAAATATACCCTATGTGCTGTTGGACAGCTTAGCACCTTGATGAATGAGTTGGTCTCACTAACAAGTGAAAATAAATGTTGCACCCTATGTGCTGCCCTGCAGTCCTTCTCTTACAGTATTTATACCATTCCATTAGTGGATGCAGGGTAAGTGCAACATAGGTATAAATTTCATTTATGGATATAGTTGCATATGTTTTTAGTACCGTGATGAAAATAATGGCACCAGTCCAAGCTGTAGGGAAAAAAATCAGTGCAAAGACTTCTGCTGGCTTCAGTTGCTTGGAATTTAGCCCATATTTTTTGCTTCACTGTAGGAAGCATTCCTACCCTAACAGGGTTTAGGTTGTGCCCCAGTGCCTCTCTAGCAAGTTGACAGTAACAAAGTAAGATTTGTGTCTGTGTCATATGGTTATTGTAACAGGTGCTCTCCTTTATGTTACAGATTTAAATGCAGCAGAGAGCCAATACCCAAGACCATACAGTGCGAATCACGGAACCGTCCAACAACAGCAGCTTGCAGATACATTCCTGCTGAGCCCACAGCCTGACAGGGTACAGGATGCAGAAAATGGAGACAGAGTTGAAGAAAATATTGTTTACCTCTGATTGCTCCTCTAATACCCATAGCACTTTGCATAATATTGTGTTTTGCTTTTCTAAATGTTTGTAGTCACTCCTTGTATGAGCAAATGGCTTTAAGGGGATGGTATTTAATATTCAGTGCAAGATTTTCCCAAGGTAAATATAACAATTAAGTTATTTTTTAAAGCATTTAATCTTTAATTTATGACACATGGTTCCAGATGCTTCACAAGAATCAACATGAGGGGCAACTTCAAAAGGTTTGGACATATAAAGATGCTCCAATAAGATTGCAGATGGGAACTGTAGAGACTGGAGTTGCTTTTCTCTTGAGTCTTCAGTTTAAAATGCAAATATAAATGCTTAGAAATAAGTACCTGCTGCTAGAGATCTCATATAGTATAAATCAGTGAACTTTAAAGACAGAGGTATCGTCAGAGAAGGTTAAACAGTGGTGGCTACTATCTGTATGACTTATAACCTTACTTTCAGGACTAGAAAGCTGAATGGGTTGCTTGCCTTGCAGCTCTGCAGACCCGAATTCTGACACGCATGCATCACGGAGGAGGATGTCTTTGGTCATTTCTGGTTAGTGCTTTGTCATTTTTTTATGTGAATAACCTTCACTTTTACCAGCCTTTCTGCAGAGGTGCCTCAGGTCTATTTGTGCTATATTCTAACTAGACCTAGTTATAGCAAGTGCCCTTACCTGTACCAGCCTTAAAATTCAACAAATGAAACTTTCTTACTGTAAAATGTAAAAGAGAAGGGGTAGTATCTTTTTAGTCTAACTGAATCCTGCTGCTTTACCATAGAAGAAGAAGCCTTTTGCTTTAGGATAATGAGTGTTGATGTCTTAGAGAGTAATAAACCAGGAGCTATTTTTGCCTTCGGTTTTCCAGAAAATTTTGTATACTTTTGTTGAATTTAAATAAATATTCCATACCACTCTGAAAAGTTTCATTTTCATGACATTCAGATACTCTGTCTGCAGACAAAAGGAAACCTGAACAAAATCGGTGCTCTTGGGACTTGCATCTGCCCTTTAGTACATGCCCTCCTCTCCTGTCGCACACAGCAACCACTCAGCTCCAAACATACTAATGAAATGCTAGCCAGGGAGTTCTGTTAGCCTTTGTGAGCCGACCTGGCATAATTTCTAACCCTCAGATAGTATTAATTGGTGGTTTGACACAAGCTGGAAATTAAGCCTATCGATATTTTTTTCATGTTCAGACCTCAAGCTTGCAAGATTCATTCCTGCCAAAGGGTGTGAGTTTGAGGGAAGGAGTCTTCATACTTCAAAAAGCCCACAAACCACACTTTTTTTTTTCAAATTTAGCAATAAAATATACTAATTTAATAAAATATTGCTGCTGGACTTCTGGCCTGGGAACAAAAAAGTCTCTTACTGTGTCACTGGTCAATGACATAAGCACAGTTTTTTAATGAGTTTCTGAATACTAGGGCCAGGCCCCAGCATACGCCTCATTCCAAGCATGTTTAAAGGTGCATAAACCAGCTGCAGACTGGTGGGAATTAGAGATAATTTTTCCCCATGAATCATTTACTCCATAGTTTTTCATGATGTGTATTTCTTTCTGATACCTTCACTGTAGCCTGGTAATACTTACTGTCAGGGACAACATACTGGGCTAGCTGGGCCACTGTGCTAATCCAGTACGATAATTCATATGGACAGGGAACAAAGAGATACTGCTACTCTCTTCAAATTTAATGAGGGGGCTGGAAAGTTCCAGAAATGGCTGGGCTCTGCTTCCGCTGTTGACATTCCTCAAGTCCCTTAACATCAGGCAGTGTTTTATTTTGCTCACCTGTGTTTACAGTAAAACTTATGTTTCTGAGAAAGGTAAGGACAGGAAACAGGTGGTCTCTGGCTTAAGTATTTTAATTGAAGAAAATGTTTAAAATATAGGTCCGCACACTGCAGGCAGGTGGTCTTTAACTTGAGATCTATTATACACCCTGGACTCTATCCATTATTTAGACATTTCTTCTGTTTAGCTGAATTTAAACATGAGCCCTTAAAATCCAGAGAGAATCAGCTAAGTCAGGGCAGCAGCAATGAAATCTTTTTATTGAAACCCCATTGATCCTTTTACAATGATCGCCTTAGGAGGCAGGTTTTCATGCATTGTCAGGCATACATTAATGATCCTTCCTCTTTTGGCAATTTTTATATGCAGCTGAGAAGAAATGTATTTCAAAGAACTACTGCTTTTCCACTTTCCTTTCTCTCGTCTCCTACAGCTGTCTGATAGTATAAAGCACATTGCCCGTTCTTACAGTATTTAGCAGCTGGTGGGGTTTGTCATAATTATTTTCAACTCATCAAATACATTCTGCTTCATTTTTCTGCCATGATTTCCTGAGTATCTTATATTTGAAAGCTCATCATTGCAAAAAGTCATACATGTCAGTGTTGAAAATTAAAGAAAAGCATGAGTCATTGGGAGGCAACCTCTCTGGTGGCTGTGCCTTTTCTCTGAGAACATGCAAAAATTAAAAGTGTTCCTCAATCATTTAACAAAGAGGATTTCTTCAGTTTAACACCTGGACTGTGCCCAGGGCTTTCAGCTTGATGCAATTACCCGATTCAAAACAAAGATGTCATACCAAATGGCTGTACTAGTTTCTAACGAACTCAGACCTAAGCTGTTAGGTGAGTCTGTAAATGTGAGCCATAGACCAGCTGAGGAGGAGTTCATGATGGGCTCAGTCATACAAGGCGCTAAGCACTGAGAGGCTCTGGGCCCTCAGGAACTCTGAGGATTGGTCCAGCATGTAGTAAATGGTTTCCTTTTTGTCATTTACAACATAATGTAAAAAACACCTTTAGCTGCCTGTTAACATTCTCCAGAGACGCATCACAAGCCTTGTCCATGCACAGAGATTGTATTTTTGAAGTGATTAGGCCAAGTCATTTTCTAGGAATGTGACGAAATTAAATAGTTTTGGCTTCTCAGCACAAAAGCACAGATTATTTACTGAGGTGATTTTTAAAAGTATGTTAAGAGATTTGCCATGTTACAAACAAGCAATCATTTTACTTGCTGCTGCCCCTTGGGCTACATTAATTTGTGCCAGCCCTGTATAGGCAACATTGACCAAGACTTTACACTGCATTTCATCAGGTTGGTGTAAATTCTATAGCAACGTGCTGTAACACTTTCCAGCACACTCACTTTCATATAGCTATTCATTTGGAGAAAGACAAACAGTATGTAGTATTGTGAAGGTGCATCTCTTAGGACCTGTATTGATTTAATGTTGAATGGAAAGGAAAGGTGTTCCTCCTCATGGTAGAATGACATTACAGGGGCAATTTTCCACATGGATTCATTCAAACATGAAGAAGTCCAGTGACTTCCCTGTATCTTAGAGTGAATTAGGCCTTAAATAAAATTCCAGTCTTGAATTTGTTTATGCATTTTGTCTTGGTCACTGGATGATATGGATAACAGGAAGAACCAGAATCCAGGCCTCCCTCCTCCCCTCCCAGAGGAGTACCCTCCTCTCTGGACTATAAATCAGGCTATTCTTTATCCTGTCCCTGGCCCCTTGCCCCATGATGCTTTTATGCCATTATACACAGTAGCCCAACTACAAAGAGGGTCTTTGTCTTCCGGGCCTAAAGTCATATAGTTGGGGCACTCCCTGGGGAGATATCAGTTTGAGCCTGCTCAGACTGAAGAGCTCCCTGCGGGCCATCCTCTTTCTGGACGAGTGCTCCAACCCCTAGGTTACTGCATAGAAGGTGAAAACCAGCACACCACCAAGGTAGTGAGTGTGATAATGTCAGTGCGCTCTCTGAACATGCGTACTAGCCTGGGCCTCCCATGGGCGTACATTTCACTCCACCTAGTTTATAAGGAAGGCCATTTGGGATCTAGGTCCAGATATAAAAAGGAACTTAGCCATCGAGCTGTGGCACCTATACAGGAGCAGCTGTATTATAGTGTGTTGGACCAGACTTGATTAATAGACTCTGCTGGAGCGTGGTAATTACTGTGCTCCAGCAGACTCCAGGGTCTCATGTATCAGTGTCCCTGTGCTTAAAAATGGTGGTGGGGGCGCTTTAACTAAAGCTTGGTTGAACAGCTTTAGATAGTGCCCCCGATGCCATTTTTAAGCGTGGGGACACTGATACACAAGACGCTTCAGGCACTTTAGAGCTGCTCTCGGAGCCACTCTAATTAAAGTGCTCCTCCCTCCCCCCCTACACACACTCTGTCTCCTGGAGCATGGGTATAAATGCCCCATAAGCCCAGGTTAGGTTAAACACGTGTCTGAACTCCTGCTCCTCCTAATGGCTAGGCCAGTGATTGTCAACTTTTTAGCCTCAAGGCACCCCTCCATAACTTTCTGAAATTTAGTGGAATCTAGCTGGTACCAAGCTGTGTCTGTGTCCAAATCACTGATTCTCTGAATCAGCACTGAATATTCAGATTCAGCCAAATTGAATCAGGGACAGTGATCCAAATCAATTAACGAATCGCTGTCCCTGATTTGGCCAAATCCGAATCAAATAGGGCCCGCTTCGCACACCCCTACTAAGCAGCTTTCCAGAGTAGTAAACTGTGTCATTAACCCAGGGTGCCACATAACCAGTAACAGAACTAAGACACAAGCACTACAAAAAACTATCAGCCTATTGGACCAAACAGGTCATGCGTAATCTTATGGATTTTTTGAACAGCTTGGAACCACTTCCCCTTCACCAAGCAACAAACATCCACATGCATTCTCTGAATGAAGCATTTTCACTCACCACACAATCCTGCAAACCCTAAAGGAGATGTTACCCAAGCTGTGAATATGACTTATGGCCTTCCTGACTAGGGAAAGATACATGGGCAATTGTTGTTGCTCTTGATAAAAATAGCCAATGCCTCATTCAGGGAAGAAAGTTTACCTTCCTCCTTCAAACAGAACAGTTCAACCAACCATGAAGAAACCCCTTATAGGTGCATCTTATAGCAGCATCTTAAATCCCCATGAAGCATCTTAAATCTTCTATTTCTTGGTGAGCTCTTAGATGAGCTTATCAAAGTCCACCTACAGGCTCATTTGAGACATCTACGTTAGCTCCAGCCTAATTTGGATTCAGGAGAGGAGCTGGGATGTAGCAAGACTGAAACATAATCATCTGTCAATGGATGGAGAATACAAATCCATTCTCATATTCCTGCAGCATTTGACATTGTTGCTCGTGAGTTACTGATGTTGTATAATCTAGTCTAGGCTGAAGCCATTTTTGGAGGGAAACTCCCCCACAAGTAGTGTGAAATTTGAGCACCTTTTGAGATTCAGTGAGGCCTATGGGACCTAACATTTGAATTATCTTTCCAGCCCTATTCTATTTCTGTATGGCACTACTGGGTGAATGGACATAGACAACTGCCACTGCCATCAGCAGCATAGCCACTGATGCTGCCCCATGCACTGATGCTGCTGTCCAGGGCACAGAAGTGCCCAGGTACAGTAGCATAACTGGTTGGGAGAGCAAGAAGGGCAGCCCTGGTGCTGACTTAAAAGGGGTACTGTAATTATTCTGTGTCCCCCTCCCCCAGAGTCTTTGCCACATTTGCAATAACTCCAGAGCTCCCCTGGCCATCAGAGCCAAGCTGGAGTAACCCTGTGCTGCCGAGCTGTAGGAGCGATGTGTCAGGACACAACAGGAGCAGCCCCGTGATACCCAGCCATAGGAGCCAGGTGTAGGGACATGGCAGGAGTCTCTTTGAGTCGCCAGTGCAGGGCTGCTGTAGTTCAATTTCTAGGACCCTATGGCACGGAGCTGATCCTACCTACTGTGTCCCAACACCTACCTGCTACAGCCTGGAACTTGTCTAGCTTGGTTCCTACAGTCTTTGGGGGGAGCGGGGGAACACAGGGCAGCTCCAGATATGGCAAAGGAACATTTGTGCTCCTGCTCCCACTCACCACCCTCATGCTCTCCCCCAGAGCACCCAAATGTCTAGTTATGCCTCTGCCCAGGTAGGTTTCTGCTGAAGCATGTGACAGATGTTGGGCATTCAGGTAACATTGTGATAATGTTGAGAAGGATGGTATAAGAACCTACAGAGAATGTAATAGTCGGTACTAAAGAATCTTTGAGGTGAGTTTCAAATGTGAAGGATTAATAAGTCAAAAGCACTAATCAGTACTATGCTTGGACCACTGATTGAAGGGCTCTTGTGACCCTTTAGACTGGATGATGCTTCCAGACATTTTTGGAAATGCTTTTCAGCAACAAGCAGTTTAAAAACTCAGACTTCTAGAATGTTTTGTACTTCTGGGAAATTTGGAGCTCTCACAGCATCAGAGTTGCTAAAATGACCTAAAACACATTCCCACCATCTCTAATGTCAGTTAAATGTAAACTTAATTAGTGTGCAGCAGTTAATTTCCCAGTGGCCGTCAGACCAGCTGAAACACTTCCCTAGACCTTGTTTAGATGTTTCAAATCCATTATTTCTCTAATTTCTGCCAACAATTCTAGAGCAATTTTAGAGATAGGACTGAACCTGGCTCTGAGAATTTGGGAAATTCAGACCTGAATCCAAATGTTAACCACTCCAGCCAACCTCTTTTCAAATCAAATGTTTTCAAAGTTACAAGCTGAAAGACACATAAATACACAATCAAAGATAAATGGGGAACTCTCCTCCCTGACATAGGTTGCTAGACCAGTGAGAATGCAGATTATATAACCTAGTAGATGTTATATAACAGGTAAGAATTTTTAAACATTTGGGTTTAGCATATAATTAAAATGCAGACCTTGTAGGTGTGTTCTAATCAAATTGCACAGAGGGGTCTAAAGAAAATCAACTCTTAGCTAATGAGAGAGGTCACCTGTATCTATGATAGACCTCTCTTTCTCTCTCTGTCAAATGGAGAGATATGTGGATGAAACACTTATATTTGGCCCTTCCTGGAGGAATCTGTTAAACAGTGGCTAAGTACCCATTGCTTTCCTTTAGCTGTCCATGCTATAAGCTTTTCCTCCCTACAAACAAGGACACTTTCAGGCTAGATAGCAGGCTGGTGAATTTGTCACTGCATTTGCATTAGAATGACCTTGATTTCCATCCAACTGCAAAAAAGGCCTGGGACTTTCAGGAACAGCCTAATTCTGCTAAGAAACAGAGAGGAGAGAATGGTCTATTGGAGGCTGTGTGAGGGGATGTGTCAATATACTGCAGTTTTAAGTGGTTTGGCTAATACAAACTTCCATTTATTTCAGCATACATGAGAGTGTATGTATAGACCAGAGCTGGTCAACCTGTGGCACATGTGCCATAAAGGGCGTAGGCAGCTTTTGAGCAGCTGAAATGCAGCAGACTGGGGAGGGAACAGGTAGTGTATTGACAGATAGATAGAACAGGGAACAGAAAGCAGAGCAGCAGACTGGGATAGGAGCAAAAAGTAGAGCAGCAGCTCAGGCAGGACAAGGGAATCAGAGTGACTCTCAGAGAAGGTGTGGGACTAATTTGTGGCTTGCCTGCCAAAAAGGTTGGCCTCCACTGCTATGGACAATACACATATACTTCTCCCTATATTGAGTAAGCTAAATTGATCTAAATCAGTGGTGCTCAAACTTCTAGCCCCCATGCCAGCCCAGCCCTGGGTACTGGATCCAATTGTGGTCTGATCTGGAGTCCAGGTATGATCTGACGTGTAGGGCTGCATCATCCAGCTCTTGAGGATCCCCATGAGCCTGGCCATTTGGCAGCGGGGGGTGGGGGAGTGATGACAGGGTTAATTGCTGCAATTTTGGGAGCAAATAATGCTACTGTTGCTCCCCCAGGCCAGAGGTTGAACATCACTGCCCTAAACTCTTACCATGTTGTCAATTTACTTGCTGTTCTAAAAAGTTTGGAGATACACAGTGGGGGGATGGGGAGGGAGGTGGCAATTAATGAAATTCTTCTGCTACATAAAGTCTCTGTGAAAGCTGAAAATTTGCTCATGTTTTTTCCCCAGGAAAAAGAGGTAGATCCTGGATATATATACTAACTAACAACATGTGCATTGTTTAAGCTTCAAAGTCAGCTCTATCTTTTAAAGATCCATCCAGTAAATATTGTTCCTCTTACTTCAAAAGGAAGCAGTAATTAGATTTCCTTGGGCTGAGATTAAAGTTTAATTTGTAAATACCTCTGGAACAGCAGTTTTGTTGGACTATAGTAGCAAAAATCTTCCTTTTTAAGTTGATGTGCCCTTGTCAAATATTGAATGAAAGCCAGTTTACATTAAACAATCATATTTTTAATGCATATTAAATTGCAAATGTCAGCTTTGCAATACAATGCACTTTTCACTTTACTGACCTCAAATACATATATAATATCCTCGATTTGATTTATGGCCAGTGCTTCTGTCATTTATAACCGTAGCAGAAGGCAATATTTAGAGTGGAGTCTCATCTCTCTTGCATCAGGTTTATAACTCCATTGTCTTCAGTGGAATTAACCAGATTTACATCAGGATAGAGAGATTTAAGTCAGGGAGCTAAATTCTGACTTTGTGCTATTTTGGGAAACCTCCTTCATCTCTCCTAGTGGAGATTCTCTGCTGGTGAGGTTCTGGGGGCATAGAGTTAATGTGACTGGCACTTAAGTCACCCCCTTCACCAGCAGCTTCTGGTGTAGGCACAGAAGGGCAGACAAAGAGTATGGCTGGAACATTCTGCACTTCTAATCCCAGTTGGCAGGTGACTCCTTTGGAGCAGTTACCAGCTGGCATAGTTTAGAGCAGTTTGCAGCTTGCTCTACACTCTGCTGTGATTGGCATAAAACTGCCTGTGCACTTATGATCTATAATTGGCTGCTTGAGGCCTGTGCCCAGCAGACACTGAGAGCAACAAATCTGAGCCAGGCTTGGTAGGGAGTGTAAACAGCAAGAATATAGGGGCCTAATCTTACATGATCCACTCACAAGTTATATAAAAATGAAGACATTTTATTTTCTTGTGCTGCATTCAACGTAGCTGGCAGGAAAGGGCATGACAGGTAGGCAAAATCCATACAGTCTCTTTCGAACAGACACTCAAAATGTACAGATTAATCATTATTGTTAATGTTTGCTATCCTTCGGACTCCAGAAAAGGATTATAGGGTATTTCCTGCAGTACCACACACTTGGTCAGAAACCACAGTAATTGAAAGATTTAGGAAATTATCCTTTTGTTGTTGTTTTGAAGCATTATTCTCCTTTACATATTGGTTACAGGAATGGCCTTGAAAACTGTGGCCGTTGATTTCCTGTAAGTCAGAAATTTCTTTAAAAACATAAACATAAAGTAGTAATGGGATTTTTCCTTCAGCTTGGAAACAGCATGCATCTGCTGCTTTGGGGATTATAATGAAAGGAATTACACTTTACTGTAAGGAAATACAGAACATGAGGTCACCTGTAGGAAGGATTCATTCTGTTCCTATCGAGAGCAATGTGGAGTTAATACAGAAATATTGCTATGACTATAATTTGAATAAAATATGTAGTGTAAAATTATCTATTGAACATTCTAAGTCAGCAATCTGTTAAGCACTGTTGCCATGGTGACCCAGTGAAGGTAGGATTAATTAAGGCCTGAGCAGATGCTGTGAAGTATGTAGTGTCATTTGTGCATTCTGCTTGTAATTAAAAAGAGAGAGCATGTGCATGTTGTGAAAGAGAGAGGGAGAAAGAGACAGACAGACAAAAAAGCTTGGCATGGTTGTTTGACAGCTCTTCAAGAAAATGAATTATTGATAAATGAAAAAGATTTTCCCACACAGCCACCTCACCTACAATAACTGTAGGAACAGAGGCCTTCCAAACCCAGCTTTTGTCATGATGTATTGTATGAAACACATAAGTGAATGGCAAATGGAAAATACACCCCCAACACTTGTGTCCCCACTTTTCCAGTAGCTGGAGGTTCAGCAGAACCAGTCAGCTTGGAAGCATAAAAATAGTTAACTTAATAAGCTCACATTGATCTTTTCAGCTAACAGTTCAATTAGAGAAAGTGAGTTTTATGCGTGTATGCATATACTCCCATATAGAGAACATGCATGCATGCGCACACATTTTTTTCCCCATGCTGCTTTTACTGGAGTCCATGGCAGTACTTCTGAGTTCGAAGTAAGAAGAACATTTCAGAGCATGAACAGATGGCAGTGTTCCAGTTGTAACAAAGTTCTTGGCATTTCAGGAGAACTCTAGTTTAGGGTCTTCATGCTACAGTGCCAGATGCTTTGCTGGTACAGTACAAAATTTCAAACTAGGGTGCAGACAGAACTTGTATGTGTCAAACAGTCGGCCCCCAAGAGTGCTCTACAGCCATACTGTGACACCTGTGCATGGGTGTAGAGTGCTTTAAAAGTGGCCGATTGCACGAAAAATTAACCCTCATCTAAGGAGGGTTCAGATGAAGGTGCTCCAAGGTGAAGTGTTTTAGGGAATTTCTGTTCCATAGGGTCACTGCTTAGCACCAGAGCCAGGGCTGGGCTGCATCATCCCAGCCCCAATCATGCAGTCTGCAGGAAGGGAGGGGGAATTGAGCTGTGGGCTGGGGTTTGCTTGGCCTGAGCTGGAGTGGGGGCAGGTGGTTTGGAGGCTCCCCACATTGTGGCCTCTCTAGCCCTTTCCCCCTCCAGCTCAGGCTAGGCAAACCCCAACCCATAGTTTGCTCACCCTCCCTTCTCCTTCCCCTCTTCCTATAGACAGCACCAGAGCTGGGGGAGAGGGGTACAGGGCTGGGGGAGAGAGGCTGTAGGCAAGCTTCTTTGCTTGATCAGCTCCAAGGGGTAGCTCAATTACCCACCCCAACAGGTAAACATTTGTTGGGTTGGGGGCTGGTCTAACTCATGGTGCTTTATGTAAAGCACTGTATAAGTTAGAGCAGGGATCAGCACATCTGTAAGCACCCCTAGATTTCTCCATAGAGAGCTGAGCTAGGGGAATAAGAGACCTACATATAGGGCAATCAGGCCAAATAAAATTTGAAAGTCAAGGGTAGGATCATATCGATTATGGAGAATCTGCTCTTTGGTAAATGATCTTTCTGCAAGTAGGAAGGGGAGAGAACATAGCAAGTGCTTTTGTTGGGTAATGAAAGACCCTTGGATTTCTAAAATCCCAGTTAAACCCAGGAATGGGAATAGACAGAAGAGATGCAATGGCAGAAATCATCCAACCTAGTGATTTGGGCCTTTGAGAAGCACAATGTCCTGAGGTAGAAGCCGTGGTTGATGTGAGAATGGTGCCAGCTAGTTTGAAATGGCAATATATACTTTTTTACAAAATGTTTTTGTTTTAACAGTTTGTTGAAATTTTGAATTTTTCAGATGTTTGTCAAAGGGGCAGTTTTGCACAAAAAATTGCAATTTTTTCACTGAAATTTTGAAAAAATTATATTAGCAGGAGCAGATCCAGAGGAGCTGTGGCAGTGCAGTTGTACCCCTGCTTTGGCTGTGCTGCATGTGAGCTCTCAATATGGTCTGCCCAGAGCCCGTTTTCCATGGCTCCAGAGCCAGGGGGTGAGCACTGCTGTTGCTTGTCCTCTCACTTCCTCTGAGGCTGAATTTAGTGGAGAGGGGAAGAGCAAAGAGCAGCAGTGTTCACCCCCAAAGCTCCAAAGTCATGCAAAAGCAGAGGCTCCAGCCAGCTTCTAGCCTGATCAGCTGGTAAGCTCCCAATTTCTCTGCTTGCACAGAGCTCTGGCAGAAGGGAGCACAGCCAAAGTGTGAGGGTGTACATGCCCTTGCTCTGCTCTTAGATTTGCTTGCTATTTTCTATTAGTTCCAAGAGAATATAGATGGGATCCACTGTTTCCTGGCAGGAAAGAACGTTGCTACAAATCATGGTTTTTAGACAGGGTAGATGTGGGCAACTGGTGCCACCTGAGTCGGGGGGGCACATGCCCCACCAGCAGCCAGTCAACAATGGGGGTTGGTCCTCCCACCACCAATCTCGCCGACTGGGGGGGGTCCTCCCACAGCTGACCTTGCCAACTGGGAAGCATGAACGGCGCTCCCAGAAGTGCCAGCAGCGCTTTACCTGGCACCCCCACTCCCCAGCCAGCATTTGCAGGAGGGGCACCAGTGCTCCTGCCTGTCCCCTGCCCATCACCTAAGTGGGGAGCACTGCCTGTCAGGGTGTGCACCAGCACTCTCAGGGTGTCCACATGCACCCCCATGCATTCCCTATGTGTCACCACTAAGGGTAGATTTGCAGCATATAGACTTAACTAAATCAGAGATGTAGAGTATGAGCTTTTGTGAGCCCAAGCTCACTTCATCAGATACTGACTGGAGTGAGTTTGGGCTCATGAAAGCTCATGCTATACAGCTCTGATTTAACAATTCATAAGGCGCAAATCTACCCTGCCTTCTGCAGAGAAAGAGGCATGCTTAAGAGTTTGACGATTTAGTGAGCCAGGGCAAAAGTAAGTCTATTAATATGCCAAAAGCAACTGAAGTAAAATATTTTGGTGTCACAGTTTACATCCTAAAGCCTATTTCTGAACAACTATCAAGTCCTAGACTTTTTCAGCGTAATTTCACATCCAAGTCTGCTTTTAATATAATAGTCAAAATATTAAACCATATATGTATGAAATTGAATTATTGGCAGCTTAGAAAACTCTATGAATCCTCTGTATGACTTTACAATACAAAGTGATCTGCTGCTTTTTTTCAGCTTGTGAGAGAGAACTGTCAGACTGTCTAATAAATGCTGAAGCATGTCTCCTTCCCAGGTGCTCAGTTCTCCTTTTCTTTTTCCAATTTGCTTACTAAATTGGCTGCTTTTTCCACTGATTTCTTAATATCTGAGGATTATCTCAGATACACTTATGGGAAATGCAGCTTCCTTAGGGTTATGGAAATAATTAGAGGAGATTAAGTTCTGTCTTTTGAATGAGTCTAGATTTATTTCTATTTTTCTTGTTGCTAATGAGAAGCTTGCTTGCTCTTTGATTTAGAGAAACTCTTTTGGAGCAAAACGTACAGTCTGCTCTACAATGTGAAGAAAAAAAGCGAAGAGGTTTTTTTAAAAAAGACTGAAATGGTTGTGTTTTTGTGGAGGGCTAATATATTTCCGATTAAAAAGCCTAGAGAATAGACTAGAGTTGTTGGCCCTGCTATAGTATCACTAGGAAGAATCAAGGGAATCATAAGTGAAAATGGATGTTTGCCATGAATGTTCCAAAATTTATGATAGGTATTTCAACTTCAGTTTTACTCAAGCACAGTAAGTAGTTTCTATTCTCAACTTGGTCTCAGTCCTGCATCATTAAGTCAATGTGAGCTATGCCATAGTTTTCAGCAGGAGCAAGCTCATAGTCCAAATGTTCACATTAGCACATGGAACCATTTCTTCAAATATCTGATAGTAGTTTCTATACAATAGGTACTTATTACAGATTCCATAGACCCTAAAGAACTCTTACACTTTGCCTACTTGGTCACTTTTCATAGTTTCATAGTTTCTAGGGTCGGAAGGGACCTGAGCAGATCATCTAGTCCGATCCCCTGCCATGGCAGGAAGAGCACTGGGGTCAAACGACCCCAGTAAGGTAGTCATCCAACCTCCTCTTAAAAACCCCCAGGGTGGGAGCCTGCACCACCTCACTTGGAAGCTGGTTCCAGACCCTAGCCGCCCTGACCGTGAAGTAGCGCCTCCTGATGTCCAACTTAAACCTTCCCTCTGCCAGCTTGTGACCATTGTTCCTGGTCACTCCTTGCGGTGCTCGGGGGAACAGGGACTCCCCTAGCGCCTGCTGATCCCCCCTAACCAGTTTATAACAGGCCACAAGATCCCCCCTCAGCCTTCTCTTTTGAAGGCTGAACAGGTTCAGGTCCC
>NW_017729024.1:126744184-126751985 GCF_001723915.1 Gavialis gangeticus
GGGTGAAGATCATCCGGGCCAGCTGACTTAAAAACGTCCAGCCCCTCCAGAAGCTCCCTAACTAAATCCTCACTCACTCTAGGCCCAGGTGAGCCTCCCCCGGGGCCCGAAGGGGGCCCAGCAGGGAGGTGGCAGTTCTGGTCCTTACTGAGGAAGACAGAGGCAAAGAAGTTATTAAATATGTTTACCCAAATACTTTTACAGTTTACCCAAATCTCTTCCTATCATAGACCATATATGTTTTCCATTGCTGGTATTTTATATGAAGAGTCCTTACCCCTGCCATCCATGGAACACCAAAGGAATGGCTTTTCAACAGATGCTTAATGGGTCTGTCTTTCATTATTTCTACCACACACCCCGCCCACTCGATTCTTCAGAGATCTCCAGCAATTTTTATTACATCTTCTCCCCACATCTTTCTCCTTTACTAGGTCCAAAGCTCATCTAAATACTTCTCAAAAGTATCTAGTGACCTTTTCTTCTTCATAAGTATCCAGAATTCACATACATATGAAGAAATATAATGATTGTATTTATTGGAATCTCAGAGAACATTGATCCTGTAGCATAATGTTGAGATACCAACCTAGCCTAACATGAGTTAGGTCAGGTACTGGGTTAAGTCAAACTATGGCAAGGTAAATCAGCTATGTACTGCTTCTAGTACTCATTTCAGGCTAATTTAGGTACATGACACCTCATTATAAACATACCCTGTATCTCTCAACTTGTTGGCAGTTTCCAAAGGAAAAAGTTAAAAGGTATTTGCATTTTGTACTGGTGCCTTAATTTCCTCCTTCATCACATAATTAGAAATTAATGTTCCTAGGTATTTCAGCTGCCTAGCTTGTTGATTATCTGTGGTTACTAAATGCTCAATAAGTCTGTGGCTTATCCTCTGGCTGGTTTGCAACAACGTATTTTGGTTTGATTTATTCAATGATTGTCAGTCCTATTTTTCTTGCCACCTCCTTTGGGTCTCGAGCCACCCTTTGTACTTTATTTTTTATCTCTTCTATGATAACCAAATCATTGGCATAATCCAAATTGTTGTTTTAGGCCATTTAATTTCAGCCCATCTTAATAATTTTGCAATGCTTGTACCACTTTGCTATAGCCACATTAAAGACCTGTTGGCACAATGAGGCTCTTTGCTTTAGTCCCATATGGATGTCAAATGAGATAGAGAATAGAAGCAGGAAGTGAAATATTTTTTTTAAATACAAACCCACAGTTGTACCATACTAGTAATTTTATAAAGGAATCCAAATTCTTTCACTGCAGCTATCTCAGAAGTGGACTGGGCAAGTTTGCCAACGACACCAAACTCTCGGGTAAAGCATCCACACTTGAGGATAGGAGGGTGATCCAGGCAGATCTTGACAGGCTCATGAAATGGGCAGATGAGAACCTGATGGTGTTCAACACTGAAAAATGCAAGGTTCTCCACCTTGGGAGGAAAACCCTGCAGCATGCTTATAGGCTCGGCAGTGCTATGCTGGTTAGCACTACAGAAGAAAGGGACTTGGGGTCATGATTGACCACAAGATGAACATGAGGCTTCAATGTAATGCTGCAGCTAGTAAAGCGAGCAAAATGCTGGCTTGCATCCATAGATGCTTCTCAAGCAAATCCCGGGACATCATTCTCCCCTTGTACTTGGCCTTGGTGAGGCCGCAGCTGGAGTACTGCGTCCAGTGTTGGGCTCCACAATTCAAAAAGGATGTGGAGAAGCTTGAGAGAGTGCAGAGGAGAGCCATGCGCATGATCAGAGGTCAGGAAAACAGTTCTTATGATGAGATGCTGAGAGCTATGGGACTCTTCAGCCCGGAAAAGCGCAGGCTCAGGGGTGATCTGGTGGCCACCTATAAGTTTATCAGGGGAGCTCATCAGGATCTGGGGGAACAACTGTTCACCAGAGCACCCCAAGGGATGAGAAGATTGAACGGTCACAAACTCCACTGTGACCAATTCAGGCTGGATGTAAGGAAGAACTTCTTTACTGTCCGAGCCCCCAAGGTCTGGAGTAGACTGCCACCGGAGCCTGTTCAAGCACACACTTTGAATGCCTTCAGGACACATTTGGATGCTTATCTTGCTGGGATCCTATGATCCCTGCTGACTTCCTACCCATGGGGCAGGGGGCTGCACTCAATGATCTTTCGGGGTCCCTTCCAGGCCAAATGTCTATGAAAATCTATGAAATCTCATGATTTAGTAACATATGCTTTCCTAATCTATAAAAAAACCAAACTATATGCACTTTCTTTTCAGTTTCCCATTGTTTCTTGAGTAAATTAATTGACAATATTTGATCCACAATGGACTTCTTTTTTTGGAGTCCATGTTGACACTTCCCTAGTACCTCCTGTATATGGATTAAGACTATAAATTTTATTACACATAGGGTGCATTTACACATGATGCTATGTTGCTGTAGTGATGCACTACAGTGACAGTGTCCACGGGCGTTTACATGTAACCAGCAGTGACTTTGCTATAGCAGTGCACTCCCCCATTATAGCACGCCAATATGGCGAAGTAGCTGCTAAAAACAACTGTGTGCTGCATGTATGGTACAGTATGGGCGGTTACTGCACCATGCTTTAGTACTTCCAAAAGGTAGTAATAAAGCACAGTGGAGTAACAATGTCACTGTAGGGCAATGTGTAGACACACCCATAGGATCAAATAGGTACTATTATGAAGGGAGAGAATGTTCTTATGTTCCATTTTGTCTCCCTTTTATAAAGTGGGCATATAACTGCTTTCTTTCACTCCTTGAAGATGTCTTCAAACTTTAAAACCAACAAAAGTGTAACTGGGAAGTTTCCAGTTTTGTTCTTTACCATGAATAAGATCCTTTCCCTCCATACACTTATATCTATATAAAATGTTCTCACACAGTTAGTGCACTTACTCTGCTCCATCCACCAAACCATGTAAGCATTTTCTTCCCATCATCTTCTTGGTCTCTAGGCTTCATCAAATTCCTAACTGTGAGACTAAGTCCAAATTCTGAAGATATGCGTTTAGTCATCAAGTGCAACGATTTGTTTTTTGGTACTAGAACAGAGTGCTATTTACCTCAATACAGTTTCTTCTTTTATACAGAATTTTTTCTACTCGTATCTAATATATCATTAAAAGTCAATATTCTTAAATCTCAATTATGCTCATAAAATCTGCACTGTGTAAAAGCTGACATGTAGCTACATTACCTCAAGAACAATACAGGGAAGAAATCGTGCTGCTGTTTGTGCATTTCACTTTCAATTTAGCTGAGCTGATGCAGGGAACAGAATTAAATGGATAGGTACTAATATGTTTTGCTCCAAGAATTCCTTCAGGTCTGGAAAGCACAAGTCTTAACTTCAAATGTTGTATTAAGATATTCCTCAAGGCCACTCAGGATATGAAACATGATAAACAGCCAAAACTATGTCCATGTTGGCTGTTTATGATGGCTGTACTATATATAACGTTTAGATCAAAAGTTTTCAGGATTGACTTCTAATAGCTGTTTTTGAATGAGAATGTATCATACCAATTTGTATTGAGTTTTTTATCATTCAAATCCTACTAATTATTTCTAAATGCTGCATACATGAATGCCAGGATTTTTACTTGCACTGATGAATAGTTAGTTTTTAGCTTTTATTTAAGTGCATTGAAATCAAGACGTCCCTTGATTTTGAAAGCCCTGGTTCAAAGCCCATTATGCATTTAAAGGGGTAGAAAAGTGCCAGCCTGACTGGCAGGTGGCCTTTTTATCTACAGAACAGATGCAGCACAGGCAACAACAGTGCACAAGCTCTTGCCAAAGTGCCTGGAGGGACCAGCTCTGAGGAAGCAAGAGAGGTTGAGAGTGTGAGAGAGAGATGGGAGAAGGACACTCAATCCATTCAGTCCTTGGCCTCAATACCATTTAAAGTGCTAGTCTATTAGGTGCTGGACTGCTCACCAACTCACTGGCCCAGAGGTAGGCAACCTTTTTGGTGGTGTGCCACAAATTAAGCCTCATTCCTTCCCAAGTGCCATTCTGATCCCCAACCCCACAAGGGTGTATCTGAGTTTGTCCTGAGGTGGAGAGAATGGAGGTGGAGAGCAGCTGTGCAGAACAGAGCGGGAGCAAGACACCACCAGAAGAAGAGATGTCAGGTGTCATCACCAAGAATCAGGTTAACCTTTTCCTGGCCCTGCAACTGCTGCTGTTTAAGCAAAGATCCAAAACCCTGAATTTAGCAGTTGCTGCAAGACCAGAGACGGGATAACCTGACTCTTGACAGTGATACCTGAAACCTCCTCTCACAGTGACCTCCTGCCTCCATCCCAGTCCACACAACTGGAAGCTTGAGCCCTTTTGCCTCCACTTCAGTGCCTTCCTTGACTGAGTTCCCAGGGCTCGCAAGCCACACACAGCAGCTGTATGTGCCACTTGTAGCACATGCTGAAGTTTGGCCACTCCTGCTCTCATTCATTCATTAAGCTCATTAACTATGTGATGTTACATTTTTATCTTCCAGGAAGTATCAACGAAAGGTGTGGTTAAGTGGTTGAGCATTTAACAGTAGATGGATGTGGTCCATCCAGATACCTCCTGAAGTAGGGATTTTTCCCTTATTGTGTGGAGATTTCAGCGAGAACTGTCACATAGGTCATCAGAAGTATTGCTGACTCTGCTAACTTTTCTCTTCAAAATGTTGGGTTTTTATGAGCAAACTGGAAAAAGTCCATAGAACTACAAAAATGATTAAAGGTCTAGAAAATGTCAGAGAATGAACACTTGGGATTATTTATTCTGGAGAAAAGTGAGAAGACACTTTTATAAATCTTCGATACAAAAACTTCCATCATGATGAGGGTGGCAATCAATTGTTCTTTGTCATAAGGGGACAGAACATGAAGTAATGAGCTTAAATTGCAACAGGTGGGATTTAGGTTGGTTTTTAGGAACAACTTTCTAATTACAAGGGTACTCAAACACTGAAACAGATTTCCTAGAGAGCTTGTGGAAGTTTTGCCAGTGGAAGTTTTAAAGTGCAAACTTGACAAAAATTTGAGATGGTTTAGAGGTGATTCTGCCTTGAACAGAGGTTCAGATAAGATAACTTTGGGTTGATTTAATTAAACAGACTTCAGAAGGGAACATTACTTTCTTATTATTATGCTTAAAGTCCAGAAGGTGCTTCAGAAGCATTCAAGATGAGCTCCCAGAAATGAACAGTTTAGAGTCTACACTTTTTGGCCATTACTAAGTTGGGGTAGTTCAAAATAGTGGCACTAGAGAATTGAAAGGGTTATGCTGTATTAAATCATAGAAAGACATGGAAACAATAATCAGTGGGCTTTGCTAATATGGCTTCCACTGAGAAATGCTTCAGATTTACAGTGGTGGTGCCTTACAAATAGATACATAGGCACATAGATGTTAGGAAGTTATTAATACAGGTTGAGACCAAGACAACAAGGATTCTTGCATTGTAGCTATTTCCAGCTACAGATGATGATCACTCAAAAAAACAATATGATCCAGTGAGTATTACTATAAGACCATATATAAGCCACTGAGTTTTCTGACAAGCTGCTAGGAAAGGGCTGAACTAATTACTAATAAAAATCAATTCACTGATGACATTCTTCATGTATGAAGATCAGGGAGTTAGGGTCGCAGAGCCTACAGATTGTGCCTAATTTGATATTTTCTTCTTCCTTTTCCCATTTATCATGGCAGTTGTTTGTTTTAGCTTTGTGAAAGGAAAGAGCAAAGGCTGAAGAGGCTTCTTTTGCATCTGTCACTTCCAGGGAAGACATCTGCCCTTTTAAATGTCACCTTCACTTTTGACATTTCTCACATTAGAGCTTGGGACTTGTTCTATTGTTAGCAAGGAAGGAAAATTTGGAATGCAAAAGTAAATGACAAGTTTTGAATTGCAGAGAAAGGCTAAAGGAACTTTGAAACACAGGTCTGCTGCCTTCCCCTTCCACCTTCAACCGGAGTAAAGACATTCAATATATTTCACTTTTTAAATCCAACTAATAATCCACATATCAGCTGGACACTTATGAACCCATGGAGGAGCTGACATCAATAAGGGACAGGCATGTCAAAGGCATTCTCTCCCTTGTTATATACCTGAGCAAAGACCAATGACAGTATGCAGGTACAGGTTCCTTTCCAATCTCACCACCAGTGCTATCTGCCTGAAACGTGATTCCAGAAAAGGGAAAGTAGTTCTGCTTTATATTTTTATATGTGTAAACAGTGTCTACATGTCCCACTGCAGCTCAGAGCCACATGGTGCGAAGTGCAATGTTGGCAGAAATGCAGTTTTGTTTCCTATTTTATAGATGAGGAACAAAGACAACATGAGAGTGGTTCATCAAAATCATGCAATGACAAGTCTTTTGGCAGAACCAGTTAGTGAACTCGGAGCTCCCCTTCAGTCCATCCCAAACACCAAACCATTGGAAGGCTAGAATGCTACAACCTATACAAAACAAGACCCTTGGGCTAGGGACAGAAGTTACACATAAACTGATTTAAGTAATCAGAAACTGGTTTAAACCTGTAACAGAACAGAAGCTCAGTGCACATAAACCAGTTTAAAAATGGCTGAAACTGGTTTAAGATAAACCTGGTTGAATGTAGTATCAGACTTAACTGATTTGGGTTCATGAATCTTCCGTCCCAGACCCTTTCCTGGTTCAAGTTAAATCACAGTCCCCCAGCATCCCAGCATTTTACAGGCCTGAGCTGGGCTGTGCTGTCTGCTCCAGAGAGCAGGGCTCGCCCCGCCCCGCCCCTCTGCTCCCTAGTTGGAGCAGTGAGGAGTGGAGGGGGGACAAGCCCAGCTGGGGATGCAGCCCAGTCTGCGGGGAAGGGGGGACTGCCTCCCCCAGGCAAACCCTGGCTGGGGTCGGGCTAGGGAGTGGGGTTAAACACCCCTTTCCCCCACTCTAATTTACTGCTGGCTGCAACTGTGGACTACAAATCACAGAGGCACCTGGAAGCAGGAAGAGAAAGTGATGAACAACCCTGCAGAGTTCTGCTGCTGTAACTTTGGATTGCAAATCCTAAAGAGCTTGGGGGCAGCAGGAAGAGGAAGCAAAAACACAACCATACTGGCTCTGTGCCAGAGAGCCATGCTCTAGTGCCTCCCGCCCCCCAGCTTTTGCCCTGAGCCACTGCAAGCATGTGGCTGCATTTCCTGAAACAAAGGTAAATGGGAGGACCATCCCCCTCCCCCCCACAGTAGAAATTGAACATCATAAATCCTTCTTGGGAGTTCGGTTTCAAGGTGGCCTTTCTTTAGCTTCTTCAGCACCCCTGAGCACAACCTAGCTTTTTAGTAGGCCACTCTAGACTGAAAAGTTGTTTACCAGGTGCTAGAAGGAAACAAACAGAAAAATAGGCTTGCAGCCAATATCAGGACTATTGTACCTCAGGCAATTGTAGTGAGAAGAATTTACATCTCTTAACTGTTATGTCCCTTCTAATCAAGTGCAGCATTCTTTTGTGATCAAGATTTACACTGGAGAACAGAACACCTGAAAGTTCAAATTCAGTTGAACAAGATATTCTTATATAATAAAAGGCTTAGTCTGTCTATCTGTCTGAACATGCTTGGAGCACTCTGACTGGTTAGTGAAATAACCAATCAGAGTGCAGAGTGCCACCTTAATGGCAGGAATGGAGCGGGGGTGGGGTGAAGCCAATGACGAGGAGCAGGGCCAGGGGAGGGAGAGAAGCAAGGCCAGCAGTGGTGGAGTTGGATGGAGGGGGTGGCAGGGCAAG
>NW_017729024.1:126752274-126755250 GCF_001723915.1 Gavialis gangeticus
GTGTGTGTGTGTGTGTGTGTGTGTGTGTGTGTGTTTGTTCATCTACATATATTCCACTGAGCTTTAGTACTGGAATGTGATCTTAGTTACACTTTCAGCCCCAGTGACCTCCATGAATTCATCCAGACTTATACCATGACTGCTGAAAGTAGGATTTTGCCTCTCATGTATTTTCCAGTTTCAAACTATATTCTATTTAGAAGACGTGAAACAGTAAACTACACTTACATAGGAATGCTCTCATGTGTCCCTGACAGGCATTTTGGAGATCTGTCTCAGCAGAACAACACTATGGGAATTAATCTTGGTCTGCTCATTGGAAAAAAAATAAATGAATAATAATTGTTTCTATTTCAGCAATTCTTAGCTTGGTTGCCTTTGAACTGTGGCTGGAAACAAATACCTTTCTTCTTTATTTTTCTCTTGGGACTGTCAGTAGATCTGCTTTCAGGTGGTTTAATTAGAAACAAGCCTCTTTCGACAGTGTTTAAAGAACATGATTAATTGCTTGAACAAGAGGCTGTTGGGTGCCTCGGCTATTATCTGGAAAACCAGGGCTCAGTGGTAGGTAATAGTGTGGCCCCTCTGCTGTGTGGCTGTTTCTGAATGTAAAAAAAAAATTTAAAAATTGAGCCAGGATATGCTGCAAATAGGCAGTTATAGCCCTGCTGATGTTCTCTTCTGCAGTGTTTCCACCTGCAGTTTTGCACCTGTGTGTCTTTGCCTTGTGAACTTAATACTGTGTTTCATTTTTAAATGCTTGTGAACAGATCCTCTTGTATATGAATGTTGTTTTGCAGGATCATTGTAAAGCAAGAGTCTTGAACCCTCTTAATGTGTCCAGTTAAAAATCTCCCTGGATCTTGGAATAAAGATGTGGTACTGTTTTTCCTTGGCTACCCCATCCAACCAAAAGTATGAGGATCGGTAATTAGGAAAAGAGGGATGTGGCTGTTGGTCAAATACAGCAATCTCTAGCTGCTGGAATTGCTGCTTAGGGCCAGAGACTGTTCTACTTTATATCAGTAGTTGAATGATCCAGGATTAGGAAACACAGAATTAGTCTAAGGATTCTTTGTGTAGCTGGGCTCATCTGAGCTACTGCTTGGACCCATATATTTAAACTAATATAGCTTTTATTTTTAAGTTGTTTGGATACTTTTGAGAGACAAATGTCTAGGGAAAGGGAAAGTCCCTCTTATACTAGTTCATGATACTGTTAAGCAAGACAGTGTCCCAATTTTATTTTAAGTGTTAACTACTGGAATGGGTATTCAGATAGTCAGGAATCAGGTAAGAAACACAAATAAGAAATTTCCAAAATAGGGTAAGCTCAGAGAATGCTACCATTGAGCCATATTGGCATGATTAGAGCTCTAGTTTCATGAGGCTGGGAAAAACTGGGAGAAGAAGCAAACCAATCTGATCCTCTTCCCGCCTTCATCCAAGTGGCCTGGGTCACCAGAATCTGACTTGGCAAAAGGGAGGCAAACGGGGAAAGGACAGTCAGGGTGTTGAATAGGCAGGAAGATTTAGCTTTAACATGGTGAACTGCATCTACATAATAGAATAATGCTCAGGAGGGGCTGCAATACCTATCTAGGGGAGTACTTGGACAATTAACCTGTACACAACTATGTGTTGCTATGGCTACATTGCTAAGAGCACCCAGGCTATCTAGTTTAAACAAAGGTCAGGTGTGTCTACACAAACAGCAGCCACACCTGTAATGACAGTGTTGACACACACACTTGGAAAAACCAGAACCAATGCCAGTGTGAGGTTCTGAAAAAAGCCTAAGTAGAGAATGCCTGCTGAGCTGATTGAAAGGGTTAATGCTATGTGCAGGCAAATGGTCTTTTGTGGCTTGATTGTTGTCCTGTTCCTTGTGTTCAAGAAAGGAGTTTGGACATTAAAACAAACAAAATTATATTGAGGAAACCTGACTCTTATCAACAAAATGTCTTCTCCAAACTGGAATAACCTATGAGACCTTTCATTTTGACTTGCCCCAAAGGTGAAGCATATTTTTCGATACAGTGTCTCTCCCAAGCCTGGAGATAGACTTCTCCAATGGTCTGCTTCTTCTTGCAGAGTTCCCAGGCTTCCTCCTTAGTCCTAGGCTCCCCACACTTACTTACTTTTATCAGGGATAAGCCTGTCACCATTCTATGCCTCCTGTTTAATGGGATAGTTGGCTCATACCTTGCATTCCCGTGGGCTGTTCGGCAGAATGGGCTGGGTCTGATCCCTATTCAGCTTTATTCTAACCCAGTGGGGGCCAGCCTGTTTGGCAGGAGTGCCACAAAGTAGCTCTGGGCCCTCACCAAGTGCTACTGTGATTCCCTCCCCCTGCACAATCTGCTGCTCTGCTTTGTGCTCCCTGCCCTGATCAGAGGCCTTGTTTTCATCCTCTTCCCAGACAGCCATGTACTACACACAGAGGCTGCCTGGGCCACTTGTAGAACCCATGTCACAGGTTAACCTGTGCTACTGAAGAGCCTCTTCCAGCTACTAGTCCTGTTCTGGGGTCTTCTACTTATTTCTCTTATCAAGTCTATTTTGCGTGTTGTACTTGGAGCTCTAAGAATGGTAATCGATAGGGCTGTACGAAATGGCAGCATTCTGTTTTGACCAGCATTTCGACATTTCGACAGAACAGTCTTTGTTTCAAATTTTGTTTCGATTTGAAACAGCTGTTCTCTTCCATTCCATCGAAACAGTTTCGCCATTTTGACCCTGTTTCGATGTTTCACCCATAGGATATAATGGGGAAGGACAAAACAGCCTATAACTTTGTCATTTCTGGCTTGATGTGGATGAAACTTGCAGGACTGGTAGCCCCTTCTGAGGGCATGAAGCCTGCCAAGTGTCAAGGAGATAGGTGCAGGGGGTTTGTGGAAACTGCACCCCAAACTGCACCCCAGCCCTGTGCCCAAGACGGACACAGTTGTATAAGCACCCAGGACATGAGTT
>NW_017729024.1:126760250-126787438 GCF_001723915.1 Gavialis gangeticus
GGGGAGAGCCTTGCAGCTTGATGTGAGGAAGCAGGGGGGAAAAAAGGAACCCTTTTGGGCCAAGGAGGAATAAACAGGCCAGCTTCCAGGCGAGTTTGCTATGGATATAAAAGCATTGCACAGGCATGCAGGTACATGAAGTCAGGAAGGCCAAAGTGTAATTGGAGTTGCAGCTACTAGTCCTGTTCTGGGGTCTTCTACTTATTTCTCTTATCAAGTCTATTTTGCGTGTTGTACTTGGAGCTCTAAGAATGGTAATCGATAGGGCTGTACGAAATGGCAGCATTCTGTTTTGACCAGCATTTCGACATTTCGACAGAACAGTCTTTGTTTCAAATTTTGTTTCGATTTGAAACAGCTGTTCTCTTCCATTCCATCGAAACAGTTTCGCCATTTTGACCCTGTTTCGATGTTTCACCCATAGGATATAATGGGGAAGGACAAAACAGCCTATAACTTTGTCATTTCTGGCTTGATGTGGATGAAACTTGCAGGACTGGTAGCCCCTTCTGAGGGCATGAAGCCTGCCAAGTGTCAAGGAGATAGGTGCAGGGGGTTTGTGGAAACTGCACCCCAAACTGCACCCCAGCCCTGTGCCCAAGACGGACACAGTTGTATAAGCACCCAGGACATGAGTTTTGCCTGTGAGCAGCTAGAGGTGCAGGGCCCCAGAACCCCTGCATCAATCTCCTTGAAAGCTGGCAGGCTTTGTGGCCACAGCAGGGGCTAGGAGGCCTGCAGCTTTCACCCTGCTGCACCTTAACACACAGTGTCACCCAAGTCACATGTTTTGCTTGTCCGCAGCTTGAGGTACAGTTTTCCCCAAACCCCTATCTCCTATCTCCTTGAAACTTGGCAGGCTTTGCCTTTGTGGCAGAGGCTAGCATGGCTGCAGTTTTGACCCTGCTGTGGCTTAACACATATATGTGACGTGAGTTTGCTTTCAAGAATTTGGGGTGCCATTTCCCCCAAACCCCTGTACCTGTGTCCTTGAAACATGGCAGGCTTTGTGGCCTCAGCAGGGGCTAGCGTACCTGCAGTTTTGACCCCACAGTGGCTTAACATATACACGTGACACAAGTTTTGCTTTTAAACCTTTGGGGTGCAGTTTCCCCAACCCCCCTGTACCTGTCTCCTTAAAGCTTGGCAGGCTTCAAGACCGCAGAAGGGTCTACCATTCTTGCATGTTTCATCCAAATCAAGCCAGAAATGACAAAGTTATAGGCTGTTTCAACCTTCCCCATTATAACCTATGGGCAAAACGTCAAAACAGCATCAAAATGGTGAAATGTTTTGACTTGCCTCATTTTGTTTCAAGACCTGTTTCAACTGTATCTGTTCTGTTTCAATTTTGCTGTTTCGACCTTGAAAGGGGTTGAAACAGCATCAAAACAAAACTGGCAGCGAAATTTCGCACAACCCTAGTAATCAACTTTTGTGTCCAGCTATTGGAGGATAAAGGTATTAAAATTTATTTTCTGCTTCTCTAATTTTGCTGATCCAAAGCGCACTTGATATCCCATGGGTAGGAACATGTTGTGAGTCTTGGTAGAGAATATGAATAGATTTCTTGACTCAAAAGATTAATACTTTTAAAAAGTAAGACACTTCCTTCCCACAAACTGTGCACAATGCTAATTACTTTGAAGCAGTATGACTTAAACCAGCTGGAATATATCAGTACGGCATTAGAATTTTCCTGTATCACCCACCCAATAACAATGCATGCATCTGTCTCACACCTCTTTAATTTGGCCTTTTCCAGCTGTGCATTATGATTAAATGTATTAGCGTGTCCCATCTTGGCATGAATTGTTTTCAGTGTTTGCATTTCATTGCTATTAAAAATGGACTACAGTTTACTATGCTTCTAGGGAGAAATCTTGGCCCCATTAAGTCAATAGAAACGTTGCCACTGACTTCAACTGAGATAAGATTTTGCCAGTAGTCTGAAATGACATAAGAATCCAAAATGTTCAGCTGGCATCAACTGAGTTGTTTTCCAGGCTAAATTCCAAGTTAGTAAGTAAGGCAGTAACGATGTGGGAGCTAAGTGATGAAGAACTATACATCATTATAGGAGCTACTGTGGGAATTAGGGTTGAATTTCCAGACCTGTTCATTTCAAACCATAAGAAGATTTTCCTACCCATAGTCTAGGATATTGTTGAGTTAATCTGTGCAACTACTAGAAATTCCAGACAATACAATTCATATTAATACTTTAGCTGGCTCAGAATAATGACTGACTGGTACAATCATCAAATTATGGTTAGTTTTCCAGATATTTTTCTCAGCTGGACAAAGCTAAATCATTTCCAAGATGGAAGCCTGGATAATCTCATTCCATTCAGAAGCAGTATTATCCCTATGTATCAGGTAAGGCAATATTGGGTATGTGAACTCTGAATTAGTTTATATTCTTCATAATGGGGTGGATTCTGTTCTTAACCCCAATGCAATTCCTTCATTACAGCACTCCTTCCTGCTGTACATTTTAAGGACTAGGATTCAGACACTAGGGCTGTGCAAAGCATTGGTCTCTGATTCGATTTGGCAGAGATTTGCCCCGATTTGGTGGCTGGATCTCTGAATCTGAATAGAACCAGGAGACCCTTTGATTTCTCTGAATCAAATCAGAACCCTCTGAATTGATTCAGAGAGATTGGGAAAGATTCAGTTATTTGGACATAAACACGGGTTTAAATGCTTTTTCTACATACCTCAATGTACCAGGTGGCTTGTGAATGCTTTGATGCTGGGGCAGATGGAGTGTCCCACAATAGTGTGGGGGGCTCCCCAGTGTGCTTGGCAGCAGACCTGGAAGTGGACCAGAAGCACTTCTGGTCCACTTTTGGGTCTGCCAGGGAGCACAACAGGGGGGCCCCTCATGCCCTCCCGACTCAGTGACTGGTGCCTCCTGGGTCTGGGGGGCCACCTGGGGTCCCCCTGTGGCCAACTGCCAAGCTGAGGAGGGCAGAGGGCCAGTGCTCTCCCTGACAGACCTGGAAGTGGACCAGAAGTACTCTGGTCTGGATCCAGGTTCACTACCAAGCGCATCAGGGGGCCCCCCTGCACTTCTGTGGGGTGCTTCATCTGCCCCACCATCGCAGTGTTCATGACCCATGCCTGGTACCTTGAGGTATGTAGAAAAAACATTTAAGGCTGTGTCTATGGCCGAATAGCTGATTCTCTGAATCCGCATCGAATCTTCAGATTCGGATTCAGCCGAATCGTATCAGGGACAGTGATCCGAATCCATGAATGGAATCACTGTCCTCGATTCAGGCCGAATCCAACTCGAATATGGCCCATTTTGCACACCCCTATCAGACACTCCATTCCATATCAATTACCATTCTGATGCTGTAGTTTATTCTAGTGACGGAGAAAGTGACATTGTGACATCCCAAAATTGTCTTGTACTTGAGATTCTTGTACTATGGATTAGCATTTTGTCTAGGGTAAGAGTTCCATGGAATAAAAGCACTATTTCACAATCTTGCCCAATACTGTGATTCCCAATTCTCAGCCCAGCTACTGCCACACCTATGAAAAATTGATCTGCATCTAGATGATGAGGCAATTATATACTGTCCCTGGGATGCATCCATCTTGTGCTGGGTGCACTTCAGGAAGGGGCTTAGGTACATATGACTTTTACAGCCACTGATTGCACCCAGAGACTGTTCCAGGAGTCGTGTTGCAACCAGGAAAAAATACCATCTGAGCTAGGACCTCTACACTGGGAATTTAAAGTGGGTGGAATACTTCCATTACAGTAGCCTTGTTTCAGTAGAAGTTCCTTTTCTGAACAGCAAAACCTCCATTTGCCACTTTTATGCTTTTTGCCACTACATCAGCAGATGGTAGTAGTAAAGGATGCAAAAGGTCAAATTTTATGTCAGTATCTTAGTACAACCTTTATCTTTCTAAGCAGTTTTGGATGGTTTTGTTGTTATCACTGCAGACATCTTGGGTTTTTTGGGGTGGAGAAGGGAGAAGAATTTATGCTTTTGGTGAACTTATCTTGTTAAAGACTTGCTATTAATGATTTTCACATTTGTTAAACACTTGATTGCTATGATAGATGCAATGGAGTTAATTGGTTTGACTAAGGCAAGAAAACTTTCTGCTGAACGTATAGATCATTGATTGACAACCACATTGCCCTGACATCCTTTTAAGGGTGATATGGGTTGCCACTTAATATTAGTACGTTAGGTATACAACCTACACATAACTGACAAGATAAACTCATGGGCTGTGTCCACACATGCAGGCATGTGTGCTTGCAGCAGCTCAAATAGGATCGGCTTAAATGTGAGCTGGGGATTTTTGCCTCAGTGCATGTGCCTGGACATGTGCTTTGGAGTGGGACAAGTTGTGCCACTTGGGGCAAAATAACCCTGCCCAGCTCCTCCTAGATCTGCAGTCAGGGGTAGCTAGAGCCTGAGGCCAGCACCTGTGGCCTGGGAACTGCAGGGCCACTTTCCTTTCACTTGTCCATGCATGTTTCAGGGCAGAGTACCACTGGCTGGCATCCACAAGCTCCTTGGATGCCTTTGAGGATTGGTGGGTGAGACCCAGGGGGTCTCTGCTTAGTGTCTCCCTCAGGCAGACTTATTTTCATGTTTTGACCCTTTGACCCATATGACACTCTTTATCCTGTTTTTTTCATTAGTTGTCCCAAGAATTTAGTTGTTCCATTTGTCCATTAGCCCCCATAAAAAGGGACTACTAGTGAACCAGGTGGACCTTGCCCATGGAAATTGGATGGACATATAGGAATTTCTGGGGGCTCAACAAGGGTGTAGCTGGGGTGACTCAGTGCCTGAGCCTGTACTCCACCCTCATCCCATGGGCCACTGGGGACCTCAGCTGGTGGCTTCTCCATGGAGCCATCACCATGGGCATGTATTTGGTGAGCTTTACCAACACCCTGGTCTCCTGACCCTTCTACCGGCAGAGGGAGACCCTGGTGCACATGTCACTCGAGCACACCAGGCTGCAGCCCCTCCACCTTCAGAACCTCCTCCTGAGGTTCTGGATTAATTGTACCCCTCACCTTTTTATTTTTGGGCACCCCATCTGTGGACCCACCAAGTCCCGGGACCTCCTGGTTAACTTCCTCCTGGCCAAGTGGATCCTGTACATGACCAGGAAGGAGGCTGTGGCTGGGAAGGTGCCTGGGGACAGCAGGGCTGCTTTCCTTTCACCAGTTTGCACATGCCTCTGAGCGGAGCACTACTGGGCAGCGTCCACCAGCTCCTTGGATGCCTTTGAGGACTGGTGGGTGTGGCCTGGGGGACTCTGCTTATTGTCCCCCTCACAAGCACTCATTTTCAGGTTTTGACCTTTTGACCCTCACATCACTCCTGTCCTGTTTTTTGCCTTTGTTGTCCCATGAATTTAGTTATGTCATTCATCCATTGGTCCCATACAGTAGTTAGTGGGTGGGCCTCAGGGCCCACAGTAAATTGGATGATACAAATAGACAGGAGCTTCTGGGACCCAGCCAATTGGTATCTGGGGACACTAGCCCCTTGTGCCAGCTGGACTGCTGAAGCAGCCCCAACTGAGAGTTCCTTTCACACTCTACCCACTGCAGCAATCTGGCAGTGGGGGCTGCTGCCTGGCTATGACCTGCTGCCACCTGGGACAGCATGTGGCACCAAGGCTGCATACCTGCCAAACCTGGATGGTGACTGTATGGCTGCAGCAAAGGCATCTGTACCTCTGGGCCAGCTGCCAGTGGGCTGTGGCTGCATAGTTGGCCTTTGTGCAGCACTAGTACCACGTGCCACTGCCCTGCCATCTGGGCAGCTATTGCCCAGAAGATATTCTCAGTGTGGTGGCCTGCTTTGAACTGTCAAAGCATGTCTTCCTGGCCCCAAGTGGCCAGGAGCCCACCCACCTCTGACTAGGTCCCAGGTGCCATCTCTGAGCAGGTTCCTTTGCCTAGGTCCTCACTTGCCTCACTATTAGGTATCCTGGTGGTCCCTATTTAAAAACTGCAAAATCTCTGATTAAAAAAAATCCCAAATTCACTCTTTAAAATACTCCCAAATCCATGTTCTTCTACAACTAAAACAAAAGACTGCTATTTAGATGGGGAGAGGGGGAGGGAGAAGGGGATCAGTTGGGTAGTGCTTTACAATGCATATGTACAATGTTAAAACAATTAATATTATTAATTAACATGGGGAACAAGCAGGAGGAACTAGGCCTCCTGCTCTCCAGTGGCCCTTATGATCTAGTAGGGATTACGGAGACCTGGTGGGACTCCTCACATGATTGGAGCATAGCCATAAAGGGCTATGCCCTGCATAGAAGGGACTGAGTAGAGAAAAAAGGTGGAAGTGTAGCTCTCTATGTGAAGGAGCACTATACCTCCTTGGAGGCTGAAGTAATCATGGAAACCCTGGTGAAGCTCTTCCAAAATTTGTGGCACTCTGGGGAGGTCCCTGAGGACTGGAAGACGGCTAATGTTGTGCCCTCCTTCAAGAAGGGGAGGAGGGAGGACCTGGGTAACTATAGGCCAATTAGCCTAACTTCTATCCCTGGGAAAAATCCTGGAAAAATTCATTAAGGAGTCTATGTGCAGTAGGCTTGCAGAATGTAGGATTCTGAACAACAGCCAGAATGGCTTTGTTGCAGGCAGGTCTTGTCTTACCAACCTCATCTCCTTTTACGATCAGGTGACTCACCACCTGGATAAGGGAGAAGAGGTTAACGTTATATACCTCAACTTCCATAAAGCTTTTGAACTGGCCTCCCCCAATATTCTCACGAGAAAATTGGAAGACTGTGGGCTTAACTGTGAGACAGTCAGGTAGGTAGGCAACTGGCTGCGGGGTAGGACCCAGAGAGTTCCAATGAACGAATCTGTGTCAACTTGGCGAGAAGAGGCCAGTGGTGTCCTACAGGGGTTGGTGCTTGGTTGAGTGCTATTCAACATCTTTATCAGTGACTTGGATGTGGGGGTGAAGAGCTCACTGGCCAAGGTTGTAGACGACACCAAGTTATGGGGAAGCACGGTCATGCTTGAGGATAGGCTGTAGATATAGGTAGACCTAGACAGGCTTGCAAGTTGGACGGACTGGAACAAGATAAAGTTCAATGTTGAGAAATGTAAAGTGCTCCACCTGGAGATGAACAATCCCCTGCACACCTACAGGCTTGGCAACACCAACCTGACCAGCACTACGAATGAAAGGGACCTGGGGGTAATAACAGACCACAGTATGAACATGAGCCGGCAGTGTGAGATACTGTAGCCAGCAGGGCTAACAATACCATGGCATGCAGCAATTGATTCATCTCCAGCAAAACCAAAGAAATGATTCTCCCACTCTACTCGGCATTGATGAGACCACAGCTGGAGAACTGCATCCAGTTCTGGACACCACACTTCAACCAAGGATGTGGTAAAGCTTGGGAGAGACCAGAGAAGGGCCACATGTATATTCAGAGACTTGTGTGGCAAGCCATAAAAGGAAAGGCTGAGGGATCTGGGACTCTTCAGCTTGAAAAAAAGAGGGCTGGGGGGGGACTTGGTAGCAGCTTACTGCTACATCAGAGGTGTACAACAAGGGCTCAGTAAACAACTGTTCACCAGGGCACCCTTGGGGAAAACTAGGAGTAATGGTCACAAACTCCTGGAAGACCATTTCAGGCTCAACATTAGGAAAAGCTACTTCACAACTAGGGTGTCCAGACTGTTGAATGAGCTTCCTCCAGAGGTGGTACACCCCTGGAAATCTTCTAGAGGAAACTGGACAGTCACCTTGCTGGGGTCACCTGACCCCAATTGTCTTTCCTGGTTGGTGCAGGGGGCTGGAATCAGTGATCTTCCAAGGTCCCTTCCAGCCTTACAATCCATGAATCTATGAATTTGGAAGCCTACCAGTGTCTCTATCATCATAATATAGATATTTAGAACTTATTTTACGTTTTGATGTTTAGTTTTGGTTTTCTTATCATAGAACAGTTAGAGCTCTCCCTGAGCCCTTCACTAACTAGGATGTGGGGACAGCTGCCCTGCAGCCACAGATTCTGCCAGCAGGTCTCATCCTGTCTGGTAGCTAGGCACAATGGATGTGTGATGGGGGATGTGGGGTTTGCAGGAGGGGGGTGGGAAGGGGTGTGGTCCCTAAATAGTCCCTAACCTGTTCTTTCACCTCTCTTGACTGCTCACTTCCTCCCCAAACTGTGCTGCCAGGCACAGTGGTCTAGGAGCTGACCTTGCCTGTGAAGACTGAGGTGAAAAGGGCATTGAGTACTTCAGCCTTTTCTGGATCCTCATTCATTAGTTTGCCTCCCCCATTCAGTAAGGGACCCACACTTTCCCTGATCCTCCTCTTGTTACTGCCCCTGCTGCGTAGATGAACACTTGAGTAGCTGAATGCCTTGGCAGCAATCTGAGTAATGGCCAACAGGGAACATTCATCCAGCTGCCATTAAAACCACAGCTATGTCACTGTTTTTGCAAATCTGATCGGTTACCAACTGATTGTGGATCTCATGTGCAAAAAACAGTTTAAGTCGCCCACACAAATCCCACTTCTCCGTAAGCAAACGGGCACCCACAAGCTCTTTAATAACTTATGCTCTTATTTTGCTAACTATTACAAATCCAGTTCTGCAAAATAAGCATGCAATTTAGGGGAGCACTTTTAAAAAACGAGACACTGTTACTGTACAGCAGCTGTCATCAGCTTATAATATTTTGTACCACAGAGGGAGTTAAAAGCCTATCCCAGTCAAAACATAAATGTTAATGCTTCTTCCATGTAACAAGGAGCCAGCCCAAATGGCATTAGCATTTAATGCAATCTTCCTGTGTGGCTTGACTCACTCAGCCACATCCTTAGAGGTACAGGATCAGTGCTGGCCCAAGTGGAAGGCAGAAAGGAACAAGACATCCTCTTTGTACCTTCTGATCCCAAGGACAACTCTACACATCCTGTCTTCTGTCTATGATCCTAAATATAAAGTTGACATGCAGGTGGGTGTTGGGAGATAGCATGAAGCTTTTGCAGACAGATTTTGACTTCATGATTGTGGAGCTATCAGCAGGGAGTCAGATCTTTCCCCAAACAACTAAAGAAAATCCTTTGTCTCATACATACCTCTCAGATACCTTATTCACAGCACTAGTTTTGTTGTATTCTCTTCTTCAGTGAAATTCCCTTTAAATTCCTTAGTAGCCTTGGAAACAAGGATGTCAGTCTGAACAGAGTTTAGTGATATCCAACTATACAGCATGCCATTGAGTTATCTGATGCTTTGGAAAGATTACCAACATTTGGGAGAATGCAGGAATTCCTAGCCTATGCCTCAGACAGGCGGAATCTAAGCTTGTGCTGTAGATAGGCATAGGGATAGCACTGAAAAGATACTTTTTAAGTCATTTGTGCTCCTTGCTTTCTGGGGACTGCCAAATCTCACGTGTGCCTTGGAAAGTAGAGAATGGCCAAAACCCTGTACACTTTGACCATGCCCTATCCTTACTTTTGACCTGCTGTCCTCCCTCATTGCCTTTATCCACTCTGCCCTGCTGTACTGATGACTGGGAGCAGGGCCAGACTACAGCTCTCAAACCAGCTTTATACAAGCCAGAGGCCCCCTGCTCATGGAGTATTTTTTTCAAGACTCTGCTTCTATCCCATTTCTATACTGATAGAATAGCATAAATGGCCCACGGGGTAACTGAGAATCAAGCCTTATGTGACAGCTACCAGGCAGGAATACAATAAATTAATCAAATGTTTAACTGGCAAGGACAACATTTCTGCCCAGAGCAGAATGCATGAGGGAAAATTAGGCTGCCTAGTACAAGACATTCAAGTGAATAATAATTCTGATTAATCACAAAGATCACATCCTATTGTATTTACTAACTACATCATTAGGAGTGACAAGCAAACTTAAAAGAACCCATTGGTATAACAAAGAATTTTCTAACGTTTTTCATTTTACCTTGGTATAGAAACAACTTATTTTTTGTAAAAGAAGTGCTCTCATGCTAGATGATATTTAATGTACTCCTTTTAAAAGTATGGTAGTTCCGTCTTTTATGTCTCAAGCTCCCCAATGTATTTCATACATGCATTTCAGTTCTCATTTTTCAAAATTGCCCTCGTCAAATTATCAGAGCACTAGGGGCCCAGTGATCACTCACTGTAATTAAATGTTTTATATTTTATTAGAACCTACATATGCTATGCAGTGTGGAGGTCTCAAATGAAATAACCCATATCTTTGTACATCAGGCATAACCAATTCAGCTAGGACAGAGGTCTCTCTCTAGCAGATTTTGTATTGCAGTGATAGCTATTTATAGTATTTTTTAAAATAAGGTTCAGTTCTTCTAAATCAGATAGGCAAGTGGCTCCCAAGAATTACCTATTCTATGTTCAAGGCTTCTGAGATAAAAATCCAGAAGACATATTATATTGGTAACTCTTATCTCCTGTTACCAATATGGAGATAATACAAAGGATGACTCTGAAGGGTCTAAGTAGGACATGGACCTTTGCAATGAATGTAGGTGTCTCTGGCAGTCCTCATTCTGGGCTTTCAACTTTCCTGAAAGGGATCTTTGTTTCTCTCTAATGATCAGTCAACTGTGTTAAACAATTAAAAGGGTTTGTACAAAACTCAAAGAGTTGCCAATAATGTAAGAGTTTCATATTAAATTGCATTACTGAAAGTTCAGTATTCCAAGATTGATTTGTCTCACCTTTCAAAAGCTTAGGTCTCATTAGGAAATTTATAGGGGTCTTTCAGATAGCAATTTTCACTAAGACCATTAATTATTGAGAAGCATGACAGCAACAGTCTTACGTGTAAGCCAATACCTGAGTAACAGTCTGGTACTACCAGGCCATAAAGGAGGAGATGGAAAAAATGAGCTTTAAATGGAACTTGTTGGCCTTGAAGAATTCAAGCAAGTGTTGCTGAGAAATTACACTGTTGATCCAGCAGGCAACAGGACTGATTCCTACATTACTCATCTCCTTGGACATGCTCTTTCATTTGCAAACTCATTCTTATTCACTCCCTGAGCAGAAACTAAAATGATCATTGTAAGAGCCATGCAACATTCTTATTGAAAGTCTAATCTCCAGAGAGACATAGAGGAAACAATTTAAGTAAGCATTAAAAAAATAATGTATTAAGCTACAACACAGCAGGAAGTTCAAAAATGAAAAGAAGTCACAATAACACAATCATAAAAAAATGACTGAAACAAAGGAGGCGGAACATGAAATACCTATTCAGGCACAGAAGAAGAAATAAAAAGGAATGAACAATAAGAGACATATTAAAAGTGACTTTAAAAATAGCATCTACTTGATACCATTATGCTCGGTTGCTTATAACCTATATTTTGAGACATCAGCACATTAAACTCTGGATATTGTGCTGGAAATCTGAGTTAGCAGTGTTTACAGGAACAAGTGTCTCCACATCATTACTGAAAGGTACTGTATTTATTAGACAGCTAGCACTTTTGGTCATTTCCATTGCAAGAGTTCAGCAAGTGGCTTATTGCCATTCATAGGAAAGAAATGAGCTCTGTAC
Organism: Gavialis gangeticus; assembly: GCF_001723915.1. Lineage (NCBI taxonomy): Eukaryota > Metazoa > Chordata > Crocodylia > Gavialidae > Gavialis > Gavialis gangeticus. Next base: position 126,771,843 of record NW_017729024.1, read on the forward strand.
TCAGCTCTGCCACTGACCTACTGTGCAGCTGCATGCAAGTCATGAGTTGTTGTACATGGACTATGAATAGCTAAATCCTTTGTTTCCTTGAAAGTAATAATATTTTTGAAACAGAGACTGCTTGGTTACTACAGGGCTGAGAGCATTTGAAGCACTTTAGACTGAAACCTTGTCCTCCTTCCCCTTTGGCCATAGGGGGGAGTTCTACCATAGGGGAACGCAGGCCTTGAAGACGATTCTACAATGCTCTGAGCACCCCAGAATGAATTCATTTCATAGGTTTTTTGTAGGAGTACGGAGAAGGCACAAAAACTTGGGCTGAGAGTCTGGGCGGTGCTAGTGGTCCACACTTACTGGTCATGCTTTTGCCCCTGAAGAGCAGCTGTGATGTGGTGTCATGCCAGATGAAGCTAGAAACTGTAATTCTCTGCCCCATCTGTTTGCAGTTGGGTACAAGGCCTGCTCCACTAAGTCATGTGCTCATTTGCAGATTTTCACTCTGACTGAAAAATCTACAGGATCTTTCCCAGATGAGAAATGGCCTTTTCAAAGTCATTTCCTTGGTCATAAAGGGAAAAATTAGTCATTTCAGACTTGAGGGCCTGGATTTTCCCCCTTCCATGCACACCTGTAATTTCCATTACTATTAATGTGACTTACGAATTCTCATCAATTAAGGACTAGACCCTTTGTGTTTGGAAACTAACTGGCTCTGTTGATATATTCTCAGCCTAAATGTAATTTCTAACAGTTCATTGTTTTTTTGTAAGTATTTGACACATGCAGTTGGGGTGGACATTCTCAATTCTAGAGAGTTTTTCTTTCTTTTTAAAATAAAGATTACAGCTCTATAGTTCTCACTCTGTGCTTCTTGGTGAGTAGCTTGGTGATTCCATAGTACAGTCTGGCATTTATTATTTCTTTCTGAGGGACAAACACCTAAAATCAGGATATTGTATTAGAAACTTGAGCAAGCTAGCTATATGTGAACAACAATTGCAGTATAATTCCTTCCAGAAGGATATAAGGATATAATGACAAAGAAAGGCAAAGGGCATGAGGAATACACAGATATCTATTTCCAATGTACATATAAATTATTGCACATAGAAAACTATGTTAAAAGAATGTTATGAAGGTTGAAAAGGCAAGCAATTTTAAGTTAGGAAATTAATGTTGCCTAAATGGTTAAAATGGGCCCTTTCTGCATATGCATTCTGGTACAGTCTTTAATTAGCTGATCATAGGTGATTTTCCCACCCCTCAGGACTCCTGCCACAATTAATGTACAGAGAAAGTTGCCCTGTTCTGGGGTTGCTATCTAAGTCTCAAATACTTCCCTCACCTATTCCAATCTCCTTGCCAGATAGTCCTAGTTGTCCCACTTTGGCTCCCAATCTGACCTCTCTACTCTCCTGGTCCCAGCTCCCATTTCCAATCACCCACCCAACCCAACCCCGACTGGCTCTTTGTCCAGACAGTCCCAGCCTCCCTCTTTCCCCTCAGTTCTTTGTTCAATTCCAGCACTGTCCCTTAACCAGCTGCCTCCCAATTCTTCCCCAAACTCCTATCCCAGTCTCCTCCCCAATCTAGTACCATTTTTTCCCTCCTCCTCCAGTCCTTTTCCAGTCCTTGGCCTCATTCTACTGATTTCCTTCCTCATGTCCTCTCTCTATTTTAATCAGACTGTTTTGTCCTCCATGCTGCCTGGGTGGGGCTGAGACACAGCTCAGACAGGCTTTCTACTCACAGGTCCTGGTGTCTGGAAAATACAACTTCACCCCTATATCCCTGCGTAGGAACAGGTCTAGTTGCTCTGAGGGGATGGGACATGTGCTGTCTGGTCAATACTAGGAGCTAAACACCTCTGAAGAGGCCACCAACAAGCACCACACATGGCGAGGATAATCAGAGATGTTTAGCTGCTAAAAATTAAGAGTTGGTTACTGTGATTTTTCAAAAAATTTATAATCCAGCCAAATTTGAGTCAAACTTTCTGAATGATGCACACAAAACAAAACAGAAAAATGCTGGATGCCAAAGCCCTACTGTCAAATTTCAAGATTTTGCCCTAAATCAAGGGAATACTGGTGCTGTTCAAAGAAGTCATGAAGAATTTTTTTAAGATGGGCAAAAATCCCTTTTTCCTAGTCTCCTCCTTCGGAAAGGCTGAATTATGAAGCAAAGGGCAAGGAAAAGAGGGAAAAAGTAGGGAAGGGAAGGGAGGATTCAGCCTGAGGCAAGTGCCTGGCACAGTAAATTTCAGCCCAAGTGGTTAAAATTGGTAAAGTTGTAAACTGAAAGCAGGATCATCCAATGGAAAGTGTCTGGTAGCCTTCATGCAGGGTATTGCTGCAAGCTGTTTTAATTACATTTCATTCAGCCACACACTTTGCAAAAGGTATTTGAAGGTTTGTCTTGTGTTTTGTCACATTATTAAGCACAGAGAGACTTTACACACGGTTAAATAAGAGCTCAGACTGACCTGTACGTTGTTCTTTGGAGTGTTTCTGACTGAAGCTGTTAATGGACCTGGAGTTTAACAGCTGGTCAGCGCATTAGATTTGTACGTATGCCTAGATGAAAATACATATGTGAAGGAACTGGAAATATTTACCTCATGACTGAGGTAATGTCACTTCAGTGCATTAGATTTGTATGGTGGCAATCTCTGATGGTTTACAAGTCAACACTTCCATCTTTTCCATAAGCGAGGTCTTCCGTCTTCTTTGTGCCAGCTCCAGGATCTGAACATTCGCTTTGCTGCTCCCCTGAACTTCCTTGGTGAAATTCACTATGACACAGTGGACATATCCAGAGCTTTACACAACATTTAAATGGAGCTCCCCAAGGAGAGGTGAATGAGAGGAAGAGAGTGTAAGCAGTTTTTTGATACCACAGCGTCTACTATTGGATGGATGCCAAGGAAGAAGTCCTTGGATCTGCTTCTACTTGGGTGGTGATCTTAGACTAATACAGCAGATGAAGACATGTGAAGCTCCTATTTGAGACTGCTCTAACATAAACTGGAGATAGGACTGACTCAGAATAAACCAGGGATTGGGCTTGGAACTGTAAACACAGCCTCTGCCCCCTTTTTCCCCCTCTTACTCCTCTAAATTTCAGTAAATGCTCTTTAGTCAATTATTTCTTTCCAGAAGCTAGATGTAATACAGAATAGTCTAACCTTTAGGTGTCTGACCACCAGAGCGAAAACCAGACCACTGTGCTAGTTGCCAAGGCTCCCTACATGACTCTAGGTTCCTCAGAAAGGTGACTGTAAACAGCCTTGAGCAAAATGTGCCTAGAGCTAGCCAATAGGAAGTGTTGAGCACAGGGGTGTGGCTGAAATTCTGCCTTTCTATAGGGTTTACGTACCTTGCTCAGTGCTCCAGAAAAACCGTGCACCTCTGTCCACCTGGGATCCACAGCTCTGAAACCATCTCCTGAGCGTGGGTGCTCATAGCTGTTCTTTAAAAGGACAATGATGATGGCAACAACAGGGGTGGTTGTACTCCCGCCCACGTCTCATATAGTAATCAAATGGTTAAGACACTTGCCTAGGAAATGTAAGACCTAATTTAAATTCCCTCCTTAGCCTGATACATTTCAAACCCAGAGCTCTTGCACCCCAGAACTGTACTTTAATCATTAGGCTACAGCCTATTCTGGATAGGGCACTCTCTGTACCTCCTGTCAAACTGGAATAAAATTGAAGATTCGAGTCAGGGATGGCCAACATGTGGCACTCATGCCACATTTGGCAGTCAGCCTCTGAATGTAGCATATAGCGGAGCAGAGCAGGAACAGGCAGCATGGCAGCAGACAGTGCAGGACACATAAGGCAGAGTGGGAAATCAGGCCGGGAGCACAAGGTAGAGAAAAGAAAGAGCAGCAGATTGGGTAGAGGAGTGGGATTGGAGTGGCACTCTGGGAGGGTGTGGGGTTAATGTGTGGTGCACCTGACAGCCAGGTCGGCCCCCACTGCACTGAGTCAAAGAGAGAGACAGCAGGTGAGAGCATGACTCTGGAGCCTACTGGCTAAGGAACTTAGCCGATGGGGAGAAACATGCATGCTTGTCCCTGCTCACAATGTGTTTTACACACTTAATCCAATGATTGTTTATCCAATGTACTGCCCACGTCCTATTTAGGCACCTAAGTGCTTTATTAGATCTGGCTTGAAGTTGTATGAGACTCTGTGTTGAGGCATCTGAAAGAAAAATGTCTATGTCCTATAAATGCTGTTTTAAGATAGAATCAGTTCCTGCCTGTGCACCCCCCGCCCCTCCCCCCCTTCCTCTACAAGAGAAGTAAATGATAGGATTTGTTTCTTATACAATTAATATGCACAGTGCGTTCAGTCTAAATCTATACGTATATAACCATGCCAGAAAAAATACTTTAAAATTGATTTAATAGGAATCTGTTAGGAATGACCTGAAATGAAAGGGAATCAGTTTATCTGATCTCACTAGGAAAAAGCATTTTAGCACAAAGGACCATGAAAGTGAATGTTTGACCTTTCTTGGAGGCTATTTCCGTAAGGGGGACATGCTGAAAGACACCAGCTGATAATAGCTAGAGATAAATCCAGGATAAAACATAGAGACTGAGAGTTTAGCTTGGTGGTTTATACTCCTGTCTTATCAATCCAGAAAGAAAACTGAGATGATTATATAGTACTTTGAACTGAAGATAGCAAATGGTTGATAAGATCTCTTCTTAAAAGGCATTCAAACATCGGCTGTTGTCCATTAAATTACTGCCAGGGCAGCTTTGGCTGGCAGCAACCTAGTCCTTACCTTTCATTCTCCCTTTCCCTGGCAAGGATTAACCTTGTCATTCCAGCTGTCATTAGTCTCATAATAGACTTGATAGAAAACAAAAATTGAATTTATTCCCTGCAAGAAATTCAGATATTTCAATTTTTCGTCTTGAATTAAGTTTTAAAAATTGAAAATTGTGTGGAGTATAAATTTTGTGGGACTTGAGAAATATATTTTAATCTTGAAATATCTAAGCATTTTGTTTTGGCATTTGCAACCAAAACCACTTAGATATTCTTGAATTCAATAACTGGCTTTTCTTTGCCAAATTGAGGTAAGGTAGAGTTTGACATTAATTTGCCCGTCTGCCTGAGTAGTCATGATGCCTCATGAGAGTTCTGGCTTAGATGCTTACTCCCTCTCCAGCCGGACAACATCTCCTGCGCCTAGAAGACAATGACACGATCTGATTGACCAATGCCATGTACAATGTACAGTTACGTGTAAATCTCAGCTTTCATGCTTTTTAAGTCTTTCTTCCTGTTATGACTGCAAAAAAAGTTTGAAAACCTAAATCTCATCGGCTCAGGAAGCAGAAGACAAATGTTTAATTAGATAATGTTTGGAAGAGCTATAAATGATGGTTTGGAACCTGACTTATGATTTTTGAATGCTGGAGTTCAGAAGTGGATCCAGGATTTTACAAAGCAGGGTGCAAGGGCAATGACTGCTGCTGCAGAGGTAGCTGCACTCCCTGCTCCCAGCCTTCTCTCAGCCACTGCTCCTCCCCGGCCACTGTCCTAGGGGTGCGGGGAGCTCCAGAACCACTTCAGCCAAGCTCTGTGGGAGCCAAGCTCAGACCAGGACAGTAACAGTAGCAAGTGAGTGGGTTCCCCCTTCTCTGCACCTGCTTCTGGAAGTACTAAATGACAGTGCAGTAACAGCCATTACTGCATCATCCCAGTGGCACACGGTTATTTTTAGCAGCTATGTCACCATAGTGACGTGCTATAGCGAGGTAGCTCATCATTACAGTTTCTGCCTGCTGACGCTACATCACCATAGCGACTTAGCGTCATGTGTAGACATGCCTTGGAAGACTGGAATTTTAAACCCACTTCTTCCCCTATTACTTCATCTTAGGCATATTACAGGTTTAGTTGCTCCAAATAAAGTCAAAATAATGATTCTATTTAAAAATGGACACTACTTGTATCATTGCTGTAGGAGACAGCCTAGGTGGCCACTAGTTCTTTGGAATGACTGTGTGGAGCTTAAGGTATTATCAGTACTAAGAGGCAATAAAAATAAAAGCTTACGCTGACTAAAACCAAATTTACACAGAATACTAAAAACCGGGAAAGTGAATGACTTCATGCAGAAGCATGTCACATCCTTAGAACTGAAGTCAGTGCCTAGAAATACATTGGGCCTTGTTACCAGCAAGAACAGTGAAGCTTAGCATCTGTCAAATGGAAAGGGTAGGTGTGGATACAGTTTAGCACCAAGTGCTAAAAAATTGCTTTGAGCCTGTTAACACTAAACTGTAAAAATTGTAAGTGACCTTGAATTTAATAGCTAGCCAGCAGTGTTCTCCCATTATCAGTCAGACCTCCATTACAGAGAGAAAGCAGGTGTAAAAACCCTTTGCACTTACCTCTTTATAAAAATAGATGCAATCAGGAAAATAATGAAACGATCATTATTGTCCCATTACAGAAGTGCATCAAATAGAAAGATAGTGCTGGCACATTCTGCAGAGTCATTCAATGCTTAGCCAAAGCAAGCAAGTGCTATTGCATTAATATAAATTAAATCAGTAAGAGGAGGAGGACTCCAAAACCTCCTCCATTTAGAAATCTAAAATCACTCTGGAGTGGTGTGTTTACAGCCTAACCTTACTGCTACTGAAGTCAATGGGAATTTATCACAATAGAGAAAGTCCAGTCACCGTTTCTTTGTGTATCTAATGTTTGCCAGTTATTTTTGTACTCCACTTTAGATTCGGTATTTGTAGCTTCTTGCTTCTCCTCATCCTTTAAATAAGAATTCCATCTTTGTTTGCTACCAGCTGTATGTATGTTATTTTTAAAATAATAGAACAAGTTCTACTCAAGTGCTGCTTCCATTGGCATGGTTTAAAAGGTAGCCTTCTGTTTTTTTCAAGGTCCCCTTATAAATGATTACACTTGATGTTTTATATATCACTAGCCAATTGCCCGTCAAGAATGATGGGTAGGGGGAGGGGCGGCTGGGGACAGAGGCCTGCGTCCAGCCCTGTTCCCCGCCTACCTTCAGGGCTTGGCCTGTCCCTCCTCTTCCCCATCCACCACCATGGGGCTGGGCCACACTCTCCTCCATTTGCTGACACCCTCCTCCATTTGCTGGCCCCGTTCCTCCCCATTCACTCTGTTGCCGCTGCCTGCGGGGGGGGGCATAGCTGGTGGTTCTGGTCTTACCCCATCCACTCAGTTTTTGCAGCCTGCAGGGAACAGGGGAGATGGGGCCAGTGTCCCCCACCTCCATTGCCATCGCTTGCTGGGATGCGGGGTGAGGCCAGTGCCGCTGGCCCGGCCCCCCTCTGTCCACTCCAACTCTACTGCTGCCTGTCAGTGGGGAGGGGGGAAAGGGCTGGGTGGGGACAGAGGCCCAGGGCCACGCTTGCTCCCCCCACTGTCACCCCCACTGCTTTGGGGCCGGGGCTGGAGCCACTCCTCCCATGCCTCAGTGGGCAGGGTGGTAAGGACAGAGCCCAGCATCTGGCCCTGCACTCCCGCACTTCTTGTCTGACCCCATCCTTCCTGGTGGTTCAGGTCAGGCCCAGAGCCACCTGCTCCACCCCAACTGTGGCCTGAGCCTGAATTGATTCAATCTTTGCAGGTTAGTTTAACCTGGCTAAGCTAAACTGGTTTGTAACTGCACAGACAACACCTCTGGACTGAAAAAATGCAGGCACATGCCTGCAGTGGCTCAGGCTAGACGCTGGGGGGTGCTAGACCAGCCCTCCCTTCCTTTCCATAGTGCTGAGCTGAGAGAGGGCATGTCCAGGTCCTGGCAGGATAAGCAGCCCAGCAGGGAGTTGCTAACACAATGTTTATCACCCCTAATTCAGTTTTTATTAGCTCATTAGAAAAACAACAGTCTCTGTCCATTAGTTCAAGCTCTTCTTAAACAGCTTTCCCAAGGAAGGAATGGATGGACATTACCAGCTACCTGTTGATTAACTTGAAAAAGCCCTAAGCTGACACAGTCCTGTCTGCCTTTGTCCCGTCTGCCACAGCACCAACCATAGCCAGCATGTATTCTGCTAGCTAATGCTGAGAAGTGTCTGTATAAAGCAGATGGGAGAGGGGGATCCCTGCTTGAACAGGGTGTGGTGCTGGGGGGTGGGGGGAAGCAGGAGGAAGCCAGACAGTGTCTTCAGTCTCTTCTGGAGCTGCAGCCAGGGAGCAGAGGGGAGGGGCCAGCCCTGCTGGGCTGGAACAGAGAGAAGAGCCCTACCCAGCAAAGCATGTGGGATACTGGGGAACTCTGATTTAATGTAAACCAGGAAAGGGTCTGGGACAGACGTTGCATAAACTGGTTTGACCTAAATCAGTTAAATCTGATACTACATTCAACCAGCTTTATCTCAAACTGGTTTCAGCCATTTTCAAACTGGTTTATGCACACCGAACTTCTGTTCTGTTGCAGGTTTAAAACAGTTTCTAATCACTTAAACCTGTTTATGTGTAATCTCTGTTCCTAGCCTGTATGATAACTATGAATGAATGCTCACTCCTTATTGGTGGCCATTACCTGTATTTTCTCACATACAATACACCCTGCAATAACATAATGCACCTTGTTTTTGAAAGGCAGAATGCAGAAAGAAAAGATGTTTCTTTGCAGTAAGTAACTGAGTAGCAGCAGCTAGGGAATTAAGCCTGCTCATTGTTCTGCTCCCCATGGATCCTCTGCAGACTTTAATTTTATCCAGCAGAAGCTTAAGTAGCAGAGACTGCTATTATGGTACTTCCTTGTTTATAAAGCACACTCTAATTTTCAACAACTGGTTTTTGGGAAAAAAGCTGCATGTTGCACATGAGAAAATATGTACATTCTCATTCCTGCACCTGTATAACAATAAGTGGTTAAACCATACTCAACCATTTAGCATCATGATAATGAGAAATCCACTATGTCCAGTTCCACTTGTTACCTCAGTTTGATAAACAAGATTTGATTGTCTTCCATCCCTTTTTTAACAGCAGTTGGCTGATGTTGGACCATTACTATGGGTATAGACATGTATAAGAATTATATCAAGATTAAGTGGCAGTGATATATGCTATTATGATATATGTTGTTATGCCTGCATATTTCTGGAGTGGTCCAAGTGTAGGAAAGTCATTACAATTTAACCCTCTTTTGGTCATGGTTACAGCTAACTTGTATTACAACAGCAGCATAACACCTGAGGTGTCCTCCTCATCATTAAATCAATTAAAAATACATTCACCCATAACCTACATTTCTGCTTCAGGTGACTGCATTTTGGTTGCAAAATGATTTTGCTCACAGACATTTTAGAAGAACTTTGAGGTCATAATTGAGTGTAAGAAGTAAAATATATCCCCAAAAACATGATATGCCTAAAATATTTTGTATGCAGAAAATGTTATTGCTGATCATTTAGTAAAATTCTGCTGCTTAAGGGGGAGGAGGGAGGGTGTCTCATATTTAATTAAATACTAATACAGGTGCAAAACTTCTTCCTCCCCTAAACTTGCTTCAGAAACTGGAGCTATAAAATGTAGCCCATATTCAGACTTTTTTTGTAATAACGTCATGTTAACCCATTAAAAGATCAGGAAAGTAAGTGTGCATGTGTGTGTACACATAGGAGTAAGCAATGGGCTTTCAGGCTTTAAATAATTGTTTTAAAATATGGCTGGACATAAAGAGAAAAAAGGAAACCGAGCAAATGCTGACCTAAACTAGCACCCTTGTTCTGGTAATGGGTGATCCAGATCTAAAATCAGCTTCATACTTCATGGCTGGCTGCATAATGAACTAAGGCAAAATCCTGGGTCCTAATATTTTGAGCCATTAAAAAATCCTACATCTTTACAAGCCTAAATCCAGCAAACATGACATTGAAGCTAGTTCCAGAAGGCTCAAACTGTGTTTTCTAGTGCAGACATATCTGTATGTTTCTGTAACACCTCTTGCATGATCATGTCTGTGCTCTCATGCTTACACACACAAGTGTGTAAACTGTATTGCAGGTAGCAATAGTAAATGTCAGACTTGACAGTCAGAGTGGACCAATACTTACAATCCTCTCAGGAAAAACAAACAACCCATTGAATCTAAGTGGCCTGAATATCTTGTTTAGTAAAGAACAATATGTGGAAACTCTAAATACCAACAGCTAGCAGCATCTGATGAAGCAGGCTGTTGCCCAGTAAATCTCATTTTTCTCTGAATCAGTCTCTAAGGTGCCACCCTGCACTGCCTTCTGCCAGATCTCATACTAAGACCACTAACCACCTCTCTACAGTTAGGCCCTGTAAGTGTTTTAGGGGTTGATTCAGTAACTATCATCTTCACTGGGTAAGAGCCTTAGGCAGGTATGACAAACGTGCTGTGGAAAAACAGATGATAAAAAAGACATCATGTATCTTAAAGGGTGAAACATTTAAAACTGAAAGGTGAAAGACACTGCTTCATTCTCTGTTAGCACTTTTGTGGTAAGCAGTGCTGTCTGCCTCTGCAGCCCTAAGTGCAGTATTAGAGCTTGATGCTACACTGATTTTTACCGGCTTTGGCTCAGGCTTTTACTGCAGAGCAGGTTGAAAGCTGTAGCTGATATTTCTACCTTAACGATTTTATCTTGTGATGTGTTTGGCTTCACTATGATGTTTTTTTTTCTGGCAATGTTTTGATGTAAAACCATTTTCATTGGAATTTTGTACTCCAAGGGTCAGGACCTAGTTACCTTTCATGTTCATAAGTGACACATGGGTAGAGGCATAATTGCCATTTTTGTCTGCCCTTTTTTGGCACTTAGGCCCAGTTTAGGATTCAGCATTGCCCTTGCCAGTTTGTTGAGCATGTGCAATAATGTTCTATGCTGGTAAGACAAGTCCTGAAATTTTAGTCAGAGAAAACCACAAGAAGTTTGGCAAGGGAATGAAGGACCCTCGCAGCTTTTAGCTCAATAGCAAACATTAAGGGTACTTGCACTTGCACAAGAACCAGAAAGACCCAGGTTCTAGGCCCCATTTACCCAGAAATAAGTTGAATTTGCATTTCCTGCTTCCCAGCAAAGGGCTGCAACCACCAGGCCACAAGCTAGGCATTGTCCAAGTGCCTCTCCTCCTGTGGAGTAACTGGCCTTCCAATGATTCCCCTTCAAATTTCTTCTTGTACTGCTTTCCAGTCCACTTGATCTCTTGCTTGACCTGAAGCTGAGGTGAAGCTCTGTCTATTTGGGTGTTCCTCTTTGTACAGTTAAACTGTAGGTTTGGTTGATGGATGGGGCCAAAGAGAACAAGCAGAAGAATGTGAACATAGATCCAGGAGCAAGTAGGCAGGGATGACCTGTTAATGGACTGCCACCTTGATGGGTGGAGAGGCTTGCATGCACCGATGATCATAAGAGCAACACAGTTAGGAGTCTTGTACTCCTGGTAGGGTCATCCATGGCAGCAAGGTCAAAGGTGAGATATCAGATGAAGAGCAGTCCAACACAACACAAAGACCTCAATGGTGGAGCAGGCAGATGCAGGAGACATACTTCTGAACAGATGCCAAGGTGGATGAAGACTGCAGTGGAACAACAACCCCAATTTTCTTGGATCTCCTTGCCACTGGGCACAGGTTTCTCCTCCACCAAGATCTGTGCAGTTGTTGATGCACAACAGTGTCCTCTCATTAAAAAAGTCATGTGCAGGCTTCTCTCATGGGAGTGATCATCCTCAACTGTGGTAAGGAGACAGGGAGAAGTAGGTGCACACAGAGGTTACGATAAAGTATTGAAAGACCATGGTAACCTGAGGTAATGGCTCATATTTTTAATGCATTAGCCTCATGGAGGTAAAACTCATTTTAAGTTGCCAACATGGTCTACCCTATGAGTCAAACCATAGTGGCTGACGTATTGCAGCACTGTTAACTGTATGGAGATATACGAATATATACTGAGGTTTGCGTGCAGTGAAAACAAGACCAGAGAGAGAGAGAAAGAGACCCCCACATCAAAATAGGGCAGGGACATAGGGTACTGTAGACAAAGCTTGCTTTGCTACTATCTATGTTGGTATGGTTTGGGCAGGGAGGGGGGAGGGAAGAAGGTAGGGGTGCAGAAAAACCTGAACTACTACCTTTTTTGAGCACTAAACTTATTTGAGTTTATTATTAAATCACCTAAAAATCTCTGGGGCAAACTTGGAACTAGTTATAATAATTTATAAATGCTGTGTTTGGCTGGGTACCATTTTATTTACTGTAATTCAGAAGTAAGTTTACCAACAAATGAGTCCAGGAAGGAAGCTACAATCATAAAGCCATCTCCAAGTGGACAAATGAATTATTCCTCTGTTGAATGGAGCAATTGCTGAATTATTTCTAGGACCAACATGTTTCTGCATAAAGGAATGATTCTTACTTCATTATACCATTCATAATTCTGTTAAAGTTAACATCTGGCTTTGAACAACACTAAGTACTCCAATACTGGCAGAAGCAGGAAGTAGGCATCAGACAATGCAGTACTTACCTCACATTACCACGACTGAAGAAATTTCTCAGCAGTACGGGACTGGAAGGAAACTTCCAGTTCCCCATTATTACAAGCAACCAAGTCCCTTCATGAATTTATCCAGCTCCATCTTAAAACTGGCTATCTTTTTGCTCCTACTACTCTTACTGGTAAGGTGTTCTGGAATCTCATAACTCCTAATTTGAAGCCTAAATTTATTTGTGACTAGTTAATACATAAGTGCTTCCATGCCAACCTTGTCTGTTATTTCAAATCATTCTTCTTCCTGTGCCATTCCCCATGCTTATACCCTTGATGTACTAACAGAGATGACTCTCATCCCCTCTCAGCCTTCTTAATATTTTTTTTACTAGGCTAAGAAAGCCGATCTACTTTAGTTTCCTCTCGTATGATAAAGTATCCCATTCTCCCCAGAGTTCTAGGGCTGTACAAAGCTTAGTTAGCCTATGAGATTCAGAGGAGATTTGGCCTGATTCGGCAGCCAAATCTCTGAATCCAAATTGAATCAGGAGACCCATTAAAAGGTCCGAATCAAATTGGAAGCCTCCGAATTGATTCAGAGAGATTCAGAGATTTGGAAGGCTTGCAGCAAACAGAAACTGAGAAGAGGGAGGGGGATGGGGTCATGTTCCATATATGGAAAAGGCTGAGAGGGGGGAAAGACTGCTCTGATATTGGCATCTGTAGCTGGCCAGTGACTGTGATCTTTCCCTCCACATACAAGTGATACAAGTTTTGGTTTTTAACAGTTTGAGGTGCATTTTCACAAAAAGCCCTGCATCTTTCTCTTTGAAACTTGGCAGGCTTCATGCCCTCAGAAGGGGCTACCAGTCCTGCTGTTTTCATCCAAATCTGCAAATGACAAAGTTATAGGTATTTTAGTGATTCCCCATTACAATCTATGGCCGAATCTCCAAATCGGTGCCAAATCACTGAATCTGAATCGGCTGAATTGGGATAGTGATTCAAATCACCGAATCGAATCACTGTCCCTCTGAATTGGCCACATCCAAAGCAAATACTCGCTGCTTCACACATGCCTATAGAGTTCTTCTCTACACCTGTTTTAACCAGAACTTCTTTTTCTTGAGCACAAGTGAACAGAACTGTACATGGTGTTCTGGACAATAATGGCTAGTTTCCTATACTGCACTATATTGAACGAGTACTTACTGGGCATGTCTACATATGCTTTTATGCTGGCTTAAAGTTACTGCTCAGTAAGTTACTGTGCAGTAAGCGGAAATAGGCTGGTGTCTACACGTGCAGACAACTTGGGGCTAAATTTAGTCCCAAGGTCAGAGCATCCTGCCATGTGCCTCTGTGGCCACGGGGGGAGCTCCAGTCTCTGGCCACATGGCTGCTAGCATTTGGGACTAACTTTAGTCTGAAACTGAAATTAGAGCCAGATGCCAGTGCTTGGGACTAACTTTAGTCGTAAATTGATGCCAGGAGAGGCAGCCAGCTAGGAGCCCTGGGGCTGGGTTCAGACCGGTCCCATACTAGCTGGGCAGACCCAGCAAGGAGGACCCCAAGGTTACTGCACAGTAGCACATCTACACGTGAGTTGCAGCACAGTAACTAATTGGACATAAATTTGATACCTGCATGATGCAGGTATCAAATTTATGCTTAAGTTGTCATAAATTGCCATATTTACTGTGCAGTATGGGCATGCACATGTAGACACATGCCCGTACTGCGCAGGAATTTCAGTTACTGAGCAGTAAATGCACACGTGTAGACACACCCACTGTTGCTCAGACTGATTAGGTCCAGTGCATTTTTTTTGTCTTAAAAATATCACTTATTCTATCAAAGGGAAAAGTGGTACCTTGTAAACTCATTCAGAAAGGCATGAGGTTTTGTAGGCTATAGCCTGCTTTGTCAGACATTATCATCTGAAAAAGCGGGCTGAATGAGTTAGTCTATAAGGTGCCACCCTATCTGCCTTTTAACTAAGTTTAGACTCATTAGTAGGCCTATGAGAAGCAGCAAGTATTTGATTCGGATTCTGATTCGGCTGATTCAGAGGGACTGTGATTCGATTTGGTGATTTGAATCACTGTCCCAGTTCAATTTGGCTAAATTGGAGTCGAAGATTCAGCACTGATTCAGAGATTTGGCCATAAAGTAAACATGTAGCAGTCCTCACCACGCTGGAAACAGCTGCCTCCATCTGGTAAGTCTGTTGTGGTGGTGGGGACAGATCAACACCCATACAGTGAGGGAGGGATTGGGGCTGGGGCTGGGGCTGCGACAAGCTGCGCAGTGTGTGTGTGTGGGGGGGCTCCTGCCAATGTGCACCACAATGTGCCACTGGTCCAGAAGGGCATGGGAATGGGTGTATGCCCCCGGATCTGCATGGGGCGGGCTGGGCCAGGCTGTGCTCTGGATGGGTGGTGCAAGGCAGTGGGAGGGGGGCTATGCCCTCCTGCTGCTCACCCAGCAGGTGCCGGATGGTGCCGCTGTGCTGCCTCAGGCAAGCAGTGCACAGTGGTAGATGTCACTCCAGCTTCCCCATGCCTCCTGGACAAGCCGTGGCTTTGCTCTGACCCATCCTGGCTGGGCGAGCAGCATCAGGGCATGGGGGCAGACGCGTGCACGCAGATTGGGATGGAGCTGGTGGCAGGAGCTATGGGGAATTTTAGGGTGGCTGCGGCCCTCCATAGCCCCTGCTCTACTGCGCTCTGTGGGGTGGGTGGAGCCAAGGATGTGCTCTGGGCTGCAGCTGGGGCTAGCCATCCAGAGCACAGCCCTGGCTCCACCCACCCCATGGAGTGCAGCCCAGCAGTAGGAGGCTAGGTCTAGCCTCCCAGAGCGCAGCCCAGCAGTGGGGGCTTGCTGCCCGGAGCACAGCCCTGGCTCCACCTGCCCCATGGAGTGCAGCCTGGTGGTGGGCAGCTGGGGTTAGCCTCCTGGAGTGCAGCCCAGTCCAGCTCATCCTGCGCAGATCCGGGGGCACACGCCCACTCCCATGCCCTCCTGGACCGGTAGCAAGAACCACCGGAGCAGCCACCAGAAGAGCAGTTCCTGGACCAGCAGTATGCAGTGGCGGG
>NW_017729024.1:126787555-126794844 GCF_001723915.1 Gavialis gangeticus
CCCCCCTGTCCCGGCTGGGCAGCTTGTCCCAGCCCCAGCCCCAGCCCCAGCCCCAATCCCTCTTTCTCTCTCTGCATGCACACCTCTGGGAGACCTTTGTCCTATTCCCCATGGTTCCATGGGGTCTGCAGTCCTGATCAACAGTCCAGCAGACTTTCTGGCCCCAGTCATCAATCCAGCAGTGATTTCCCTCAATTTGGTTCCATGAGTAGGCCATCACAAAACTACTTAAATTAGGCCAGGATGAACACCCAGCCATGTCATTTTGATAGTGCCTCTCCCTCAGTCTCCTCTCAGATTTCCTGCCACCTCCCAAGTCTGCACTCAGTCCCACAAGGCTCAGTCACCCTGCAGCACCAGACAGGGTGATTTTTTTCACCCCAAACCACTGTGAGTATTCCTAGCACAGCCCTTCTCGGTCTATTTACATCAACTATGTCCCAGTATTGGTTCCTCCAGCTTTGCCTCCTCCTTGTCCTTGGAGTGAGGCTTATATTCCCAAGGCCCATTTGTTCCAGCCTTCCAGCAGCTCTCCTTAAAGACAGTCCCCATTCCCTTACTCCCCCTCTGATTCTCCAGTAACAAGGCAGACTTCTTTGCTATATCATACTGTGTTGTATTTAATCAATTTTCCATTTAATACTGTGCCTTTAATTATTCTTTCCTTCAAAATTTGTTCTGAAGCCTTGCATTCTACTGAAGTAAGACTGACATGGCTGTAGTTACCTGGGACACTTCCCATTTTTCTTAACTAGAGATCCTACATTTGATATTCTCTAGTCATATGATACCATTGCCAACTAAATGGATTTATGAATAATCTTTGCTACTTGCCCCAGTTCTTTCACAATTCTGAACTGGAGACTATGCAGCAATCCTTAATTGAGTTAATTAGCTCTTGCATGTGGTTCTTTCTATTTCCATACCCTCATTCCCATTATCTCTCCTGCCTTTTTTGCATTTGTATCACACGTCCTTCAGTTTTTGGTCATACCTATTTTTAATTGCTCCCCATCCTCACTCAATAATGACCTCTCTACTTCTTTCCTTGTTCTATTTTTATTTGTATGGCTAGAGACATTTTGCTTTTGCTATTTAATTTCCTTGGCAAAGCCTAACTCAGTTCGATTTCTGGCAGTTCTCACTTGGTCTTTACACTTCCTGACCGGCAACATGTACCTTTCTTTGCTGTTCTGTCCCTTTTCTTAATTTCTTGTAGGCTCTCTGCTTGCTCTCAGTATCCTTTTTGAGATGGTTATAAAGCCAGTTAGCTCTAGAGCCCTTTGTCTAGAATGTAAATTCTAGATCATTTCTGTAACTTTGACTTAACTTTCATGCATCCTCCACATTTAAGTCCCTGTTCACCCAGTTATTCTAACTAGTTTTTTTAATTTCTAAAATTCACCCTTTTGAAATTAAAAAACCCTAACACAATGTACTGACCTGTTTTTGTTTAGCCTGACATTTAATTTAAACTTAATCAGCTCAGTTTGACCAACGTTTCGATCCAAGTCTGTGAAAGTAATGCCTTTCCCTCTGACAGTACAGAGTTACATCTATCTTATAAAGCTGGATCTACATCCATCTATATCCAGCTGAGTTATTGTTTGCTTAAATGTTCTCCAGGGTTCAGGGTGTAAATGCACTTTAATGGACTACATCTTCAGCTGGTTTAAATTGCTGTAACTTTACTAGAGTCTGGCCCAAGAAAGGGAGTCTCCCTTACTTAAACAGTTAAAAATTTCATCACATTATTTTGGAAGCAACTCCAGCCTCTTTAAATTACTAAGGATAGATTTTTTTTGCTGTTTTTCCACAGGAAAAAATTGTAATAATGTATATACTATCAAACTGTTTATAGCAGTCTACAAATTAATTTACTCCACCTGTCACATTACATTATCTATGCCTTTCATGAGTATTACCTCATTTGAAAGACTCTTGTTGTATAGAGCAAATGGTTGGAGAAAAATTAATGTGGGACAGATAACCTTTGGATTGATTTAACACAGCTAGCCATGGACTCTCCCAGTGCTATGATTTGGGAGGATTGGAAGTTAGCATTCAGGCAGAGACAGAAATACCAGCATGGAGGCAGAACAGTAATAAACTTTAAAGTCTCCAGTGAAATTCTCAACAGCAGAGTGCAACAGGCCCAGAAGAAGCTAACCACCATGGGGAGGCTTGACTAGCACTCTCCCCGACCAGAAGATTACATGGTTAGAGTGTGCTACATCCTGCCCGGTTTCTTTCTCAATGACCCTCCATCACGTTCCTCTTGGTGTGATAAACCAAATGAGAACAGAGAGCATGAGCATTACTCTGCTCTAAGAAAAAGCACCCTTTAAGGGGCATGCTCCTGCCTAAGACATGTCTTTCATAAGGTAAAAGGGTGAAGTTGTTCAATCCAGACTAACAACAACAAATCCTTTATGGCCTGCTGCCAACTACCAGCTGGAGTGAATGTTATCTGAAGAGCAATTAATACCCATTCAGTAATAGCTGAGGTTAACTGGTCCTGAGTAACCAAACACACCTGAGTGTTTGGAAGACGCTGAAGTATTTGAGCTAACTCCTGTGCCTTGGGATTTAAACAAACTTGGCTGTCATTTCCACAGTTCAACCTTTCCTTTCCTTCCTGTAACTTGCCACTTAAAAACTGGACTAAAATACCTAACGGCCTTATCACAGGCCATTCCTTTCATTATAACAAGTTAACAGAAAGTAAATACAGGTTTCTGTGGCTTCCCATCCCATGCTGGATTATACGTCTGCCAAACATACACCTGAGAAAAGAACTTGCCTCATCATTTTGGACAGGTATCAGAAGACTCTTTTTAGCTTCGCACAAATAAAACAACCCCCTTTTTTCTCTGTAATGTGGAAAATCCATTTTCCTCTGACACTGTGTCCACACCCCAGCTGCCTGCGTGCTGTGACAATAACTATGAAAATGTGAGTGCAGTTCATGTTACATTGTACAATAATGCACAGTTGAGATTCAACTACATTACAGTTCTGGGCACCATTTTTTTAAATGGTGCTGTTCAGTCTAATTGATATAACACTACCTTTTCCATTGTGAAAATCTTATTTAAAGAGGACAAAGTTCATTCTAGTTCCAAGTTAAACAAACTGCATTTTTTTCCTCAACCCAAGAGCTTTTGTCGGGGAAAAGATTTAAATGAACCTGGAGAATTGAAGATAGTGATACAGCTTGACAAAATCTATAGCCTAATGTATAGGAGTTAAGGGATTGTCTATATGCAGAATTTACAGGGGAGTTGCTGTAAAATAAGCAAGGATGTGACCTCACCATTCTACTCTAACTCTCAACACTTCTTCTCTGCTAAGGCTGCCTTTGTGCTTCATCCATTCTTGAAAGTTTGGAGTCAGCCAATAGAGGATATTGAAATAAACATTGTACTCGCTATTCTGTATTAACTGTTACAGGCTTTTTCTCTGTGTAATTGTAACAAACAGTGCAAACACTTGGTTGTACAGTAAATGCACAAAATAACTTTCATTGCTTTACACTTCTGTCTTTATTTGTAATGTCTGGACATTTTCTCTAGAAACTGATCAGGCAGAAACCGCAGGCTGAAAAGGTTGGAATTAGGCTTTAATATTCTATACTGTCCTATTGCTATTGTTTGTTGTGCTGTGATCCAGTTGCTTTTACATATATTGTATTGATGTCAATATCTCTTTCCAAATCTTCAGTTATCAAGACAGATCTTGATTATTTTCTCAAGTCCACTCCTCCCCTCCCTCACTATTCAGACAGAGCTTCTACCAAAGGTAGTGGGCCAATCCTGGAATCCTCCTTTAGTTTTTTCACTCAGTTCTGAGTGAATGTCACTTTGATTCTGCTGATAGCAGAACTTGTCCCTTTTTAGAGTTTTGCATAAGGAAAGCTAGTTTTTGTCTGGCCCCTCAATCATTTCCTTTAATTAGTAGGGCTGTGCGAAGCTTTGGTCCCTGATTTGATTCAGTGGAGATTCGGCCTGATTCAGTGGCTGAATCTCTGAATCCAGATCGAATCAGAGGACCCTTTAATCTCTCTGTATTGATTTGGAACCCTCCGAATTGATTCAGAGTAGACACAGCTTTAAATGTTTTTTCTACATACCTCTAGGTAGCAGGGGCTCTGAACGCTGCGGTGCTGGGGCAGATGCAGCATCCCACAGAAGCACGGGGGCGCTTCCCAGTGCGCTCAGCAGCAGATCTAGAAGTGGACCAGAAGCACGTCCGGTCTACTTCCTGGTCCACCAGGGAGTGTGCAGGGGAGCCTCCCATGCCCCTCCAGCTTGGCAACTGGTCCCTTCTGGGTCTGGAGGGGGGCACCTGGGGTCCCCCTGTGGCTGATTGCCGAGCCGGGGGGGGCTGGGGGGTGGGGAACCCAGCACACTCCCCAGCAGACCCAGAAGTGGACCAGAAGTACTTCCAGTCCACTTCTGGGTTTGCTGCCAAGCATGCTGGAGAGCCCCACCCTGCACTCCTGTGGGATGCTCCATCTGCAGTGATCATGAGCCATGCTGCTACCTTAAGGTATATAGAAAAAAAAACTTTTAAAGCTGTGCCTGGGTCTGAATCGCTGATTCACTGAATCATCATTGAATCTTCAGATTTGGCTGAATTGAATCAGGGACAGTGATCCAAATCAACGGATCGAATCACTGTTCACAATTCAGGCCGAATCCAAATCAAATAGTTTCACACAGCTCTATTAATTAGTATTAGAAATACAACTTGAGACCTTACCCATACAAGAAGTATCTTGCACAATACATGTTAGTGCATGGAACACAGTGTCCAAATGAACTTCACATCCACCATCACTGAGTGGAAATCTTCAGTACACAAAAACCTTCCCACATTCAGTCAAGCTGATGCTAAACATTCAGAAACAGGAAGAAGATGCACACACTTATCCTAAATGCTTCCCCCCCTCCCCCCTCCGTACCAGAGAACTGGGCTCAGCCCTGCACTTACTGGGGCAATGATCACTGTGGTGCTCTACAGTCTGCAGGATCCCAGGCCTTTCTGCCAGTGGATGAGGGGCCCACAGGCAGACAGCATGCCCCCTACCCCTGCATGCTCATCCCCTGGGCAGGGCAGGGAAGTGGCAGGCGATGCACTCCCTACATGCTCATCCCCTGGGCAGGGCTGAGAGCTGGAAGTTGGTTTCCACCTGGGCCTGGAGCCTAGGCAGAGCCAAGAGCAAGTGGATGGCATGTCCAGTGCTGCCTAGGGTCCAAAAGCCACAGCTGCAGGCAACTATGAGCCCCGTAGGAGCTCCTGGCACCTGGTGGCAGCTGCAGGGCATGTGGGGGCCTGCAGAGGTCTGGGTTGGCTCAGGTCAGTCGGGGCCCCTTATAGGGCCCCAGGAAAGCAGAGGTGCTGGTGTAGGCACCGGACTATGCTGCTTCCCTCCGCTGGAGACAAACCAGGGGAAATCCTGAAGAGCCGTAGCTGCTTGAGGTGAAGGTGGATGCACACTGCAAGGCCAAAGCTAGGCCCTTAAACAAACAGTAGAAACTACTATTTATGTTATATTGCTTTATTAATTTCTGTGTGGTATGGATGTCACTGGTGGTAGACCCTTGCCAGAGTAACAGGGCTTGGCCATCTCACATCGGTCCCAGACCACTCTGTTTTTCTTCCTGTGTTGGACCTTTATCCCATCATATGAAGACAGGTATCTAGGGGACTAGGCACCCACCCCAATACCATCACAGGAGTACCTGGTTGGAAAGCAGTGGGTTGTAGGGTTGGAAGAGCCCCTCAGAAGTTGCCTGGACACTGAGACCTGCTCCCATCTCAATGTACCCCACTATAGTTAGGTACCACCTCAATATCCTTTTCAATAACAGCAGGTACATCTACATACAATGCTACTGCACAGTCATTGCTGCACATTTATTTAGTGCTTGCATTAGTAAGTTACTGTGCAGTAGCACTGGAGAACATCTTTTAGGTGACGCTACTGTGCAATAGCCTAATAATACTGCACAGTAGTGTATCAGCACTGTCCATGCTGTGATGCACTATTGCACAGTATTTTTGTCTACTATGCAGTCAGTGTCTCGTGTAGACATGCCCAATAAGTAGTCATGACAGGTCAGATATAGATAAAGGGGGCTAAATAACCACTGAGAGTATGGCACCCAGGCCCTCAGCCTGGTGTGACTGTTCAGCCTGAATCCCACTACACCCCCATACATTAAACCCATGCAGAATGATAACAGAGGGTTGGTGGGATAACTTGCATGACTGGAGTACTATCATGGATGGGGACAAACTGTTCAGGAAGGACAGGCAGGAGAGAAGAGAAGGAGTTGCACTTTATGTAAAAGAGTCATATGGTTGCTCAGAGCTCCAATATGAAGCTGGAGATAGGCCTGTTGAAAGTCTCTGGGTTAGGGTCAGAGGGGAAAGCAACAAGGGTGATGTTATGGTGGGGGTCTGCTATAGACCACCAGACCAGGAGGAAGTGGTGGATGAGACTTTCTTCAAACAGCTAGTAGAAGTTTCCCAACCACATGCCCTGCTTCGCATGGGGGACTTCAATCACCCTGACATCTGCTGAGAGGGCAATACAGCAGTGTGCAGGCAGTTCAGGAAGTTTTTGGAGAGCATTGGGGATAACTTTCTGTTGCAATTGCTGGAGCAGCCAACTAGGGGCCATGTTCTTCTTGACCTGCTGCTCATAAACAGGGAAGAATTGGTGGGGAATGTAGTAGTGGATGGCAACTTGGGTAGCAGTGACCACAAGGTGACTGAGTTCAGGATCCTGAGGAAAGAAAGGATGGAGAGCAAGGACACTGGACTTCAGAAAAGCAGACTTTGACTCACTCAGGGAACTCATGGGCAGGATCCCCTGGGAAGCCAGACTGAGGGGGAGAGGAGTACAGGAGAGCTGGCTGTACTTTAAAGAAGCCTTACTGAGAGTGCAGGAACAAACCATCCCAATATGCAGGAAGACTAGCAAGTATGGCAGAAGATCAGCTTGACTTAACAGGGAACTCTTTAGTAAAATAAATCACAAAAAGGGAGCTTATAAGAAACTCAGACAAACAACTAGGGAAGAATATATGAGCATTGCTCAGGCATGCAGGGATGAAGCCAGGAAAGCCAAAGTACAACTGGAGTTGCAGCTAGCAAGGGATGCAAAGGGTAACAAGAAGGGTTTCTAAAAGTATGTTGGTAGCAAGAAGAAGATTAGGGAAAGCATAGGTTCCTTCCTGAATGGGAGAGGAAACCATGTGACAGAAGACAGAGAAAAG
>NW_017729024.1:126799844-126802745 GCF_001723915.1 Gavialis gangeticus
AGACCACCAGACCAGGAGGAAGTGGTGGATGAGACTTTCTTCAAACAGCTAGTAGAAGTTTCCCAACCACATGCCCTGCTTCGCATGGGGGACTTCAATCACCCTGACATCTGCTGAGAGGGCAATACAGCAGTGTGCAGGCAGTTCAGGAAGTTTTTGGAGAGCATTGGGGATAACTTTCTGTTGCAATTGCTGGAGCAGCCAACTAGGGGCCATGTTCTTCTTGACCTGCTGCTCATAAACAGGGAAGAATTGGTGGGGAATGTAGTAGTGGATGGCAACTTGGGTAGCAGTGACCACAAGGTGACTGAGTTCAGGATCCTGAGGAAAGAAAGGATGGAGAGCAAGGACACTGGACTTCAGAAAAGCAGACTTTGACTCACTCAGGGAACTCATGGGCAGGATCCCCTGGGAAGCCAGACTGAGGGGGAGAGGAGTACAGGAGAGCTGGCTGTACTTTAAAGAAGCCTTACTGAGAGTGCAGGAACAAACCATCCCAATATGCAGGAAGACTAGCAAGTATGGCAGAAGATCAGCTTGACTTAACAGGGAACTCTTTAGTAAAATAAATCACAAAAAGGGAGCTTATAAGAAACTCAGACAAACAACTAGGGAAGAATATATGAGCATTGCTCAGGCATGCAGGGATGAAGCCAGGAAAGCCAAAGTACAACTGGAGTTGCAGCTAGCAAGGGATGCAAAGGGTAACAAGAAGGGTTTCTAAAAGTATGTTGGTAGCAAGAAGAAGATTAGGGAAAGCATAGGTTCCTTCCTGAATGGGAGAGGAAACCATGTGACAGAAGACAGAGAAAAGGCTGAAGTACTCAATGCCTTTTTTGCCTCAGTCTTCACAGGCAAGGTCAGCTCCCAGACTACTGCACTGGGCAGCACAGTTTGGGGAGGAGGTAAGCAGCCCTCAGTGGTGAAAGAACAGGTTAGGGACTACTTAGAAAAACTAGGCGTGTACAGGTCCATGGGGCCAGATGAGATGCACCTAAGGGTGCTTAGGGAGTTGGCTGATGTGATTGCAGAGCCATTGGCCACTGTCTTTGAAAACTCATGGTGATTAGTAGAGGTTCCAGATGATTGGAAAAGAGCAAACATAGTGCCCATATTTAAGAAAGGGAAAGGGAGGATCCAGGGAACTACAAACCACTCAGCCCCACTTCAGTCCCTGGAAAAATTATGGAGTAGGTCCTCAAATAATCTGTTTCTAAGAGCAGATCCTCAAGGAATCCATGGATTCACTAGGGGCAAGGCATGCCTAACCAACCTGATTGCCTTTTATGATAAGATGACTGGTTCTGTGGATGCAGGGAGATGAGTAGATGCAGTATACCTTGATTTTAGCAAGGCTTTTAATATGTTTTCCCACAACATTCTCACAGGCAAGCTAAGGAAATACAGGCTGGATGAATGGACTGTAAGGTGGATAGAAAACTGGCTGGAGCATTGGGCTGGGAAAGTAGTAATCAATGTCTCGAGGTATAGTTGGCAGCCAGTATCAAGTGGAATGCCCCAGGGGTTGGTCCTGGGATTATTTGTTTTCAGTGTCTTCATCACTGACCTGGAAAATGGCATAGCCATAGAGTGCACCTTCAGCAATTTGCAGATGACACTAAGCTGCGGGGAGTAGTAGATGCACTGGACGGTAGGGCTAGGATTCAGAGTGACTTAGACAAATTCAAGGACTGGGCCAAAAGGAATCTCATAAGGTTCAGCAAGGACAAGTGCAAAGTCCGGCACTCAGAATGGAACAATCCCATGCACCAGTACAGGCTGGGAGCTGACCAGCAGGTCAAGGGAAGTGATTATTCCATCTATTCAGCACTGGTGAGGCCACATCTGGAGTACTGTGTCCAGTTTTGGGGCTCCCACTACAGAAAGGATGCGGACAAATTGGAGAGAGTCCAGTGAAAGGCGACCAAAAATGGTAAGGGCACTGGGGGTCATAACTTATGAGGAAAGACCGAGGAAACTGGGCTTATTTAGAGAAGAGAAGGCTGAGGGGGGACTTAATAGCAGCCTTCAACTACCTGAAGGGGGGGTTGAAAGAGGATGGAGCTAAACTGTTCTCAGTGGTGGCAGATGACAGAATAAAGAACAACAGTCTCAAGTTGCAGCAAGGGAAGTTTAGGTTAAATAGTAGGAATAGTTTTCTCACTAGGAGGGTTGTAAAACACTGGAACAGGTTACCTGGAGAGGTGATGGAAGCTTCATCCCTGAAGGTTTTCAAAACCCGACTAGACAAAGCTTTAGCTGGGATGAACTATTTGGGGATGGTCCTGCTTTGAGCATGGGGTTGGACTAGATGACCTCCTGAGGTCCCTTCCAACCCTAATTTTCTATGAGTCTAAGATCAAAGTTTTCTTAAATAAAAAATGAGACTGGATCATTCATGTCTAGATTGCTCACAGGAAAGGATTCTGTGGTTCTGTAAAACTTCCCTGTTCTCAAAAATAGGAGTTTAGCATCTAAAAGCAATAAGAAACCAAATTTCCTATCAATTTCTTTGTATGTTTCTCAAAAAATTACACCCTTATTCATAGGGCAGAGAGAGAGCAATAAGATAAGCTTTTGTCAAATGTTACCGTAGGTTCTTGTGTTACGTTAGCAAACAAAAAACAGGGTAGAGAAGCACCTTACAGAGTAGACTAAATCAGAAATGTATAAGCTTTTGTGAGCCCAAGCTCACTTCATCACATGCTTCTGGTCCACTTCCAGGTCTGCTGCCAAATGTGTTGGGAAGCACTCCTGTGGGATGCTCCATCCACCCCAGCATCTCGACATTCACGAGCTGCCTGGTACCTAGAGGTATGTAGAAAAAACATTTAAAGCTAGGTCTATGTCCGAATCACTGAATCTTTCCGAATCTCTCTGAATCAATTCAGAGGGTTCCAT
>NW_017729024.1:126807745-126809832 GCF_001723915.1 Gavialis gangeticus
ACTACAGAAAGGATGCGGACAAATTGGAGAGAGTCCAGTGAAAGGCGACCAAAAATGGTAAGGGCACTGGGGGTCATAACTTATGAGGAAAGACCGAGGAAACTGGGCTTATTTAGAGAAGAGAAGGCTGAGGGGGGACTTAATAGCAGCCTTCAACTACCTGAAGGGGGGGTTGAAAGAGGATGGAGCTAAACTGTTCTCAGTGGTGGCAGATGACAGAATAAAGAACAACAGTCTCAAGTTGCAGCAAGGGAAGTTTAGGTTAAATAGTAGGAATAGTTTTCTCACTAGGAGGGTTGTAAAACACTGGAACAGGTTACCTGGAGAGGTGATGGAAGCTTCATCCCTGAAGGTTTTCAAAACCCGACTAGACAAAGCTTTAGCTGGGATGAACTATTTGGGGATGGTCCTGCTTTGAGCATGGGGTTGGACTAGATGACCTCCTGAGGTCCCTTCCAACCCTAATTTTCTATGAGTCTAAGATCAAAGTTTTCTTAAATAAAAAATGAGACTGGATCATTCATGTCTAGATTGCTCACAGGAAAGGATTCTGTGGTTCTGTAAAACTTCCCTGTTCTCAAAAATAGGAGTTTAGCATCTAAAAGCAATAAGAAACCAAATTTCCTATCAATTTCTTTGTATGTTTCTCAAAAAATTACACCCTTATTCATAGGGCAGAGAGAGAGCAATAAGATAAGCTTTTGTCAAATGTTACCGTAGGTTCTTGTGTTACGTTAGCAAACAAAAAACAGGGTAGAGAAGCACCTTACAGAGTAGACTAAATCAGAAATGTATAAGCTTTTGTGAGCCCAAGCTCACTTCATCACATGCTTCTGGTCCACTTCCAGGTCTGCTGCCAAATGTGTTGGGAAGCACTCCTGTGGGATGCTCCATCCACCCCAGCATCTCGACATTCACGAGCTGCCTGGTACCTAGAGGTATGTAGAAAAAACATTTAAAGCTAGGTCTATGTCCGAATCACTGAATCTTTCCGAATCTCTCTGAATCAATTCAGAGGGTTCCATTTTGATTTGGAGAAATTAAAGGGTCTCCTGATTCGATTCAGATATTTGGCCACCAAATCGGGCTGAATCTCTGCCAAATTAAATCAGGTACCGAAGCTGTGTATAGCCCTACCATGCAGGTACTGCAATTAAGAGGAGACATAAATTAAGTTACTTAGGTGAGACCTTTGCTGTGGAACTGATGAAAGAATGCAGGTTTTAGGTGATTATTGATAAGCTGGACAATCTGAGCACTTCTGTGACAACCCAAGATAATATTACACAGAAGGAATCTTATTATGATCTCACAATAGTTGGAACTGGGAAGGACTGACTGTACTAAAGCCAGTGGAATTGCAAATATGACATCAGAATCAAATGAGCTCTGATCTTCATATTATTAAATGCAGGGTGATGAATTTTATTTCTTATAGACGTGGTGCTCTAACATGTCTGCTTTGCATAACTGTGCCTGAGACAGCTCTATGTAGGGAAGGGAATAGCAATAGCTGATGCAGACACTCACACAAAAGCAGAGGCTAGCTGCCTGAAGAATACTGATAACAGAATAATGGTGGGTGGTAGGTTGGAGATGTATAGCAAATGAATCAGTGCGTCTGTCCCACACACACTGAGATCCACTGGTGCAAGATGTTATACAAATGCAAAGCATTACTGCTCACTCCAGTTACACTTCTGGTTCTCTTCCTTGCATGCCAGTCTGTCAGATTTGCAACACTGACTGCATTATGGCAGATGACAAAACACTGAGACAAAGTAAAGAAACATAGTATGAAAATGAGAGTTACCTTTAATATCATTCATATACAAATTGTTCAGCAGACTGACAGAAAATGTGCTGCCTCCAAACAACTAATGAAATTCACACTCCTAGCAGCCAGAGCGTAAAGCACAGCATGAAGTGGTCAGCAGAGATCATCTTGAACAGCCATTTAAAAACCAGCAACTTTAGCACGCTCAGCTACTTCCTTGTTGATGATGTAGATAATATTGCCCTAGAACAGGGGTTTTCAACCTTTTCTATAAGTGTATGCCCTTTGACTGGATGTGGAGTGTGTGTGT
>NW_017729024.1:126810826-126815382 GCF_001723915.1 Gavialis gangeticus
GGCCAGATGCAGAGTGGGGGGGGAGGGGGGTGCATGGCCTGACGTGGAGCAGCAGCAGTACAGGGTGGTGGGTGGCGGCCCCGAAGCGTGTGAGCTTCCCTTGCCTCCGGCCAGCAGGGTGGTGCCTGTGCTGGCCCTGCCCGCTTCATCCCTTCCCACCCACGCATACTCCCTAGGGCCTTCCCAAGTACCCCCGGGAGTACGTGTACCCCCAGTTGACAACCCCTGCTAGAATAAATGCCGATTAATCTTGCAAAGTTTTTCTCCCCTTATTCCCCAGGATGGACATTTCTAATAGATCATTCTAATATAAATAATTCCTGGTTAAGTTATTGTGTGGAGACATGAATATTTCATGGCTAAGCTAGCGTAGACACATGGGATTTTAAAAGTCCACTCCAGAGCTTCCCAACTCCCAAGCATTCTTGTTGTCTTTTGATATATAAGAGTTCAAATGTGACAGATAGGAGAGTGTTGCTCTGTTGGTCCACGCTGGGGGCACCCTGTTAAGGTTACCATAGAAAATAGGGGTGTACAAAGCGGGCCTTATTAGATTTAGATTCAGATTCGGCCCAAATCAGGGACAGTGATTCAATTCGTTGATTCAGACCACTGTCCCTGATTCAATTTGGTCTAATCTGAATCTGAAGATTCGATGCTGATTTGGAGAATCAGCTATTCAGACATAGGCACAGCTTTAAAAGTTTTTTCTACATACCTCAAGGTGCCAGGCAGCTTGTGAATGCTGAGATGCTTGGGTGGATGGAGTGTCCCACAGGAGTGGGGGGGCCTCCACAATGCTTGGCAGTGAATCTGGAAGTTGACTGGAAGTACTTTCGGCCCACTTCCAGGTCTGCCAGGGAGCACACAGGGCACCCCCCCATGCTCCCTTGGCTCAGCGACTGCTGTGGGGGGATCCCAGGTGCTCCCTACAGACCCAGGAGGCACCAGTCGCGGGGCCCCTCCTGCACACTCCCCAGTAGTCACAGAAGTGAAATGAAAATGTTTCTGGTCCACTTCCGGGTCTGCTGCTGAGCACGCTGGGCGACCCCCCCATGCTCCTGTGGGATGCTCCATCTGCCCCAGCATCGCAGTGTTCACGAGTCGACTGGTACCTAGGGGTGTGTAGAAAAAACATTTAAAGCTGAGCCTATGTCCAAATTGCCAAATCTCTCTGAATTGATTTGGAGGGTTGCGATTTGATCCAGAGAGATTAAAGGGTCCTTTGATTTAATTCGGATTTGGAGATTCAGCCACCGAATCAGGCTGAATCTCCACCGAATCGAATCAGGGACTGAAGCTTCACACAGCTCTAATAGCCAACATAAATTATATGTTAAAGGTTCAGGCGTTACTTCTTTCTTTCTTCAAAATCTGGCCACAGCTGCAGAGTTGAGAATGCCCTTGTTGGGAGGAAGTGCTTGCCTGGTATAACATGGAGCTGACTCATGTAGCACAGCAAATTGTCCGTAGTAGACTATAATAAGTTGGTGTAAACTGGAGCAGCTCCTTTTTATTATGCCTTGTGACTGAGGCCAAAACATTCATGTCTTGAAATGAGTAGGTCAAAATCAGCCCCTTAATCCTCCCTGATCACATACACGCACACTTTACTCACCAGATTTTGGTGAAGGACACAATTAGGACTTTGAAGTTCATTTTTCCTGTTTGGGGGCATCAGTGTCATACTCCAGAAGAACAATCCTATTCTAACCATTACACATCTGGCTTCATATTTGCTTACTTATTTTGTAAAATTCTTCACATTTTCAAATTTCATTAAAAAAAACAAAACAAAAAAACAGACCACAGCAAACCAACCCCCATCCCCTGTGATTCAAAATACCAAATTCTAATCACCAAAAATCCCTTGCGAGCTGGGCAGGTATTGTTATCTGGCTACATTCTATATATGGGGAAAGTGGCACAGAGAATCTAAGGACCTAAGGCCACACAGGATGTCAATGATGCAGACTGATTTATCATTCAACAGTTCTTGATTTTTGGTCCCACTGGATTCCAGGCCAGTCCTGCTCAGTACTCTGCATTTCCCATTTTGCAAACCTTTACTGCCAGTGAGGAGAGCTATTTAGTCCCACTGAAAGTCAATAGGGATATTTATGTAAAGGCAGCAAAATATGGTAAGGAAACAGGTCTGAAGCCAACATATTTTTGAAAGCTAACAATGACTTGAACCTGCAAAATAAGCATACACAAACCCTATGTATGAACATGAATGAGAAAATACCAATCTAAATGTACATCTGCAAGACAAGTATCTGCTTAGTGTGTACACAGATGCAAAAAGTACTCATATTTTGGCAGATGGATAACAGTCTTGTTTCTTTTTTAAAATAATTATCCTGCCATGCATTTCCAAATAGGGAGAGCAGTTATTTCTGCTGAGTGTTAGCACTGGATTTATGACCCAGATACCTTGCTTCAGGCAGATCCAAACTGTCAGACTGACCACGACCTTTCCGTTCAATAACAGGCAAATTTTATTGATACACAGTGATAGCATATAAGTGATACCAGTCCCAGTGTTCACAGAGTCAAGGTATGTCTGGCCAGTACATGAGCTTCACTCTGAGGTTCTATCTTGATTGTCAATGTCAGCAGCCTGGAGGTCAGAGGCCAAGAAGTAAAGTTGGTTAGATGGGCTGGTGGTATGCCCTCTGTCCATGGTGGCCTTGGGTTCCCCTCTGAGGACCCTTTGCTGCTCTAAAATCCCTCCTTTTGTATTCTTCCTCTCTTCTGGTGACTCTTCATCTTTGGGCATTGCTGACTGGTCTCTCTGTCGTTGTCATACTGTCCATGTTCTGTTCTGTCAGCATATTCTTTTGTTTCACAAACCCAACACATGCACACATCCTAATTTGGTTCTTTCCAGGGTTCTCCTAGTTTGGTCTGTTCCCCCAAACTGGAAATCCCAAGGGCTCTGAAGCTGGGTACTGTGACCTACTGCCACCTTATCTCACGTTATGGAACACTGTGATACAAGTCTTCAGTGTCCCAGCCTGTGTGTCTGCTTGCCTGTATCAGACACAGTGGGCCTTGAAGTAACTTTGTCACAAATAGGCTTTTAGAAATCAGTTAACACTTGCCATTGCCTAGGACCATTATTCTAATGCGTATCTACATTACCTACAAGCCAATTCCCAAAAGCAAACCTCTAAATACCATTTTCTAGCCATCACTGAGGATGGTCCATAAGGAAGAGGCTGTCGCTAGGGACCTGGCAAATGCAAGTTTATTTGCTGAACACTAGCACAAGTGGCACCAGGAAGTTACCTACTCTCTACTACTTTCTAGCTTCCTGCTTGAAGAAACTATATCAAATAATTTTGGGCTGCATTTCAATTGCTACAGAACCGACAGCAGTTTTCAAAATTAGGAAAAAGTTAATATAATTTCTACTAGGAATTTCTTTTTAGCTAACAACCAGATTTGTTTCACAAAAAGCATGGCAAAAACATGCATAAGAAATGAAACTCAAAAGGTTGGAAGGCATTGAAAGAAAATGATAGATGATGCTGAACTTGGCACTGCCAGGGGCTATCATGTGGATGTACATGGTGGCCATTTGTTCTTGTTTCCATGTAATGTGACACATGGTAAAAATGACTGAAGGAAGCATTGATGTATTCACAACTTTCTGCCCAGAATCATGGCCACAGAGGGGCAGATTTGGCTGTGATTTCCAATGCTGGTCTAGGGAAGCTATGTTTTGATACTACAAAGTAGATGGATGTCTGCATATAAAGACAGCAGGGAAAGCAGGCAGGCAGCTTCTTAGCACTCCAGAGCTCCTTTCTGTTTAAGTGTTGCAGCCCTAAAGTGTTTCCTGCAGTAACTGTTATAGTCTTCTGGGGAATTCAGCTTTCATAATTCAGATTTTAGAGAGCTGCTCAGTGGTTAAGAGCTGCAAACAGCAGCTAAGCAGCTTCAAGTGCAAGCAGGCAGGTCCTTAGGGTCAGAATGAACACACCTGTGATGGCTGTTGAGTCACCTGACCAGAAGTGGGTAGGGCTTAACATGTATATAAGCTCAGGGAATGAGCCTACTCAGGCAGCCTAGCCCTGGAAGCTGTGAAGGAAGGAGCTCTAGAGGGGGCAAGGAGAGCTCCTAGCTGGTACTGGTGCTACCTTGGTGAAAGCAAACAGAATGCTGCTGTCTTGCAGAGGACTATGATCCAGGATAATGGAAAGCCTTGTTGTACAGACAGGTAGACACTGTTTACATTCAGACCCAGAGTAGGTAGTTGGTATTATAGCCAGATGGCTTATTCCTGCATTATAGTTTATACTGGTGGTTTGGGTTTGGGACTAGTAGGGGTGGTACTGAGGTCCCAGCTATTCCTAAGGGCACAAGAGTGTCTGGAGCTCTGCTAGGGGCTTGAGATATAGGCTGGACTTGAGTCTTATAGGGTGGCAGCCCAGGGAAGGGCTGCAGCAGAGCACAGCTCAAGCCAGATAGGGCCAGCGGGCCTGGTTAAGGCAGGCTAGGGACCTAGACAGGTATCCCATAATCACCCCTTAGCAAAACTGGCCAAT
>NW_017729024.1:126816064-126816994 GCF_001723915.1 Gavialis gangeticus
TGCCATTGGAGGTGGTTCAAGCACCTACATTGAACACCTTCAAGAGCAAATTGGATGCTTATCTTGCTGGAATCCTATGACCCCAGCTGACTTTCTGCCCTTTGGGCAGGGGGCTGGACTCGATGATCTTCTGAGGTCCCTTCCAGCCCTAATGTCTATGAATCTCTATAATAAATCTATGAATAGTTACAGCAAGGCAAGGCAAGAAAGAAGGGGAGGGTACCCTGCAGCCAGAGCAGGGCAAGGGTTGCATGGACATCAGGGGACATCACAATCTCCCCTGGAATCTGAACATTGCCCCACAAGCACAGAACAAATATAGCTCTTTTTAAAAGATGGTGTGCATCATGGGACACAGCACAGAGCAGTTTTCAACTTTATTTGTAGTGGCATATTTTATATTATATTTTTTAAACACTATAGAAAAATGTTAGCAGTGAATCTCTTTTACCTATATATGTGTGCACTATATAGCCCAACATAGAATGCTATCCTTTATTGGCCCTCTAGGTTTAACTGTAACAACAACACTGTGACAGAACATCCCTTTGGGTGTCTGTCACTTTAAGGGCTGGAGCAGGGAACCTCCAGGTGGCTGATGAGAGCAGCCATTTTGAAGAGCTCTGTTATTACAGCAGAGCAGTTGGTGGTCAGCTGGAGAGGGAGTAACATTCCTGGAGTAGGAGCTCTGCCAGGCAATAACTTGGAGGTAGTAGGTGAGACTATAGGGAAAGAGGAGGCCTCATACCCAGGACCAATGTCCTAAAACTGCAGCCTGCTGAGATGGGGAGGCCTGGTGGTCCTACCTGTGGCAGGGCAGGGCCACATAAATACCAGGGCTGAGAACCTCCCTGCTGTAAGGCGGTTAGGGTGCCTAAAATCTTAGCACCACCTTTGGGTGGGTTACCAGAAGAGCTGGGGGGGGGGGGG
>NW_017729024.1:126817050-126822826 GCF_001723915.1 Gavialis gangeticus
CAGAAGGGCGGGGGGGGGGGGGGCCAGGCACGCTTTGTGAAGCACCTGAGCCTGTACAGCTGCAAGAGCCTGGGCTCCGAGAGCAGCAGGGCGGAGTAGCGGGGCCAGTGAAGCTCAGGCTGAGTCCTAAGGGGGTGTTTGACCCTGGGACCCTGTAGGAGTGTGTTTCCCAAGGGGGCGGGAGTAAGGAATGGCCCAGTGAGGGGCTAGAGCCATGAGATCCCGGACTGGGGTGAATCAGCAGTTACTGCTCAGATGAGGGTCACAGAGGACCCAAAAGGCTGGGCCAGGGCTGGCTGAAGAAAGTAAGCAGAGGAATCGGCAGTCCCCACCCAGATGAGGGTCATGAGAGAGGTCCAAAGGCTGGGCGAGGGCTGTCTGAGGTATGAGTGGACAAGCCTGAAGATCTTTTCAGAGTAGGCCGATGAGGGTGTGGCCTGAATAGGCAGTATGTAATCGGCCCTTGCGAGAGCGGGGCAGTAAGAGGGAGACCCAAGTGGGACATATATGAGCGGCCTTATGAGGGGCTAAATTTGACACAGCTGCAAGCCGGAGCTGTTTGTTTATAGCATAACAGCTGCATGGCATGGGACACTTGTAGGGGTGGTTAGAGCATGTACATCTGGCTCTTGAAACCACGGCAGATCAAAGGATAGCCTCCCATCTATTAGCATCAGAATAATATGACATCAAGGTGTGGCAGGTGGGTGGTTTGCCCAGAGACAGGGGTGGGGCCATACTAGTACTAGGCCTAAAAGTTGCTCTGGTCACAAACACCACCAGCAACTAAAAATACTGAATACAATACAAATCTTCCTGTAGGTTTGTTGCACTGGAGTTCTCATTTCCTAAGTCCACAGTTCAGTGTGGAAGGGCTGAAATATATTCCTTTAGATGATTTGAAAGCTGAATTACTGCAGTGATGCTAAGACTGTAAATATCCCAGCATCAACTTTCACAGAACTCAGCTGAAAGGTTAACTCATGTGCAGAAGACTATTTGAGGCAGTAACATGACATTTCTTTTACTAGGTATGTGGGTGGGGGGGACCATCGGATATACAGTAAAGGATATAATTATAAGATGATATTAAAGCTTTATGTACTGCTTTGCACTTGCCAGCATGGTTTGAAAACATTTCCAAATATTCAACTAATTAGCTAGGACCAGATTTGGCCAACCTTTTGCCTCCTATATGCTCACTCACCCATGGGACTCACAGTTGGATCCTTAGCATTCCCAAAGTCAGCCTCAGTTGCAGCCTGTGCATCCTCTGAAATCAGAGCTGCTCACAGTACACCCGTGACTCCCTTCTGCATTGACAATTGTAGCTGGTTTATTCAGTGCTTTTGAATAATTATTCTCAGGAATTCCAGGAGATACCTAAGGATGCTCTCAGAATTCCTGCTGGACAGGTGTTCTTTCATATGAAACCTTTTATTTCTATTTAAGGGTGTGCCTTCCTGCATGCTCTAGCTCAGTGATTCCCCACTAGAGTAGCGATTCCCCACCAGGGTACTATTAATTGCTATTAGTGTACTCTAGTAAAAAAAACAAGTGTAAACTAAGAGCTGGCATTTTCTGAAGGACGCCTTGAGTCTAAAATGGTTAAGAACCAAAGCAGCTCTTAATTAAGGCTATACATTACAATACAATGACTTTGCTGAAATGGATGTAAAATCACATTTAAAGTATTTCTCTAGATCAGAGGTACAGATGAAGACTTAAAAAAAAAAAATGGAACGTAAGAGTCACTCTCATATTTCCTTACATAAGCACCTAAGAGGTTGAATTTCAAAACTGCTGGGAACCTAGTAACTCCCTTTAATACTAGTGAGCTCCCTCGGGGAAGAATCTGACCCATGACATGAAATAAATCTTCACTTATAGCCATTCAGCTGGAATTACTGTTTAAAAACATAAAGGCCACGTCCAGATGAGCATGGCCATGCAGTATGTGGCTCCGCAAACATGTCTGCGGCACCATATACTGCACATTCAGATGTTCTCCATGCTGCAAGGAGCACTGCTTGTACATGCGCTGCTCCACTTTTTTTTCTGTGGGTTTTTTGACCCCTGGATATCCAGGGGTCAAAAAACCCACAGAAAAGGAAAGTGGAGCAGCGCATGCACAGGCAGGAAGCATTGCTCAAAAGTAGAGCCAAGCTGCACAGAGCCACGTTGCAGTTGCTGGCCAGGCTCCACATGGCAGAATTGCTGCTGCGGCAGCCCGAGGGGGCCCCCAGAATCCCAGGTAAGGTTGCTGGGGCCAGCCCAGTGCTGGTCCCAGCCTGCCCTACCCAACCCGAGGCAACTTACAGCGCACCAAAGCGCATGTCATGGGCATTCCCCAGGGACAACTAGTGGCAACGCAAGGTGTGCCTCTGCTAGTTGTCCCTGGGGAACCAAATGTTGATGCTTGTGTGGACATAGCCAGTGAGTCTTTAACTGTGCGTTCCACTAGTGGACAGCATTTAGTAAGTTCAAAAAGACCATAACCTGGATGGCACTAAAAATACTAGAATTTCCACCTGGGGTCAGTGCTAAGACAATGTGATTTGGCATTTAGTTCTCAAAGAATTTTTTCTCCATGGTATTTGGGTGACTAATACTATTTACAGATCAATGTATTCATGACAATGAAAGTCACAGATGTTTGGAGAACTGAGACACTACATCTTTCTTCATTCTATTAATAAATTTTGAGAGAGAGAATTAAATGTTTCCCCACAAAAAAACAGCGCCAGAAAAAAAGTTATGCTACTAGTCAGCCTTAATCATCCAGGTAAATTTGTCCTACTTAAATTGGCAGGTAAAACATAGGGCAGGTGACAATGCTGGCTCCTTTGAAGATAACAATGAAAATCATAGCTCTTCATGCTTGGCCAGAGCCCCCCACTTTACCTCATCATGCCTTTGTTTTGTTTGAGATAACAGGAATGAAGAATAGGAACCATGCCAATTAAAGCTTTGGACAACTAATTCCAAACTGTATCCCACCCTCCTTGCTTTGGAATAGATAAATGTTGCAGATGTGTCTTGGTATGTGAACTACATTAAAGGAAACAATAAATTAATTTTCCTGCCTTAGGCCTCAAGTTGCTAAAAAGGAATACCTTGTTTGTTCTTACCTAGGTTGAAGAACTCCAAATACTTTTATGTTGTATGAAACAAGGGCATTCAATATAGTGTTACCAATGCAGAGCTTAATCAAGAGAGACAACTTTGATCATGAAGTTGTGCAGAAAACTTAGGAAAGTCCCTTAAAAAAAGCTGAAATAGAGGAACTATTTTATATGGAGTTTCCAGAACAATTAACTCTCGATTAGCCTTGTATTAACACCACCAGTAGAATTAGCCATTGGTTACAAGAATACTAACCATTGACATGAAGCAAGTTAACCATTAAACCCTAGTGGCTGTCGTTTACTTTGGATTTCATTTATCTCAGCTCCAAAAAACATGCAGTCAAATTTATTTCCACTGTTTGAGTATTCGATTTCAGTTTTCCTTTCAAGTGTTATGCCTAGCAGGTAAATGTAACATCCTTTAAGTAAGAGCACAGACCCGAATGATAATTCCCAGGGTGAATGTGTTTCAGAGATTAGAAGAGGTTATCATCTTCAAAAGAGACAAGGAAGATTTCTTTAGGCCCTAAAAAGCCACTTTACTGCTTAAAACTGCTTTGTAGGATTTGTTTTCTAAATTCTTGTTCTATTCTAAGAAACTCCAAAAGAAAGTTTTAGTTACTTGTGTAACCATATTTGATTTCATAACCTGAGTGAATTTTACCTGCAGAAGAATTAGTTGCAGTTGTGCTCCAGGTTGTACTGAGAGGCTGATTTAGCTCTCATTGAAGTAACTACTGTCAATGGAAGCAATTCCATTTAAGTGGGATTGGTTGATAGGGGCTCTGACCAAGCGTCAATGAAGTCAACTGCCACAAACTTCACAGAGTGCAGGATCAGGCTATTCTCTAGTCTAATTTATATAGATTCTTAGCTACTAAAGCATTATAATTGCATTTTTGACATGTAGATTGGTAGTTGGCACCCATTGGTTAAGTGCCTAAACATCTTCAGAGAAATATGGTCCTGGACAGTTAATTAAAGGTATGAAAACACTGTCCACTCATGTTCCATATATGCCATTACCAAAAATGTGGACTATCTGCTCTCATGATCCTATTCAAGACTGACAGTTACCATGTTACACGTTCTGGCATTCAGCACAAATGCAGTAGGAGTGAGCATATCTAGTGGCTGAAGAATAAAGGGTTGCTGCCCATGCTGAATACATTTTAGAGCCCATAAGGGAATACATCCTCTGCAGTCTTGAACCCCTATCCTAGGATGATCCTTCATTTGAAATGGAAACAGTACTGTTGAATGAATAGCTGCAACTGGCATTTAGAATCCCAATGACAGTAAATGTGGCTTACTACTTAATTTTAACTGATATTGCTCTATAACCACTTTGGGCTGTGTCATACTGATGATGAAGCCACTGTTTTAACAATGTGGATGTAGCCTACATCACAGTTCAAGACAGAGGAAAGAAGGAAACTTTTGATCACCATTGTTCCCCTGCTTCATTCTCAACCTGATACTTTGCAGTATATTTTATGGTATAGTACTACTATATCACAGCTAGAAAAGTGGGTAAGTACCATATTTTCTCACACCCTAACAAATAAGACACATAACTTAGTTTTGGAAGGCAGAACGTTAAAAAAAAGTTCAGAATCATGGCCAGCTTTGTGATATAGGGTAAGTCCTCCTGGAAACAAGAGTGTCCAGGAAGCGTGGCATCCCAGGAGACAGTCTGAGTGGGGTAGCAGGACGTTCCTAGTATGGCAAGACAGCAACAAGGCTAGACCTCAGGCCCTTGCACGAGTATTAGCAAAACTGTTACGTCTTTACTGTAAATAGTTCTTTATATAAATGTATGTAATTAATAAACTGTTATTTCCACAGAACAAGCATTAGCACTGTATGCAGTCTGTAGGATCCTGATAAGCCAATGGGCATGGCTGTGAGGGTTAATACAGGCCTCCTCCCCTGGCTTGCTGCAGCCAGAGAAGAGTGGCAGCCATCTTGGATGCCATTAGAGTGCGGTGTCTGCATACTTGTATTCTTCCCAGTTTTTATTCTTAGAGACGTAGGTCAACCCATCAGATACAAGTGGTGTAGATAGATCAGCAAAAATTCAACAAATTATAATGGATGGAAATACTGCAACATTTATATTTAAACTCTTCAGTCACCTAACTGTGCAAAACAGCCCCAAATTAAATCACATGGAAAAGCAAAATAAGGCTTTTTTTTGTGGACATTAGCACCATATGATGGCAGGTTTTGTTCTCTAGTAACAACTGATGTACCTCTGTGCGCCAACTGTTCCCAAGTCAGAATTCAAGCCTGCGAGGAAAGCAGTGGTCATTATCTTTATAAATCAGATTTGGTTTTAATTTCAGTGGAATGCCTGTTATTGTTTCTTTTGGAGATGCTCAGATAGGAGGAGCACTGAGAAATGATATCTAAACCTAATGGAAGGTTTCTGGGGAATTCCTTGGCTTTCAGATTAATTGAAGATTCTTTTGAGTTGCATACACTTTTTTAAAGTATGTGTATAAGGAGCCTAATTTGATAATCTTTTGCAGTGCCCTTAAAGTCAGTGGAGCTGATGTCTTTACCACCTTAACAATTAACAAAATTCAGGGCCAGATTCTAAAGTATACTTTGTATTTTTTTAGTAAAAAAAAAAAAAAAAAAAA
>NW_017729024.1:126822894-126825511 GCF_001723915.1 Gavialis gangeticus
AAAAAAAAAAAAAAAAAAAAATTCTGAATTGGCCCATTGACCCTGGTAATTCAAATCTTATTCATCCAGTTTAAACACTTGCTATCACTAAGGCAGTTAAGTAAGCCAAAGCCACCCCCAGCTGAATGCTTTCCTCCATAGGGAGTCTCACCAAGCTATTTTATCCTGGTCTTTCAAAGAGTCAGGTCAAATAGCTATTTGAATTGCAATGATCTCCATGTGAATTCTACTTCTGAGAGCAATAACTGATACACCTCTTAGCTTCTAAATGAACATACTAAATTACGCTTTTCTCAGCCACAGTCAATAAAGTGCTCTCTCTTCTGTTTCAGAAAGCTTTTTTATACACCATTTCCTTTTCTTATCCATTGTCATGTGTACCTGCAAAAGGACGCATCTGTTCTCTCAAAGCAACGACTTAGAGTGTTGTAGAGATCTCAGTGGGTGCATCTACATGTGCATTAATGCGCTGTTGTTACTTCACACTAAGCTTAGTACCCCCAATATGAAGTACTAATTAAATATGCAGTAATCAGAGCTGCTGCACAGTATATGCACTGGCATATGGTCTTTTTGTGACACTTACTGTGCAGTAGACTAATTCTAGTGTGCATTAGCATGGCTTTTGCCATAACATGTTAATGCACAGTAGAATTAGTCTATTGCACAGTAAGTGTCTCATGTATATGCACCCAGTAACTATTAAAAAACATTTCTAATATCCAAAAGGACTCAACAAGAGATTTTCAGCCACATAAGTTACAGTTTGCAAGTGCAAAATAGGCTACAGCTGATGGTAGTACAAGGATGGTTCCAATACACACACAGCACTCTTTGTATGCAAGTATCTGTTGGGCAAGTGTTGCCTGAACCTGGTTATTTACTACATTTGATCAGCTGTACCTTTCAAATGGCAAATCCAGCAATGAAAGATGAATAGCTAAAATGTTGAGGGTTTCCTCCCTAGAGCTTGATGCTGTTTCTACTCTATAGGCCAGACTCAGACTTGCACAAAGCAGGAGCAAATCCACCTCAATCATCAGAGCTGCGATTGTTTACAAAATTAAATCCCCATCCCCACTTAACTATCCAGAACAATATTTTCTATAGTACTTATCACTATAGCTATTAAGTTTTAGGTACTATTCTACTGGTGTAAAACACAACAGGAATGGATATATTTTCTGCCCAAAATTATATTTCTGGAAATTACTGATAGCTGAAAAATTATAACTTCCCCCTTATCCAGTGAGTTTCAAGACAGCTAACACCACTGCTGGACTAACCATTTTTCTACCTGCAGTAAACTTAACTACTTCGCATGGTAAATATGAACATTTGAAGGGCATCAACTGCATTAGAAATGAAACAATAGTGGAACAGACTTTTTCCCTTTCCTCGTTGTTCCTAGGAAAATCTTCCTCATTCACACACCCAGACACATCCCAGATGTTTTAAGCTAACCTATTTAGAAATGCATTTGCCTAACATATGCATAACTCATCATATTAGAGTAACTATGATGAATGAATTCTATTCAATATAATAAAGCAGAGAGACAGAAAAAAAATCTATTGCAAATTATTGCTGCTTCATCTGCACAGCTTTATGATGGGGATAAATGGCTGAACTGCAATGAATGTATGATATACTGAAGAGTCCTGAGAGCAGGAATC
Source organism: Gavialis gangeticus (assembly GCF_001723915.1). Lineage (NCBI taxonomy): Eukaryota > Metazoa > Chordata > Crocodylia > Gavialidae > Gavialis > Gavialis gangeticus. The sequence continues at coordinate 126,824,571 of NW_017729024.1, forward strand.
CCACTCAGGAACCTAGCTTGAAGAGATGGCCAAACGGTTCCTGTTAAGAGTTAACTTTTGTCTCTTTGGATATGGCTACAGCTTGAGGGCCAGGGCTGGCAGCAGGCTCAAGGGGTCAACTCTGGGCTATGGGTGGTGGTGTCAGGTGGTGGAGGGGCTTGTTGAGCATGAGAGTGCTGAAGCTGTGGAGGTGTGTGGCTAGGCAGCAGGCAGGAGTCTGGTCCCCTGCTGCCTAGGCTGACCAGGTGCTGTGTACACACAGTCACTGTCCACACATGCATTTCGTCATAGTTAATTACTCCCCCACAGTACCCTTACAGTGGAATTAATTTACTGTGCCCTTATACCAGAAGGTGTGTAGATGGTGAGGCTTCACAGGAGACCTAATTAGTCTACTTAGCAGTAAAGCGCATGTGTAGATGCACCCTTGTCACTGAGGTTATTGCCACAGCTAGCTATATTAGCACAAACCCAGTGTTATGTTTTTATTTGCTGCAATTGCACCTCCAGCTCCTGGGCAGACATGTCAGCTTGTTTTCTGCAGCACATGGTGTAAAAGGAAAATGCCTTCCCATAGAGCATCTCATCTACCAACTAAACTATGATTTCTTGCACAGGCCTCCTGCTGGCAGGTGCAGGGCTGGCTTCATGAAATACTCCATCCAGACTACAGTCTACAGTGCTTTAGCTCTACTAGGATTTTGAGGCAACTGTTGTACAACAATTATGTGCCAGAAAGAAAAACACCGAGAATGGTGTAAGTAAAAAGTCTAGGAGTTTTTATGTGAATCAGTATAGCAGCAGCACAATGGTTCTGGACATTCATTTTCTTATCTCCGGATTTGTATTATGCAGATTTTATTCAAATTAAAACAACTTGTTTCTCACCCAACTGTCTGTGCAGAATAATAGCAGCAGATGGAAGGAAGGGGGGGGGGGGG
>NW_017729024.1:126825636-126830550 GCF_001723915.1 Gavialis gangeticus
GTGTGAAAAAAAAAGGGGGCGGGGGGAGGGAGGGGGGGGGGGGGGAAAAATCAGGAAATCTAGCTTTCAAGGAATTGCCATGGAGCCTAGTGAGGTGATGTTGATTGTTTTGCAGTTTTAATTGAATCAGGTCTCTATGCAGGAAATATGCTGTTTCCTCTTTCTCTTCAGAATGGAGAGAAGATGAAGGGACGGAAGTCCAGTCAGAGGGGCAGGATGTGGCTGGTTTAGATGCACTGATACAAAAGAATCATACCCCTCTTTGGTGATTACAATTCTCATTTGTTCCCTTTGGACTAGACTTCATTAGTTAGAAGCAGCTTAATATTCTTTAGTATTCTTCAATATTCTTCTGATCTCAGAATCCCTCCAGCCCTTGATGAGATGAGGAAAGCCATCAAGCAGATGAAGAACGATAAAGGCATCTGGAGCCAATGGAATCCTCACCAAAATCTTCAAGCAGGGGGAGAAGAGCTCACATCACAGCTCCATGCCCTCATCTCAAGGATTTGGAATGAGGAGGAAATCCCAGATGTCCTCAAGGATGTCGTGATTGTGACAGTTTAAGGAAGGGGACAGGTCCAACTGTGGAAATTACAGAGGGGTCACCTTGCTGTCCACCACAGGAAAGAACATTGCGAGAACCTTCTGAACCATTTCCTTCCACTTGCTAAAGAGCTCCTCCCAGAATCTCAGTGTGTATTTGGGGCACCAAGAGGACAACTGGTATGATCTTCATGGCTCACCAGCTGCAGAAAAAATGCAAGGAACAACATAAACCTCTCTACATGGCCTTATCTGACCTCACAAAAGCCTTCGATTCTGTCAACTGAGAAGCGCTGTGGAGGATACTTCTGAAGTGCAGATGCCCACCAAAATTCATCACCATTCTTTGATGGTGATCTTTATCACAGATCCCTTTGTGGTTAAGGTGGGAGTTAAGCAAAGTTGGATGATCACTCCAAACTTTTCTTGGTATTCTTTACTGCAGTGCTACCTATCGATATTCCTTACTGCTATCTGACCAACAAGCTTCCAGTCAAAGTGGAGCTAAACTACTGAATAGAAAGTAGACAGTTTATTCTCAGCTGACTCCAAGCCAAAACCAAGACCACCCTGGCTTTGATCATCAAGCTCCAGTACATTGATGTTGCTCTAGTCTGTGCTTACTTGGAAGCAGACCTTCAGGCAATCATCAACATCTTTACCAAGGCATAAAAAAAAGACTGGTGCTTAACATTCAGAAGATTAAGGTCCTGTCAACAAGCTCGTAACGAGCAGACCTCAGCTCTGCTAATTCAGATTTATGGTGAGACTCTGAAGAACACTGAGAATTTCCCATACCTTGGAAGCCATCTCTCGTAGAAGGCTGACATCAAAGAAATCCAACATCACCTCAAATGTGCAAGTGTAGCCTTTGGATGCCTGAGGAAGTGGGTGTTTAAAGATTGTGACATTAGATCTGAAACCCAGCTCACAGTTTATCAAGCAGTTGTGATCCCCACTTTACTGTACGGAGCTGAGATATGGACAGCATATAGGAGACACCTCAAGACATTGGAGAAGTACCATCAACACTGCCTGCGAAATCTGTGGGAAGATAGACACATCCACATTAGAGTCCTCTCACAAGCAAACAGAATGAGCATCAAGGCAATGATCATCTGGCATCAACTTTGCTGGGCTGGCCACATAGCCCAGATGTCTGACATAGGTTCCTGAAGCAAGTTTTGTCCTTCCAGCTCAGTCAAGAAGCACACTCAAGAGGAGGGCAGAGAAAGCGCTTCAAGGACATCCTCAAGCCAACTTGAAAAAAATTCAACATTGACATCAATTCATGGGAGACTACCATCTAGGACCACCCCAAATGGAGGAACAGCCTGCTGCAAGGATCTCAGTACTTTGAAACCTTACAATGACAACACGAGAGGGAAAAGAGGGAGCAGCAGAAAGAGCGTGTTGTGGACTGAATCCAAAACCCAGAGCTCTCTTTCCCACATGGAAACACATGCCTAAGTTGCAACAGAGTCTGTCAATCCTGAATTGGCTTCATCAGCCATCTTCAGACCCATAAATAAGACAATCATCCTCATCTAAGAGGCATTGCTAAAGAAAAAGAAGAAGATTATTTAGAATGTATTAGTAATAAAGCCACTTCCTCAAAATGAATTTACTGTACACCTTTCCTGTGCATAATTCTCGACTGGAACCATTAGCCTGTGAAACTCTGTATTCTTCCAGTCAAATATACAGATAGAACTATTCAGCTACTTCCATTCACTTCAACAGACTTTTTGCCAATCCTCATGTTTTACAAGGGTCTTGCTGTGGGACAGAGAGGCAGGCCTTTACCTTCTCTGAGGATCAGACAAAAAAGATCCTTCCTGACAACTATATTTGACACAGTAAATAATCTTACTTTAAAACACACCCATCTGTCTGAATTTCCTCCTACATTCAGCCATATTCTGACCTCTTTGGGGGCACAGAGTTTTATAATGGATGAAGCCTTCATCATTAATAAGCATTTACTCCATCGTTTCCTAAAGAGCCATTCATTGGATTAACAAAACAATGGTTACAGGCTAATAAAGGTTCTCTCTCAGCTCAGTTCAGCAGAGAGCATGTATCCTTGTTAATGCCTCGAGGCAAAATGTTATTTAAACCATGATGTCAGAACTGGACACAAAGACTTTGACCTCTAATTGTGTCCAGAGAGTTCAAAAGCTGGAGAGTTCTCAAGGAGGAAGGGGTTAGATTTCCTGAAGTGTTCAGTGACCACAATTAGGGCCAGATTTTCAAAGAGCTCAGCACCCTTCAGATCTTGTTATGGCCAATTGGAGCTGCTGGAAGCGGAGGGCTTTTCAAAAGCATGCCTTGCTCTACATGCAAATTAAAGTTTTGAAAGAGATCTTTTGGGATCTGCAGCAAAGAGCTGATAGGTCAGGTATGCTACAATTTTCTAAATGATAAACAATTAGCAACATTCCAAATTAAGTTGATAACAAATAGGAATGTTAAGTTTCAAAAGTCAGGACAGATAGTTCCAGTAAAATAAGCACCGACTCATATTGGGATCCAAAATGCAAACCCAACTATACAGTATGTCCATAAGGTTCTTGATACTAAAGTACTTCACGCCATAAAACTGACTTCATCACCGAAATGCAGTTGACCCAGGGAAAAATATGGCATGAATTGCAGAGCAACACTAACCTTATTTTCGGAAGTAGACCAAAGAATACTGTGTTGTGCTGAAACTGAGGATAATATTAAGGTAGGAGGAACTTTATACCCAATTAGAATTTAGCCTAAATACTCTTATTCGCACTGAAACTACCATGGATAATTACTACAAGTGGTCAGGACTTCAATGTTACTTCATATGAAAAAGGATACCTCAAACCCAGATGCATTCACCTTACACAAAGGCACTGGTTCAATATGAGTGTCAAAGGAAACATACCGGGTGCGTCTACATGAGATGCTTAATGGAAAATTAGTATAGTTTACTGTGAAGTAAGCACATGTGTCTACACGTGAACATGCTTACTTCACATTAAATCTCCCTAATCCCAAGTAAATTTGCTACCTGCAAATACAAGTAGCAAATTTACTTGGGATTAGTAATGATGCCATAGCACTCATGTAGATACCTACCCAGGAGCCAAATCTGCTCCCAGTCAGCCTCCATCAGGGGATGGGAGATAGCTCCCTGCCCCTGGATGCTGCCTGCTGCTGGGGTAGGATCTGCCATGGGAGCCTGGGTGGGGACTGTGTTCCCCTACCTTGGGAGCAAGGAGCTCCAAGCCCCCTACTCCCAGATCACAATCGCAGAGTTGGGGGCTGAGAGATCCTTATCTCCCAGCCCTTACTCCACCATTGTAATTGGGGAGCGGGGGGCTGGGAGACCCTTATCTCCAGGGATCTGGGTTTTCCATTTCCCAAGGAAAAACAGAGTAAACTGCAAATTTTACCTTTTACCAGAGGCAAACACGGATTTGTCATTTTACTGGAGAAACCTGTGAATTTTGCTCTTTTGCAATGTGCCCTCTGCAGGCTGGCAGAGTTCCAGCCAGCAGGGGGCTGGGAGGAAGTGGGAGAAGGGTGGTCAGGCAGGGGGTGCATGTATATGTAGCCTGGAGAGCAGCTCCCGCAGGTAAATGGCAGGACAGGATTGAGGCACCCATAGGGAGGTAGGGAGTTGAGCAGGGCTGGGGCTGCTGTCCAGCTGAGCAGTGCCTGGGGATTGGGGCTCAGGGCTGCAATGCATGGCTGCAGGGCCCTGGTGGGAAGCAGGATGGGACCATGGGTGGCTCATCCAGGGGGCCAGGGGTAGGGATGTGGCCAGCTCCCTGCCACTGAGCACACTCCCGGGGGGACCCACAGTCCCCCAGATCTGTGCACAGGGGGGAGGCAGGGTGAGCTGCCTGCTGCAGGCTTGAGCAGGGGGGCTGCTCCCCACTACTGCATGCACTCCTGGGGGGGCAAGGGGAACCTGTGCCCCCCAGATTTGTGCATGGGGCAGGAGCTGTGTGTTGCTCACTTCAGGCTTGTGCTCCCTGCCTAGTGTGCATGACTCAGTGCTGCAGGGAACAGCAGAGCCGCGCTACCGTCCCTGCTGCAGCCACACAGGCCAGAGATGCTTCACCAAGTCAGTGAGGAGCTTGCAGTGATAGGCAGTTTTATTTGTGGCTCTACTGTTCTTTGCAGCACCAGGTTGCCTCTGCAGCCCAGCACGTGCATCAGGGGAGGGCAGCAGGGCAGGAGCCCGCAGCAGGCAGTGTGCAACCCCCACTCCTCACAGATACAGGGTGCACAGGTCCCTCTGCCCCCCCCAGGAGTGCAGGCTGCAGTGGGAAGCAGCCTCCCTGCCCAAGCCCACAGTGGGCAGGCATTGGGGGGGGGGGGGGG
>NW_017729024.1:126830791-126834769 GCF_001723915.1 Gavialis gangeticus
GGGGAGAGCTGGGCTCCACTACATTGCAGCAGCCACTGCCTCCTGCCAGGGGTAGGGGGCTGCAGACCCAGGTCCCTGACCCCATGGCTCTGGCAACTTGGAGCCCCATCTGGCACAGCTTGGGGGGAAGTGAGGAGTACCATCAAGGCCAGGGGGCTGTGGGGAGGCCTTTCATTCTTAAAAAAAAAAAAAAAAACCCACAGATTTTGGGGGTTCTATCAGCGAACTTGCAAGTTTTTAATCAGAGAAACCCAGGATCTCTGCTCATCTCCCAGACTTAGCTCTGCAACCATGGGGCCACAGCAGGGCTCGGGCTGGGAGGCCATTATCTCCCAGCCAGAGCCTAATGCAAGATAAGGGTCTCCCACCTTGAGCCCTCAATCATGGGGCTCAGGCTGGGAGATGAGCATCTTGCAGCAGTGGCCCCATGGTCATGAAGCCAGTAGTGGGAGATCCCTGCTGGCAGGGCCGGGGAGCTTGTTCCCCGCCAGCGCTGAGCTGGAAGTGGAACAAGCTGCCTAGACTGTTCTCTCCCCCAGCTCCATGATCAGAGAGCTGGGCAGGGAACAAGCTCTCCAGCCCGTATTCTGCAATCACGGCTGTGATCGTGGAGCAGGGGCTGGGAGATCCCTGCATAGAGAGAGTTTTCTGCCTAGCCTGGAACTGGCTGGGACCTGCTCCTGATCTGAACAGTTCCCAGCCAGCCCCAGGCTGTGCAGAAAAGCATATGGAGGTGGCCAGGGACTGTCCTGTTTTGGGTAGTCCCCAGCCAGCTCCAGGCTGCACATGCAGACTTCCCCGCGCAGCCTGGGGCTGGCCATGAACTGTCACTGTCAGGGGCAGATCCCAACCCCATGCACTGATTGGGTGTTCAAGACATGTTCAAGGCTTAGAAAGAGCTGCAAGGAAGGGGCAGGTCCCAGCCCCCTGCCCCAATCTGCTGATGGGGTAGCTAGCAGCAAGGATTAGGGAGGGAGCACTGGGCCAGCTAGCTGCCCCACTGGTGGATTGGAACAGGGAGCTGGGACCTGCCCCTCCCCTGCCACTCTTTTCAAGCCCCATGCATCTGAATGGGGAGCCAGGGCCAGGACATTGCTGCTGGGGCAGGGACAGGTAGCCCCCCAGGTCCAGTTGGCAGCTGTCTCCTGGCCCCCTGCTGGGTGCTTCCTGCCAGCCTCTGGGTTAGTACCCAGAGGGAGCCTGACTCTCCCCCTGGTGGCAGCAGAGGCACATTGCAGGGCTACAGGGAACTGGGAGCAAATCTGCTAATTTCCTCATGGGTAGATACCTACCCAAAAACACTTACAGTGTAGTAGTTTACTGCACAGTAAATCTAGGCTGGAGTAAATGCTTGTGTAGACGCACCCACCATCTACTGAGTTCCTCAACTACTTTCTGCAGCAACCGCTCTTCACTTGCAGTCTCCTGCCCATGTCCTTGTTTTGTTGTTGCCCCTTTTTCAGATTTATCTTTTTTTTCTTCTAAAAGACCTCTCTTTAACTCACTTTTAAAACCTTCATCTGTACAGCTAAATCAAGCAACTTTATCTTGCTTGGAATTTTCTTTCATGTACAAAGGTGTTAGCTGCATATTATTCATATTTGAAGGATGAGTTTGTTTGGTTTTTTTTAACCTTTTCATACACAAGTCTGAAGAATTGCAGGAAGATTTCTTGACTGGTTCCTTTCACTACACTGTTCATATCTGTAAACATGCAATGAATGAAATCTGGTTAGCCTCGTGGCAGCAAGCACTAGATGGGATTGATTCTTTTCTTGCTGCAGTGCTTTGTGTGTGGCTTGCAGATATGGAACAATTACACTTTATCCTGAAGGCAGACCATTGAAGACCAGGCATTACAAATATAAATCATACTTCATGTACTTTTCAGTCTCTAAGGTCTGCAAGAAAAGGCTAGGATAATTTCATCACTCCCTTGGTCTGACAGTTATTACAGTAAGACCACAAGGGATCACCTTCTAATAGGCTTTAAATATTTCAGTCAATCCAGAATCTGTTCTTTACTCCCAATTTTGTTAATTGGAGTTGTGCCTCACTGACAACAGCAGGGTGTATCAAATTATGGTCTATAGCCTAGCAGGATACTAAGATGGTAGATTTCCCCCCTAATGTCAAAGGAGAAGAACTGGGTATTGACATAAGAGAAGAGATTCAGACATTTGCACATGTATATCATTAGCAAGCTGCATCCAACTCATTGCAAATAATTACATTTAATCTAAAGAAGTTTGGCCTGCAATAAAGTTCTTTGTGGGTCTGTGAAACTTGCAGAAGCAAAACAGATAGCTTTAGAGATGTTATTCTTCAACTCAATATGAAGAAAACCCATAAATAATAGTTAGGTTTTCTAAGGCTGGTAAATGTGGTCATGTTACAGCACATCATATAATCCACATTCATAGGTCTTGACAGTGAAAACAGTTGCGTTAATATGCCATAATCATGAATGCTCTATGGGCAATAACCAATCGACCTATAATATTTGCATTCTGGAAGGTTCAGAAGTTTTGCTGTCTCTCCAGCAGCTCCCCAGCAAATCCTTAGTCTCAAGCAAACAACAGTTGAAAAGCTCTACTTTTCTAAGATTTAATGAAAATGGAACATTTTCCACTGTGCCAGATGGTGTTTGTGAAGACTGGACATGCATAAGGTTCCTAATTAAAGCATTAAACTTGGGGATGAAAAACAGCAGTCACACATTTTTTGATACCCAGATAGCGGACATACAGGCAGGCTGCATAACAGCCTTTTCAAGCGCACCCTCTCATAGATCCTTAGGGAGCACATAATGGCAAAAGCAGTTAATTCAAAGCTAATTGAGAAATCTCTTTCCTGTCTTCACACAATAAAACAGGGGGTCGGGCCTCAGCTGGCATTTGCACCCTGAGAGGAAGAAAATGGCCGGAATCAGACGGCAAAAGCTGCCACCTCATTTTCACTTCACACAAACAAAGCTTTCCTAACTCCTGCATGTTTATTGTTTCAACAGCACCTCATCCCATAAATAAAAACTGCCAAAGGGAAGCTGCTGAAGCTAGTGAGAGAGAGAGCAGCAAACATCACAAACAGCAACTACACCTCACAGAATGGAGGCAGATAGTCACAGGGGTACAGGTTGTAACCGTGTTGGTCTAAGGACATGGACAGACAAGGTTCTTTGGGTAAATGTGATCTCTTTTATTAGACCAACTCAAGAATTTTTCCAACTATTTCTTTGCAAGCTTTCGGGTATAAATACCCTTCGTCAGGCTGAGGACGTCTCTGCAGTTGGCGTGTGCTCTTCCTGTATGGAATGAATAGTAAAGAAGCCATCTGTTCATTCCATGCAGGAAGAGCACACGCCAACTGCAGATGCTTCCTCAGCCTGACAAAGGATATTTATACCCAAAAGTTTGCAAAGAAGACTTTTTCCAACTATTTGAGTTGGTCTAATAAAAGATATCGGATTTACTCAACCTTGTTGGCAAATAGTCACTGCATTCTAAACCAGCCACCCACTAAAGCAGCGTGGCTCCAGCTCCCGGTACCACAGCCTACCTTCCCAAAGGTGAAGGAATAACCAAATATCTAGGTAGTCCAGTTTCATGAGAAATTGGGTTTTTACTACAAATGCTAATCTCCTGAACTGTCTCTATCATGAACATAGAGAACAACAATACCACTCTGATTTTCTTACTTCCTTTTAAGGAACATGTACTATGTTACTACAGTAGACAACAACAGAGAACACCAACTGATACCTGAAAGTAGCACTATATTCTGGAAAAAATGCCATAGGAATCCACCTGCTGCACACACAAAGACAGCCCTGACTCCAGACAGTATCATAGGTGTACTGTGCACTTAGGAGCACAGTAGTTGCAGTCCCTTTAGTGGTTAGGAGACTGCCAAACAGCCTGGTCACAAAACAGTTCCATCTTATCACCACGGATCCAGGTCTTCCATTTCCCATGGGGG
>NW_017729024.1:126834975-126848541 GCF_001723915.1 Gavialis gangeticus
AAAATGCGGATTTCCCTTTTTAGCAGAGAAATCCACAGATTCTCTGCTTTTGCAAAAAGCTCTTGCAGGCTGGAACAAGCCTGCAACAGATGATTGCAGAAAGGGTGGGAAATCTCCAGGCCTACTCAGAGGGGGAGGGCGGGGCCTGATCCTTGGAGTTAGCTAAGGCTGGGCTGAGGCTCACACTTGCCCTTTGCCCCTGGAGCATAGAGGTAAGTGGGGCTTTGGGGCAGGGCGTGCTTATGCTGGCCTCACGTGGCACACTGCAGCCAATTGCAGGATTGGGGGGTGAAGGCGGGGTGCCCCTCTGCAAGGGTCTTCGCGGGTAAAGTGATGTAGGGCATGCATGTCGCCTGGCCGGATGCCCAGGGGAGGGGGAGGGGTAATGGACCAGGTAACTGGTTGCTGCCCAAGTTTTCAAACTGGGAACTGTGACTTCTGATCCAGACCCTAACTGAAATCAGCCCTGATATTATGTAACCATTCACTCTTAGGCTCCAGAGGACCATTCACTCTTTTGCCTCCCAAAGTCTCTACTTGCTCCAGTGTGATACCTTCTCCTCATCCCAGCTTTGCCTTCCTGCAGTTCTAAGTTCAGCAGGACTTGCTTTGCACCTTAGGATGACTAAGAAGCCCGTGTGTTCCGAACTGTACTTTTTGGAAGTACATGTGGATTTCGTAGTGCCAGTGGTCCTTCTCAGCCAATGGCAACACAGACTGAAGAGCTGACATTAGAAGTTGTCTATAGAAGCACAGCTGGGGAAGTCAAGGGGAAATGGGAGCATTACCCAAGAAGGGCTGCAGAATCCATTGGGCCTGAAGAGTGAGTCCCAGAGGTGTAGTGCATTCCTCTGAACAGTGAGGAATACACTACTTAGTTACGCAGACATCTGCCCAACTCCGATTTGATTCGGATTCGGGGATTCGGCCACTGAATTGGGCTGAATTGAATCAGGGACTGAAGCTTCGCATAGCCCTAATATTTATCTGTTGTATATCTCAAAAAGAATTGTTCAAGTGTCTCAGCTTTGACAGAGATTTTCTGTTCTTTGCAGACCCTGTGTGCAAAACATGAAATAACAAGGACCTTCCTGGTTAGTTTTTAGGAGGAAGAAGTGACAAGATTAGAAGCAAGTTTTAGCCTTAACTCTGGAAAAGTCACCATGAGTGAATAATTCATTTTGAGCCATAGATAATAGCGCTGAGAGAAACTTTGGTGTCTGATTCGATTCGGCAGAGATTCAGCCTGATTCGGTGGCCAAATCCGAATTAAATCAGAGGACCCTTTAATCTCTCTATATTCAATCAGAACCCTCTGAATGGATTCGGAGACATTTGGAAAGATTCAGTGATTCAGATGCAGAGACAGCTTTAAATGTTTTCTCTACATACCTCTAGGTAGTAGGTGGATCATGAATGCTGGGGCGTATGGAGTATCCCACAGGAGTGCAGAGGCTCCCCAGTGCGCTCGGCAGCAGACCCGAAGCACATCCAGGTCTACCGGGGAGTGTGCTGGTGGCCCCCCTGTGCTGCCATGGCTTGGCAACTGGTGTCTCCTGGGTCTGGGGAGCACCCGGGGCCTCCCTGCAGCTGATTGATGAGCTGGGTGGGTATGGGGGGCCCCCCCGCGCGCTCCCTGGTGGACCCGGAAGTGGACCAGAAGTAGTTGCGATCTACTTCTGGGTTCGCTGCTGAGCATGTGGGGGGCTCCCCCGTGCTCCCGTGGAATGCTCCATGCGCCCCAGCATTCACAAGCCACACCTGGTACTTTGAGGTACGTAGAAAAAACATTTAAAGCTTTGTCTATGTCTGAATTGCTGATTCTCCAAAATCAGCAGCGAATCTTCAGATTCAGCTAAATTGAATCAGGGACAGCCATCTGAATCAATTAATCAAATAACTGTTCCCGATTTGGGCCGAATCCGAATCAAATAGGGCCTGTTTTGCACACCCCTAATAGATAATACTGTTCACTCCAGCAGCAGAATATGGAAAAAAATAACTAGTTCTGGTAATTTGCCAACAGTAAAATGTTTCTTTAAAATGATAAAAAAAAAGTCTCTAGATTATGAACTGGGGCCTCAGCCCTGTTAATTGTAAATCAATGCAAATATTGAAGTAATTAGAAAAAGTCAGTTTACATCAGCTGTGTATCTGGCCTGCAGATTCAAGCAGCCATTCCCTTCCCTCCGCCTGCTCTCCATATTACACTTCCAGATACTGGTAAGTTTTTTATATTGTAAAGGACCAACCTAAATATAAGTATTGAATTCTCTCTCTTCTTCCCAGACTGGTACATTGGTTAATATTACACAGTTGCAGTAATAAGCAGTGATCTATAAATACATATTATTGCAGATACTGTATTCCTATATAAATGTACTGTAAAATAGGCTTTAGCATATCACAACCATTGGGAAATTGAGTGAGAGCTAGAAGGAATATTATTTTTAAAGGGAAAGTTTGTAAATCCCCAATAACATTATAAAAGGGATTTGCAGAGTTGTAGAAGCATTTGAACTCCTCCTCTAACAGAGGAAAGCGAATTAGCCGTGAAAGCAATATCACAGACCTGAAAGAGAGCCCGCCTCACCAGAGAGCTATGGAAATGAACAGTAACCTAATCTGCAGTGTGCAGAAATTGTGAGATTAGCTCAATCGAACACAAAGATTTAATTAAAAGACACACAGGCCAAACTGCAAAGTATGTATTATTCTGGTTTTGAAGAGCCTGGGAAAGAGAAGCTTTAAAAGGGAGGGTGAGAAAGGCAGCTGTCAGGAGTGCATCAAAGCCTGAGAATAGTGGAAGCTGTCAGTCAACTGCAGTGTCAAGCACTGAATATACCCAAGGGGAAGTTTGGGACACAAGAGAGGAGGTACTTGGGGTGGAAGAGGGCACCTGGATTGAAGGAGACTGATGCATCTTAAGATTCATAAAAGAAAAATGCCATCAGTGGACTGATCCAGCTCTTTTTAGAGCAATGGAAAGATTCTCCTTCGATTGGAATGGGAGTGAAATCAGGCCCCACAGAAGCAAATGGATGAGAGCATCAGGAACAGCACTGTTCTAAAAAGACAGGTTATGAAGGGTTATATTCTGCTGTCAGCCACCATACTAGTACGCCGAAGCCAATGGACTCGCATTGAAAGGAAACACCTGGCCCCACAATACAGAAGTATGTTTTATTTGTGCATTTTGGAAGCATGAAAAAGTGAGATATCAATTCCTGCTAACCTCTTCTAGTCTCTAAATTTATGAAGCCCCTGACTTGACCTTTGACATTAAGGTTCCAATGATCACTATACATGCCATGTGAAGGGAAACAGATCATTATTTTGGGTAAACATGCTATTATTTTATTAATTTAGAATAAATTCAGCAGAACACATTACTTTCTATGGGTTCAACTGTACTTGGGCAACTGACCCATCTGGAAGTAGTGCACAACCATGCCAGCCAGTTAGGAAGTCTAGGCAGGCATTTTGCCACAGAAGCATGGTGTTTCTTCCGATTGGTCAGGAAACTGGTAAGGGCATGGTCACAACTACCCTACGAAGCAATGCAGCATCAAGTCCTTTCTGCAGCTAGCTAGCTTTGGCTAGTAACTGAGTAGGCCCATTTCCACTTTGATTTTTTGTCACAGCTTGCACCACTAGGGATATTAGTACTAGAGCTCAAGGATATTTTCTGCACAGGATGCATCAAGTGGAGAGGTGGTCTGTACTATCCATTCCTTGTACACTCATATACGCTGTGTCCAGATGATGGCATGCTGCCATCACATGTGCTGCGCCACTTTTTCTGGTGTGGTCTTTTTTTCATCCCGAGATCCCAGTGCGAGGCACTGGAGTAATATGGATGTCATCTGCAGGTCATGGGACACGGTATAGGGAAGGTTAGAGTCATGTATATAAGCCCTTGGCATCAGAGCAAGTAAGTGGGCAGCTTTCTGCCTTGTTATCATCACTTAATTAATATCAAAGGCATTGCAGGTGAGGTAGGTGGGTGGTTAGCCCCAAGACAAGTGGGCGGGCCAATGATTTGACCGACCCTGGGATAGCCACTTGTTACAGTCTGGCACAGCTACGCTCTTCTGGATGTGGCCTTACAGGCCAAATACAATTTGAATGTAAAAGCTCTTGCATATTCACATGGAATAATTCTTCTAGAGGAATTTGGCTAAAAAAAAAACAAAAAACCACAAACAATTAGACACGTACAGTACTAGTAACTATTTGAGAAAACAAACTAGCTGCCAAGGCAGATTGGGAAATTTTTTTGAGAGGGGGAAAAAAAAAAAAAAAAAAAAAATCAAAAAAAAAAAAATCACATACATATTTTGAGCTATGAAGAGCTAACTGCTCACGTGGTATGTGTCCATATAAATTTGGCAGCACCAAGAACTAAGAGCTATGGGGAATGGAGTACCATACCTTGGTCTTATAATTGAAATATCTAAAGGACTGAATATTTAAACTATTTTTTTCAGGGATGTGAGCTGGATTTTTTTTTTTTTTTTAAAGTAGGAAAAAAAACAAACAAACAAAAAAAAAACCCCACACATTTTTCCAGAGATACAATATTTGAGAACAAGCAGGGCACCATTAATCTTGCTTTCTCCAATATATTGAATTACATCCATCAAGGAGTTCAATTTCTATTCTGCTGTGTTATTGACTTGTTATTACTTTCATTTGAACCATTCTTGCTACATAAGTTTGGTGGACCCAAATGGTTCAGATTTTATTGTGCTACATGGATGTTAGGGCTCACCTCAAACAAAGGCTAGTGGTAAAACATATGTGCCTCTGTGTATGTAAATGAGAACTAAAAGAATAAGGACAAATGAAAAATACTAGATCTTTTAAAAAGCAATTTAGCAAAAGCCAGAGGGAGCTCATACTTATAATAGGCAATTAAAGGGGATGGGGCGCCATGTGTCAAGCAGAAGAAATATGAAATGGGAATAAGCTTAGAGCGTCAGCCTCTAAAAAGTAGCAGGCACATATGGGATAGGAGCAAAATTTCTCTTTGCCTTGTGGGCATGGGCTATCCACAGGGAATCAGGAAATGTTGCTTCTGCCCCGCAAGTCCCAGCTCCTCTGGCTGTAGCTGGCAGTATGCCCAAGGGCAAGCTGTGTTCTGCAGGGATGCAGGAGGTACATTCAGGCAGCATGCTGTGCCATACTGCACCAGGCATTTTAACATGTGCCAATCTCTGGTTGCAAAGTCATGTTTTGGTGCTACATTCATCTTCTCTCCCCCTTTTCTTCTTTCATTCTATTCCAACAGTCACCTCCAGGCTAAGGCTCATCTCTCACACACATCAAAACAAAATCCAACCCAAATGAGTTCAGTTGCAGGAGCTCTACTACTGGCTCACGTGCTTAAAGACATTTGGCAGCTTCATTGTGCAATTTTCTGTGGCTTTTTGCCCCTTTGAGATAGAATAAAGTTCTGTGTAGGAAGGCTGCCTTTAAGATGCAGGGCTGATGAATAATATAAATTGTACCATGTAGATTTTATTTCTCATAAAAGGAATCAGAGTATTTCCAGGAATTCAGGCATGTATACAATCTATCTTCATCCATCCATCTCCTGGTGCTCTAGTAACACTAACTAGAACCTTGCCTGTTATATGGATAACAGATTATTTTTTCTGTAAAAAAAAAAAATACCCTATCAGTAAAAAAAAAAAACGCCTAATTTCTTCTATTTACTTTTAGATTTCTTGTTTGTAGCCCAGAAATCAAAGATAGGTTGTTGTTTTTTTCCATTTGTAGACTGTGATTCATATAAAATGTTTGGCTACTTCCATCATCTTACCAGTAAAATAATTATTAATAAATACAAATGCTAGTACAGTTCAAAAACAAGACCTCCTCTGCCCCTTTTTTCTGTTCAAGCTGAACAAGATGCAACATAAGATGGAAAATGTCTTTGTGCAATGTGGTTGGCATTCCTTTCCACCAGCATGTGTGTTCTCCTCATATAGCATATGGCATTGTTTGGGTATGGATTTGGATTGGCCTCAAAGCTGAACTCTTGCCTATCTCCAAACTGGGACTACAGTTTGACAAAGTCAGAATCTATCTATGCTAGTCAGAAACCTCATGAAAATGACAGATTTTACAGTAACTACCATCTTCAACAGTTAAAAATCTCACAATATTTCCTCCATTTCAGGATAGCCATAAAACAGAGATTAAAAGTTTGGAAATTTCTCACTCAGAGGCAGCAATATTGCTTTGTGGGCAAGATAAGAAGAGAATCAAGATTTCAAATCTGGAGTTTGGGATTAACCCATTATAGAGAAAGATGGCACAAACACAGTTAAGGAATGACTGGCTAGGCTGGGATACACTGGAAGTCGCAGTGGACCATAAACTGAATATCAGTCAATAGCATGCTCTTGTTGCAAAGAGAGAGTAGCATACTGGTCTGTATTAATAGAAGTATCACCTGCAAATAATTAGAAGTTATTCTCCCACTCTATTCAGCACTGGTGGGGCCTTTTCAGAAGTACTATGTCTGTCTAGTCCTGGGCTCCTCACAAAAAACAAACAAAATAGAAAGTGTCCAGCAGAGAGTGATAAAAAGTATTCAAAATATGGTAAGCGCGACTTGAGTGGAAAGGCTGGAAAAACTAGGATTATTTAGTCAGGAGAAGAGGAGACTAAGGAGGCATTTGATAGTGGATTTAAAGATACCTGGAGGGTGGTTATAGGGAGGATGGAGATAGACAATTCTCTATGGCTGCAGGAGACAGGACTTGGAGCAATGGTCTTAAAATTACAGCAAGGGAAATGTAAGCTGGATATTAGGAAGGACTTGGTCACTATGAGGCTGGTTAAGCATTGGAATAGGCTACCCAGAGAAGCTGTGGAATCTCTATCCTTGGACATTTAAGTGTAGGTGGCAAACTAGAGACTGGGATGGTTTAGTCAGGAAGGCTCCTTCCTTGAGCAAGGGATTAGACTAGATGACCTCCTCAGGTCCCTTCCAACCCTACTATTCTGTGATTCTATAACAGCTATGAAGTTCAGAACCACATCTGACTTTTCCCAAAATTAAGTCTATTCAGGATTGCTTGCTATGGTTCAGGATAGCCTGAGAGAAAAGTGAGGAAAGGAATTCCAGAGAAAGAATAGAATTATAAGATTATACAAACGAGCATGTGTGCATGCACACATTTATTTTTATGAGGGTCTATGAAAATTAATAAGATTTCCTTATAGGACACTCATAAACCAGTTGAATAAGAATAACTATTTCTAATACATTTGATAACCTTACGATTGATCAATTTAAAACAATTTGCCAAAGAAATATCAACTGTCAGGAACACATACAACTAAGAGACTGATTCTTTTTTCCTCAATAGTTTTGAAAGAGACTCTCCAGCATTAATTCCCAGTTTCAGAAGAATGACTGCTACAAGATAAGATGTTTGTTGTATGACAGTGTCAGCAATTCTTTTTAGAAACTCCTAGTCTTTTTATGTTTGTATTTACAAGTTTTGATTTAGAAAGAATGAAACCATGTTAATTATTTTAATCAAAAGCCTTATGTCTTGATAATAATTTGGTTTCTTAATAACACTAAAAAGCAAGTTCCTAGATGTTATCATAAAATTAATTATGTTTCCTGCAGATATGCTTAATGCTTCGTTTGATGACTGTCTTATTGACTGGCTATTGAACTCCTTTGTGTGTTGTTGGCTAAGTATCACTGGCTTCATTCGAAATGCTTTTGCCCTGGGCTAGCAGCCAGTCTTAGGGACAATGTGCTTTAGAAAAGGTCAAAATTACCAGAGGCTGATTGAGGGCACGTAGTCCTTAATTGAACTGAGAGAGGCACCAACTAGAAGGAAAATAAATGTTTGCTGAATTTCCTTCTACAGGGTAGCTATCTGGTTAATGATGAATAAATGCATGAGAGACTTGACCCATTTTTACTGGCATTAGGGCTTACTACTAGGGCTGTGTGAAACAGCATCATTTCATTTCAACTTCCATTTTGATGGGCCAGTATTTCGTTTCAAGTTTCATTTCATTTCGAAACCACTGGTCTGTTTTGTTTCATTGAAACTGTTTTGGTGTTTCGACACTGTTTTGATGTTTCGCCCATTGGCTATAGTGGGGAACCACGAAACTGCCTATAACTTTGTTATTTCTTTTTTATTTGGATGGAGCTCGCAGAGATGGTAGCTGCTTCTGAGGGCATGAAGCCTGCCAAGTTTCAAGGACACAGACATAGGGGTTTCTGGGGAACTACACCTCAAATTCTTGAAAGCAAAACTTGTGTCACGTGTGTCTGTTAAGACACAGCAGGGTGAAAACTGCTGAGGCAAGTTTCAAGGAGATAGGTGCAGGAGTTTCTGAGAAACTGCACCTCAGGCTGCTGACAAGCAAAACTTGTGATGTGTGACTGTGTGCGTTTGTGGGCACAGGGCGGTGAAAACTTCAGGCATGGTAGCCCCTGCTGGGGCCATGAAGCCTGCCAGGTTTCAAGAAGATAGGTGCCAGAGTTTCTGGGAAACTGTGCCTCAGACTGCTGACAAGCAAAACTCAGGACAGGGGTGACAGAAAGCAGGGCAGTTCAAACAATGCTGCCTTTTATGCCATTTTTCCACCCCTCCCCCAGAGCACTGGGATTGGAAGAGACCTCAGGGAAGGATGACAGTCACTGGCCAGCTACACAGTCAATATCAGAGCAGTCCTTCCACCCTCTTCCCCCTCCCTCTTCTTACTTTGTTTCCCTGCACACGAGCCCTGCTTGAGTTTTGAAACTCTAGACATTTCAAAATGTTTCAACTGCCCTCGTTTCATTTTGAGGCTGTTTCAAAGCTCTTCGTTTCATTTCAATTTCACTGTTCCACTCTTGAAACAAGTCGAAACAAAACAGCCGGCAAAATTTTGCACAGCCCTGCTTACTACCAAGAATTTATGGCTTGTCACCTAAAGGGTCAAGTGATGGACAGAAAAGCCTTAGACAAGAAGTGGTCCATAAGAGTTGGCAAAAGTCATGACCTCAAGCTTACCACACCCCACCACAACTGCATAGAGTCACCTCAGCATTTTGCTAGCCTAATATCCTCCAGCCCAGATCACTACACCCTCACGCATTTCTCTGCAGGCCAAACTTATTGTTTCCCTGTGCAATTCTCCATGGATCAAGCTCTCTGCTCCTTGTGTGGATATCACCATGATGAGTATTTCTGCAGTATCTCCACTGTTGAGCCAGGGAGTTTCTTTCCATTATGCAGAAGATCCAGGATCTTCTGCTAATTCCACCATCCATGAAGCCAGCCATACTGTCCTTGCTTTGGTTCCTAAGAATACATATCCCACACAAGCTTTTCTCCCTCTATTTTCAGACAATCCACACTAACAACTATAAATAGACTTTAAGTCAGCTTATAAAAAACAAAACAGGAGTCTGAATGAACTCAGCATCTGAGGCTGTTAAAGTTGGCGATGTATCATCAACCCCATTAACAGATGGTGAAAGCAAGGCAGGAGAAGTTAAAGCCTCCTTTTTCAAAAACTGACTTCTCATTTTGGATACTTCAATTTATGGATATCCCACTGAGCTACCTCAGGTCAGATTTTTAAAGGTGTTTAAAGGCACTTAATTCCCAATGGACCTTACAAGCTGATTTTTCAGCAGCCCAGAGTTCTTACAGCCCCTCTCTATTGACCTCCATCAGAACTGCTAGTGGCCATGACCTGTGAAATTCAGGGGCAGGATTCTCATCCATCTATAGCAACCGTAGGCAAAATGATGAATCTGGCTGACAGCCAGACTCCATTTCCCAGCAGCCCCTGCCTACATTGCTGTGGCCAGTTTCCATGAAGACCCCAGTAGCAGCAGCACCATGACAGCACAGGGCCAGGATTTCCATGGAGACCAGCCCCAGCAGTGCTGGCAGGGTCTGCAGCTGGGGTCTTCCAGCAGTGACAGCATGGTCTGGAGCTAGGGCAGAGTTGCGATCCACTGCCCTCACACCTCGGGCAGGGGCGGGCAGGCAACAGATCGTGGCTGTCCTGGCTCCAGACCATGCTGTCACCACTGCAAGTTCCCATTCTTGGCCCTGGAGCAGCTCCCTGTCCAGCCACGCATCCTGCCAGCACTGCTGGGACTGGTCTCCATGAAAACCCTGGCCCCAAACTATCACAGTGCTGCTACTATTAGGGTTTCCATGGAACCAGGCACAGCAATGTGGGCAGGGGCTACTGAGAAACAGAGTCCATCACGGGCCCAATCTGGTCTGCTGGTTGGACTTTGTCTGCCCTGATCTATAGCCATCTAAGTGGCCCTGGTTGCCTAAGTGTGATTCTGGTCAACATTGTTCAAGTCCCTGAAAAACCATATAGCATCTATTTTTGTAACACACTGGGCACATCTACGCAAGCACTTTAATTCACAGTAGCTTATTTTACTGCACATTAAATCTTTGCTTAAAAAAAACATGCTATATGCTAATGCACAGTAAAATAGGCTACTGCACATTAAACGTCATCTAAAAAGGGAGCACTTTCAGTAGTGCACATTGGGGAAGCCTAATATACATTAAATTAGTACCTCCAGTAAGAGGTACTAAATAAATGTGCATTAGGAAAAGCACATTAATGCACATGTAGATGCACCCACTGTTGTCTTGCCCTAAGGCCAAGTCACAAAAAGCAGCAAGGATGAGAAAGACCCATCCACCTTTTGTATTAAAAGACTTATTTGTATTAAAAGCAACTCAAGCAGGACAGAATGGCATTTCACTTGAGGTACCTGTGACAGGGGGCCTTCCTGGGGCTAGACCTAGAGTTAGTCCACCCACCTGCCTACAGCAATCTGCTCTGACTCACCTGCCATGACTGGAATGTTATCATGATATATTAAGCGGGAGGCTGTCCATTCACTACCCTGATGTCAGGGGGCATTATCCATAGCTCCGAACACTCCCTTCACCACGGCCCGTGCCTCGCAGATGGCATCCAGATTGGTATTGCTCCCCGGTCTGGGGCTGGAGCAAGCCAAGTTCTTTGTTGACCTCTTTCACACACACTCACATTGCCCCCTCTCACAGGGGCCTCTTGCATGCTGCCCATTACTGAGCCAGTCTCTACTGCCCTTACTCCACTTGAGTGACCCCTTTGGGCTTCGCTACTCACTCTCCAGCACTACCATGCAGCACCTTCGGATCCCGCAAGTTCACCTACTCTACGTGTTGTCATCTTGTGCTGATGCTGGGCTGCTTCTGTCCCAAGTCCCTCATTGGGTAATTGGTTTCATGCGGTCACATTTAGGGTTGGCCCATATACCACCTTTCAGGCTGCCCTTGCAGCCCTGCTTGGTGTGCTCCTGATGCAGCCCTTCAAGCCACCTTTACAGCCCTACTCTGCACCCCACTAGTGTAGTCCTTCAGGTCCCCTGCTGTACCGTACTCTATGTGGGCCCACACACTGACCCCCTCTGGGGTCTCACATCCCTGTTGGGCTCAGGTGCTCCTTTATACATGTGCCTGGCCCCTACCATAACTCTCTATGCTGCCCACCGGACAGTGGGAGGCTGGGGTTAAGGTGCCCCTGCCCACCTTACACTGGGGAGCTAACTAGCCTGGCATTTCTTAGGGGCTGTTCCACCACAAACAGCTCCACCTGGCCATCCTTCCCAGGCAGGGTACAGTTTCAAGTCATGCCCAGGACCAGGATCCTCCTGCCATCCCCATAGCTCTTGCCCTTACCTCCAAGACACTCCTTGAGCAGTAACTCAGCCGGATGATGTTTCTCCTTCAGCAGCTGGCAGCAAGCTTTCCTGCTTGGTGCAGGGGGCTGGGCCTGATGATCTTCCGAGGTCCCTTCTGGCCTTGCAATCTATGAAACTACTGCCTCAGCCTGTGTGAGCTGGGTCCTAAAATGGCTGCCCTAATCAAGCAGCTGCTGGCTGCCTGCCTCCAGCCCTTAAAGAGGCAGGCACCCAATGGTGCACTGCCACAGTGCCTAAATCCATTTACATGCCTAATAGATGGAATATAATCTGGCCCCAGGAGGCGCACTGACATTAGATGTTTACTGTGCAGTTGATGAATTAGCTGTGCAGTAAAGGTCTTGCATCTACGTGTGCGCAGCTATTAGGCTGGAATAAACTAATTAACTCCTCAGCAGGATAGTACTTGTAAACGCAAGTACTTGTAACTCCACAGCACTGCATGTGTAGCTGCTGCCCAAGCTAGCTGGGGCATGAAGGTGCTTCAATGCACGGGCTGGCTGCCAGCTAGCTCCACACTGAAGCTCCCCACCCAGCCCCTCTGCAGCATGTGGAGCTAGGGGGAGTATCTATGGGCTGGCAGGCTGACTCCTGGGGCACCCTACCAGCTGAGGCTGCTCTGACCTGGCTCCATGTGATGTACATGAATAAACTCCATAGCTGATTGCTCTGGACTTAACTGCTCCCAGACACGTTCACTCAGGTGCAAAAAACTCTGGAGCAATAAGCTCAGGAGTTTATTTATGTGAACTAATTGCACATGTAATCATGCCCTAGGTGTTTCAAACATTCAAAAATGACATTCAAATATACTGAAACGTAACATTACAGGCTTTTCATTCCTCCATGTTCTGACCAAGATCTCACAATTCCTTGATTTCCACTCTCCTGATGAAGGTGCTAGACAATGCTGCCTTTGAATGTCTTATTGGATTACAGTTACTTCATTTCCCCATGGGTATTTCTACCTGTTTTATCTTACACATCAATCCAAGTCACTCTATGGCAAATACCAAAGTGTTATGTCAAGACAAAGCACGTAGGGAAGGTTTGGCTTTCAGGACCATACTTTACTGAAAATGTATTTTCAATTAAAAACACTCCTTCCTTACATCTTACCTTCATACTTCATCAGATGTGGTTTCTAAGGTAAAATTTCACTCACCCGCTTACAAGTGATTCCCATTTTCAGCTACAGAAAGATTTCAGTGGCATGTTCAAAAATCAGATCATTTAATAGATCATTTCTTCTGACCTTTTTATTTCATTGCGCCTATATTCAGCCCTATGATTTTCCATTACCAGCCTGGGTTGTTGTTTCACACTCTGTTGGATCACTTAACTGCAGTCTTCTATCCATTCTTAACTTGAAAGAGAAGTTAAAGCAGATGCCTGCTTAATTATACAGTCCACAAAACAAAGGTTAATTATAAAAGAACAAGCTGAGCTTTGGTTCAGATGAGCCAGAGCGATCCCTAGTAAATCTGTGGATAATTTCATCATTTCAAGTTTAGAGGCATTATATGGTAGAATACCACTGTGAGCCAGTTTGCCAATTATGAACAAATGCTGGTTTTTCTATGCACACACTGAAACAGTTTTCAGTTATGTTTCATGGTTCTAATTCAGTCTAATTCCAGTTTGAATTCTGCTATTTGTGCTCCCTTTCACTCAAAGGTTTTAAAAGAAAATTGTAGTTCTTTCTAAAAATAGTTAAGCATCTTATCTAATAGTTAGCCATCTTATTCTAAAATTACAATACAAAATCCATGCTCAGCAACTGCTTTGCATTAAATTGC
>NW_017729024.1:126853541-126856060 GCF_001723915.1 Gavialis gangeticus
CATCATTTCAAGTTTAGAGGCATTATATGGTAGAATACCACTGTGAGCCAGTTTGCCAATTATGAACAAATGCTGGTTTTTCTATGCACACACTGAAACAGTTTTCAGTTATGTTTCATGGTTCTAATTCAGTCTAATTCCAGTTTGAATTCTGCTATTTGTGCTCCCTTTCACTCAAAGGTTTTAAAAGAAAATTGTAGTTCTTTCTAAAAATAGTTAAGCATCTTATCTAATAGTTAGCCATCTTATTCTAAAATTACAATACAAAATCCATGCTCAGCAACTGCTTTGCCTTAAATTGCGTCTTCTGCACAGGCCCTGAACCGGACCTGTCTAAGCAGCTAGCTCCCACCTGAGCCTGGTTCAGAAACTAGGTGGAACACTCCAAAGTCTCCCAAGAGACCTGATCCAGTAGGCATGCTCTGTGGCCACATAGCACATGCAGATGGCATTGAGTTCATCACAGAAAACACAGTAGCCATTGTTACTTTTGTCCAAAGACATGGATGGAGGAGGAGCCATTGCTCTCCCCCAATTTTTATGTGGTTCTAATGGTTACAGCATTTGCTCAGGAAGTAGGAAACTTAGGTCCAAGACCTTCCTCAGCTTGAGGGAATTCAAACTTCCACTTACTTGGAGAATGTCCTAACAACTAGACATCATGGTAAACTAGTTAAGGGAGGGGGAGGGGGAGGGAGGGAATAGGAGAGAGGTCACTTTTCATCATTCCTGTTGAAACTGGGCCACTGGACAACCAAGAATGCAAGTATAATTGGGACATAAGCTTGTGGTTAGGCATTTGCCTGGGGCTGGGGGCCCTGGGTTCCCCATTCTTACTCTCAGAATGATTCCTTTGGCTATTTCAGCCAATGAACATTTCTGCATTGCACATAATTAAACAATTAAGTGACCCAGGATCCAGGACCCAGCCAAGCTTTTCTGGAGATCTGAATAAAATAGTACTGCTCCCCATCAGGACCACAGGCTCAGAGCAAACCTAGGGCCTGCTCCCTTTCAAGGCAGCATCCATCTCACAGTATCTGCCTTGCTCTTTTCCTCCTGACCCCCATGTATCTGCCTTTCTTGAATGTCTAGTGGATTAACTTCAAAAATAACACTGAAGAGGGGTCTGGCTAATGCCTAGCCTGTGGCCTGGTGGTGAGAGCACTTCTGGGAAGCAGAATATAATGATTCAAATCTTTTTTTGGCAGTAGGGTTATAACCTGGCCTTTTCACTTCAGTTATTGACAGGGTTTGAATTACACTCCAACTCCGGGGGGGGAGGGGTCTGCAGCAGTGGCAGCCAGAAGCTGGAAGGAGCTGCCACTGCCACCACCTGAGCTGCTTAGCAAGGCATGGGGTAAGCTGATGGCTCTCATCTCTTATTGCGGGGCTCTTCTCTTATGGGGGGTTCCCCCCACCCCCCCAGTATTTTGATCCTTAGTTATTGATTTGGTTTCCTATGAGAAGTAACTAGGTCTGCAGGGGACAAAGAGAAAATAATTAAAGTTGTTTTTGTAACTCCCTGAACAGAGGGACTCTGACCCTCTTTCTTGGTATACAACAGTGATAATACACCTACACTTCAACTCATTCTTACATTCTCTGTACTATGGCTCTGGTATCATTCAACATAGGGTATATTTTTAGGGTTTATCTTTGAAACATAAAAACTGGGATGAAATCAGGATTAAAGGAAGAAAAGGAAAAAAAAAAACAATTTAAATGGGGGGGGGGCCAAAAGGGAGGGAGGGAGGAAGATTGGGGGAGGGGTGCAGTGCAGCCCATCAGCCACTCCCAGGGCTGCAGCAGGGAGCAAAGCAGGGGGAGCTGTCAATGGGTGCAGGGGTGCAGTTCTTGCTGCTATGCTCCCCCCAGGAGGGCTGCAGGCTGGGGGGCCTGTGCCAGGCTCTTCCTGGGGGACATGTGCCCCCAGATCAGCAGCAGAAAGCACATGGCTCTGTGCCCTGCCTTTCTTCTCTGGCTGCGTTCGTGCCCCTCCCCCCTCCAGCAGCAGCCTGCTACTGGGCTGCCCCAGCGTTTGGAGGGAATGGTGCGTGGCCAGATGTGGAGAGGGGGGGAAAACCTGACCCTGGCACTGGCACCTCCCACCCCACCCCACCCGGGGTCAGAGCCGGAAGCCCCGTGCGTCCGTGCAGAGTATTTGGGTGCAGCGCCTGCTGCAGGGAGTGGGGCCAGCTTCTCCTGCCTGCACCCCCTGATGCGGCTTGCAGCTCCCAGTGCCCAGGGCAGGTCCGAAGCCGAAGATGCCAGGGTGCAGCTCAGACCCACCTGCTCTGGGAGTGATTCCCACAGCCCATCCCACCCCACCTGGGGTCAGAGCCAGGAGCCCTGGGCCCCCAGGCAGCGGCTCCAGCCCCCTTCCCCTCGCCTCCACGTGGCCACTGCCACCTGCTCCACATGCAGCTGCTGCCTCTGCCCCCCCCCACAATGATCCGGCTGGAAACCTATGCCTCAGGTAACTGTCACAGCAGCACTTTTAGCTTACCAGCACCATC
>NW_017729024.1:126861060-126876903 GCF_001723915.1 Gavialis gangeticus
TTGATGGTGTTCCACATTCTCAGTTTTTACTGATATATTTTTAAGTTATGCAGTTTTTACTGATTTGTTTTTCAGTTCAAATCCCTGTTAACCGGCATGAGTGGGGAATGGGTTATTCCCCACTCATGCCGGTTAACAGGGATTTGAACTGAAAAACAAATCAGTAAAAACTGCATAACTTAAAAATATATCAGTAAAAACTGAGAATGTGGAACACCATCAATGCAGTACAGTTACCTGGAGTGAAACTGTTAGATTTGAAACACAGCTCACTGTTGATTGTCCGTGTCAAGGGAGATACAATGGCACTGAGTTGCTTCTGCTCATCTAGGTCCTGCTTCAGTTAGGTACTTAACGGCATGTGTAAATTTTAAGTACCAAAGTCACACCATTGTATTGGAATATTATGTAGGAAGAATCATGTAGGAAAGCTCATAGACTGAGCTCATAGATTGAGTCCAAGTCTTGATTTCTAAGCAAAAGCTTGAATGGCAATGTTATTCATGGGACTAATGTGTGTTAGGCATGCAGTTAAGTACCTTGAATCAAGTTTTATAGTTTGATCTTTCCCTCAACTTCATCAATATAGGAACTAGCGATTAGACCCTGACCCAGGTTCTATGAAAAGATTTATTGGATTCAGTAGGCTCTGGCTTAGGTGCTTAGGGCTGGATCTTACAAACAGCTATGCTACTTCAGCTTACACAGAGGTCAATAGAAGTTCAGACATCTCTCCGCACCTGGGTGGATTGCAGTGTTTTGAACCTCAGTGTTCAGAATGATGATTACCTGGAAGAGTCCTTAGCAGCCTGTCTGCATTGTCACCATGGCACACCCAAGAACGCCGCCATGAAGCATGTTCCCCCTCCCCTGCTTGGGGCACTCAAATCCCAGAGGTGACACAATGTACCTGCCTTGAACCATCCTTGAGCTCATGCCAATAAGCACACCTAAAACAGAGTCTATGAGCAGCTTTGGGTGTATATCAAGGGCTTCTGCTTCATTTTCTGTAGTTATGCAATGGATGGGGCACATTTCATAATGGAACGACCATGGAAGTAGAGGGGTGGGAAATATTAGGCAATGGAGGGAAGAGGTGTTACTCCCTACAAGTAATACACTAATGATAGAACTAGATGTCATCCATTGCTGGTCAGTATACACATGTGTTGAGACTTTATTTCTGCATGTGGATGAACTGACAAGTCTACTTCAAAAGAGGGGAAAAAGCAACCCCACACTGTACAAAATGTTTTGGGCCTCTCTACATTAGATTAGAGACTTGCCCCACAGGAACAGGTAAAGAGCACAAAGCAACCTGCAAACAGAAATGCAAAATGCTGCTGGAATCACTCCTTTCTGAAGCAGAGTTTCTGGTGGTCACAGCATTGTGCTGTCCCAGTAGCTGTTCCATACTGCTTTAAATTGGCTGCTTTAGGCTAAGGTCACATTGTGGTATCAATTACTTGCTACTACCTGGAAAATTTAATTTCATGCCCTGCAGTAGGTCTGCTTTCTTCTCTTCTATGATTGGCAAGTGTTCCCCTGTTAGTAACTAGAATAGCTCATTTACTTGGAGTGATTAAAAGCCAGAAGCTCACTGATGCTGAATGGCAGCTTTAGATTGGTAGCATTACCAGGAGAGCTGCTGCACTAATGCATTTAGGTGAATAGAATAAAAGCTATTTCTTGCCTTCTTCATAACCATTTAAAAGATATTGTGTTGTCTGCAATTTGTAGTTATGCCAATCTGCTCCCTGTTGTCAGATTAGTGTTTAGGTTAGAACCATAGGAAATTAGTGAGCAAAGCAAGCCTCTATTTTTAGACAGCAGGACATCAAAGTAACTGAAGTCTGGTTAAAGCTACTTATTTTTTATTTATTTATTTTTAAATGGAAAAATGGACTTTTGTATCAAATAAACCAATACTTCACATCTTCTCCCTCTCTCCTGCCTCCGACTACAAGCAGCTCCTTATAGCTTGGACCATGAAATGTATTTTAAGAGGCCCACCTTATTGCTGATTACAAGAACCAGTGGCCATGTCTACATGAGATGCTGACTGCAAAGTAGCTCATTACTACTGTGCAATAGTGTTGCATGACACGAAGCATGATGTGACACTATTGCACAGTACTGACAAGCTACTGCTCAGTCAGTGTCACCAGAAAGCCATTCTGGGATGCTTCTGGACAGTAACTCTAGTTACTGTGCAGTCATTTAGTACTTCTGCATGCAAATACTAAATGACTGCACAGTAACAACTGATTCATAAAGCTGGTCTTTCTATTACTCCCAGGAACTGCCTTCTTCCTATAGGATAAGTATTGCCATAGATTTTTAGGTAGAACTAATTGATTTAAATGGTGATTTCTATTTACAGTTGTTTATACAATATTGCCTGGAGATTGGATTATTTTGTAATCCCTATCTGATCCTTTTTTGCATGAATAGGATATTTGGATTTATACTTCTCAAAGTCTAGTATGCAAATTTTGATGTATGAAAACTTATTTCAACTCCAGAATAGGCAAAGTATTTGTGGGAATTCATCTATAAGGGTGAATAAAAGGAATACCTTCCCCCCACACTCCCTACCAACACAAAAAGTAAACTGGCCACAATTACTAATAGGATTTCTCAGGAGATGGAAAGCACACATAGTACAGTCCAAAACAGAAGGGTCCAGATTCCATTGCCTTTACATTGGGCATATCAACACATGTTTTTATGCACATGTAACCCAGGAGGTACTCCAAGAGGTACCCCCTCTCCAGTTGAAGGGATCAAAGCAGGTGCACAAGTGCTGTGGGAGGTGTAGGGACTCTCCTCCCCCTATAGAGCAGAGACCAACAATGGGGACTTAATACCTTTTAATACTGGGAACATAACAGGCATAAGTCAGAGGGTATAGTGGACACTACAATGCCCCAAGGGGGCAGGATTCAACAAAGGTTAGACACTTACAATCATTGAAAAAACAAACACACAGGGTTAGCAATATAAAACACAAACAGCAGAGCAAACAGTATGGGTTGGTAAAATAGAAAGAGGCACAAAATGCAAAGTGTCAAATGACAAGGAAACATAGGGCCTTGGTACTTGGAGGGGGAAAAAAACCACAGTGGCCTCTTTCTACTGCAAGAAGACTTGCTTCTTATTATCTCACTCACCCCAAGTCAACTCACCCAGGACTTGAACCCAGATTTCTCCTGTGGTAAGCAGGAACACTGGTACACAGCCACCACTGATAGTACTGCTCTACCCTGCTAGGGGTCTTGACCTTCCCAGAGCCCAGCCTCATGTCAAGCTGCCTGGCCTCTGATTGGAGGAGCTGGAAGCAGAGCTGGGAACCCCTCAGGTTGCTGCTCAGATCCTTGCTGGAGCTGGGGGCCTCTCCTGCTGGCTACAGCCACTCCTTGGGGAACCTGGAGCCCAGTAGGGGGCCTCTCCTGCTGACCACACACCACACTGCTGAGGGGCCCCCTGCAGGTCCTGCTCTTTCAGGCTCTTCTAGGGCAACAGCTCCTGCCCTACTGGCTCAGCTCTGTAAAAACCCCTTCCTTGTTGTCCCTCACTGGTCTCTCCCCTGAGCCAGCCCACGCTGCCCCTTTTATCCCCCTCCAGGTGACCCAAGGGGCCAATCGGGACACAGGGGGGTGAGTCTCTGGGGCCTGATTGGTGCAGAAAGGGAATCCCAACTCCTCCAATCATCTTTTACCCCTTCAAAACCCCTGGGCCAAATCATTACCAGATTGGTGAGGAAAGGGAATCCCAAGTTCTCCAATCATCTTTTGCCCTTTCAAAACCCCTGGGCCAGGTCACTGCCAGCCAGCCCTTCACACACACCTAAACTTAATGTGCATTTGCTTAATGCGCATTAAGGCGATTTAGGTGTATGTCTACATGTGCACATGCTAAGGCACATTAATGTAGTATGTGGACCTACTTTGGACTAGAGTTAGTCCCAAGCCAGTCGACATATACAGCATTAATGTACCTTAGCATGTCTACACATGCATTAATGTGCTTTAGCTATTCACACCTAAATTTGATACCTGCTTTTGTAGGTATCAAATTTAGGCATGAATAGCCTAAAATCGCAATGTTTAAGGCACATTAAGGTCACACCTGCGTAGACGTGAGCTCTTAATGCGCCTTAAAAATTGCTAATGCGCCTTAACTCAGCACATGTAGATGTGCCCATTGAGTCATGTTTTACTCCATGAATAGTGCCAGTAATTGAATTAGGATTACTGAAAGGGTATTGTAACATAATTAAGGAGAGCAGAATCTAGCCCACAATGTCTGGTCTCCTGAATTTGAGGACTCAAAATAGCATTAATGGAGGTCATGTGCATACTGTTAGGGGTACTGACAGATTGTGCTGTTGTCAGTGTATTCAGTACTACAGAAAAGAATAATTTTACTTAACAGGGAGTATATACTTGCCTTGGCAGTTTACAGTATGAGAACCTGATCCAAAGCTCATTAAAATCATTGGAATATTGCGCACTGATCCCAGCGGGCCTTGCAGTAGGTCCTAGCGTTCCCACCTGGAAGTCCTTACTGCTTCCTTGTCCAGACAGAACTCTGACAGGAGAGTGGAATCAAAGCTCACACTTACCTATTTTTATTTAACAAAAAAGGTGTAGCAATTGCAAAGGCACCATGTTTACAGCATAACCACCCATAAGGTTTTCTCTTTAGTCATGAAGCAAGGATGGCATGAAGTAATAAAATAGTCTAAGCTTTACAGTTTTTCTCCATACCATTGAGATCACTAGTGATGGTGCCTTAACAGTGCCTTTTATATTGTAAACACAAGTTTTTTTAGAAAAGGGAATGTGTCCCTCAATTCATTTTTCATGTCAGTGATCCAGAGGGAATTAGATGCTTAGGTGGTACAAGGCACCATGTCTCCACCGAAGGTAATGGAAGTTGCATTGTGCTCAGCACTTCTGCTGACCCAGCCACACATTTATGTTCCTATTTGTGGGCTTAGGAGATTAACTGTAGGCATTTAGTTTTGAAAATCTTGGCCAGAAATCTCCACCCTAGAACCTTGGAGCTGCACCAAGGCAGCTAATACACAGCTTCAGGGGAAGCATAACAAACAGAGCTTTGTATTCTTGCATTAAATAAATCAACTTAGTGGCCATGCCCTAACAATTGCCTAATTGCCTGCAATTGTCTCTTTCTATACTAATGAGGAGAGAGCCATCACTGTACTCTGTGATACTTAGGGGAATAGCTTTTTTGCTTGGTACTCCCATGTGGCAGAAATATGGAACTTTCTATAGATTCAGGATTTCAGACAGACATGAGACTTAATTTTTTATGGCTGATTGTAACAGGAAGCCAGAGGGTTCTTGTTACTTTATGAGAAGGTAGTAAGCTACGCTCGCTGTGTGGGGCTGCAGCAGCAGGAGCACAGGCTGGCCCTTAATTAAAAAGGGGAAACTCCTGTGTGCGGCTGGGGAGCCACATGGCAGAAAGGGGCAGGGTTATGCGGCATATAAACTCAGAGCTTCAGTCAGAGGGTACAGTCAGATCTTGTATGTGGCAGGGATAGTTGCTCCCTGGGGAACCTGACTGCAGCAAGGAGGCTCAGAAACACCCTCAGAATCGACCTGTGAGAGTAAGCCCAGCACTGGAAACTATAGCTTGGGTAGGACATTGACCCATAGCAGGGAAGGACTTTTTAGCCGCATCTACATGTGCACTTTACTGCAAGAGTAGGCTAACTTGCTGAACAGTAAAGCTTCATTGTCTACACATGCAATGCTACTAGGCTACAATAAATTAATTTATGCTGCAATATGACAGTACTGTCAGGGACAGAGAACTTTACTGTGATTAAACGCATGTGTAAATGCTGACTGTGGACGTAAATTGCACCTAGTTAGCACAGCCAGCAGGGAGCCAGACTCCTGCCTGCCACCTAGCCACACAGTTCCATGTGCAGCACCCTTGTCAGCCTCTCTGCCACCTGACACTACCAACTGGAGCCTGGGACTCACAACCCCTGTGCCTCTGCCAGCACAGAACTGCTCCCTGGACACCAGACCACACTGCCGCTGCCTGCTGTAGCCCCACGTCACCACCTGCTGCCTGGGCCTGCCCCCTGAGTCTGCAGCCAACCGCCATCACCTGCCGGAGCCTCCTCAACCCCACCACCGCCCACAGAGCCTGCTTCCAGCTGCCACCATGTCAAGCTGCACACCTGCTGACATCCAAGGACGGGGGCTGAACTGGACACATGAGAAGACTTCTGACCTCATTGCCATCTGGGGGGACGTTGAGGTCCAACGGCAATTTGCCTGTGCTACCAGGGCCAAAGTGTTCAAAGACATGGCCCGGAGGATGCAAAAGCGTGGTCACCGGAGGTCTGGCCACCAGTGCTGGGTGACGGCCAAGGCCCTGAGGGCACAATATCTCCGCATCTGGGACCATAATAGGCAGCCTGGGACTACCCCTAGAACCATGCCCTTCCTCCGTGAGCTTGAGAGGATCCTGGTCCCCATGGATCCTGATGAGGCTCCTCACATGTTCTGCAGCACAAGCGGGCTGGAGGAGCCCATGCCAGGGGCCCCAGACCAGGAGGACTCTCCAGGTGAAGGCACCTCAGGGCTCATATATCAGGTCCTGGTGTGCTTCTCACCCTCAGTCTCACCTGGCAACTCAGGCAGCCCAGGCCACCACCTGGCCAGGCTATTCCACAAGCAGTCCACCTGCAAAGAGGAGAGGGCAGGGATGTCCCCTGTGGACACCAGCACCAGGTCATCACAAGAGGGGACCACTGCTCAGCCAGCTACTCACCATGCCTCACTGCCCCAGGATGCATCAGCCAGCCGGACCTCATCTCCACAGCCAAGGATATCATCTGACTGCCAGGAATGGCTGCCACACCCTCCCGGTAAACCTTGCATAAGGAGGAGGGCTGGGGGGGGAGGGAGTGCTGAACTCACCTGTGCCCATACCAGTTCACCCACCTGCCCCCAGGCTGCATGCCTGGAGCCAGGGGCCCCACGTTGGGGGTGGGGCCCCCCCTTCCTCTCCACTCCCCTGTGCCTGGCCAAGCTTGCCACCATCCACCAGAGTTGCCCCCCTAACATGCAGGGAAGCAAGACTTTATTGAGCACCCAGTGTGCTCCCAGGTGGGCATCTAGGAGCCTATCACATGAGGAGAAACTTGTCAAAGGCAGCGGTGATCTTCTTGGCTGCAGTGGTCAGACACTCACAGCATACGCAGAAGGAGGGACCAGGCATAGCCTAGTCTGGGTAGGGTATGGGGAAGGCAGGCTGCCTGTGCTAAGTAGCCCACTTGCCCCCACTGTGAAAGCAGGGAGGGAAGACTTCTCTGGGTCTCTGTCTGCACATGACCCCCAAACTGAGGGCAGGTGATGCACAGCCCCTCTGTACACTGCATGTTATTTTTGGAATGTTGCAAACTCTACAGTTAGTCCCTCTGTCTTTGCTTTTCAGAACCAGCTGCTGGACATGAGGAATAACCACCTGGCAGTAGTGGAGATGAGGCCACAAGGACACCTGCAGCTGCTGCAGGTGCACTTCAGATGCGTCAGCTCCGTCAGCACCAGAGCCAGAATTGGACAGCTCTCCTTGAACGGCTGGTCACCATCTCCGAGGAGTGGCTTGAAGAGACTTGAACCTGGCACCGCCGCTGGCTCCATGAGTTTCGCAGAATGTGGCAGGCCATGGAGCAGTCAGACCGTGAAGACCATGAGGCATGGCGGGCAGAGAGTGAGGTGCTCCACACCCTCCTGCAGAAGCTGGTGGGGGCCCAAGAGGACCAGCATGATCTAGTGTGATGGGCTGTGGCCACCGCTGAGGACAACCAGCACATCAAGGACTCTGTGCTGGCCTTGGTGGTGTTTGGTGCCATGCCCAACATCCAGGTCCTGGCACCAGCCCTGGCTGCCCCTTGACAGCTGCCTGCAGGCCTGCCTCAGGACCCCCAGTGTGTATGGCAGCAGGTGCAGTGCCACCTGCAGTGGGCTGGGCCCCCAGCCTGTGCACCAGATCCTGGTTCTCCAGACCCCCTGCTTCACCCAGTGTCCTCTGCTCGCTCTGGCTTCATGCAGCCCCTAAGCAGGAGGTGGCCATGGCAGGGCTGGCTCCCCACAGGGGCCCTGCTGGTCCCAGCCTCATGGAGGAGTGGAGTGAGCAGACTGGACAGTGCCTGCCTTCACCACCAGGCCAGCCCCTGGCCCACCACAATTGCTGTGACACCCAGACCTTAGATACTCGTGGCTGTGGTGGGGGGTGCTGGGCACCTTACTCCAGGCTCCACACCCTTGGTGCCTCCTCCCCACTGTTTCCCCCTGACCCTTGTAAATAGACACCTGTAAATAATTCCACATGCGTAAGGGTGTTTTAATGATGGTGTGCATTGGGGCTGGGGGGTGGCTGTTGTTGGGAGGGAGCAAAGGTGGTGGTGTGGGGTCTGTTGGTATGTTGGAGATGGAAATAAAGTTTGGGGTTTATTGAAAACTGTCCACAGTGTACATGTTCCTGTTGTTGCAGTGTGGGCTTGGCATTTGTGGGCAGCTGCCCAGGCACCCTACTCTGCAGATTGGTGGAGGAGGTGGTCTGCAAGCATTTCACAGCTCTGGTGCTCTGGCCACCATTGCTGGATGGAAGGCAAGGAGCATCTATGGTATGCTGGGCACAGGCTCTCATCCTGGAGGGCTGTGTCAGCAGGCTGCAGACTGCTCAGGGCCAGAGAAGCATGTGGCTGGGGAACAAATCACAGGGCAAACTTTTAAAGAGCAGGCCTGGCACCCAAGTGGCTGTGGCTGGCTGCAGGCAGCTGCAACTAGACTTTAGAGCTCCCCCAGGCTGCTGTGCCAGGGCAAAGCAGGGAGGCGGCATCCCTGGTGTAAACTGCTGCTGTCCCAGGTGCACATGTAGACGCTGTACCCGGGAATACTTTACTCTGGCTCAAACTGCTCTGAAGTGTATTGCTTTGCATTACTTGCACATGCAGATGCATCCTGTAGAAACAGTCTGCTGATGCTTTGGTTATGCTGACACACGTGTGTTTTGCAGAGGAGGATCAGATGTGCCTGTAGGGGGTGGAAGGGAGGCTACAGGAGTGCCTGAGGTATGCACTAGGTTTTGAGCCTTGCGAAGGGCAGGGGTGCAAGGCACAGAAAGGCTGAGGCTGAGATGGCTGGAGCCAGAGCCCACAGGGGGTGATGCAGGCAGCCTGAGGCTGACAGGATGTTGACACTGAAAGGGCCAGGCCACAGTCAGTGAGCCTAGGCTACCGTTCTGTAGCTAAAGTAACCTGTAGGCTAAGACTGAGAAGGCTGAAGCCTATACGAGGGAGTAACTGGTGACAAAGTACCATCTGGAGGCAAGGGCCTGACTATCGGGGCTGCTGGAGGTCATGATTATTTCCCCTAAGGCACAAATGGGGTTGTCTTAAAGGGGAAACCCACCCCATAGGGTTTGGGGCAGAGAAGCCTGGAGGATTGCACCAAGGAAAGGCACCTAGAAAGAGGGTACCCTGGCTTCTGGAGGCAGCCTCCCCATTTAAAAGACCTAAAGATCAAGTCATGGTACATGAGAGAGAAGTGGTAATGGGAGACCAAAGAATGTGGGGAGGCAGGTCTTACCACCATGGGGCATCAGATGCTGGGCAGATTGCCTGAGCCTTTCACACTGATCACCAAGTACCTCCAAGGCACTAAGTCACCAAGGCTGCAATTCAGCAAACCTTATAATTTGAGAATAACCATAAGTGTGTGCATAGTCCCTTTAAAGTTATTGGGATTCCTCACATGTGGTGCTGGGTTAGGGCTCATGTTCACCATCCAGGAAAATAACTCCAACCTTCTAGCCCCACTTCATTTGGTTCTGAAGATTAGCAATATTAGAAACATAACCAGCACATTTGTTTCACAGGTGTTTTCACCTGGTATGCTACCCAGAGGCATAACTGGCCAGTGTTGTGACTTGCACCTTGCACTTTCCCAGCTCTAGCTTTGGTACTGGCAGCAGGGAGGGCAGAGAAGTAGCAGTGGCATGAAGCGTAGGAGCAGCTGAAAGTTTGTTACTACAAGGGGGAAGATGTACCCCCCATACACATACTTTTTTGCTGCAGATGTGTGTCAACACTGGTTTTCAGTGGCAGAAAAAGGAGGTGATATCTCCCTGTCCTTGCCCACCAGCAGCAAACCTCCAGCCACTCTTCCACTGCATGCCACACTGCTTCTCTCTCTTTCCCAACATTGGTGCTGCAGCTGGAGCTGGGAAGGTGTAGGGTGCAGCGGGGAGCAGAGGGTGGGGCGGTGGAAGCATCCCCGCACTCCAATCCAGCGCCTCCCTTAGACAGCCAGGTGGACCCATGCCCAGCCATTCTTACATTACTGGTGCTACCTAGGGCTTTGCCTAATATTAGCACTGTCTTGCCAGAGCCAATGTTTGCTGGTAGGAATTTAATCAGTCATCATTACTGTTTGTCATTGTGCTTATGATGCCAGGCACAATCTGGAATGAATTTGTATCCGTCACAGAAACGTAAAGGTTCTTTTTACAAAAGGCTAAGTTACTTCTTCCCTCCACTAGGAGCTACTGGACCCCTTTCCGCCACTTCAAGATTTTATTGTTCTGAGCTGGTAAGGCTGTTTCTTATTCTTTTGCAGTTGGTGTGAAATTGCTTAGGCGGTGCTAAAGCACAAGCATTCAAAATGCAATTTGGCAATTTCATCCTAAATGAAGAGTAATTTCAAACTGTGAAGCATTCCTAGCACTAGATAAAGAGCAGACAAACCCGATGACTCACATTTCTGCCTCAAAAAATGTGAGATGAATAATGATATCATGGGGGTGGGAGGAGGAAGATGCATTGAACTTCATGAAGACATTTTAGATGGTCAAAGCACAGCAAGACCAAAAAAGTCCCAGAGTGCATTCAGACTAAATCTTCAGTGTAACATGGGCTCCATCTTGTTAAAGATTTAAAGAAACAGCAGCTCTTCTCTCTTTTTTTTCCTCCTGTAGGATGAAGTCACTCAGACTAGTTGTGCAGCATAGCCTGATACTTTGAGAACACTTAACACCTCTAAGATGACCAACTTGATTGCCTTCTATGATGAGATAACTGGCTCCGTGGATGCGGGGAAAGCAGTGGACATAATATACCTTGACTTTAGCAAGACTTAATATCATCTCCCACAGCATTTTTGTAAGTAAGCTGAGGAACTATGGGTCGGATGAATGGACTGTCAGGTGGAGAGAAAGCTAGCTGGATTGTTGAGCCCAGTGGGTAGTAATCAATGGCTCAGTGTCTAGCTAGCAGAAAGTATCAATGGAGTGCCTCCAGCGTTGGTCCTGGGGCCAGTTTTTTTCAATATCTTCATTAACAATCTGGAAGATGGGATGGATTGTACCCTCAGCAAGTCTGTGGATGACACCAAGCTGCAGGGATTAACAGATATACTGGAAGGTAGGGCTAGGATTCAGAGTGACCTAGAAAAATTGGAGGATTGGGCCAAAAGAAATCTCATGAGGTTCAACAAGGACAAGTGCAAAGTCCTGCACTTAGGGCAGAAGAATCCATCCCATGCACCACTACAGGCTGGGGACTGACTGGCTAAGCAGCAGCTCTGCAGAAAAGGACCTGGGGGTTACAGTGGACAATAAGCTAGATATTAGTCAGCAGTGTGCCCTTGTTGCCAAGAAGGCTAATGGCATATAGGGCTGCCTTAGTAGGAGTGTTGGCAGCAGATCGAGGTAAGTAATTATTCCGCTCATTTCTGCACTGGTGAGACCACATCTGGAGTACTGTGTTCAGTTTTGGGCCCTCCACCACAGAAAGGATGTGGACAAATTGGAGAGAGTCCAGCAGAGAGCAAAAAAAATGGTTCAGGGGTTGAGGCACATGACTTCTGAGGAGAGGCTGAGGGAACTGGGTTTGTTTTGTCTGGAGAAGAGAAGACAGAGGGGAGATTTGATAGCAGCCTTCAACTACCTGAAAGGTGGTTCCAAAGAGGATGGAGCTAGACTGTTCTCAGTGATGACAGATGACAGAACAAGGAGCAATGGTCTCAAGTTGCAGCAAGGGAGGTTTAAGTTGGATATTAGGAAAAATCTCCTTACTAGGAAGATGGTGAAGCACTGGAATGGATTACCTAGAGAGGTGGTGGAATCTCCATCCTTGGAGGTTTTTAAGGCCTGCCTTGACAGAGCCCTGGCTGGAATGATCTAGTTGGGTATGGTTCTGCTTTGAGCAAGGGGTGGAACTAGATGATCTCTTGAGGTCCCTTCCAACCTTATTTTCTATGATTCTATGATTCTATTTCATAGGTTTCACCAAAATAAAATCCCTGCAAACCCATGGGCATCTGCTTTTCAGAATGAGCACCTCTTTCTAATCATCTCCCTTTTTGTACCTAAATATTGATTATTACTGGAGGGACCAAAACACAACACACAACCTTTGTAAGAGCATGCCTATTTGAAAGAACTAAAACATAAATGATAATTACAGAGTTCTTTTGTTGCTGAGTGCTTCCAGTGTCATAAATCCAGCTTCACATCTGGAAATGGGTTCTTTAGGCCTCAGTGTACATTCATCAGAAGGGAAGGAAGGGATTTTCAAAGGCATGAAGTGGAATTAGGCAGCCAGCTCCCAGTGAGTCTCTAAATTCTCTTTGTGACTTTGGAAAGTCTCCCTGCTAATGATTTTTTAATTAAAATAAAAGTGATGGAGGACTCTCTCACAGTTAGATTATGTGCAGGAGGGAGTACATCCTATGGTTTTAACATTCTAAGGGAGCTCCAGGGGGAGAGGTAAATTTTACAACAATGTATTTTTACATTATACATATAATGAATCTTGGGTGAAGAGTACGGATTGAGGTCATTTCCAGAGGCAGTATAATACTTTGTGTCATACAACACCAGTCCTCCTCGCATTCTCCAAACTCTACTTCAGGTATTGACAATCAGCCTGTGTTTTTATTTTTTTCCAGTCTTTCTTTCACCCTGTCCTTCTGCCTCCTCTTACTGAAAGTCAGGACCCACATTTGGAGGAAACAAAATGGCTATATGGCAATGCTTTATAATGAGTGTGGTTCAGTTTCAACATAGAACTAACAGAGCTCTCCATAGAAACTCTCCTTTTCTCTCACCGTCTGTCTGTCTGCCTGTCTCTCTTAATGACAAGAACATAAACAGCTGCTATAAGAGAGAGAGGAAAATCTGCTTCCCACCTCTTCCTTGTATGCCACAACGACTGTTCTTTACAGCACAGTAATGAAAGGCCATTCCATCTCATCAGTGTCACATTATCGAGTGGCTTTGGATTCTCCTTAACCACCTTATTATTTTACTCTTTCAAAGTTTGGAATAAATTATTTAATGAGTCCCTTAGGATTTGCTTTATTGGAATTTAGAATTGGTGCCCATATGCTGTAGGTTAGGACACTCCAAAAAAGGAAAGTTACATCTCACTGTCCTACTGCAGGAGTGGCAACCTCTAAAAAAAAAATCACCATATGGCCACGGCAATAAAACATCAAGGTTGCGGTCACAATCCCAATCCCAATAAAAAGCGGATATAGGGCCTTTCGCAAGGCTTAACCTTCATTTACAACACACCCCTGGAGTGCCTAGTTCTGCAGCTTTTAAACACCGCTCATATCACTAGCAAAAAGCATTTCCTATTTGCCTAATGAGACAATTGCCTCCTGAACATCCTTTACCCACAACCCTTGACAGCTAGGTTGTCAGACACATGCAATTTATTAATATCTTTGTCCAAAAAATCCATTTAAGTACTTCAATAGACAAAGCAAGAACATCCCTTGCCACTGAAGTACCACCCTGGCTTGGCCTTGCAAATCCTCAGTGTAAGAGACATGTAATTTGTAGCCTGAGAGAACCAGGGTCCAATTTATATCAAAGTCATGGGAATTAACTAGTTAATTAAGTAATTAAAAAGTTAAAGAAATGGCTAACTCTTAACTTTAACTAGTTACATTTTTCAGCTGTCAACTTTTAACCTTAACTAGTTTAAAAAAAAGGTTAACTTTAAATTTTTGTAAAGTAAAAGTTAAAAGTTAAAAAAAAATGAAATCTGGGTTTCCCAGAGTTTTTCCCAGACACAGCCACTTTCTAGGACTTACGTGGAACAATATATCTTTATTGAAACTCTAGGACTTCTTGTTCAAGAGACAGAGAGTAGTATGTCTTCCTATGAGCTATGGTCTCTTAAGTACTACAAGTCCCAGAGTTCCTTAGTTCATGCTTGCGTTTTCTGCGCATTTGCAGAAGTCAACAGGGCAGCCACTTGGCTGCAGGAAAGGGAACAAGCGTTCTGTCATCTGCCCATGTAGAGTGATTGTTCAGTAGTGGGGGTTTAGTTTTGCAAGACAGAAGATGAAAATTGTCAGATGTAAATCTTGAAATGCAGTTTTTGCTGAAGTTCAGTAAGCAAGTTTAAACAGTTTCTGCTATGCAACTGAACATTCTTTTTCTCATTTAACTGATTTTCTAATTTTGATTTTCAGACACTTTCATTAATTCTAATATAGATGTATTTCATACCCTTTTGTTACCTTTTGAGCAATAAAAATTGTAACAACAGAGATTTTCTGTGAAAACTGCTTTCATTTGTCATCTGGCTATAAATATCTCCTTTGTGTTATTCTGGTAATTCTCTGCATTAACTTTTACAAAGTACTTCACATGGAGAGAGTGAGAAGGATTTAATATTACATAGGGATTGGTAAATTATTATTCTGAAAACTGTATAGCAAGCATAACATTGTTTTCAGGTAAAGCAGGGTGAGTTCTGAATAAATGAGTGTGCTTCTGTGGGCTTATGGAAAAGAAACCCACTCATTGCATTTGAGAATGAAAAATAATGCTAAGAGGCAATTCACCGTGTTTCATGCATTCCTCATGAATCAACTTAGCTTTTAACTAGTTGAAAGTGGAAATATTTAACTTTTAACTTAACTCAAGTTAATTTTAAAGGTTGCTAACTTTTAACTTTAACTAGTTACATTTTTCATAAACTTTTCCCATGACAGTATTTCTATTACTCTATCTGCCTTGGAATATTAGCAATAGCCCTGGGGATTTCCCCCTTAGTTCTCTGCTCCTAGAGGGAGAGCACAGAAACCCACAAGACTCCTGCTGCTGTTGCCTGTAGGAGCAGGTCAGACAGGTTAGAAGACGGCTACAGGATGACAGGGTAGATAGGGCCTGGTTAAAGTATTCTGGGACCCAGGTACAATGACAATGGGTTCCTTATGGCCCTGCACACGTGCACAGTGACCTGAAAACAAATGGCTCGCCAAACATTAGTATGGTGTAAACCTTAGCTTACTTCAATGAGCTAAGGAGAATAGTCGGTGAAGCACTGAGGTCCCGGAGGGGAGGGGAGCCAGGTGTCCAAGAAGATTACCTCCAAGCCCAAAGGGAGGTAATCCCAACACAGATCAAAGGGGGCAGGAGGGCGCAAAAGCCCCCATGGCTCACCAAAAGCATCCGGGAATGTCTCCTAGCTAAAAGGGAGGCGCACACCCAATAGAAGGGGGGGCCATCACCAGGGAGGATTATATTGCAGTTGCTTGGGGATGTAGGGGGGCAGTCAGGAAGGCCAAGTCAGAGGTGGAACTGGGACTAGCTTCCCAGATCAAGGATAACAAGAAGTCCTTTTTTAAATACATAGGGGGCAAAAAGAAGGTTCCGGGTAACGTGCAGCCCCTGCAGGACACGCTAGGAAATTTGGTTGTCACACCAGATGACAAAGCCAACATATTTAACGATTTCTTTGCCTCCATTTTCTTGAGCAGGGACCGG
>NW_017729024.1:126877452-126877905 GCF_001723915.1 Gavialis gangeticus
CCCTGGGGGTCTTTAAGAGGAGGCTTGACAAACACCTTGCTGGGGTCATTTGACCTCAGTACTCTTTCATGTCATGGCAGGGGGTCGGACTCGATGATCTGCTCAGGTCCCTTCCGACCCTAGAAACTATGAAACTATGCCCACTCCCACCTATTGTGTAAGCTGGACATATGCTAAGAAGTGACACAGGAGAAATGTGATTTCAGGAGAGTTTGGGAAATGGAGAGAGTCAGCTGGTGTTCATAGGCACAGTGGGCTAGAGACAGAGGGCTGGAGAATATTGTGTATTGTACATGTGTTCAGTTTCTTTTTTTTTGGAAGTAAAATCAAAGGCCTTGAGGAATGCTACTACCCATTCACCAGGCTTTCCAAGCACAGGCACGCTCTCCTTCCACTTCTTGTAAGTAATTTGGGTAATTACTTACAAGAGGCCTTTCCTGCAAGAAATACCCT
>NW_017729024.1:126882905-126889431 GCF_001723915.1 Gavialis gangeticus
ACCAGGCTTTCCAAGCACAGGCACGCTCTCCTTCCACTTCTTGTAAGTAATTTGGGTAATTACTTACAAGAGGCCTTTCCTGCAAGAAATACCCTTATGAGGACTGCCACTAGAAGAACGGTGTTCTCAGTGCCCCTGCTGTTATACAGTCATTGGTAAACCTGTACAATGCAAAATGCACAAATAACATCAGAAGCATGACTCACTTTATCTTTGCCAGGGCAGCATCCAACGCCCTGAGCCCCAGAGCCAAGTTTCTTCTTGCTTGTTCTCCTTTCATACTCATACTTTCTCTTTCAGCTGCCCACTGGTGTAGCTTCAAGAGGAAGGTGCCTTTCATCTTACAGGGCTTATGACCTGATGATTGGGTTGTTGTCATGGGAGGTCAGGGTTCAATCCCTTCAGGAAGGAGATGGGCCTAAAAAATGCATCTCTTGGGTGTCCCCTGAGTTATGGTATGTAAACTGGTTGGCACCAGCAACCCTATAACCACACTGGTCTCAGTTCAGTGTCAAACAATTTCTGGTTGTGGGGTTTGGTCATTTCTAGCTTTGAGGGCTTATGCAGCTCTAAGTCAGCATCTGTGTACCTTTGAGTTGCAACACAGCATAAACTGAATTATGCACTTCTAGGGCAGTATTAAATTACTTCTCAGTGGCTGTGTCTACACAAGATACTGACTGTGCAGTAGCTCATTACTAGTACACAGTAGTGTCATGTGGCCCCAAGAATGACATGATGCTACTGTGCAGTAGTAACAAGCTACTGTGCAGCCAGGATCACCAAAAAGCCATTCAGGGACACTACTATGCAGTAACTCTGGTTCCTGTGGATTCATCAAGTACTTGTGTATGGAAGTACTAAATGACTGAGCAGTTAACATAGAATAAATTTGGTCAGAGAAAGGTAAAACATAGCTGCATAAGGCATTTAAGCATGCAAGCACCATTTAGGCCACTAAGGAAGTGAAAGTACAAAGTTTTGCTAAGAAACGTAGATGTTAAAGAGCTGAACTTACGTGTTTCTAGCACTGAAGTGGCATTCTACCCCAAGTACTGATACACAGAAGTTGCTTAGGTAGATCTGCAAGGCTCACTGTGGTTTTATTCTGCTTCAGTGTTCTAGTAAGTTCTCGGTAAAAATGTGAGAAACTGTATATTCCAGAGCTCCTAGAATTACTGTTTTAGCTGTAGATTCACGCAGCTATTCCTCCACCAGTCACAGGTGTAGCATTTTCTTTGTAGGTGCCTAGTTTAGAAACTTTTATTTAGAGAGTGTTATAATTCTGCCCTGAATGACTCG
The DNA here is from genome assembly GCF_001723915.1 of Gavialis gangeticus. Classification (NCBI taxonomy): domain Eukaryota; kingdom Metazoa; phylum Chordata; order Crocodylia; family Gavialidae; genus Gavialis; species Gavialis gangeticus. Next base: position 126,884,208 of record NW_017729024.1, read on the forward strand.
AGGAACTAGGGCAGTATGTTTATACGTTCAGCATCTACTTCTTATCCAGCCTCAGTGTGTGGCGTACCAGATGAATTATACAACTTTCATACTTTTAAATGAAAATATGAGTCTCACAGCCTTCTGAGATTTAGCCACCACTGCTTTTGAAAGAGTAGTATATAAGCATCCACAGAGCAGCTTTGTCATATTAAATGGGCAGCTAATAAGATGATTTTAAATGATCCAATACATTTCTGCAAAATATGACTACTTACATTATTCACCATGCAAAGGCCTTAGCAACGAATGGTATGCTTCAATAAAACTTTAACACTCATTACAAAAGCTTCATGGGATGAAATTGATTAGGTGATACAGGGTGCAGCTACACAAGATGCTTTACTGCACAGTAGCACAGCTTACTGTGCAATAAACATGCATATCTATGTGTGCACATGCTTACTTTGCAGTAAACTATGCTACTTGCAAGTAAATTTGCTACTTGCAAATGCAAGTAGCAAATTTACTCGCAAATAATTGCTGCGCAGAAATGCATGTGTAGATGCCAACTGGGAGAAAATTTGCTCCCAGTCAATGCTGCCGCTAGGGGGCCAGCCTGAGCTCAGCCTCAGGGCCCTGGGGTTGGCAGCCTCTCCTGCCCCAGCACTGGCCCATCTCTCTGGCTCTTAAAAGCCTGCAGGCAGTTTGAGCTCTGGGGTTCAAGAGCAGGGAGCCTGAGGTGACTGCTGGCCTCTGCTACCCCTGCACAGGCTGCAGGATCCCTGTGGCAGCTTGCCTTTAACCAGAGCTGCTGCCTGGCACCGCAATGCTGCATGGCTGCCAGGGCCGCACCGTCCAAGTCTGCAGGGTGCTTCAGGCTCCTGTCAGGCCCACCAGGACCTGGACCCAGCTGCAGGCAGACACTGGCCACTGGGGCCAGATCCAGCTGCCCATAGCCAACCCCCAGCAGCCTGCCTGGAGCATGCAGGTACTCGCTGCACAGCTCCCAGTCGCATACTGTGCTCCTGTGCTGGGTGCTGCAGGCAGCTGCCCAGGCCTGGCTGCACAGGGACAGCTGCGTGGAAGCCTGGAGAGCTGTCACAGGGGCCCAGGTGGCCTCATTGTCACCCATGCCACACACTACTACCTGGGGCCCCAACTGGACTTCAGGAAGGCTTTTTCCTGGACTTCAGGAAGGCTTTTGACACTGTCTCTCACCCCATTCTCATTAGGAAGCTGGGGGACTGTGGCGTAGACACCCATACAGTCCAATGGGTCGCCAACTGGTTAGAGAGTCGCACCCAGAGGGTGGTAGTGGATGGGTCCTTCTCGACCTGGAAGGACGTGGGAAGTGGGGTCCCACAGGGCTCGGTCCTTGGGCCCGCCCTGTTCAACATCTTCATCAGTGATTTGGATGAGGGGGTGCAAAGCACCCTGTTCAAGTTTGCTGATGACACTAAGATGTGGGGGGATGTGGGCACAATAGAGGGGAGCAACAGGCTACAGTTGGACCTAGACAGGTTACAAGGATGGGTGGAGGAGAACAGGATGGGGTTTAACACGGACAAGTGTAAGGTGATGCACCTGGGGAGGAACAATCGGCACCATACATACAGGCTGGGGAACTCCCCTCTTGTCAGCACGGAGGTGGAAAAGGATCTGGGAGTCATTATTGACTCCAAGATGAACATGAGTCGGCAATGTGGGGAGGCGGCTAGGAAGGCCAACTGCACCTTGTCGTGCATCCACAGATGCATCTCGAGCAGGTCCAAGGAGGTGATCCTCCCCCTCTATGCGGCACTGGTCAGGCCGCAGCTGGAGTACTGCGTCCAGTTCTGGGCGCCGCACTTTAAGAGGGATGTGGACAGCATCGAGAGGGTCCAGAGGAGGGCCACTCGTATGATCAAGGGACAGCAGGGTAGGTCCTATGAGGAAAGGTTGCGGGACCTGAACCTGTTCAGCCTTCAAAAGAGAAGGCTGAGGGGGGATCTTGTGGCCTGTTATAAACTGGTTAGGGGGGATCAGCAGGCGCTGGGGGAGTCCCTGTTCCCCCGAGCGCCGCAAGGAGTGACCAGGAACAATGGTCACAAGCTGGCGGAGGGAAGGTTTAAGTTGGACATCAGGAGGCGCTACTTCACGGTCAGGGCGGCTAGGGTCTGGAACCAGCTTCCAAGTGAGGTGGTGCAGGCTCCCACCCTGGGGGATTTTAAGAGGAGGTTGGACGACCACCTTACTGGGGTCATTTGACCCCAGTGCTTTTCCTGCCATGGCAGGGGGTCGGACTAGATGATCTGCCCAGGTCCCTTCCGACCCTAGAAACTATGAAACTATGAAACTATGGTCCATGGAGGAAACTGGTAACCTGATGGCACTGTGGGGAAAGGTGGAGGTGCAGCAGCAGATCACATGGGGTGAGCGCTCCAACGCGCATGTCTATGAGGGGCTGTCAGGCCAGATGCAGGAGCGCAGGAAAGACCAGTTGGCATGGCAATGCCACATAAAGGTCAAGGCCTTGCGGTCACAGTGGGTTTCCATCTCCATCTCCATCCACAACTGTCGGTCGGGGAATGCCTGCAAGTCCATGCTCTTTATGCAACAGCAGACTGAGATCCTTGCATGGTGGGACCCAGGCTGCAGTTGTGCTTTGTACTGCAGCATGGATGGCCTACCCGAGCCCCCACTCTGGCCTGGCACCCACACTGATGTGATGCAGGTGGAGGGCCCCTTGGGCTGCCTGCAGACTGTTCTGCTGAGCTCCCCACCCCCAGGCTCCCTAAGCAGCTCAGGGAGTCTTGGCCAGAGCCTTCCCCAAGAGCTCTGAGACCTGAGCCCCAGTCACAAGGCACGGCTGGCCATGTCACCTTCAGCTGCCAGCAGCACCAGCTCCACCCTGGGGGGGGCCCTGCCCGGGTGCCCACATGTTGTGCCCCTTCAGCTGAGGAGTCCGTTGGGAGCCACATGCTGTTGCTGCCAGCCTCAACTAACTGGAGCCACCAAGCACACCAGACCTGCCTATGTGGTAAGCCCCACACTGGAAGCTTGGCTCTTGCCACAGCCCCTGACCCGCTCCTTGCCTGGCCTAGCCACACTGCAGCATGCAGGGAGGCAGGAGGTAGGAGAAAGTGCAAAACTTCATTGAGCAGCTCGTGACCCTGCAGCTAGGTGAGCATGAGCCTCTCATGCCAAGGAATGCATCGATGCTAGTGGTGGTGTCCTCCTCAGCTGTGGGGGGCAGATACATATAGCACAGCCACAGGCAGTCCTCCAGGCAGCAGTGGCAGTTGTGAAGTAGCCCAGGTTTCCCCCTGCACTGTTGAAAATCAGGGTCCCATGCCAGGTGTGCAAGTGTGCAATGGGCAACATGGTCATCAGCAGCAGCAGGGTGTGGTGGGTCAGGCACCCCTCAGTCTATGCAAACAGCTCTTTGCACTGCACCTGGGACATGTGCAGCAGGGACATGCTTAGGGCATAGAGCAGCTGCAGGGAGCAGGGGAGTTGGCCTTGGGGCACTTCTCTGAAAAGGCTCCTTGCAGGGAGGGCGGGGGTGCAGGCAGCTCCACATCCCAGTCCAGGAGCCCTGTGCCCCCTGACCCCAGGCAACATGTGCTTGGTGGCAGCACAGAAGACAGGCAGGCCTGCAGGAGGAGAAGGGGGGAGTGGGGTCTGAAGCTACAACAACAGGTGCTGCCAAGAGCCTGGCCTACCCTAGCCTGGAAAGGAGATAGGGAGGCAGGCTGCCCTAGGCCAGCAGCCAGCAGCCTGCCAAGCCCTGGGGAGTGAGTGGGAATGGTGGGGACAGGAAGGGGACTTGGCTGGTAGCTGCCTATGCCCGGGCCTGCCTGGCTGACTTACAGAGGACAACTGCCAGGTGCTGGACACTGTCCTGGCCCTGGTGGTCATCTTTGTGCCACCTGCTGCCCTGCCCCTGACTGTAGCTCTGCCTGGCCCATGGCAGTTGCCCGCTGCCAAGCAGCAGGACTCCTCGTGGGCCTGGGAGGAGATCCAGCACTGCCTTCCTGGGTCAGGAGGCCCTGCCCTTGCCCGGGTCCCCCACCACCCAGCCCCTGACTTGGGCCCAGCCCCGCTGCTCTCCCTGGCTCCATGCAGATGTGGAGCAGCAGCTGCCTGTAGAAGGCCCAGGACCACACATTGGCTCTGCTGGCCCAGGACACTGGCTTCTGGAGGGGAAGCCACCCATGATGGGTGACACTGGCTGACACTGCCCCTGGGCGAGCCCCCACCCTCTGGGCTCACCGCGGTGTGCACACCCATGAACGAACGGCCAGAGACCTGGGTGCTGGCTGCCTGTCCCCAGGCTATAATCCCTAGGTGCCCCCACCCCATGCTGCCCACCCCACCACATTGCAATAGTTTGCATGGGGAAGAGGGTGTTTTATTGTTGGTGGGTGGGGTAGATGGTGGAGGGTATTTGTTGGGAAAGGAGAGGAGAGGGAAGGTTCATAGTTTCATAGTAGTTAGGGGTCAGAAGGGACCTAAATAGATCATCTAGTCTAACCCCCCGCCACTGGCCAGAGCACACGCTGGGATCACCTGACCCCAGACAAGTGTTCATCCAACCTCTTTTTTAATTTAGCCAAGGTAGGAGTGAGGACCACTTCCCTAGGAAGTTGGTTCCAGATCCTAGCCTCCCTAACAGTGAAATAGTGCCTCCTAATCTCTAACTTGAACCTATTCTCCAGCAGCTTCTGGCCATTGTTCCTTATCACCCCAGGTGCTGCTGGGGGGAATAGGTCCCTTCCTATATGCTGCTGATCTCCCCTAACGAGTTTGTAGGCAGCCACCAAATCCCACCTCAGCCTCCGTTTGCTGAGGCTGAACAGGTTCAGGTCCCACAGCCTCTCCTCATAGGGCCTGTCCTGTTGCCCTCCAGCCAAATGGGTGGCCCTCCTCTGAACCTTCTCAAGGCAGGCCACATCCTTCTTAAAGTGCGGTTCCCAGAACTGGGTGCAGTACTCCAATTGAAGCTGAACCAATGTCGTGTAGAGGGGAAGTATCACCTCTCTGGACCGGCTTGAAGTGCATCTTTGGATGCACGACAAGGTGAGGTTGGCTTTGCTGGCTGAGGTCTGGCATTGGCAGCTCATGTTCATCTTGGAGTCAATAATGACTCCCATGGCAGTTGCCTGCTGCCAAGCAGCAGGACTCCTCGTGGGCCTGGGAGGAGATCCAGCACTGCCTTCCTGGGTCAGGAGGCCCTGCCCTTGCCCGGGTCCCCCACCAC
>NW_017729024.1:126889490-126891311 GCF_001723915.1 Gavialis gangeticus
CCATGAGCAGCTGTCCAGGTGAGCTACAGTGAGGCATGTAGGAAGAGGTGGTCAGCCAGCACCTCTCACATCCAGTGCCCAGACCCGTGCTGGCACTGGCAGGTGTGCAGCTTGCCCAGGCCCTTGGCAATGGGGGCCTACCAGTGTTGCTGCCACCACAGCTGGTGCTCCCAGTATCAGGCATCCTCTGTCCACTGCACCTCCTTTGCCCAGGCCTTGCAAAAGAGTTGCCCCCGGGCCTCGCAGATGTTATGCAGCACATAGGTTGTGATGATCCAGGGATGTTCACCTTGGCAAACTAAAAGTGGACAGTGAAGGTGTGCCAGCGTCCCTTGAGGTGGCCTAAGGCACACTCCACCAGGGCATGTGTCCAGCCTGGGGTGGGCCTGGCTGGGGTCTAGCTGGCTGGTGTAGGGCCCCATGAGCCACAGGAGGAGTGGGTAAATGGGGTCATAGATTCATAGATGTTAGGGGCTGGAAGGGACCTCATGAGATCATCTGGTCCAGTCCCCCTGTGCTTGGGCAGGTAGGACTGCTTGCATCAGATGATCCTAGCAAGGTGAGGGGCAGGACAACCATGATAGCACCCAACTGGAGGTCCAGCACCCAGCCACAAAGCACCCACTCTCCACCAGGGCTGGAAGGGTGGAGTTCTGAAGCACATGGGCATCGTGGGCATTGCCCACCCAGCTGGCACTCACATTGGTGAAGGCATCGCAGTGTTTGACTATGTTCCAGAGCACAATGTAATAAAAGCCCCTCTGGCTGTAGTAGGGGTGGTCACCATGGGTCAGGCAGGTGATGGGGGTGTGGGTCCTGTCCAGGGCCCTGATGCATTTGGGGGAATCCCAGGGCACAGAACCTCACCACCACTGTCAGGGGGTCATGCACTCAGAGCACCATGTGCCCCAGCATGTTCTAGAGGGTGCTGCATACCTCCAGAATGGCCTCCCTGGCAGTGGCCTTGCCCACACCAAAGAGATGGCCCACATAGAGAAGAATGGTGGGCATGGCCAGCTTCAGCAGGGTGATGGCAAGCCAGGTGTCTGCGGGGAGAGGCTGCTGCATGGCAGTGTCCTGCTGCTCCAGGTGTAGGTGGAGCTGCTCCAGGAGGTCCAGAAAGGTGGCTCAGATCAGCCTGAATGCCTCGAGCCACCGCTTATCATCCCAGGTCTGCTGGATAACACATAGCTTAGAGTCCTGGCTGGCCTGGCAGGCTCAGAAGCAGTGGGGCTGCAGGCCCAGGACGGCATGGATGGCCCCAGCAGTGGCATCCACAGTATGTCATTGGCATCCTTGCCAGGGCCTGGGCACCAGGATGGAATATAGGTGGCAGCTATGGCGGCCCTGGGGTGATGCAGGATAGCTAGGCAGGTGGTCACTGCACATGGGGGATCCAGTAGGGCCAGACAGCCATGGGCCAGCCAGCAGTTGGTGTGGTGGGCTAGCAGGGCCAGTGTGGTGGCCAGCAGGAGTCTGGGGCCCTCAGCATTGCTGCCAGGGGCTGGGGCTGAAGCAGCCATGGCATGTCAAGGCAGAGGCTGTGATGAGACAGCTGCTGCATGCTGCTCCTGTGCTGTCCATGCTGCTGCTGCCCAGGGAAATGGCTGGCCAGGGAGCAGAGAGTGGGGCTGGCTTTTCAAGATGATCTCTGGCTGCAGGCAGCTGCAGCTGGAGCCTCCAGCTTCCCCTGGTAGCATACACAGGGCTGGAAGGGACAGCTGCCCCTGGTAGCAGGGCTCCAGGAGTAAAAGCCTGCTCCTCCCCATCAGGGACCTCACTTTGCTGCAGGGATGGGCAAAATGCGGCCTGTGGGCCGTG
>NW_017729024.1:126896311-126896622 GCF_001723915.1 Gavialis gangeticus
TGCCTTCCTGGGTCAGGAGGCCCTGCCCTTGCCCGGGTCCCCCACCACTCAGCCCCCGACTTGGGCCCAGCCCCGCTGCTCTCCCTGGCTCCATGCAGATGTGGAGTAGCAGCTGCCTGTAGAAGGCCCAGGACCACACATTGGCTGTGCTGGCCCAGGACTCTTGGGCCATAATGGACTCCAATAATGACTCCAAGATCCCAAACAAGGTCTGTTTGTTGGGGAGGGAGGACGGGTCTGTTTGTTGTGAAGAGACAAAGTATTGTTCTGAGATGTGTCTGCAGTGAACATTGTGCTGGGGGTGGGTGGGG
>NW_017729024.1:126896884-126918846 GCF_001723915.1 Gavialis gangeticus
CTCCACCAGGGCTGGAAGGGTGGAGTTCTGAAGCACATGGGCATCGTGGGCATTGCCCACCCAGCTGGCACTCACATTGGTGAAGGCATCGCAGTGTTTGACTATGTTCCAGAGCACAATGTAATAAAAGCCCCTCTGGCTGTAGTAGGGGTGGTCACCATGGGTCAGGCAGGTGATGGGGGTGTGGGTCCTGTCCAGGGCCCTGATGCATTTGGGGGAATCCCAGGGCACAGAACCTCACCACCACTGTCAGGGGGTCATGCACTCAGAGCACCATGTGCCCCAGCATGTTCTAGAGGGTGCTGCATACCTCCAGAATGGCCTCCCTGGCAGTGGCCTTGCCCACACCAAAGAGATGGCCCACATAGAGAAGAATGGTGGGCATGGCCAGCTTCAGCAGGGTGATGGCAAGCCAGGTGTCTGCGGGGAGAGGCTGCTGCATGGCAGTGTCCTGCTGCTCCAGGTGTAGGTGGAGCTGCTCCAGGAGGTCCAGAAAGGTGGCTCAGATCAGCCTGAATGCCTCGAGCCACCGCTTATCATCCCAGGTCTGCTGGATAACACATAGCTTAGAGTCCTGGCTGGCCTGGCAGGCTCAGAAGCAGTGGGGCTGCAGGCCCAGGACGGCATGGATGGCCCCAGCAGTGGCATCCACAGTATGTCATTGGCATCCTTGCCAGGGCCTGGGCACCAGGATGGAATATAGGTGGCAGCTATGGCGGCCCTGGGGTGATGCAGGATAGCTAGGCAGGTGGTCACTGCACATGGGGGATCCAGTAGGGCCAGACAGCCATGGGCCAGCCAGCAGTTGGTGTGGTGGGCTAGCAGGGCCAGTGTGGTGGCCAGCAGGAGTCTGGGGCCCTCAGCATTGCTGCCAGGGGCTGGGGCTGAAGCAGCCATGGCATGTCAAGGCAGAGGCTGTGATGAGACAGCTGCTGCATGCTGCTCCTGTGCTGTCCATGCTGCTGCTGCCCAGGGAAATGGCTGGCCAGGGAGCAGAGAGTGGGGCTGGCTTTTCAAGATGATCTCTGGCTGCAGGCAGCTGCAGCTGGAGCCTCCAGCTTCCCCTGGTAGCATACACAGGGCTGGAAGGGACAGCTGCCCCTGGTAGCAGGGCTCCAGGAGTAAAAGCCTGCTCCTCCCCATCAGGGACCTCACTTTGCTGCAGGGATGGGCAAAATGCGGCCTGTGGGCCGTGTGTGGCCTGCCAGGCCATTCTATCTGGCCCGTGGGGCCCCTAAAAAACTTAGAAAATTAATATTTATCTGCCCCTGGCTGCCTGTCATGGTTTGCCAAAACTCTGTGAGTGACCCTGTGCCCGAAATAATTGCCCACCCCTGCTTTGCTGGATAGCTCGCCCTGGTAGCAGCAGAGGCCCATTGAAGGGCCCCAGGAAATGGGAACAATTTGCTGTCATGTGCAGCAAATCTGCTCCCGCTTCCCTGCATGAGTAGATGACTGCCTAGGAGTGTTTATTTGCGAGTAGTTTAGTCACGAGTAAACAGCTCCTACATCAGATGCATGTGTAGACACAGTCACAGGGTTATGCTGTAGTCTCCTTCACTTTGTGCTGCCTTTGCTATTCCTGTGAGGCAGTAGCCTTTACTACACATTTTGATGGATGTTATATATTAGGTAGAATTCCAGGCTTTGACTTCCAGTGGGTGTGTCTGCATGAGATGCTACTGTGCAGTGGGTACTGTGCATTTATTTAGTACTTGTATAATCTATTTGTATAAATAGACACACCCACAGGAAGTTAAAGAGTACTTGATTATACAAGTACTAAATAAATGCCCAGTAACAGGAGTTACTGTGCAATAGCACTGGTGAACACTTTAGTGACATTACTGTGTCTAATAATACTGTGAAGTAGCATATTAGCACTGTTGGTGCTGTGATGTGCTACTGCACAGTATTTGGCTGGTGTGCAGTCAGCATCTCGTGTAGACACGCGCAGGATGTGGCACAGTATTAAAGTAGTTAACTCCCTTCACCCTCCTCCACGTCTCCACACCTCAAAAAAATTGAGATGTCTATTGATAACTTGTGTGGGTTAGTGGGTTGTAGGTCGATGCAATTTGACATGCCCAAGATACAGTAAGAAAGCATGAAGAATGGAAGAAATTCACTGCAGGTCAAGGTTTCTTTTATAATGGCATGGTTTTAAGTTAGCATTGATGCCTGGCAAGGCAGCTATTGGATATAAGCAGAAGGCAGCTATTGGGCATGCTCACATTTTTAATTTGTCCACGTTTCAGAGCAAGGTTTGGGGGTGGGGTGGGTAGAAAGAGAACACATGAACAGGATTCTTGGATAGTTAGCTTGAAGGGTGAACTGTTCATAAAAGGCCTACTTTTTTGCCACTGTAAACCCAAAGGATTGCCGGGGGGGGGGAAGGGGGTGGAGTCCATAATAATTGGGCACCTTTTGCCAAGTATTAGGATCAAAAGTGCTTGAACTGAATTTTTTGAAAGCTAAATTTCACATGTGGGCTGACAGCCTGCACGGCAAGTTTCAGCCTAACGAACTTTGAAATAGGTGCGATAGATGAGAACTAGCATCAAACCTAGGGTTTCTAATATAGGTGCTTGACAGTCATTTATGGTCACACAGGCCCTTGTATAATGACTGCATTCCCCAGCTCTGCACTAGCACCTAATTGACAGACCCCTGTTACAGAGCATGGTTTCATGCTAACAAAACTGCTTCTAATTTGTCCCTCATCATTTATCAGTTGGCACACGAAGCCTGGACTCTTAAATTTTATCACATCAGAACAAGCTAATGCAACCGTAAGCCCAGCTGTGGTCTACATGTCAACAGCAATCTGTTTACACAAAGCAGCTCTTCAATTATTATCTGGTTCTTCTCCTTTATTGATGCATGCCTGATATTGGTGAAAAAAATAGAAACGCTTTTCTAGGAGCCTGGAGTTTGTTGGAAACACCTTTGTATTTTCTGCTTTCTTGAATGCCAGATGTGAGGAGCTGTAATAATTTTAAAGGAAAACTACACCATATTTTGCTGTGCTCACAGGGGGGAAAGCTTGTAAGAAAAGAGGCATCTCTCCTCATGCTTAAATCAGAAGGCACATTCTTCAGAACCAAAACTGCATTTGAGCCTCCATTTGGAGGCACACACTGTGCTGTAAAATACTTCCAGTTATAATATGAAGGACCATGTCTTGAAAAGGTTGTTGACTAACCTACGCCTACAAAGTTAGAGCAAGCAAAACAAGCATCTGTAGGTATAAATGCTTATGTGACATTTAAGCAGATGAAATGCTATGAATGCAATAGCCCGTTTTGCAAATGCCACTTGTCTGCACACACAGTTTGCCATGCAGATGTTTCCAAACCAGAACTACCTATTTGAAATCCAATAAATGTTGGGGTTTGAGTCAGATGAAACCTAGAACTAACCCACTTTTGGACTGGGGAAAAGACTGACTGCATAAATCCAATAAGCAAAATTATCAGCAAATCTCCTCAATAATGCCAACATGCTTGCACTAATCACACCTCTGCCTCAGATTGCTTCCTTTATATAAAGAGCTCAATAGAAGCCTCAGAGTCCCATTTCAAGTCACACCACCATCTCACTAAAGTTTTCATTTGTTTATCAATTTCTCTTCATCCTGGCCTCTTCTTGCTCTTTCCCACCTGGCAGATCCCCAGGCTCCCCTTCCCACCAGGATCTCCCACCCACTTGGGATCACCTGGGTTCTCCTGTGGTTTTGCCTAGTACTCTTCCCTGTGTAGGACACTAGCATACAAGGCTACCTCCTGGGGCCTTCCTTCTCCTTTTGGCCAAAGGAATCTGCAGGCAAACATTTCCATCACTCTTGTCCTCACATTTCACTTTCCCCTTCCATTAACTCTCTGTCACTGTTTCCCCAGAAAATTCTGGCAGTTGATACACGCATTTTCTTACTCACCAGATCCCATTAACTCCTCCTCTTCCTCCTCCCGCTTTAGCTACAGCCTGGCCCTTTGGAGAAGTCAGATGATATCGATCTTTCCCTTAAAGAACAATTAACCTGGCACAGATGGGTGGGGGCCTTTTAAAGGAGATAGTCACCTTTTGACAGAACTGGCAAATTAGAAAACACAGGAGTTGGTCCTGTCTCACAGTTAGCGAACCCTGTGGAGTGGCGTACCCATATAGTAGTCACAGAGGATCATAGGAAAGTAGAGCTGGAAAGGACCTCAGACAGCCTCCTGCTCAAGGCAGGATCACTCCTGACTAAACCATCCCAGACAAATGTCTGTCTAACCTTCTCTTGAAAATATCCAGGGATGGAGATTCCACAATTTCTCTAGGTAGCCAGTTCCACCGCTTTACCACCCTCCTAGTCAGAAAGTTCCTCTTAAACTCCAACCTTCCCCTGCTGCAGTTTGAGGGCATCGCTCCTAGTCTTGTCCTCTACAGCCACAGAGAACTGCCCATCACTCTCCTCTCTATAATCTCTAGTCAAGAATTTAAAGATTATCATCAAATCCCCCCTCAGTCTCCTCTGAACAAAATAACCCTAGTTCTTTCAGCCTTTCCTCATAAGTCATGCTTTCCAGGCCACTAATAATTTTTTCCGCTCTCTGCTGGACTCCTTCCAATCTGTCAACATCCTTTCTGAAGTGTGGGGCCCAAAACTGGACACAACATTCCAAGTGATGCTTCACTAGAGCTGAATAAAACAGAAGAATCACTTCCCTTGATTTACAAGTGACAATCCTATAAATACAACCCTGTATGCTGTTGGCCTTTTTTGCAACAAGAACACAGTTGGCTCATATTCAGCTTGTGGTCTACTGTAACCCACAGGTACTCTGCCTTACTGCAGACTAGCTAATCATTCTCCAACCTGTATTTCCACATGCAATTATGCCATCCCGAGAGCAGAATGTTGTACTTGTCCTTGCTGAATGTCATCATTCATGATTGCACACAATTTTCCCAGTCTATTCAGGTCACTCTGGATCCTGATATAGAAGGCACTGTGCTCAGCAGGGTGAACAAACCACCTATACCACAAGTATTCCACATAGATAGAGCTACCACATGGCAGGAAGAAAGATTTTTGCAATCATGCTGAGCCACCAACTAGGGTATGAAAATGGGGAGCTTGGAATGTGTTCTCCTAAGAGAACAACTAGTACAGAATCGTACTATCCACCACCCACATGCCTGGAGAGTGTGTCACCTCACCAAGTTGAGATGTCTTCATGACTCTCACAAGGCAAATTCATCCAACTCAGTCCTTTCAACATTGTATCAATAGGCTTCAAGAGACGTTTCCCCATTTTGCCCTGCTTAACCTAAAACAGACTCCATATCGCAGGAGGGAGAATGTTCACAATGATGAAGGTGAGAAATGTGAGAATTTGGTAATTTAGTCTCCTGAAAGTATGACAAAAAACACATTAAATTACACTAGAAATGAGAATGCTTTATTCCTGAAAACTGTAGTGAGATTGTTGCTAGTAACTGCTGTCACAGTTCCTTTTTTGTGATCTGAACAGGGGAATTGGAAGGAACACATTGTAAAGGAAACAAGGGAACCACTAGGGAACAGCATGCTGGCAGACATAATGTATAGGCACTCTTCAGACATTGTACAGTCAGTCTTTGCATTCTGTAAGTAAAAGGACTCCAGGTTTGTAGATAACCTATAGCAATATATTTATTGTAATGCTTTTCATACTTGAAAGCAGAAATCTACTTAATGTTTCAGCAGAAAAAACTTAATGTGACTTGTATTTAAACTAAATTCAATGTAATTTAAAATAGTTGTGTTGCAATAAAAAAAGTTTGCCCAACTGTTCTGTCCTTCAGTGAAGTGCTGCTGCCAGGGATTCACTGGTACCCTACCCAGCAGTGTTCACAGTGCACTTGTTATTCATAATTTCTTCATCGAATCAATTTGCAACCAGTGACAGCCGTAGCTGCTTGACCAAAGGTCTCCAGGATGATACTTTTCCAAGTGCTCTGTGCGAGACAGAGACACAAACCCTGTTTACAGGTAATGAAAAGTGTGCACTTTCTCCTTTGCAGAGATGACTACACCCAGGAAATTGCCCAGGGTTTTAGTGAAGCAAAATGACTGTGATATGCGATCGGTTACAGTGACAGCAAGGCATTGCCACGCTATATTCAAAGTAATGCAAATTCACCAACTCTTTAGGATGAAATTCAAAATAGAAAATTGCAGGCTTCTCACACTGCTGGGCAGACAAAGGATGACAGAAAATCCTTAAAAAGAATTCTAGGAAAAGGGCCTCATAAAGATTATATCCCTGACCAGCTTATGATAGCTGGTAACACAGAACAGTATTTCCACCTATGCACACTGGTAATCAGTATGCTGACCCACTCCTCTGGGTGTAGCTGACTGCTGAGTTTGCTGGTTCCTGCAGGGCAGGTCAACGCATTATAATGGAAATAGTCTGCAGAAGTTTGAATTAATCAGTGGTTCTACAAGACTGGGCTTCTTTTAGTGCTGGCTGCTAGAGATACTTTAGCTTTGCCCTGCATTATTGTCAATAAATACCCTAGAGATATGAATATCTATATCCCATTTATATATACTGCAATAACACTGGACCAAGATCAAGGTGATGCAAATAGGAAATGATCATTTCCTAAAACAATTAAAATATGTGGACAATCTGAAGGCGCAGCTCCTCAGATGAAGTACATTTTCATAGCCTCAAATTACCTTTAAAGGAGAGCAGACAGTTTTATACATTCCTCAGAACCTTTCTGAGGCCATACACTGAGGTAGCTTTAAAACCTTTTTAAAGAGGAGACTTGCTGCTCAGAAATGTGCATCACCTTCTTTGATTTAACTGCTACATATCTGTCTGTACTTCTGCAGAGTAAATGGAGCTAAACAACTATAACTTTAAAACCTGAATGAGACAAATTGAAAGTTGCAGTGGTTTGACTCTACTTGTGGCAGCTTTGGTGTGGACACATGCAGTTAGAGCAACTCACAGAATCCCAGAATTGAAAGGGCCCTCAAGGATGGTCTAGTCCACAGGTCCTGCAACAAATCCAGACCTTGGGGCTCCTCCCAAGCCAGATCTGCAGGGCCAGTAGCTGTGGAAGATCTGGTGGCAGGAGTCTGGGCACAGAAGGAAGGATCTGTGGGCACTGGGATCCAGCAGCAGCAGGTGTCAGAACAGCCCTCGTTCCCCCTCCTGCCACTGACAGCCATGTCCAGTGGGCCCAGGGGCCCTCAGTTCTGATGGCCATGTTCTTCCTGGCCATACCTCCAACTTCTGGTAGCTCTTCAGTAACCCATGGACATCATCTTTGACACCTTTGATTTAGTCTAAGCCCTGCATAAATGCAGGATGCACCAATCCTAAACCATCCCTGCCAACTGCTTAGCCAGCCTCTTCTTGAACATCTCTAGTGAAAGCGATTCCACTCATACTATTACAATTTAATATTGGCATAAACGTTATGTTCATCCACACCCTAGGAATATAGCCTGGGGAGTTGGAAATAAGTCAATGAGTGAGGAGGTAACTTAATATTGATTATATATGGAAAATTATATGAAGAGACTAAAATGTGCCATAACTGTAAGAAGAAACAACTTACTTCTAAAGGGACAAGAAGTCCCCCTTTTGAATAAATTGTCTTTTATAAATAAGATGATGTAATGCATCCAGACCAACAGCTCCAGTCTCCTCTGATTTGGGGAAGGCACTTGTGATTTTGAATGCCTCAGTTCTAGTGCCCAGTACAGGACACCTGCTAATCTACCAGTCCTTCTTTGAAAACTGGGCTTCTCTAAGATATTGGGTACCCAAAACTGGTGACATTCAAAATTACTACTCACTTAAGGAAATCTAGTCCAGTAAGCCACTAATATGATCTTTCTTTCTTAACCCTCATTTGCTCTAGGCCCCACTCATACTTGGTCCTTTGCCATTCCTTGTGGTATTGTCTGATTCAGATTGTAAGCTGTCTAGGGGCAGTGTTTCCCAATCAGTCAGTTTACCTTTAAGAGTGTCTAGCATGTATTCTCTTTTGCAGCTGGCCAACTCCACTCTTACCTGGCTAGCATACAGGGGATGACGCTGTGCTTCTACCCCCTTCTTGTTCCTCCTACACTTTGAGGGAACTGGCTTGTGCAAGGTGAATGGCAATACCATAACTGTGTCTATAGATTGGGATGAAAGACATCTATAGACCCATTCCTTTCCTTGCTCACCTGCTCAGCCACTGGATAGCTTTGTCCCTTCATGTTTATAGATCACAGAAAACAGGGATGGAAAGGACATAGAGAGACTATCTAGTCCACTCCTAATCAACTCTACTAAAAACATTTTGAATGTCTAGTTAAAAAGCAAAGGTATTATGGACACTTATTTTCGAGACAGCTCCATGTGGTATCTTAAATACTCACTTTGGAAACTTCAGCCTATGTCTATGAAATGTGCATCTCCTGAGATGAACTCCCTATAAATATCTGGGAAATGTCACCATCAACTTATGACTAAGTCAAGAAGCAGCCCTTGGCTGACCTGCTTGTGTAGTTCACTGTAATCCCTTGCTTCCTCACGAAGTTGGGTGAATGGTCTGGGAAACCTGTGGACCTTTGTATAAATCATAAAGTCAGTGGGCTGTTGGTTTGGGGAATTTGAGCAGCAGATTTCAGGAAGTAGCAAGGAATAATGATGTTCTGGCCTGTTTCATTTTCCATACACAAAAGAGTTTACATATGTTGTCTGCTTCTTCCCAAGTGGGGTTGTATTTCCTTCTTGGATGGAGCTGAACTAAGTGTTTAACTTTTGAGTGATATTAATCAAAATTGTATGTTAAGTGATAGTGCTTGGCTTCATGGGAATTGCCATTTCTCTAACAAAAAAAGAGACTGCCCACATAAATAATAGTGAGGTCTGTGTAAAAAATAATCCAATAAGCATATATTTCTGTTTGCAACATTATTATATCCATTCATTTTGTCATCTGGAATTTCCTTTGCAACACCTCTTGCAAAGCCCTGCTATGCAAGACATCAGGGGCATGTCTATACTATTTCTTGGCCATGCCCATAAATACCGCTGTGAAGCATACCTTGCCCACTTGCTTCTGCCCCACATATGCCAACTCCTGAAAATGCTCAGAGTCACTCTTGGGCTCATTGTCTCAGGTGTGCTTGAGTACTTTGCTGTAATCCCTCATTTTCTCATGAAGCTGGGTGAATGGTCAGCAAAGTACACATGCTCAGAGCTACTTGAAGTTGACTATATTTTATTTCAGGGATTTGGCATGCACAGAACATGACTGAGTAGGTCCCCTTTCATGGCACTCCTAGATGCAAGCCAGAGGCAGGGTAGACAAACACCAGAAGGCCAAGGTGTGAAAGTGAGTAACTACACGTGTGCAGTTTGCATACACAGCCATGATGGTTGTATGCACATACTGACCCTGCAGGTGCCCACTCCCCCCCACCTCAGATCTTCTGCACTTTTGCAACACCGCCCCCCCACCTGCCCCTCCCCAATTTTGGAAGTTTAAGAATGTAGTCTTGCAGCAGCTCTGAACTCTTCTAACACATTATGAAAGGCCCATACATGTATTTGACAGGAACCCACTCAGTGTAAAAATGTATCTTTTCTAATGGTGTGTCAACTCAAGTGACTGCACTATAACACAGAGATAGGGAGCTAGCTTATTATCAGTAGAAATCCAAGTTTTCCATTTCCCACAGAAAAACCTGCAGCTTTTCCCTCTTAATGAAGAAAAACATGTATTTTTCATTTTAATGGAGAAACATGGATTTTCCACTTTTGCAAGGAGCTCTTTGCAGGCTGGCAGAGTTCCAGCATGCAAAGCGCTGGGGGGAGTGGGAGAAGGGTGGTCAGGCAGGGGGTGCCATGTGCATGCGCATGCTCACACATTCACATGGCCACCAAGCAGCCTGGAGAGCAGCTCCCACTGGTAAGTCTGGTGGAGGGGGAAGGGGGATTGAGGTCCCCATAGAGAGGGAGGGAGCTGGACAGGGCTGGGGCTGCTGTCCAGCTGGTGCACTGCATGAGGCTTGGGGCCCGGGGCCATGCACAGCTGCAGGGCCCGGGTGGGAAGTGTGATGAAACCATGGGTGGCTCATCCAGGAAGCAAGGGGGAGGTGGGGCTGGCTCCCTGCCACTGCGTACACTCCCAAGAGGGGCAAGGGGGTACGTGCACCCCAGATCTTCTTGCGGGGTGGGTGTAGGTATGGGCTGCCTGCTGCAGGCTTGGGCTTCCCACCCTGCTGTCTTCCCGCTGGGGACTCCATGGACCAGCAGGTGGGGCTCAGCATGGCAAGGCAAAACGGGGCAAGGTGGGAAAGCTCCTTGCCACTGCAAGCCCTGCACTGCCTTGGTGAAGCAACCCCTGCCCACCCAGCAGCAGCACAGAGTTGTACCCTCTGCCGCTGCTGGAAAGGCAGGGGGTACCTTACCAGGGCAGTGCAGAGCTCCCAGAGGTGGCACCAAGCGTCCCACCTAGCCCCACTCTGCCCTGCTGCACCAGGTCCTGCCAGCTGGTCCCCAGAGGCCCCAGTGGAAGGGTAGTAGAGCAGGGAGCCCCAAGCCTGCAGTGTGCAACCCTCCCTATGGGCTCCACTCAGGCTGTACCATCTCTGGGGGAGGGGAAGCTGCACTCCTTGCTCTGTTGCAGCAGCTTCTGCCTCCCACAGGTGGCAGCCAAGGCTCAGGCACTGCTGTGGGGGGCAGGGGGCTGTGGACCTGGGTCCCTGGCCCTGTATCCCTGGCAGCTGGGGGCCCCCTCTGGCAGGTCTGGGGGGTGGAAGGGCAGTGGGTGGGGAGTGAGGGACACCAGCAGGGCCAGG
Organism: Gavialis gangeticus; assembly: GCF_001723915.1. Classification (NCBI taxonomy): domain Eukaryota; kingdom Metazoa; phylum Chordata; order Crocodylia; family Gavialidae; genus Gavialis; species Gavialis gangeticus. Next base: position 126,907,734 of record NW_017729024.1, read on the forward strand.
GGCTATAGGTGAAGAGTGAGGGGCCTGGATCTGTGTCCTGGTGAGGAAAGGGGGCAGGGAGAGCTTGTATTTTCCATAATAAAAAACCCAAAATCAAATGCCAAAATTTATAGGTATTTAGAATTTATTTTATTATAGTGATTGAGGCACTGGTGGGTTTCCAAATAGCTTGAAAATTGTAAATATATCAATAAAACATTGTGTTCAATTGATACCTGTATATATAGTGGCATTTCATTTTAATCACAGATTTGGGGGTTTTATTGAGAGAATTTGTGATTTTTAAACCAGGATCCCTGCTATCAGCCAGCTCAGGCACCAGAAGCAGGGTAACTGACACCAGCATAGAGACCAACATGGGCTAATTTACCATTCTGAGAAGAATGTAGATGCATAACAATAATTAGATTTTAGGTTTGCATTGTAAAGCACCTTTCCAAATGATTTGTGTCAGATTCACTACCATTTAAGTCACCTGAAGCTCTTCCACTGTCTTCAGTGGTGCAAAAGCACACATTATATCTGCAATATCCAAAAGATAATTCCTTTCAGGTTTAGATAGCTAACTGGTAGGGATCTGTGTAGCATTCTTTAGGGTAAAATCAAGATAACACAAGCTATAGCAGTTTGGGGGGAAAAAACCCATGTATCCACACAGGCTAGGGAAAGACATTACACATAAATCGGTTCAACTGATCAGAAACTGATTTAAACCTGTAACAGAACAGATGCTCAGTGTACATAAACCAGTTTGAAAATGGCTGAAACCAGTTTGAGATAAACCTGGTTGGATGTAGTATCAGACTTAACTGATTTGGCTCAAACCAGTTTATGCAACGTCTGTCCCAGACCCCTTCCTGGCTTAAGATAAATCAGAGTCTCCCAGCATCCCAGCATGCTCCCTGGGCTGGGCAGGGCTCTCTGCTCCACAGCAGGGATGGCCCCTCCCCTCTGCTCCCTGGCTGGAGCTCTGGCAGAGACTTGCAGGCACAGCAGGGTCTGCCTAGCTTGCCCCTGCCCTCCCCGCCCCCCTTTGCTGCTCAAGCAAGAAATCCCCTTCCATCTCCCATAGCAGGGACCCCAGTCCATTGGACCCTAGGCATGTGGTATGCTAACTAATGCAATTTCACTAGGACAGGCAGACAGAACAGTGACTGCTTAGGGCTGTTTAGGGCTAATCAACAGGTCAGCTGGTAAGATGTTTAAGAAGAATTTGAAGTAATGGAGAGAGGCTCCATTTTTTGCTGGTATGTTTTGCTGGTGGGGTGATAAACAATGTTATCAGCCCCCTGCTGGCTTGCTCACCTGTCAGTTTGCTGCAGACAGTTTAAAGAAGCAGGGAGGAAGATTGAAAAGTTCACTTTCAATCACTGCATGTACTATACCCGCTGCAGCCCCCCCACCTGCCCTTGCCTCAGAGTGCTAGCAGGGGCCTGGGGGCTGGCAACACTCCTGCCCCTTGAGCAGCGAGCAGGGAAAAGCCTGGGATGGTGCAGGCAGACCTCCTTAATCAGAACATCCTGCCTGGGCCTGGCCACACCCCCCCTCAGCTCTGTGTAAGGGAAGGAAGGGGTGCTCTAATGCTCCCCAGCTTCATGCCTGAACCATACTCTTCAATGTCTTCATCAGTGACTTGGACAAGGAAGTGAAGTGTACTCTATCTAAGTTTGCAGATGATACAAAACTGTGGGGAGAAGTGGACACACCGGAGGTCAGGGAACAACTGCAGGCAGACCTGGACAGGTTGGACAAATGGGCAGAAAACAATAGAATGCAATTTAACAAGGAGAAATGCAAAGTGCTGCACCTAAGAAGGAAAAATTTCCAGCACACCTACTGCCTAGGAAATGACCTGCTCAGTAGCACGGAAGTGGAAAGGGATCTTGGAGTCCTAGTGGACTCCAAGGTGAACATGAGTCGTCAGTGTGACAAAGTCATCAGAAAAGCTAACTGCACTTTATCATGCATCAGCAGATGCATGACAAACAGAACCAAGGAGGTGATACTTCCCCTCTATTGAGCGCTGGTCAGACCACAGTTGGAGTACTGCGTGCAGTTTTGGGCACCACACTTTAAGAGGGATGTAGATAACCTGGAGAGGGTCCAGAGAAGGGCCACCCATATGGTTAAGGGCTTGCAGGCCAAGCCCTACGAGGAGAGACTAAGGCACCTGGACCTCTTCAGCCTCCACAAGAGAAGGTTGAGAGGTGATCTTGTGGCTGCCTATAAATTCATCATGGGGGCGCAGAAGGGAATTGGTGATGCTCTACTCCCCAAGGCACCCCTGGGGGTCACAAGAAATAATGGCCATAAGCTAGCAGAGAGCAGATTTAGACTGGACATTAGGAGGAACTTCTTCACAGTTTGAGTGGCCAAGGTCTGGAATGGGCTCCCAAGGGAGGTGGTGCTCTCCCCTACCCTAGGGGGTCTTCAAGAGGAGGTTGGATGGGCATCTGGCTGGGGTCATCTGAACCCAGCACTTTCCTGTCTATGCAGGGGGTCGGACTCAATGATCTATTGAGGTCCCTTCCGACCCTAACATCTATGAATCTATGAATCTATTGCAGGCATGTGCCTGAATTTCCTTGCTTCCAGAGAGAATGTCTGTCTGGTTACAAACTGGTTCAGCCTAGCCAGGTTAAACTAACCTGCAAAGATTGAATCAGTTCAGGCTCAGGCTTTTTGAATGTCTGTCCCTAGGTAAATGTCTCCTCTGTGGTCTTCATTAGAATTCAGAAGAGATAAAAGATTAGAGAGAGAAGACCTCCAACTACAAATACAAGAAGAGGTATGCCAGAGATAGACCTATTATTCTCCTTATCAGTGAGGTTTCAACTAGAAAGAATGGTTTTAAGTTGCAGCTAGGAAAAATCATCATTATTATTGGCCAGCATTTGCAACCCTGGGTGTGCCATGTCAAGCTCCTAACTTAATATATAAGCACCTATAACATCCAGGTTTTTAGAGGTGCTGAAAAGCTGCCTTGCCTCTTCACATTTGGTCCTGAACCAACCATAACTCAGCTAACTCTGAAAATGTTGGATGAATCTATATTGCTTCTGTAGTGTTCTTCTAAGTCGGAGTGTCATCATCACCTACTATAGCAACATACTCTACTAAAAATTACATGAAAAGATACTGTACAATTCAGAGCTGTAAAAACCTATAGTTTATAAAGCAATATATTTTAACCATGTGTGCATAATTAGAGTGTACTGCCAGATTGTTATAAACCCGCTAAGTAAAAGCAGAGGGCAGTTGGATTTTGGATACAGCTAGGAGATGAGGAAGATCTATGGATGTATAAATTAAAAAGACATTTTGAGGTAAAAGTCATGTGAACCCAAATTCAGTATTTTGGTTTGACATAAACATTGCTGGGAGCACTTGGCTACAGCACATTTTAAGTAGCAACCAATTTTAAATACAGAGCTGCTTGTGTGTATAAGCTAGACAAACCCTAATCTTAAAAAGTGTAATCCAGAGGTCACTAGAATGTGGCGTGTATCCAACTGTATAAACCCTTGTACTTTGGGGAGAGTTAGCTATTTAACTGAGTTTGTTTACCAAAGTTTGTTGATAGGTGGGCTGAATCTGGATTAAAACAGATGCAAAGAACTTCATAAAGCTGTCTGTGGCCTTAAGATCGACAAGGTTATTCATAACACAAGAATCCTGGAGTTACATGTTTTATTTGTTGATAGTGGGGTGAATTCGTGGCATCACAAATTGCCTTGCTGCTCTAATTGCTTCTGCTTATATCCCTACATGCCACTATTGACTTCTGGACAGATTATTTTCTGTAGGTAGGATATCTGTGTAGTTGTGCCTAACTGTCTTTGATGATCATTTCCCAGCATTTTAAGATCATTTTTCCCTTTTCTTTCAGCTAATAGGTTTGTGAACTTCTCATTGAGAAAGGAGATGTGTATTACATCCCTAAATGTATGTCTGAAATCCCTGATGAAGGATTGAAAAGTCTTCTTTCTTCTAGTCTCATTAGCCTTTTACTTCTAAATCCACATGGAATAAGACAAAGCTGTGTCAGCTCCTGGAGGATTTATATAACGGCTGAGCTATAAGTGATTCACACGCAATTAGTTAAACTGATAATGGTAGTAACAGCATTTGAAGCACTCTGAAGCAGCCTGCTGCTATCACATGATGTCCTGAAACTCTGTTTCTCTTTCCACACTCCACAGACCAAACATCTGAAACTGATAGCCTGACTTGATTTAACTTTAGTCAGTTGGAATCAGGTCATCTGGGCTGAGGACTACCCTTGGGAAAGGAAGGAAACTGACTCCACAGGAAGTTGAAGAGTTTCTCCCACTAGGATCGGAGGAGGGGAACTAACTTGACTCAAGATGCCTCATCATAATTCACTGCTCTAGACACGTTAGCAGTGTGGGCCAGCCACACTGAAATCTGTTTACATGGTGAGCAACTTGGTGCATTCATCAAATATTTTATATGCCTGTAGTTTACATACAGGCTATTTTTTTCTTCTGTAAGAAGGAAACTAAATTCAAATAAAAACTAACAAAAATAAATCTCTCCATATACACATCTATTATAGTCTAATTATTAGACTATACATGGCTGAGACCAACTTCTATCCTCTATTTCACCCATGCAATACCATTTTTTAAATGATCTATATTGTTCTCCACTAGCTGTTCTGAAAATGGATGGTACATATATTATACAGTACCAAACAGCTGCAGACCAAAGAGCAAGGCATATCAGGGATCCAAAACTCCCACAAAGTGGACATTTCCCTGTTTAGACAGGCAAATTCTGACATCTCTTCACTCTTGTCTCTTCCTTTCGTAGAAGAAAAATTCAGTTTAACAATGATTGCACTACAGGTTTGGATATTAATGGTAAAGTACTGTATCTGCAGTAGAACACAGATGAGATATTTGGAACCTAAGGAGATCTGGGTTGAAGCCTATGCTCCTCCACAGACTTTCAGTATGAATTTGAATCAGATTTTTAACATTTTAAGTGCTTACAAATAGACAGAGACATCTCAATGGGAACTAGGTCTGAAGTACTTCTGAAAATCCTACTAAGTGCATATCTGCAACTGCAAGGATCTAAGTACCTTTAACAATCTGGTCTGTATTTCAGTTCATGCTGTATAAAATGGGAAAACCAGTACTCCTCTATATCCCTGCGGGGGACTGTGAGGAAGAATACCTGAATGATCCTAAAGCACTCTGATACTATGGTAATAAGGGTCACCTAAGATTGCAGGTAATGTATTATTGATTGTGCTTGAAAGCGAGTGCTGGTGTATGTAGAAGGGATCAGTTTTGTTCCTCATAAAGAAAGGTCTGTTTTTGTAGAGAAGTTCAAGATTCATGTAGTTCTCTCAGTTGGAACTGGGGGCTAGAACCCAGACCTCTGACACGAGGGACCTATGTCTTAACTGAGTCTGCATGTTGCCTTTCAAAGTGAATGTATCAGATTATAAATTTGCATGTACAATTTATAACCATTTGACACTATTATGCTGCTTCCACAGCCAGGAACAGAATCCAGGTATTTGACATATCAGTTCTGTTTCACAAAGATTTGTGTAACCCACTGGCAAAGTGTATGCTCTGTCTCCCTGTGGACCTTTGTGGGCCAGATCTAATATCTTGGCAGGCTGGATCCAGCCCAGGGGCTTCAACTCGTATCTCCTAAACTGTCGACCCCTGCTGAAACATACAGGAACTGAGACTGAATGGGTAGTTTTCCTGACTTCTGGGTGCTTAATTTTGCAATCACTATATTCTTTTTAGGCAAGGTTCTTTGAGTAGATGTGATATCTTTTATTAGACCAACTGATAGGTTAGAAAAAAGTTCTCAGCAAGCTTTCAGGCATCATCACCCTTCTTCAGGTATAGGAAGTCTTTGCTGTTCTGAGGTTCCAAGGATATTCTTTTTATGTAGTTTTATTTGTAGTATTTCTAGTGGCAGCTAGATAAATGTGGCCCTTTCTCAAGCTAGGTTGAGAACCCTTTAGCAACTGTTATGCTTACTGTTGTAATAGCTTTACATTATAAGAAACTGTATTCTAAAAGGGATTTTAGTATCAAAACACGAGTATTTGTTTTATTATTGTTATATTTTGTGTTTATATTTTCATGAATATGGTAAGTGGCTAGTGTTAATATTGTGCTAATTCTTGCTGTTTTCATGCCTCTTTTAAGTCATCCAGTTTGTATTAGACCCCTGTAGAAAATAAACACTTTAGCAATGTCCATGAATTAATATAAACAGAGAAGGAGACAAACAGAATATTTACCTAGATTGGTGTTAAAATATAGCAGCTCAGTATCTGAAGTTAATGTGAACCTGTTTACCACAAAAAAAATCAGGGACAAGCAAACATTTTATTGCTTCCATCAGCTGCAATGTATGGTCCCCTTGGCTATTCCTTTAATCCAAAAAGCTTCCTGGTAGATCCAAGATGTGCGGCCTTTCTGTAATGACTTGGCAAGAGAAAGGGTCCAGAACTTCTCTGCAAACACAATTAAGTTGTCAAAGACAAGTACCGTGTTTGAATTAAAGCTATAAATCTTTCATCTGCATCTACTCTACATCAAATAGCAGGAAAGAGGCCCTCCCATCTAACAGTCTTAATTACCAGAGCCCTGCAGCCTTTGAGCATGACACAGTGGAAGACAGCTGACCTTGTGTTCCAATTGGAGAGCAAGGGGATCAACCATTTAATGTATGAGAATTAGTGCCTAGAATATCATAAAAAAGAACATAGCCAAGACAGGAGATTAAGTGCTCAACACATTATTGGGACTACACAGATAGATAACAGTAGCCTTTGCTTTGATCCATTTATACTGGAATAAGCAATATTTGGAAGACTTAATTGTGAACAACTTTGCCTGGTAACAACCACACTTTACAATATTCCTCCAACCATAAACACCAAAAGTGTCTTCCTTCCATTCCTGCATTGTCACTGGCACAATTATACTGTAGGTGCATACGTTTTGATAGGAGGCATGAGTTTTTACTACTGTATCATCCAGCTCTGTTCAGAGCAGATCAGTGAGCAACAAACTGGAAGGACCCCCTGATTCACCAAGCCCAGGCCTCTTCAGTGGCAGGCAACCATGTAATAAGCATTTATCAAAAAGGATCCAGAAAACATCACACCAGTCCTGCCAGCCCACCCCAGCAAAAAAACCCTGCAGGATACCCCCTGACGTAGAATCTTTAGTTACAAGAAAACCTTGTACCACAGGAAGAGAGCAGGAAGGACAATGGTGTCACTGCATTGGTGAAGAATTTATTGGGTAAAATCCTAGGAATTGGACCATTCTTTGTGGTTCCAAGAAAGGTAAAAGCCCTCAATAGTCCTTCCCAGTCTGACCTGTGTGGAAATTCTTTCTTGACTCCAAATGTAGGGATCAGTTTAACTCATCCCCTGTGATCACAGGCTCGCATATTTTGCACATTTGTCCAAAAGGGGCCATAACAACATTAGCTCAGGCCCAACCCACACACAAAAGCCACAAAGCACCTACAAAGACCTCCATAACAAACTGTGCCAAGTAGCAGCACAAGTGGGGCAGGCCAAGCAAGCCACCTGGTGCTGACTGTAAGAGGGCACCAGAATTTCCGCCCCCGGGGGGGTGGTGTCTTTGCTATGGCAGGGGCATCCTTGTGCTGCCATAGAAGCCGAGCAGTGCAGTGTTGCACCAAGCAATGCATTTGGGAGGCATGGGGCAAGTGAGGGGAGTGGAATAGTGGAAAGCCCCCAAGAGCCTTTACTAGAGCAGTCATAGATCTGCTCTAAATATGTATGGGAGGGAGGGAGCAAATGGGGCCCCAAAGTCGGTTCTCATGGAGCCTGGCCATGAGGCTGCTGCCTCTGAAGCTGAGTTATCACTGCTGCAGCAGCAGCAGTAGACCAAGGTAAGCCTTCTCATCCCTTCACCTATGCCCTGCCCTTTACCCCTGCCCCCGCATTGATGTACAGTGGTCAGCGTACATCTACCCTGGGCACTCAGGGTGCTTATGGACATTTAGGGGGTCTCAATCTAACTTGTGGCAGTTTATATAAAGCGCCATGAGTTAGAGCCCTCCACCCCAACCCAACAGATGTTCACTTGTTGGGTCAGGGGGGCTGAAGCCTGCGTGCACAGTCCAGCAAGCAGGAGCACTCCAGCAGCATCCAAGGAGGCTGCCAAACCTCCCTCCCCCCAGCTCTGGGACTGTCAGCAGGGTAGAAGGGGGAGGGGAAAGGAGCAGCCAGCTGGTTTGTCTAGCTGCAGCTGGAGAGGGGTGGGCGGACAGGGTGAAATGGAGCTCCCTTACCTCATGTGCCCCCCCAGCCACCCTGGCTGGGGTACTGGGAGAGCCAGGCTGGGCCTGTGCGGATGCTTCAGTCCACCCTTCCCACTACCCACCCCCCACCTCCAGTTAGCCTCTTGACAGAAGCAGCAGGCTGCTTTGCCTGAGGCAAGGGAGCCCCACTCACCTTATGAGCCCAGACCACATCCCTCTGGTATTCCAGCCAGGGTAGCTAGGGTGGGTCCACAAGGTGAGGGGGCACCATTTCACCCTGCCCCCCCCCCTCCAACTCCAGCCAGGCAAAGCAGCTGGCAGCTCCATGCTGCTTCCTCCCCCTCCCCTCTCCCCCCAAATGCCTGGAAAATGCAAAAAATTAACCCTGGAGGGAACACAATTTCCCTAAGGTGCTCTGCTTTAGTGCGCCTTCAGCTAATACCTGATTTGACCAGGGTTAATTTTCTGCACAACTGGCCATTTTAAAAGCTCTCTGCTGCCATGCCCATGTGTTACATCATGGCTATAGAGTGCTTTCAGGGATCTGACCATGCAAAAATGTAACTTGTTTAAGCACCTGCAGTGGGCTCCCTATGCCTTTAATGTCAAGAGCTCTCCTCAAGGGTCTGCATTGACAAAACTAGTGAGTTGCAGGCGTCCCCCCATCCCTTACAGATACCTCTCAGCATTGGCTAGCAGACCACATGCTGGCTATCTCCAGAGCTGTGGCACATGGGACAAAGGGAGAAACAGCTGGTAATGTCTCTCTGTTGTTTTCTTAATGTGCTGATAAACATTGAGTTAAGGGTGACAAACCTTGCTGGGCTGGGCTGGGCTGCTCAGGAGCAGGGGGGGAATGGGGGTGGGGACGGACCCCTCCCTGATCACAGTGTTCTGCCGGGTCCTCTTTCAGCTTAGCTCTGTGGGAGGGAAGAGAGGGCTTCTGTAGCACCCCCCAGCTTCTAGCCTGAGTTTCTAGCCTGTCTGTCCCTAGCCTGAGTGTTGTCACTGATTTTATTATAGCCAGGATTTTGCCCCTTGATCTTATATTCTGTTGATACAGTACATGGATCATAATTCTGGTATTTGAGTCTACATCACCTCACACTGCCACAAAGTGACAAAATATTAAGGCTACTTCCAAGAGTATGGAAGGCATGCAGTAAGAGACTGTGCATTTGAGAACAATATCATAGATATATTTGTAATAGGAATCATGTGGGCTAGTCCTTAATGCAATAATTCCATTTATTTAATGCTTTAATGAAACTATATGAATTTATGCCATCCAGGAATCCAGCCCTATGATACTCATATGCAGCATTAGCAGGATGTAAAACTACTGCATTTCTAGGGCCCCTTCCTCCTCATTAAAATAAAGAAGCAGCTGTTATGCCTACAGTCGTATAATATAGTCTCACTACTTTTCCTTACAGCTAGTGAATTTTAACTTCTAGTTGTTATGTAGAACACACACACACCGCTTTTTTCTGAACACATCTCCAAGAGTCCTATAAAAATGCATAACAGACAAACTGGGCACCTGCAGAAGACTATGTGAGGGACACAGGACTGAACCCAGGTCCTTCTTCCTCACATTTTTTCACTTCTTCATGTATTATATTGGTTATTTCTGACATAACAGGAATGGATGTGGGTAGAATTTGGAAGAACACCAACTTCAAAGTAGCTTTTATCTGGGGATACAAGTATTCCTCCATCCACAACAAAATACGTTATCCTATGTTTTAGTCATGACTAATATTATGTAATACACATTTTCCCCTCTCTGTCCTCCTTTAAGTGCACTACATTTAAATACAAAAACAATCATATCCATTAGAAGATGAAGGAAACCAATTCTAAGCAGTGGAAAACAATACACTGTCTCTTTCAGCTATGGAAATCTATCGCTGTTCTGAAATCTATTGCAGGCCTGAAATACACAAGCATGTATACATACTTGTGCATGCACTTACCACTACTCAGGGGTGATAGAAATTATCAGTTTTGAACAGGGACTGATTCAGGATTTTCCAAAGGCAGGTGCAACAGCAGTAATCTGCACTAGAGGTGGCTACAGCCCTTGTTCCCAGCTTCCTCTTCCCCAACCTGTGCAGGAATACCAAGCCATGAAAGCCTCTAGGTTCTCATTCAAGTCCCTAAAGCCAGTGAAAATTGCCCCTCCCTTTCCTCTTCCTCCTGAGAGGCACTCCCCCTCCTCTTCTAACAGCACCCAGCTCCTGCTGCTGCTTTCTCCACTGTTTGGGAGTTAGGAAGCTGAATGGGGAGGGGACATGATTAGTGTGGCTCTGCCCTCCATGAAGTAAGCTGAATCCTGTGCTTCATCTGCATATACATTTTGGGGGATCCCAGGACTTCTGACAAGAACACAGTTCCAGTCATGAGTAGGGGCTAATTAGCACATTGATAGTTTGGGGGGGAGGAGGGATATTTGCAGTACACACACACAGTGAGCAGTGTTGAGCCATGGGGTCAAAAATAGCCTGAAATGTTGTTGTTTCTGTTGGGGCCAGCCCAATGAACTCTATGGTAAGTTGTGAACCTTTTGACTACAGAAGTGCTGCTTAATTGTATGTATATGGAGCACCAGTGTTAAACCTTACTTCAAAAAAGAGTAAAGGCATCAATTCTGGATGAACAAAGTCTATGGCTACCCACAGTACAAAGTGTTTTCAAATTTGCCCTTCACATCTATGTGCTCAGGGACAGCAGGGTCTGACAGTAAGGAGAGGGGAAGGGATTGCAGAGGGAAGAAGTGTGTGCGTGTGTTGGGGGGGGGGGG
>NW_017729024.1:126919084-126934394 GCF_001723915.1 Gavialis gangeticus
GGGGGGGGAACTGAGGGCAAGGGAGTCACCTTTCCCACCCAGATTTATTTTCCCTGCTGTAGCAGTGAGAGGAACAAATTCAAGGCAAACCTCCAATAATTAGATGCTATACCTGGAAAATTGTAACAAATTTATAAAATTTGCCATATATAGAATCTAGTTATTGGGGAGTCATCTTGTGTGCAAGTAAATGCAGCAATCATTTCTTCCTTAATATTGTTAATATGCAAAGCATATAGGAATATATTCAAAATAATATGGAAGAATGTTCTTTTCAGAATTCCAGTCTGTTTTCTACTGATCATCTCCCAGCATGCGTTTAGTTTCTTAGTTTCCTGAGTCATCACTGCCACCACTTTTAATATCCTAAGGGGCATTTTTGAGCTAAAATAATTACCTTTATCTGTAGAATTTTCTATAGGGCAAATAGAAACCAAACATGGCAGTTTACCATTCATATCACCAGGACCAGATTAATGCATAGGCAAACTAGCCACATGCCTAGGGCCCTGAGCTGTGGGAGGCCCAGTCCTTCCCTCTGCAGGGGTGGCACAGATGGCCCCATCTGCCTCCCTTTCTTACCCTTCCCTTCTGTTGGCCTCACTGCTGTGGTGGCTGCTTCCTAGTGGCAGCTCTGAGCCCTGCTCCCCACGAGTGGCAGTGCCACAGTGGGGAGGGGGTCTCAACCAGTCCAGGGTCCACCAGTTTATTTGCCTAGGGCCCGCTAAAGGGTTAATCCAGCCCTGCATGCCACTGTATGTAGTAGCATTCCTAATACAGTGCAGATAACACTACCACTAGACAGACCTTAGGTCAGGTACAGAGGCCTTTAGTTTTTATTGGAGAACACTTACATCTTATTGAAACACAAACAGTGCATAAAGATACCTGTAGACAGTAGCTCAAATGTTCTCAAACACATACACATATAAATCCATAAAAGGAAAAGTGTTTCTAATGTACTTGTTACATTAGTATCTATGTATAAATACAAACACTATTGTAACAGAACACCTGTGGATACATTCACTTGTGGGGTACAGTTTTAGCTTAGTTCAGGGCTGTGCAACTTCCAAGCAGTTAGGAGCCACGCATCCCACAAATCCTATGCAGGCCACACCAGGGCAAGCCGTAGGCCCCTGAGCCTTGTGCAAGCCTCTGCTGCTGCACTGCATGCCCATGTAAGCAACTACTTACTGTACCATGCAGCTGCACAACCCTGAAACAGGGGCTGGAAGCAGCATCCAGAGGAGGGAGGGGGAGCTCAGCACCCCTAGATGCTGTTGCAACCAGAGTAATAGGGGGGAGCAGCAGCCAAGAAAGAGCCTGCAGCCTCAGCTTAACCCACTGTGGGCCACATGCGACCCATGGCTAGGCAGTTGCCAACCCTGGCTTAGTTAATGTCTGAATACATAGGCAATATGATTTGTGTATATGAATTGAATTTAAACTTGGTCATAGATGCATCCAAGAAGGAGGGAGCATGCGGAGGTTGCAGTGATCCCCAGCCCCTCCCTCCACTGGGGATAGGGACAATGGTGGCATGCCTGCTCTGGGGCAGGACAGGGTTGGAGGAGAACCACTCTCCAGCTGCCCAGAAATTTCAGGAAGCAGAGGGGCTTAGAATTCAGAACTTCTGTGTTTCTCCCACCATTTCCCCTAGGGGTTTTCCGGGATTGATGTAGTTCATCTGTTCAAGCTGATCCTACACACAGGTTACATAAAATAGAAAGTGAGCTGATCAGTAAATTTAGAGGAGGACATGGGTCATTATCAGTGATGGAAATGGCAGATTCTGTACCAACATTAAGCAGCTGTCGAAACCTGGGAGGCCAGTTGAAAGCATGATGAGAGAAAGGACAATGGAAAGGTATCTGGCTCCACATTCCAAAAGATCAGTTAAGTTAGCAAAAAGCTTCAGCATCTTGTCTTAATCAGACCCATCTGTTCGGAGGAAGCTGAGAGTACTTTGAGTGAAAATGGCCATAATCTCTTTCACACCTCGTGTAAAATAATAATGTTTTACACCTGCAAGGCAAGATGCCAGATCTTACCTTAACAGGTTTTTGCCTCTAGAGACCAGAATTTTAGTCCATCTTTGAGAGCAGAGGTATTAACCCTCTCATCTCTTATTAGTAAAAATACTATTCTTGGATGCCATCAGGCCCAAAACAAATGAGGATACCACCTATTCATTTTATTTCCCTTACTTGGTATAAGACGACCTGATTGTGTAGCCATTCTGTCCCCAGTTCCAGTTACTTCAAATGGTATGAAAAAGATCATCATACCTGCCTAGTATAGAACCTTTCTGCTGGCTGAAACTTTAAGCTGGTCCCTACAGTAGCATAAAGATACCTGGGGGTGAGGACACAAGCCATAGGTGATGCCTAAGGGGTGCATAAGAAACAGCACAGGAGCATGTCAGGCTTAAAGTCATCCCAGGGAATATAGTTCTGTTGAGCAGCAATGGGAGGCATGAACTGCAGCTGACTGCTGATGAAAGGAGATGTCAACCCATTCTTTTGCCCCTAAAAACAAGAGGTTTTTTGCTTGCTCAACATGGACACCTGCAGCAAAAACATAAGGTGACATTTCCTCTCAGCGGCAGTGAACTTCAGCTACTGCTCCTGCATGCTGTGCACTATCAGAGCCTCCGAAGCCAGAGACCGGTGCAGGGAGAGGAGGAAGGGGACTGCTCTGGCTGCAGTCCTTGCCAGTTATACCTCTGGGTTCCTATGTTGACCATCTTCACCTCAGTACTATAGCCCACTCTAGCTTAAGCTAAAACATATGTGACTTCCTCACCACACCCCCTAGCAAGGAACTGCTAGTGATAAAGAAAAGAATCGAGGCAATCCAGGACACTAGGCATGCCATCATACAGAAGCCTTCAAAATCCTGAGTGTTGTTTCCTCCCTTTACCAGAGCAGCAGTGTAGGAAGGGCCAGATGCAGTTCTCTCTCATGCATTCTCTTTCTTTTCTACACAAACTCATATATGCACATGCATGTGTGCATGCACACACACAGATACACACATGCAAAAGGAGTGCTACTAAGGACTTGTCTCAAGATCAAGAGTGGCAGCAGAGATTGCTTGTTCTCAGAAAGATTGGAGAGGCAGCAGGGTGGATTTAGGATTTTGAAAAGGGGGGTTGTAACAGGGAGCCTTCTCAGGGCCAATTTAACTGTGGCCCGACCACCTGTTTCTGGGCTAACCACCCACCTTCTCACCCAGCACACTTTGTTGGTAATTAGTTCATTGATGTAATTAAGTGGGAGGCTGCCCATTTTTTTTGCCTCGATGCCAGGGGGCACTACCTGCGGCTCCGTTCCTCCCCTACACTGCAGCCCAAGCCTCGCAGATGGCATCCAGATGTTCTCAACAGTCACCGGCCCCACGCTGGGCCCCAGACTTCTCTGATCAGGACCCCTCTAAGATCCCTCTCTTCTGGTGGCTTAATCTGCCTTCATCCTGCACAGCATAGCTCCCTAAACTGCTCCCCCTTTGGGTGTGGTCCCCCCAGGAACTTTGGCTACTAGCCCTGGCCCACCTCCAGGCCAGCCAGAACCCCAGGCCCTCAGCTCTGGGGTGTTCCTCACGGTGGGCCCCTGGCCCTTCAACCCTTCCAGTCCTGGCCAGTTCCAGCATTGACTAGTCAGGGGATGTTCAGACAGGTGCGAGTCTGTGGCCCCACTCTCTCTCTGGGGTTCCACCTTCCAGACCCTACAAAGTGTGGAACCCACCGGGCTGTGGGGGCTAGGGGTTAAGGCACCCTGACCCACCTTTTACCAGGTAGTAACTGGCCTGGTATTTCCTGGGGGCTCCCGCACCACTGAGAGCCCCACCAGGCCACCCACTCCTGGCAAGGTGCAGTTTTAGGTCTTGCTCAGGACCAGGAGCCTCCTATCCATTCCCTACAGCTCCTCCCTTACCTCCAGATGACACCAGCAGCTCTGCAGCCAGGCAATGTTGTTGCCTGGCTGCCAGCAGCAGAACTGCCCTGTTTATATGGGCAGTCCCTGATTCAAAATGGCTGCCCTCATCAGGCACATGGCAGCTGCCAGCTCCAGGCCCTTAAAGTGGCAGGTACACACAGTGCCCTGCCACAGGGGTGCAGGTGGTGTGGTATATCACATATAGCACACCACATATTTTTCTCCATGTAAAGATAAATTGGAAGCTTTACTAATATGCTAGGGGCCCAGTGCTATATTATTCAGTTCAAGATCAAAGCAAAAATAAATGTAACTATTGGAATGTGTACTAATTTGCTAACTTACATGTTAAGTTTAAGAGACACAACACACTAGGCAAAAATAGTCCAAAGATATTGTTTTATCAAGCCTGTAGTCATTAAAGTTAAATGTACGTCTCTTATTCAGATTTGTAAAACAAAATCTACCCTTCATGAGCATCTTGACAGTGCATCCAACACTTCACTGTCAATCATTTCTATACCTGAGTTAAAGCTCCTCTGAATTAATATACCACACCTGACTCGAAGTTTTGAGCTAGAACTAAAATGTCTCTTGGACTGTGAAACATGAGAGGGATATTACTAGATATTACTAGAGATATTACATGAGAGAGATATATTAACAGCAAAATTGCAGATGAAAGGATAACTGGCTTAATGAAACATTAAGACAGTTAAAAAGAAGTGAAGTTTGTTAACACCTGTGGTGTGAAGAGAGATTTACAGGAATCAGGCACATTGTAATGAACCATGAAGACAACTGACTTCCTCACTGCTGTCTGAATAGAAATGCTCCTGACTCTCCCAGGATGTTGGTTTTAAAGGTTGGGTGAATCAGGAATCAAGTGGGGTGCAACTGCACCACTGTACCCTGCCCCTGGCAGGGACCCTCATATTTATCCAGAGCCAGGGTGTGCCTGATTCACTGAGTGGCTGTCTTTTCTCATCATGCAGTCTTGTATTGGGCTGGGGTAGAGATGCTTCTGTACCGGGTCTTGGAATTTATCCATCACTGGGCTACCCAGGGCAATTCCTACCACTCACTCAGATATTTCTGCATCAGTTACATTTGGGTCACATGTTCAAGTTGTTCACAATCCCAAAGGCAAAGACTTTCCTTCTTTTTCTAAAATAGAAATTAAGATTCTTACCTCATAATGTAACTTCGGGAGCTGGGACCTTAGGCACAGGTATATATTACTTGTCCCTTAATCCTGCCATGGACTGGGGACAAATGACAAAAATGTAATGTGGCCCCTGTTCCACTAGGAGGTGGTAGCAACTTGTTTAACAGAGACTTGACATTGTAAGTTGGGGTTGTACTGACTTGGTTTACAGTTTAGTTCTCAGCACAGTGTACACAGTGGGCGTTACCTTGTTCCAGAGTTGAGTATAAATGCACATTGTGCTCTAAGAGGTTCAGTCATGATACAAAGAACTCTTCTCTTAGGCAATTCAGGTAAACGTTTAATGGGGCAGATTACAAAAGAGAAAAAGGAAATACTTTATGAAGGACAAACAAAATATATTTACAAATCAACACCTCCCACATCCTTGGCTGGTCATCCCACTAGCAGCCTCAGAATGTCAACTGACTAGTATTACTGCATGCATGGCCAACAGTTCCAAGGGCTTTGTTTTCCTTACGGCAGATGGGAGCAATTGAAGGTGTAGCCAGTTAGTGGGAAACAACCTTAAGCAATAGCAGGCATCCAAACAGAATGGCAGTAGCAAGTTGGGTGTTACTCACAACACGCAGTGTATGCTGGGGTTCTGGAGGTTCCAAAATATATCAGCCTTGTATCAAGAAACAACACAGCCCTCCTACTCAGGGTATTCATTCTGAACTATCTAACCCAGGTGTGTCAAACTTATCCCACCCCACCAGGCAAGATCAGAACTGTGGGGCTTGTCATGAGCTGGATCCAAATGTGGTGGCAGCAGCAGGGTGAGCAGCAGCAGCTGTGGGAGTTAACACAGCCATTGCTCACCTCCACCACCAACATACATTGTCAAGGGGAGCTCCATGCCCCAGATTTTGGCAGTAGGCCTTGTACCCACTTATCCCATTTCTGTATTCTAGGCCCCTCTACAAGCCCTGCAGGCCATACAACATGGCTCTGCAGACCAGATCTGGCCCTCAAGCAGTAAGTTTGACATTCTCAATCAAATCTATTAACTAGACAGTGATGCCCTGGCATCCTTAGGTTCCCTCAATGAGATAACTATATTGCAGATAGAGTTGTACTACGTATTGCAAAAGCAGGTAAATGCTGACCAGCTCAAAGTAGTCAAGGTCACCTCAGCTCCTCAAGGGAGTAAAAATTATGGCTCAGTGTCCAGTTGGTCCAGCAGCTTTTATGTACTTGAAGTGTGAATCAAATTAGAACTGTCCGTACTTCTGCAGATCTCTCCTTCTGTTCTGTCCCCTCCTTTCAGAGAGAGCAGATGTGGCATAATGAGAACAATGGGCTATAAACGGCTCTCTCTATTTCTGCCACGGACTCCTCTGATGTTTCTCTCCTTCCGCTAGTTTGGTCTTGCTCAGCTGTCCATCATTCTTCTTACTCACCTTGCCTTGACTGCAAAAACAGGGAGGAGCAGAAGGATGAAAAAATAAATATTTCCCGTGTCATTTGAATACTTTGTACTGGAACTTAGCATTTCCCTCCTTATTTAAGCAATGGCTGTCCTTAGGGCCTCTTATATAGGATGAGCCATAGTAACAACTGCTTTTAATTTAGAGCTAAATATTTCTGAGCTTAACTGAAATGACACGATCAAGATGGGAAGGAATGTTTTGATTCATTCCAAGCCTCAAGTCGTGTGAAATTTCTTGCAGGACAAGCAGTTGACAACACACTCATACAACGAGACACAGGGTAGACATTATGTCATCTAAGGGAAGAGACATTGGGCTGAACAACCATCTTGTAGAGGGAACATTCATCGAGCAACTTCTATATCTTTAAATTAACCCTTTCATTTGTGTCAAAAAGACTTGGAATGTTTAACCATCTCAGTGACCCGTATACCAGAAAATGTGTTCCTATTGCAAACAATGAATGAAAAGTTTCTGGAGAATGCACAGGGAATACCAGCTAGTCTTCTACATTTCAAAATATGTCCCACACCCAGACATTTACTTGTTGTACTCCTCGGGAACAAAATGCTGAAATCCTTCCCAAGCATTTGCTCATTCCTTACTCAAAGGGATTTTGAACAAATCACTCCTGAGCCTGGACCACAGGATTTAGCTTATTGTCTATAAAGTGAATACGGTGAAACTACAAAAGAAGTATAAACTCCCCATATTTCCCAATTCCACTTTACAGAGAACAACAGACTCAACAGTTCTCAGCTATTAATGACAAAAAGCCTGAGTTTGCAAGGACTCTGAACTAGTGAACCCCAGCATTATCAGGGCTCTGAGCAGGAAAACTGAAGCCTGGAACTAGCTGGACTTTATTAATGACAATAATTCCCTCAATGGTACGGAGTTGCATTGCTGATGAAGCATTTTAAAAATATATATTTTTTTATTTCTATATTTTGGTTAAGATTTCATCCCAGGCCCATTTCAAGCATGACAATTGACTCCTCCCCCCACCCCCACCCCCGGGTCTCCTAATTCAGTGAATCTTTCTGTTTGAGTCATACCACCCATTGGCTTTGAGATGAGAAGAACTCTTTCAGGAACTGTGCCTCAGGGCTGTATGCTAGCCTCACAGCATGCATCATGCTGAAACTTGGAAGATTTTGCTATGTTTTTTTTTCACTGTAGGACAACAAGGCTCATCGCTTAATTACCACCTACCGGAAAAATTCTTTTATAATTGTGTTTTTACAGCAGAACTGCTATTATGATACAACCTGCAATATCAATCAAAAGAACTATAAAAAATAAGCATTAAATTCCCATCTGAGACAGGAGGTGACTTCACCAGCACCACACTGAGATTTCAGTCCACCACATTAAGTATGAAAATGGAGACCTTGGTCTTTGGCTCTCCTGCTGTGATTTGGCCGTGTCAGATTCAGACAGTACAATAAAATATGGAACTGAAGAGTCAAGTTTCATACATAAGTATACTATGAGTTATGGCTCTGCATTTAATCAAACTGTCCTATTTTGGTATAAAGATACAGGTATAGGTGTATTTTTTTAAAATGAGCATGTGTCCTCATGATTCTTTGAAAGGGTAAGATTAGCTGGCTAGACATATGGGCACAGATAAATTATATGGCTAGAAAAAGTCATTTAAAAGCAATGTACTGAATCAGGATTCACATAGACACACACAGATTGTATTGTTTGATAAATGGTATGAGATCATTTTAAAAAGTTTTGTCTCTTAAATGAGACAGTCTTTTTAGGAGACTTCGTCAGAGACCCTCACCATTGGTGCTCATTAAAAATTCTATGACAATCTGTGTGTGATCCTCAGCATTGTAGGGTGGGTGGTCAGTCCACATATTAACCAAAGTCCAGCTATCAGCATGACCAATTAAATTCTCCCTACCTAAAATCCCTACTGCAATTTCAGATGGAGACTTTGTGCTTGATTCTCTTCTTCCATCAATTTGAGAGATGGCCCATTATTCTCCACTTGGCTGAAGAAGCCAGGATTTAGTTTCAGTTTTGTATACTCAAACCTCAAACCAAGGAAAGTTCAAGTCTTCTGTGAATTGCTAAAGTTTGAGGGGAATCCAGGTAAAAGGTTTCATCTTTTTCCTCTCTTTCTAGGAAAAAAATGAGGGTGGTTTAGGTTTGAAAACATGGTCATTGAAGGTTTTGAAATAATTTGGGCCCAAGGTCCTTATACTAATCACCAGAGCTTGGGGCATTTGGTACATGTGAGGGACAACATGAATTGCAGGCCCTAAGATAGCACATAGTGTGATTAAAGGCTGCAGGAGTGAGCCCCAAGAGATGGAATTAGAAGTGGCTCAGCCTCAGGAAAGTGTTTCTTTAATTCAAAGTGTAACTATGTCCATTAGAAATTACTCAAATGAGTCAGATATCTCATATTTGTGAACTAAAGATGGAAATCTTGCTAAAAGTCAATGTCTGTGTCTAGTAAATCCAGAATTCCAACAGTAACAACCTCCGTCAGCTTCTGGTCATAACCTGAGCTTGGAAGTGCAGAGATGCACAAAAATGAAAAAACCTAGAGGAAAATTTTAGGTCAAATTTTCAAACCTTTTGAAAAGTAATGTTAAAATTTGGAGTGAAATTTCAGCAGGGTAGGAGAAGTACTTATTTTGTTGGAGTATCCTTGTACCACTCTGCCTGTTATTAAAGTGAAAGAAAACCATTCTCTTTAAAGCAGAAACTTATTCTACCATGGCTGTCCTCTGCTGCTGCTTCTTTCTCCCCGAGCATAAGGCCTGATGTCCTAACTGATAATGACAGAGGTAGTTCCCTGTCACTGAAACCAGGGATCAAAGATCACTATAATGATTGCTGTCGTACTTTAAGAGCTCTTTTCCGATGTTTATCATTTTCACACAAAGCACTTATGTTGTTGACACCAATCTGTTTAATAAGCAAACTGTAACCAATGCCTCTGAATGCAGCCAGGTGATGTGGATGTCAGCTCACTAGGCACAAAGACAAATCTCAAAATAAACAGTAACCTGAGGCTGCCAACCCACTGTTTGGGCTACTGTGCTTGTTTGATCAATTGTCTTCCTGCTTTCAGGGAGTTTTACTTACAGACAGAATCATTCTAGTATCTAGGTTTCCAGTTGGCAGTTTAGCATCTGTATTTTGATACTGAAGAGCCAACTGCATCTTTAAAGAAAGAGAATCTTCCAAGAATTCCTGGTTGTGTTTATACCCAAAATTGTCTGTTCAAAATGTCAACTGCTTTCTAGTTTCCAAGTCCTTTCAAAACAAAGTTAATTTATATGTGCAATGATAAAAGCTGTGGAGACACAATACAGCTGGTGATCATATACATATTTGGGATATCTTTATAGGAAATATATTGGGAATTTAAGAACATGGTACCAAATTCAGCTGTGATATAAGCTCAGAAATAAAGTAAATGGTACTATACCTTGTGTGTTTGGCTTAATTGGATCAGAAAATGGGTGTAACTGGTAAATAGTGGATTTAAACCAATTTAATGCATTTATTAGCTATGTATAGACTAGTGAATTAAAGTTCCACTGGCTGTGTAACCTAATGATTAGGACACTTGGTGGAGATGTGAGTTTGAGTTCCTATTCATACAAAAAATGTAATGGTTTATAGAAAGTGGAGCAGCTCCAACAGGAAAGCTCAAGATAACTGTTTTTCAGAATATCAGTGCTAGCTGATAGGAGACCTGGGTTCAAATACAGAGCAGACACTTGAACCCAGGTGTCCTTCATTGGATTTGTAAGGCAGGGCTTGGGGTTGGAAGACAGTATGTGAAAGTAAAATGAGAGAAAATTGCAAAAAGGCAGATTCCCAATTCTATCTTACACATCTTCTGCCTGTACTACTTAAATCCCTTTTCTGGCCAATGTATGTTGGATGAGCCAAATTCTGCACTGATGTTACCTATCATTTCTTCTAAAATTACATGGACCTGCACAGGACATAAATCAAACAAAAATTTGGCTTACTGCATAATTTAGTGTCGCTTATGTTGCCTCTGGACTTTGCAGAAAAAGACCTGTACCTGCTCATTTAGCCCAGAATTAGGATTTCAAGAAAATGTAATGATCATATTGGTTCAGTCCAAGAACTGAAGGAAGAGTATAGAAAACTACACACACATTAATTTGAACTCAAAAGTAAATGTTGATTTGACCATGATCATGACCCTTTCAAGTTCATCTACCTTTGAGTACTCATGTGTAACACGTGTGAATATCTGTATTGTTTTGATTATACATCAACCCCTTTTTTCCCTGCAAATGAACTGTAAAAAATTTACTTGACTTATATTTAGGGTCATCCTATAAATCAGGGCTCTTTGACTTTTGCACTGTCAGTATTTTCTGTACAGTCAATAAAAATACCAAATCAATAATATTTTCTATGCAGTTTTTATTTTAGGATTTTACTGCATTTAACCCTTTGGAGTTTTCCTTTGTTATTTGATTCTCCTCTGGGATTTTGCAAATGCAAGAGTTGTTTGAAGACTTTGTATATATTAACTTTTATTTGAGGGGAAAAAAGCTGTTTTTCTTAAAATTGAACTGAAAATGTGGTCAGACTATCTAGTGTTGATCTCTGTTCTGAAAATATAATACTTGCAAAAATGAATGTTTAATCCTGAATCCACATACTTATAAAACTATTCATTTCAAATTATATCTCAGCTACAGTATTAAAAGTAGGACATTTTTATGTGTGCTAGTAACTGGCATATACATTTTCCAGTTTTGAGGAGTAACCAGTACCACAAGATGAATGTAACTAGTTTGTTTTCTTAATATTTCTATTACAATAGTGCCCAGGAGCTCAACTGGGATCAGGGTCCAATTTCACATGCACTGTTCATACATACATATATAAAAGAAAATCCCTGCTTCAAAGTGCTTACAGTCTCAGTAAATCATAGTGTGAGTTTCTAAGTTTGTATATCAAATACTCAAGTTTTGTTCAAAAAGGGAAATGAATTTTTGAAGGCAAGTGTGAATAATTTCAAATATCAATTATATTTAATATTACTTGCAATTAGTGTGTGCACTAATGGAAGTGAAGCACAATGAGGAAATTATTTTGACAAATTATTAATTCTGCTTTCTTCTGTATAGTACAGGATAGCTGCCAGCATGGAGGCAGCACTGAATGCTGATTTCTAACTAGCACAAATTATTCTAAAAGCACTCTTCCAAAAGGTTGTATGCTACCAAACTTAATGTATTTTGTAGTTCTCACTAGGCTGACTTAATTTTAATTCCAGTGAACTTCAAGTGGTGATTTATGATACCATCAGACTTGGGAAACCAATTGTATCAAACTGAATTATCTAAAAGCAAAGTGCTGTAAATTCCAAGTGAACATTTGCAATTTGTTTTCTTTTCACTAGCCAGAGAAACCCATTATTTCCTTGGCAAGAAATTATTTTATAATAGTCTGCTAAATGCAATGGGTAATGTAGCCACTTCCAGCTTAAACAAGGATCTTTGTAATGTCTAACTGATGAAGCATTCATATCTTCACTTAAACTGACTCCCATCTCATGTGAAAACAATTTGGAGTTTTCAGGATAGTTACAGCATTGTATTAGCAGAAGCTGATCATTCATTGCTCTAATTCAGGCTAACGGTTTCTTTCTGATGTGTCCTCTTCTGAACCCATTTCTCAATCATATCTAAGTTTCATAAAGCCTGTATTTACTCCTGAAAGTAATTTCTTTTTGAGACACTGTCATGCATTCAGGATCAGGAAACTAGTCACGATCATGTGTTTTACACATGCTCATAATGATATGCCCCAAGTGTGTCAGCCAGTACCATCTGTGGTGCCTGAAGCAGTGTCTGAGAGACTGTGACAACTCAATTGCAGGCCAGAGGTTTTGAAAAACAGTGGATAATTACAATTCCCTTTTAGGCAAGAAGACTCCTATGTGGTGTGTTAGGGAGGCCACATCTGTTAAACCCATTACAAAAGTCTCTGCTGATCATCAATATTACAATAAAAATAGTCATCAATCTGGTTGAAATCGCAATTTTTCTTTAGTTCCAGCCCACTGATCTGATAAGGTTGTGACTAATAAATTGAAGATATGTCAGTCTTTAGTTAGTTCTCCTTTGTCTGCCTTTTCTTTTTTTGGAGAGTGGGGAAAGCCATTCAGGGTCATATTGTTGAACTGATACTTTGAAATAAGATAAGGAAGCAGGAGGGTGGACCACTATTGTTTTTGCATTTTCAATTGGGTGATCAGAACAATTCTGAATTCTGGAAATCTAGATCAGGTAAGTACTACGAGCTTTATGTCTTGTATGGTTTCTGCTTATATATTCAACACAAAATGAATTGTCATTGTTCAGTATTTTTAGGAGTGGAGTGGCAATGAAAAGAATGTATGGTTTCGTATCTGATTAGAGTTGAAAAAAATCAGAGAGAATTTTGCTTTTGCTCAATCTTAGAGTTTGCTTTTAATTATGCAAAAGCAAAAATAGAGTTATTCTAATCAGAGTCTCATCTTATCCTAACCTTAAACACCTTGGTGATTCCATCTCTCTCCTAATTTTACTGTTAAATTTTAATGAAACGACTCCTTAACCATCCTATTTTTGTGCTTCTTGTCCTGCATTGCTTTATGATAAGGTTAGTAGTGCAGAGACACCAACAGTTAATTGCAAGTGTTCAAGTTCAAAAGGCATAAAAATTGCTGTTTGGCCAAATCCAGATTTCTTCCCAACTGGTTCAGCCAGGCTTACACTTTAAGTTGAAACTAGCAGAAATAATATGGCAGAGAACACACTTAAGTTTCTATAGGTAGGAATAAAATTTGACTCCCTGTGTCCTTTAAGAAGATGCATCTTGAAACAGTCAGAAATAGAATATATAAGAGGGAACAATCACACATAGGATTGTGGATAGCCCAATGTTAGAAAATGCAGAAGAAAGCTATCGCATGCCATATCAGATATCTAAAAGTATCATTGGCACTGTTTTGTTTTCTTCATACACTGTAACGACAGACATAACAACAGATAAATATCAAGACATATTTGTTACTATTGCATTATTGGCAGACAAAAATAGATCACTTTACATTGGAACTCTTAACTCCTGCCAACCATCAACACAAGGATGGCTCAGTTTGCCAAATAATAAAATATATACGTTATAAAATAGGAATAATCTGAAGGAGTTTGAGCAGATATGGCTCCATTGCAATATTTTCTCAAAAAAAAATTCTAATGATGACATTTATGAGAGAAATAGCTAATGTTAAATAATATTTAGAATGTATATTACATAGCTTTTTCCAGCTCCAAAGAACTCTAAACTTATTCTGATTATTAGCTGATCACCACAATGCCCTGTGAACCAAATACATATCTTTATTTCCATTTAGGGATGATGAAGCAAGAAAACAGAGGTTGGATGACTTATCCAAAGCCACCCAACAATTTAATGGTGAACAAACTGGTGGCCAAAGTCCAAAATAACTGATGGAGTTACAGGAGACAATGTCAGGATGCCAACTGTGGTCAGCTCTACTTCTCACTTGCAAAATACTTGGATTCTGCAGTTGCCTTTTTCTCTATTATCTAGTTGAGACAGGATCTCAAATAAGAACTAGCTATCTTTGCTCAAGAGAGGCAAAACTAAGGCTAGTTTTGGGGAAAAGGAACAATTCTAGAAATACTAGAGGGAGGGCATGTGAATGTTCCCTTAGCTTGGGGACCAGAGACGTTTGCCTTTCATCCCACAGCTTCAGATCTTGAGGTTTCATGGGAAGCTTTATGTTATCTCAGTACTAGGTGTCAGCAATGACCTTCATGGATATGAGCAAGCCAGGCAAGAGATTAGTCCACTGCATATTGACTTTTTGCTTAATGATATTGAAATGTTGTAGTTAAGGCATTGGACTGGGATTCAAAATGTGTGTGTTCTGTTCCTGGCTGTCACAGACTGGAATTAGTTATTTGGATAATGTCTACATTGCCATTAGGAGGTGTGATTGCATCAGGGGTACACATACTGGAGCTAGCTTTGGTAATAGTGGAATGGCACAACCATCAGTCTGTTTCATAAGGGTGTTTCAAGGACAAGGACGTTAAGGATTGTGAAGCTCTCAGGTACTGTGGAAAGGGAGACCTAGGGAGGTAGATAAGTATCTCCTTATGAAATTATTTCATAACAATAAAGGAAAAGATTTTAAAAAATGCTTGACTAAGACATATGCATCTGGATACACAGTAATTAAATAACTGGGGCCTGATCTATCCCCATACAATAAGGGAAATAAAGGAAACCTTTAATCTGCAGAATGGAATAGTTCCGTAAGAATTATATGGTGAATAATACATATTATAAATGTGGAGGTTGGGGTTGTTTTTTTTTAATGTAGCACTGTTTTTAAATAAGGAAACAAAGGACAGACTTTGATTGATCTTTTAAATATGGATGTGGCTGAACCCTGAAAGAATAAATCTGGGGAGGAAGATTAACACTGACAAGTGCAAGGTGATGCACCTGGGGAGGAAGAACTAGCACCATACCTACAGGCTGGGGAACTCCCTTCTCATCAGTGCAGAGGCAGAAAAGGACCTTGGAATCACTATTGATGCCATGATGAACATGGGCCGGCAGTGTGGGGATGCAGTCAGGAAGGCCAACCACACCTTGTCATGCATCCACAGATG
>NW_017729024.1:126939394-126940474 GCF_001723915.1 Gavialis gangeticus
TAGTGGCCTGTTACAAACTAGTCAGAGGGGACCAGCAGGCATTGGGGGAGTCCCTGTTCCCCCAAGCACTACCAGGAGTGACTAGAAATAACGGTCACAAGCTGGCAGAGGGTAGATTCAGACTAGACATCAGGAAGCGCTACTTCACTGTCAGGGTGGCTAGGATCTGGAACCAACTTCCAAGTGAACTGGTGCTGGCTCCTACCCTGGGGGTCTTTAAGAGGAGGCTGGATGAACACCCTGCTGGGGTCGTTTGACCCCAGTACTTTTTCCTGCCAAGGCAGGGGGTCGGACACAATGATCTCCTTAGGTCCCTTCCGACCCTACCAACTATGAAACTATGAAACTATGAAGTGATTGATGGGCCTTGTCTTCTACTATTACTACCGACTAGTAGGGCTGTGAAATTTTGCCAGTTGTTTTGATTCGACACTGTTTCGACTAATTTCAAGCTTGAAACAGTGAGATCAAATCGAAATGAAGGGCTTTGAAACAGCTTCGAAAAAAACTGAGGCTAGTTGAAACGTTTTGAAATATTTTGAGTTTCGAAGTCAGCAGCGAGAGATGGGGGAGAACCAGGGCTCTCAGCACAGCGGGGAGCATAGCCCTGGCTCTCCTCTTTCACTGCTGGAAGCGGATAACAGTGCAGGGGAAGGGAACTGAGCCTGGGCTCAGTTCCCACCCCGGCGCTGCAATCTGGTGTGGGGGTAGAGAGTCAGCCCAGATGGGCTGACTCCTCCCCTGGGCTGTGGTGGGGTGTGGGGCAGAGGGTCATCCCAGTTAGGCTCACTTCCCCGCCAACACTGCGATTGGGTGCAGAGGGGAGGGACATCTTAGCTGGGCTCACTTCCCCCCCCACACACACACTGTGATCGGGTCTGGGGGGGAAAATCATCCCAGCTGAGCTCACTTCCCCCACCCCCCATGCTGTGATCAGGTGTGGGGCAGAGAGTCAGCCCAACTGGCCTCCTGATTGCAGCGGGGGTGGGGGTGAGTGAACCCAGCTGGGATGAATCTCCCCCCCCCCCCCCCCCCCCACCCCACCGGGGCGGGAAGAGGGCTCAGGCGGGGGGACTCCTT
>NW_017729024.1:126940720-126946391 GCF_001723915.1 Gavialis gangeticus
CCACCCAATCACAGCCGGGGCAGAGAAGTGAGCTCAGCTGGGATGACTCTTACCCCCCTGCACCCGATCACAGCGCGGGTGGGGAAGTGAGTCCAGCTGGGATGACTCGCCCTCCACACCTGATCGCAGCGCAGGGGGGTGGGGAGTGAGCCCCATTGGGATGACTCTCCCTCCACACCCGATCGCAGCATGATCTTTCTGTCTGGTGCTGCTTATACTAGTTTCTAAACAAGGCCACTGAGACAAATAATAACAGAGTTGTGTGATGATAATGTTGTAGTGAAGGGTCAGCTGGCATGCTCATTGTCCAAATGTTTCTTTCAAGGGACAGAACTTAACTTTTATTATGACTTAAATGTCACAATCACATAGTTAACCTAGATTACAATTAGCTGTGTCTTAAAAATGTGTTCATCTTCCTGTTGGATTTTTGTTTTTAGTTAGACTGTCTGGAATAATACAGCTTGAAAAGTGTCTATTGTGCTTATGTGGTCACTCTTTATCATTACATAAGATTATTTATGACAGCATTCAGCTAATACTAGGCTCTGGTCAATGGCCTGGGCAATCCAGAGGATGTAGCCTTAAGCATCTACCCCGAAGAACTAAGTGACCAGTGAAAGAATATATAGCAATGAGGCTGGAGAGATGGCTAGTGAATAGTTTTGGGGAGGGCATACCAAAAATAAGGAGCCGTGTAAAAGGGGGCTTGAAAACTTCTGTGAAAAAAGGAGATAGATGCAAATTGATTGGAAAATGGTTAAATGAAAATGAGGAGAAAATGGGGAAAAGCTTGGCTAGTGATAGAGACAGGGGATGTACAATGGAAGGTATTATAGACCAGGACAAATTGTTTAAACTTGATCTGCAGAATAACAAGGAAACACTTAAGCATTCCAAGAAGCAAGTGACTATCACAGTAAGAAAGATGACTTTGACTTTTGACAGACCAAAGAAAGAGAAAAGGAGTCCTGTGAGGAGAAGACTGCACTAGCTGAGGAAAGAGATAATTATATGTATATGGGTGATTTGGTTTCAGTGATGGAAAGGGAAGGATCTATTTCTAAAATGCTGTAGCAGGTGTGACTCATTAACTCTATCTTGGATAGAAGAAGATGGAGTGCATCTCTATAGACAAGGAATCAGACCCCCCCAGAGAGAGATGGAAAACTGTAATTTAAGGGAAGAGCACAGGATTAGAACAGCATAGGTTTGATTTGTGTTGCATAATGTTGTGTTGCATAATTATGATTGTTAACAGCAAAGCAGCTTCCAAAAAGAGGATGGCATTGGATGTTAACTACAGCCCATATGATCTAGCACAGGTTGTTGAGGAACTCTCTTCATTCACTGGAGGGCTTGCCTTTTTCTCAACCAACCTCTCTAATCCTGTTGATGGTATGCCACTTTACTATATTGTTCTGCAGAGCAGACTTCTCATTACTAGTTCTGAACATGTATAACTTAACCCTGTAGCGGCATATTTGGTATCTGACATTTGCACATAATTGCTGTGACCTGATACTTGTGTAACTAGAGGATGAAAATGCTTTGCTTTATCTGAAGTGGATTTTCCATGTAATGACCATATAACTAAATTAGAGATGGATAAACGTGTTGAGATTTAATATGAGCTCATAGCAAAAAAATGTGTTTAAATAAACTTTATGTTCAGGTAGGTCTCGACAACTGACAAAAATGCTATTTCTCATTCTTGACTACGATATGATCTCATTACACATGAACAATCACAGCAGCACATGCAGAAAATGGCATAAGATGACCCCCTTTTCTGATATTATCTTTGGTTGTCAAGTGTTAGATGCAAGTCTAATGAGCTCTGATCCACGTGCCAACCAATTTAATTCTTTCCATTATCTAAGGTGAATAGACGTTATTTATTAGGTTTCCTCACATGTGCTTAACGTGACACAAAAGCAGTGAATCACTCTTATGCCCCAATAACAAAGCTGGGGCTTGCTCAACCCACCATGGACCAAAGCTCAGATTCCTGTCTGACAGTGAAAGCACAGAAGGTGGCATGGCTTGTAAAAATCAGCTGGCAGGAGGGATTGCTCCCATGCCCCCTCTCCCCCCACCCAGGAGTTTGATGAAGCCCTGGGAGTTTTTGTGTAGTTTTAAATTAGGAAAGAATGCTTGATTTACAAATCCCGGCCTGTTGTCAGAGGTTTACTTGTGGTAAGGGTGAGGAGAAGATGTGGTGATGCAACCTCATCTGTGGTTCATGCTTTTGTTCAGGGATGGAAATGAAACAGTGAACAAAAAAATTCTGCTGGCTGATCTACATTGCAGATCCCTTAGCCATCATGCCAATCATCATTGTATATTCTGTACTGGGAGAAAACAGAAAACTCTTGCTGATTGGGGGAAATATGGCCAACTGCAAAACAGATCCACAGTGAGGATTAGAGAGAGGACTACTGGCTAGCATATGTATCCTCAAGAAGCATGGAAATGTCCCATGATCAGATATAAATATTGTTTTACTTTATTAGGAAGCACAGAGCTCAATACAAACTTGAAGCTCTTTGTCAGGTTTTATTTAGTCTTTATCTGAGTGAAACTCCCACTGACTCCATTGAAAGTTTTGCTGGAGCTGGACATCAGGATGTGATCCTTAGCAAGCTGTACATGCTTTTCCAACTTTTCCTCAGTTGGCTTGTGGTTTGGGTTATGTTAAACTAGACTATCCTATATAATAATGTCTAATATCTTTTTTGGTTGTGATGGAAAATCAACTAGAGTGGGAAATACAAAATTGAGACTGACTCTCGGTCCCTTACTCTGAGTTAAGTTTTTGTTATTTTTTCACAATGATGCGTACAGTGACTTCAGGATGGAGTCTCAGCCTGAACACTGAATCCCTTAGCTTTTATTAGTGTGCATCAATTCTGTTTCTGAAACATTATTTCAAGATAATTTGGATATTTAATTTTTTGGACTCCAGAATCTTGCTCTTTTAGCAGGGTACTCTCCAACCCTTTAGAGATGCCTGTGTAAGTTCAGACACATTTGAGATGCCAGCTACAGATTGCAAAGATAAGAGTTTCTTGGAGGCTTTCCAAATATGTTCATTAATCAAATCCAAAACCAAAATCTTTCTCTTCCTGTATCCAGCAGATTGTACAGCAGCACTCTTTACATAGTATAATTTTCTACAGCCTAGAAAACACCTCATATAAGTAATTCACCAAGAAGCCATGTTGTTACAAATAGGGATTTTCTTTTTTTTTTTCTTTTTTCTTTTTTTCTGCAAACTTGAGCAGAGAAAAGATAAACTTCTGGGATTTTCAGAACTAACACATTTCAGTTTACAGATTTTTAACCTCCAAATATTCCAAGTGTGCTGTGGAGTTTTATACCAGTACCGAATGTCTTCTTAATTAGTGTGATCTTTAAGAGAAAGCAAACGCCTAAAAGATTGAAGATCTCCTAAGCAATGTAGCATGTGATAAAGAAAATAATTGTAAAAAGAGTAACAGTCCAATTATGGAAATAGCAGACAGTTCTTCACCTGGGCAATTTCCCTGAAGGAAAAGGTCATACATTATATCTAAGAATTACACAACCACTGAGGGAAGGCCACCGTATCTTTTCATATACCTAAAATCTTTTATAAGACCACAGACCAGACACCTTTTTAATATCCTAAGCATGAAAGTAGGTCTTCCGTAATGAAATACTGTTAAAAAAATAGAGGACTGTAAAGTTTAATCATTAATTTCCCTCAAAATGTCATTTCTCAAGACCGTTGCTTAGGGTTTTGTGTGGAGACAGGGAGGAGACTCCATAGTCTCTCATCCATCCTTATCAGACCATTGGCAAACCTGCCAAGTTTCAGTCACTAAAAGAAAAAAGATTTGAAAAATGCACTCTATGAGTGATAGTTCAGATTTTCCATTTAAATGTACTGTGAATCTTCAGAGTTTTATATGAGACTGCTTCAGACTGCAGGAAACTCAAGCCAAAAATGGGTGAGACACACTGAAAGTCAGTGAGACTTGGCAGTGCTTTGATTCTGTTGGGGCGGGAACAAAGGCTCAGCTAACAGCATATGCTATCTATTAAACTTTGTTCTTTGTGTGCCTAGACAGAAAGAGAGGGAGGGAGAGACACACAGAGAGAAAGACAGGGAGACAGAGAGACAGGGGCAGGGAGACAGACAAACAAGGATAAGAACTTCAGCTCTCTCTCCTTGATTTCAGGCAAAACTCCTGCCCAGATTATCTGATTGGGAAGGAGGCTGCTGAGAGCGAAACATTTTGGAAGCCCTTTCACAGACTTCAGTTTGAATGTATCATTAACATTTGAGTCATTATTCCTAATGTGATATTGATTCACTGGCCTCAGTCTAAGCAACTTCATTCAAGACGATACACAACCAGACCTATTTGTGACAATCATCTCATTTGTTACTGATAGAGAACTTCCGCTTAAAAAGGCAGCATATTGTTCTGTTGGTATAAAATATGGGATGTTAATAAGCAGAAAATTCGTATGAATCTTTGAAACCTTTGGGTAATTTAAATTGGAATGGGGCTGAGTATGTACGACAACACAATGGGTCAGGCCGGGAATGCTACAGAACTTAGTGGTGCTGCATGGCGTGTGCGGATCTGGCCCCAGGGTTTTCACTCATGTTGCGGGAGGGGTAATAGAGTGGTTAAGGTATCTTCTTCCTGTGACTGCAGAGGCATACATTTGAGCCCTGCTCTAGATTTATGATGAAGGCTGTTCAGCTTTAACTGGGTACCTAATCATTCAGGCTGGAGATTAAAAGACAGCTGGACACAATGTACATCAGTCCCATCAGCCCACTGGCCCTAGAGACTGGTGTACCTTATCCAGTCAGGGGCAGATCCAGAGGAAGTGTAGTGGCATGGCTGCATCCTCCTTTTAGATTGGATTCAACCATGGGAGCCTCCAGGGATTTTTTAAGCCCTCAGAAGAGGTGGAATTCCCCTTCCCCTTCACCTCCACCACCTGCCACTGTTCCCTTCCCCACTGGCCTCGGGGTGGGGGATGCACCAAATCTGTTGCTGTCCCAGCTGGGCTGCATGTGGGCTGGGCTCAGTTGGGGAGAGTGAAAGCAGAAATGGGGGTGTGCAGGGTGGGATCAGTTAGGAAGGCCAAAGCAGGATTAGAACTTAGGCTGGCAACAAAAATTAAGGACAACATAGGAAGCAAAAGGAAGGCACAGAGTAGCATAGGATTCCTACAGAACTAAACCAGGGCAAGTGGTGACACGGGGGACAAAGCTGAGCTCTTCAATGAGTGTTTTGCATTTGTATTCCTAGACACAGACCAAGACATATCTCACAATTGGATCATAGATACACACAGGAGGAACACTAGCCCACGAACTGTTAGCTCAGACTTAGTGAAGGGGCACTTGGAGGGGCTGGATGTGTTCAAATTAGTGGGTCTGGATGAACTGGACGGGTTACAAGGGTGGGCGAATGAGAATAGGATGGGTTTCAACACAGACAATTGCAAGGTGATGCACCTGGGGAGGAACAACCGGCGCCATACCTACAGGTTGGGGAACTCCCTTCTTGTCAGCACGGAGGCGGAAAAGGATCTTGGAGTTATCATTGACTCCAAGATGAACATGGGTCGGCAGTGTGGGGAGGCAGTTAGGAAGGTCAAT
>NW_017729024.1:126946779-126948732 GCF_001723915.1 Gavialis gangeticus
TTCATGGTCAGGGCAGCTGGGGTCTGGAACCAACTTCCAAGAGAAGTGGTGCAGGCTCCTACCCTGGGGGTTTTTAAGAGGAGGTTAGATGAACACCTTGCTGGGGTCGTTTGACCCCAGTACTCTTTCCTGCCATGGCAGGGGGTCGGACTAGATGATCTGCTCAGGTCCCTTTCGACCCTAGAAACTATGAAACTATGAAACTTCCAAGGGTGCTGAAGGAATTGGCCGATGTCATAGCACAGCTGCTGGCATGGCTGTTCAAGCACTCATGGTGCTCTGGTCAGATCCCAGAGGACTGGAAAAGGGCCAATGTGGTCCCTACTTTCAAGAAGGGGAGGAAGGATGAACCAGGAAACTATAGGCCAGTTAGTCTCATCTCTATCCTTGGGAAAACTCTGGAAAAAATCATTAAGGATCCCATTTGTGGGAGCCCAGCAGGGGAAATAATACTGAAAGGAAATCAGCACAGGTTTATGGCAGGTAGACCCTGCTTGATTAACCTTCTTTCTTTTTATAACCAGGTCACATAATGCTTAGATCCAGGAGTTGAGGTAGATGTTATCTACCTAGACTTTAAGAAGACCTTCGATACGGTATCACATTCTGTTCTTGTAAATAAACTGACAAGCTGTGATGTAGATGATAACATGGTCAGGTGGGTGCCAAATTGGATTGGGGGGTCGCATCCAGAAAGTGGTGGTGGATGGGTCAATATTGACCTGGGAAGATGTGGGCAGTGGAATCCCACAAGGCTTGGTCCTTGGACCAGTGCTATTCAATGACTTCGATAAGGGTGTGCAGAGCACCCTGTCCAAGTTTGCAGATGATACCTAATTATGGGACAAAGTTAACACAGCAGAGGGTAGGGAACAGATCCAGGCAGATCTGGACAGGTTGGAAAAATGGGCAGAATGAAGTAGGATGCAGTTCAACAAAGACAAGTGCAAAGTGCTGCACCTGGACAAAAAGAACCACCAGCCTGTAAATATGTTACAGGGGGTGACCTCAGCAGCACAGCAGTGGAAAGGGATCTTGGAGTCATAGTTGACTCCAAGAGGAACATGAGTCGTCAGTGATCAACAAGGCTAACTGCACTTTATCATGCATTAGCAGATGCATGATGAACAGGTCCAGGGCGGTGATGCTTCCCCTCTTTGTGGCACTGGTAAAGCCACAGTTGGAGTACTGTGTCCAGTTTTGGGCACTGTACTTCAAGAGGGATGCAGGAGAATCTTGAGAGGGTTTGGGGAGGGCCACTCATATGGTCAGAGGCCTGTAGGCAAGGCCCTACAAGGAGAGACTGAGGGACCTAGATCTCTTCAGCCTTCGCAAGAGAAGGCTGAGTAGTGATCTTGTGGCTGCCTATAAATTCATCAAGGGAGGGAGCAGGGAATAAGAGATGATCTGTTGACTAGGGCAACCCCTGGAGTAACTAGGAACAATGGCCACAAATTAACAGAGAGCTGATTTAGGTTGGACATTAGAAAGAACTTCTTCACAGTAAGGGTTGCCACAATCTGGAATGGGCTTCCAAGAAAGGCAGTGCTCTCCCCTACTTTGGGGGTCTTCAAGACTGGACAAGCACCTCACTGGGGTCTTCTGACCCCAGCACTCTTTCCTGTCCAGGGCAGGGGGTCAGACTCAATGACCTACTGAGGTCTCTTTCCGACCCTAACATTTATGAATCTACAGGGGGGATCCCCTTCACTGTGCCTGCTCCAAAGGGATGGGGCAGGGAGGAGGGAACCATTTTCCACCCTGCTGTTGCTATTGTCCCCATCCCTAGATAAGCCCAGCCCCAGTGCAGCCCAGCTGGGCTGGGAAGGAGCAACTCTGGTGCTTCCCTGGCCCCTGGAACAGTGGGAGAAGCAACAACAGCAGGCAGGGAAGGGGGCAGGGGGAAGGGAAGGAAAGAAGAGAGGGGGATTTTCACGTGCTTTAGGGACTTTA
>NW_017729024.1:126948867-126950638 GCF_001723915.1 Gavialis gangeticus
AAGGAAAGAAGGGAGGGGGATTTTCACGTGCTTTAGGGACTTTAAAAAGTTCCTGAGGCACCCCAGGGTGGTCTGCCTGCATCAGTGGGGTTGGAGGAGGCTGGGTGGTAGAGGTGCAGCTACCCCTTGTAGTGCCGGTTCCTGTTCTTGCACCCTCTTTGGCAAAATCCTGGATTTGCCCTGGCTCACAGTAGTCTGATGGATGGTTTGGCCCAGATAGACCTTTTGACTTCAACTTCTTTCTCTGCATGTAACATAAATGTGGATAATATTTCAGAGGTCCCTTTCCAAAAGTTAAAAATAGGATGGAAGTATCTAAAGAAATTGAAAAACAAATATGGGATTAAAAAGGACAGGCAAACATGTGATCTACAGGGATGAAATCCTCACCTCAGTGAAATCAATGGCAGAACTCTCCTTGGTTTCAGTAGAGTCAGGATTTCAACCTACAGCTAAAAGGGGATTCCTAATGTTTTAAAAAGGGAGAGTTAAATATTTCAAGAGCCTGGTATATGTCTTCCTTGAAATATTGTTTTAAAAGGTTGCAGTTCAGAATTAGAGATCTGTCAGATAGTAATATTAAGTGGGCCAGGGAGAAAGAAGCCATCTCCACTATGTTTGATTTGAGTCATAAATTGTTAATATTTGAGTTGACCTTGCGTACACCATGCTCAGTTGCCAGGTTCATGTTCCCACTTGACTCTATTTAATACACATTTTTTCACCAGATCACAAAGATCATCCCAATGTGGGTGGAACCAAAACCCTGCATGGTGGCACCACTCAAGAATAATCTCTGAATAGGCATTTAATGGAAATGCTTTGCCAAATTATGATTGTCACAAAAATATTCTAATCAAAGTAATTTGTACCTTAAGGAACTAGCTAATTAGCAGTTGGACTTCCAATCATCTGTGTAACTTCCTCTCAGGAAGGAAAATAGAGCTATGCATCCTTTCCATGTATTTGCTAAACAGAATAGCTTTACAGCACATACTGAAGAAATGCTTCTATGCTTTTAATATAAACAATTGTGCATAGTTTATATGAGGATGTCAGAATTGGTAAAGTGAGATCTAACAAGAACTTGCTATACTACATCTGTTAAAAATGTTTGTCCCTGTTAACAATGAAATGTCTCAGGACATTTCTGTACAGTGGACTGTTAAAGGAAGAGCAAATTTAGCCAGATGGAGCTCCTTGCTACACTGCTCCATGCTAGTTCATTTAAAACCAGTTTGAGTAGCTTCGTGCTGCATCCTAACTACAGCATAGACATAACCTGAACATATTTATTGTTGCACTGGGTCAGAGCAGTGGCCTGTCTGTTCTGATGTCTTCCTTGTAAGAGTGACCAGATACTTCACAGAAAGAGTTTAGAACCCCTGTAATAGACTTCTATAGTATAACCTGCCCAGGAGTTAATTTTACCTTAATCCCATCAGTTTATAGTTGGCCGATGCCATGAAGCACAAGGATTTACAATAATCTCCCTTATATTTATATACCTTTCTAATACACCTGTAGACAGTCATGAGCATATCTAGTTCTTTAATCATGAATTATAGTTTCATAGTTTCATAGTTTCTAGGGTCGGAAGGGACCTGAGCAGATCATCTAGTCCGACCCCCTGCCATGGCAGGAAGAGCACTGGGGTCAAATGACCCCAGCAAGGTGGTCATCCAACCTCCTCTTAAAAACCCCCAGGGTGGGAGCCTGCACCACCTCACTTGGAAGCTGGTTCCAGACTCTAGCCGCCCTGACCGTGAAG
>NW_017729024.1:126950654-126957737 GCF_001723915.1 Gavialis gangeticus
TTAAAAAAGGACTTCTTGTTGTCCTTAATCCGGGAAGCCAGCCCCTGTTCCATCTCTGCCTTGGCCTTCCTAACCATCCCCCTACATCCCCGAGCAACTGCTGAATAGTCCTCCTTAGTGATGACCCCTCCTTTCCATTGGGAGTAAGCCTCCTTTTTGGCAAGGAGACATTCCCGGATGTTTTTAGTGAGCCATGGAGGCTTATATGCTCTCCTGCCCCCTTTGACCCTCCTGGGGATTACCTTCCTCTGGGCTTGGAGGATCATCTCCTTAAGGAGCAACCACTCCCCTTGGACACCCGGGTCCCCTCCCCATTTCAAAAGTGTCACTTTATCCATTTTAAATGTGCAGTTTTCCAATTTTATGGGATGTTTTATGAGAAAATTATGTGGCTTTTTCATGTCATCTTGTACTCGTTTTCCTTCTTATTTAAAAAGCATTAAACTTTTCAGTCTCTCCTTATGTAAATGTCCCATTCTGTCTTTAACCATGTTTTTAAACATTTTTGTCACATCCTTCTTTGAACCACTGCTATATCTGCCACATCTTTTTGAGAGAGGGGTGACTAAAACTGAACAGGTGATGTATCAATGATTTACATGATGACATATTATTTTTAACATTATTTTCTATCCTATTCCTGCTACGTTATCACATTTTCCTCTCACTTTCCATGAACATTGGGCAGATGATTTTACTGAATGTCTATTATGACAAACAAGTTTTTTTTTCTAAGCAGTTAATATCTAGAATCAAATAATTTGTCTGAGTAGCTCAAATTATTCCCTTGCAACATACATGACAACATTTGTAAACATACAGTGTCAAGCTACCTCAGCAGTCTCAGAAGTTCTTCACAGCCGTAGAATCATAGAAAATGAGGGTTGGAAGGGACCTGAGGAGGTCATTTAGTCCAACCCCCTGCTCAAAGCAGGAACTTCCCCAACTAGATCATCTCAGCCAAAGCTTTGTCTATCTGGGTTTTGAAAACCCCCAAAGATGAAGCTTTCACCACCTCTCTGGGTAACCTGTTCCAGTGTTTTACTACCCTCCTAGTAAGAAAATTCTTCCTAATATCTATCTATTCTGTTCTTCAGGAGAGTAACAGTGGGAGTCAAACCCCTATTGATTTCAGTGGAAGGAGAATCAAGCCATCACTGAATATTTTGGAAAATCTACCTATTGCATATTCTAACCTGTTGCTATTTCATTTATCAATTTCGTTCAACAACTCTCCTTTTGGCATCTCAGTCTCTGACAGTACCTCATGTTTATTATTTGAAAAGAGTGGGTACATCCCAGCAAACCCATTAATGCATCCATGACCAACTCTACTAAACATTTTAGCAGTGCTACAATGAGACCGCAAAGTACAAAGCCCAGATTCTGACCTGCAGATTGCAAATGCATACAATTCTTTAGCATCTGGGAGTAAAATATGACTAAGTAATCCATTTCTTGTTCTGTTTTTAAGAGTCTGAAAATATTTTATAGGCCTAAGTAATTTTATAGGACCCAAGTAATTCAAACCCAAACTGTGTTGGCTCACCCTGGGGTAACCTCTATAAATGACAAACAAATCAGCATTTCACAGTCAAAAAACAACAGCGAGCATTCAACAAAATATCCAAGAAGTTTACTACAGGGATATTAACAAAGCTGGACATTAAGGCAAAGAGTTTCCTTTTTACATTTCAGGACAAAACCGTCACAGCTGTTTTCCTGCAGATTCCCAGCCAAGTTGAAAAGGTCACAGACCTAGTCATAATGTAACTCTGAATACCAAAGAACGTTTTCCCTCTGAGCAGGGGTACAGGTTGTAACTGTGTTGGTCTAAGGACATAGGCAGGCTTCACTGACTGCCTTTCTTGCATGCATACCAGCCTCTGGCTTCTTTACTATTCATTCCATCCAGGAAGAGCACATACCAACTGCAGATGCTTCCTCAGCCTGATGAGGGGTTTTTAACCCCAAAAGCATGCTAAGAAAAAAATTTTCAACTATTTAGTTGGTCTAATAAAAGATATCAGATTTACCCAAAGAACCTTGTCCCCCCAAACAGCATTTCTTTATAGAACTTTTCAGAATTAATCCAACCCGAAGCAAGTGATGTACTAAAACACACATTTTCCAAAGATGGCAGCAAGATATTTTGCCCTTCTCTTGGGGGAACAATTTGCAGCCAATATCTTTTATGTAACCAACAATGATGGGGAAAAGCTTGCCATTCAAAAGATATGGATTTACCTTAACTACTGAGTAAACTGGAATATCCATCTGAAAATAGTATGTCAGTCTTGGTACTCACTAAGTAACTTCCTGCATGTTTGATTAGAAGCTACAGGATAATAAAGGTAATGTCGAAGTGACCTATGTAATCGAAACAAAAGTTACAAAGCCAAGACCTGGAAAAGCTTCCTTAG
The DNA here is from genome assembly GCF_001723915.1 of Gavialis gangeticus. NCBI lineage: Eukaryota > Metazoa > Chordata > Crocodylia > Gavialidae > Gavialis > Gavialis gangeticus. The sequence continues at coordinate 126,953,078 of NW_017729024.1, forward strand.
TGAAACTCAAATGCTACTAGAGGGGCTTCAAAATAGCTTATGAGGGAAAACATGCAGGTATATATTTCCCTCTCCCATGAGAATAACTGCATCCAACATATGATCTTCTTTTACCCCTATGCCACAAAAGGCTCTCTGCCAGTTGACGGAGGAGGTTAGAGGAGGAAAGGCCAGGACAGAGTGGGTGGTTCAGATGGATGTTCCAGCACTTAATACAACCCTGAGCTGTATGTAGCTTTCTGAGGAATAAGGGTGTGACAACACCACAGAGCCAGTGTGACACAAGGACTTTCTGAAGACAGCACAGGGTCCCTGGTGACTACCTGTAAGGGTGAAGAATTCTGGGGAAATCTATAGCAATTCAGGCCCAGGCCCCTTAAGCACTTCCAAAGGAGATAAATCCTCAACAGGGTAGGTGGGAAGAGAACTCAATGAGGAGAATCATCTGAAGATTCAGTTCCATTCCTATGAGTTTATCTGCGAGAGGGAGAAACAACACAGATAGAGGGAGAGATCTGTAGGAGTAGACTTGGAAGTGTGCAAATGAGTTCCACAATTGGGAGAATCTGACTATTTTGCTTACTCCTGATGCAGTTGTTTGCTGTTGTTACCAGATTTGCCCGTCACTTTGGGGTGTGCTCATTTATTAGGGATACAGTTCTGGGGTCTCTGTAATTATATCAGCCTGCTGCTTGTGTTACTTGTGTTTCTATATGGAGCTGTATCTCTCCCTTATGCAAGTCCTCACCCTCAATGGAGGTATCTTGCACGACTCGGTTTCAGTGGGGCTGGGTTCCTCGAACCACTGAATCAGTCAAACACATATACGCACATACACACACAGATTAACAGGACATGCCTGAGCCAGGCCGGGTTATTTAGCACTGACAGGTTAACACCCTCATATACCTTGAACTCAGTTCATCAGGGCAACAAGAAAATGCAGTCAGATACAAGCACATGGGTTAACAGAGTGCATCTGAATCAGGCCGGACTATTCAGTATTGACAGGCTGAAACCTTCATGTGCCTTGAACTCAGTTCATCCCTTATTCCAGCAGGACAATAATACATACAGTTAGACACACATACATATGCATTAACAGAGTATACCTGAGCAGGCTGGGTCCAATCAGCACTTTCAGCTGATACCCTCATGCACCTGTGAACTCAGAATGTCCCAATCTCTTGTCACAATGGTCCTAGTAGTAACTCCCTTGATGAGCAGACCCCACTGTAGTTTTGGTCATTACAGGGATCTTTGGCTTAGGTAAAAAAAGCGTTGCTGCAGAGCAAATGGGTAGTCAAGGGGAAGGAAGAGTAAGTGAGGTTCAGAGAGAGCGGGTATAGCAACCAGCTTGACCATAAAAGTTATTTATTGCCACGTATATGAACTTATGATGATACTAGTAGTAATAGCCATACAAGAGAGACAAATAAAACAGTTACAGTATTACAGTTTCAATTAGGTATTTGGGGAAGTCTAGCTCAAATTTGATTAGCAAAAGTCAGGTTTAGAGAGCTGTGCCTAGAGTAAAAGAATAAAAGTCAGGTTCCAGGAGTCAAAGAGAGGGAGTTATCAGCAAAAGTCCAGTTTAGAAAGCTGTGCCTGGAGTAGAAAGTAAAAGTCAGGTTTAGAAAGCTGTGCTTGGAGTAAGAAAGCAGAAGTCAGGTTCCTGGACTCAAAGAGGAAGAAAGAGAGAGAGAGAGAGAGAGAGAGAATTGGGGTCTCACCACTTAGCCAAGCTTGAACCAGTCGAGGTTCCCAGGTGTTGGCTGGAGCTTGCAGACAAGCAGAGTTCTGAGCATGATCAATGGAGAGATCCAGGCAGAAAAGGAGTGGAGCTGGTGCAGCTTTTGGATTCCAGCACCAGTACAGAAACTTGAGCTTGGGTAGGGGTTTTGTAGAGAACTAACAATGGCTCAAGGGAGAACACTAGGTTTGTTTATGGGTAAACAATGGCTTATATGCTGGATAATAGGAGCTGATCATCCCTGACTATGGGTGGCATTACTCAGAGGGAGCTCACAATACAGACAGGCAGATTCAGTGTTCTGGGAGTCATTACTAGAATTGGTCTGATAACTGCTGAGCAGGGTGTGTGTAGACGTGGGTTCATTAGCATTTGGAGCATGGATCCCCCATCATGCAGTGCTCTCCTTCTTCTCTGGCTCCAGAATTCAGTGCGGTCCTTGTTTTGGAATCCCCGTTCTCCATCCTGAATGCTAATGGAAGTGCTTTCCTGTTCCATCTCCCATTTAAAAAAGTTGTTGTCTGGTTCCATCTCAGATGCAAATGAGACATGGGGAGTTACTTCACTCTTATCACCCTTGTCTGGAGGGCTTTAGATGCATCTCCCACTGCATCTTCATTGTCTTTTGTAAGTCCTTCCTCTAATCAGTTCTTGTTCAGGCAGAGGTAGGGAGGGGGTGAGTCCCTTCTGAGTTGGACAGGCTGTGTACTGTGCCAGGGCTCCCCAAGAGTTGAGAGGTAACACCGTCCTTAGCAAAAATGTTACCCAGGCATTAGGGTAAATAGGAGCTCATGCTTACCTTTGATTTTTTAACCAATGCAGACATTCCTCGAGACAAGGAAAACAGATGTCTTAATGAGAAGCAGAAGCAAGGCAAAGGTGACTGACCTGGATACTCACTCCACGTTAGTAGGGCAAGGGTTGTTCATAGGAAAAAGGTGGTGGCAGGATACTAGCTTGTAAAGAGTTGGTGAACAGGGAAGGCCTGATGACAGCAGAAGCAACAGAACAGTAGGCTGATGGTTACAGAAATTCAAGACATTCGATCCTACCTTCATGTACACCAGTAAGTCCTTGGAGTTACACCAATGGAAGAGAGAATCAGGCCTGTATTTATTTATTTATTTATTTTGTTGTCCTCCCCAAAAGGCTCAAGGTGCCATACAATAACAAAGTCATAAACACACATAAAATAATAAAACAATAAAGAAACTAACTAAATGATAACAATAAATACACTATAGCTACTTTCCAAAGAAAGTTTGGTCATGAGTGGGGGGTTGAGGATTTATAAATAGCTTGTTTATAAGAAGCTCGCTCTCTCTCTCTGATTCACAGCATTCTTTGTAACAGTTTCCCCTTTAATTAGTATTTATTTATATCAACAGCATCACCAAAGTCTTCAAAATTGGTTGCCAAAGAAGCAGGCTATTTTTATTTAGGTGCCTAATCTGGGCTGTGCCCAGAGGCCTAGTAAAATTATTCAGGTGCCAGGGCAGGAGGTGGTAGTGGTATGCTGGCCACAGAAGTGGGAAAAGGGATGAGGCGAAGGAAAGTCTTACCTGCTTGGGTTCTCAGAACCAACTGATACTGCTGCCAGTGCTGATACTGTAGCAGCACTGGCTCCAGAGACAGCAGCTCCATGGCACCACAGGAGCTGTGCTTGGTGCCCCTCACTCCAGCTATGCTGTTGGGCACAGGACTGCACCTGCTGTGACCAAAACTCCCCAGGGGTTGGGGAAGAGCACCATTCCACTTGCCCCACTTACTTTCTTCCTGCCGCCATACACTGTGGGCCATGGGGCTCCTATGGCTAGGCAGTGCAGGGTTGCCCCCCCACCATCTTCAGTGCCCAGGACTAGTGCCTTTTCACCACCCCTAGTTATGCTACTGGCCATGCCTTTTCTGGGATGCAGCAAGATGCTCAAAGGCATGAATTCTTCTGTAACAAAAGGGTGGCTCTTTGTAATATGCACATTAGGGCACTGACAGACATGCAGCTCCCTGCTGTAACTCATGGCACTTCACAGAAAGCACCTTGAATAATAGTAACCACCCAACTCCCTGCAACCCAACAGATGTTCAACCCTATCATATTACACTTTGGAGCCAAACTGTCTGCAGCCTCTGCAGCCTGCCTGCCTGTCTGCGGCCTCTCTCCCCTAACCCTGCCTTCCCCCTCTCCCTCCCCCTCCCAGCTCCAATGTTGGCTGCAGGATGGGAGAGGGAGAAGGCAGGGGAGGGAGCTCCAGTCTGGGTTTGCCCAGACTATCCTGGAGGTGGGGGATGGGTAGATTGGAGCCCAATCTCTAATCTACCCACCCCACAGTGCAGGCCAGGCAAACCCCAGACCTGAGCTCTGTCCCCTGCCTTCTCTCCCTTCCATTCTACTGAGAGTACTGGGAGTGGGGTAGGACTGCATCAGCCCATGTGCGGGGACAAACAAAAGTTAATGAAGGTGCTCCACTTTGGAGTGCCTTCATCTGCACCCTCATTAAATAAGGGTTAATTTGTTATGTGATCAGGCACTTTTAAAGGATTCTGCAGCTGTGTACTTCTGTTAGGACATGGCTGCAGAGCACTTTCAAGGGGCCAATCACATGACAAATATCACTTCTGTCAGCCCTATATGGCCAAAATGACATTGTAAAGGGAAGAAAAAATGGATTCCTTCAATAAGGGTCCCATGTAAAATGGGTCAGAACTCTGAGGATGCATCCAGACAAGCCCACCCATGCCTCTTGCACTGTCTCAAACCCCTTTGATATGCTGCAAGAGGCACATGTGGGAATGGGAAAAGGATCCCCCAGCTGTAAGTTTGCAGCGCAGGGGCAAAATTAGAACCCTGGATATCCAGGGGTCAAAAAAAAAATGACGTGAAAAAGGCAGGGCAGGGCATGGTCCCAG
>NW_017729024.1:126962737-126963000 GCF_001723915.1 Gavialis gangeticus
CCCAAGCCCCCCTGATCGCTGCCCCCCAGCATTCTACAATTAACACCTACCAAACAAAAACCCTGGCACTCACCGCAGTTCTAGCTGCCTGTCTGGGTCACTGGGGCCCCGCCTGCACAGCGGGATGGGGGGCCTTGCTGCCCCCTGCTGCCCTGTGCTGCCTGGGGGAGGCTCTGCCAGGAGACCCCAGAGCCTCCACAGCTCCTGAGAGAGAGCCATGGGACGCTCCAGCTTGGAAAAGTGCAGGCTCGGGGGTGATCTGG
>NW_017729024.1:126963835-126964103 GCF_001723915.1 Gavialis gangeticus
GTGCTCTGAGGCAACCGGAGGCTGGGTCCTCCACAGAGATGCTCTGGCTGCCAGACTGTCTCTGTGGGTGGCCCTTGCCCTGGTGCTGAAGCATGCTACCTGCCCATGCAAGGCAGGAAGCGTGCCAGCCACAGGAAGCTGGACCTGGGCTCCAGTTCAGATAAGTAAGGGGTCAGGGAGCTGGAGGAGAGGGGAGGGGACCAAGGGGGGGACCCCAGTGGCCCCACCTGCTCCCTCAAGCCTCCCTGCTCCCTTCCCCACCCCCTGC
>NW_017729024.1:126969103-126989310 GCF_001723915.1 Gavialis gangeticus
ATAATTTAGAGAGCACCTTAGGATGTCAAAAGGGCTAATACTATTTACTAATACAAATAGTAAATCAGTTTGTGTTTTAAAACTATTATAATTATATTGCAAAATACCTCTAGCACAAGTTTTGTTGACCGGTTCATTGGAAGATGAAAGAAAATCAACTATAAATAACAATCCTTAGGGTAATTCAGTGTATACAGGATGAGTGCTGCTAGGAGCAAAAGAAAATTTATGTTGCCCTAACCAATAGCTAATGAACAGAAGTTACATTAAAACTTGCTGTTGGTATTTTTGGGGGGAGGGGTGCAAGTGGGGGATAGGGCCGAGCAGGGAAGCCATCAGGGGGCTGGTGGTGCAAGTGGGGGCTGGGTGGGGCAGCCATCAGGAAGGCTGCAGGAGCCGGCAGTGGATGGGGCTGGCAGGGCAGCAATCGGGAGGCTGGGGTGAGGCACACAGGCCCTGCGGGGGGGGGTAGTAGCCCCTGCAGGGGCCATTTGGCCTCTGTTGTGGGGGCTGTAACCCTGGGGGGGGGGCTGTAAACCCTGGTAGGGTGCTGTAGCCCCTGTGGTGGGCAGCAAAACACATAGGTATTTAGAATTCACTTTATTATGATGATAGAGACACTGGTAGGCTTCCAAATTGCTTTAACACTATAGATATATCAAGAAAACATGCCCAACTGATTGCTGTCTCTCTGTTTCTCACTCTCTCCGTCTCTATAGATAGTGGTCTTTTGTTTTACTTGTGAAGGAACATGGATTTTGGGGTTTTTTACAGAGTGGCTTTGGGATTTTTTTTAATCAAGGATGTTTCAGTTTTCAAGTAAGGGACACCAGAATTCCTATTAGGGAGGCCAGTGGCAGGACCCTGCCTGCTCAGAGCTGGCATCTTGGACCCAGCTGGCTGTGGCTGACCTCCTGGCCAAATGGGGCCAGGAGGGCATTCTTGACAGTTCAAAGCAGGCCACCACACCCAGAACATCTTCCAGGTGATAGCTGCCCGGATAGCCAGGCAGGGGCACACATGGTAGTAGTGCCGCACAAAGGCCAGCCCTGCAACCACAGTCCACTGGCAGCTGGCTCAGAAGGGCAGATGCCTCTACTGACTGTGCAGTCCCCATCCGGGGCTGGCAGGTGCACAGCAGGTCACAGCCAGGCAGCAGCCCCCACTGCCAGACTGCTGCAGTGGGTAGAGGGTGCAGGGAACTCTCAGGACTGCTTCAGTAGTCCAGCTGGCACAAGGGGTAGTATCCACAGGGACCAACTGTCTGGGCCCCAGAAGCTCCTGAGGGTGAGCAGCCCTGAGCTACTTGCCAGGGCAGCTTTTTTTTACTGCTGGGGCCAGGACAGGGCAGCTTTTTATACTGCGGGGACAGCACAGGTGCTGGCCCTGGGCTCTAGCTCCCCCTGGCTGCAGATCCAGGAGGAACCAGGCACAGTTATTTTGCCCCACGTGGCACAATTTGCTCCACAACCAAGTGCATGTCCGAGCACATGTGCCGAGGCAAAAAGCCCCAGCTCAGATTTGTACCACTCCTATTTAAGCTGCTGCAAGAGCACATGCTTGCATGTGTGGACATGCCCTGAAAGGGCATTGCCCTCTTGGCCAAATTGGATTTATTCTGTAAAGGAAAGCAACTGTTGTAACATCCGCATTTTCACATAGGGAGGGAGAAAAATGCAAACAAATAGCACATTCTTTGAAAGAAGCATTTGCAAAGGTTCCTTCTCCATTAGAAACTAAAAAAGAATGTGTATATTTGCACTTGTTTCAGCTGCTGGATTAAAAGCTTTATTTGAAGAGCAACCATCTTGACTTTCATGCTTCCTTGTTCAAATTACAAAGATTTTAAGACGGAAGTGTGTGTTGGTAAACAGTACTTTTTGTGAAGCTGTACTTCTATTATTCCTTCCGTCATTGCTCTGTGTCCAGAACACCTGAGCTGCATTAGAGGTGACCTCCAAAGGGGAAAAAATGCACTGGTCCTCTTCTTTGATGCTTTCTGATGTATAAAGATGGCCTGAAAAGATTGCATCTGCAAAACAGATTAGTTTGTTGTCTCTCCTCACCATTAGAAACATATCTTCTCTACCTTAGCAGGCTTCATGGTGGCTAGTGAAATTGAGACTGGAAGATGAAACACTACAAAATGAGATTGGAAGGTGAGCAGCTGAGAAGGAAAGAGAGCATAAGGGCAACTTCTCCAAGAATGTAAGTGATTTAGGTGCCTAAATCCCATTTTGAACAATGATTAAAACCAGATGAGCTGAGAATTTTTAGTGATATCTTTATTGGACCAAATGTATAGTTTGGAGAGCAGTTGGACAAGTTTTCAGGCTTCTAGTACCTTTCCTCAGATCCCTTGATGCCATATAACAAAGATACTCTCATGGACCCAGAGGGACAGATTTCCAGCTTCAGCGTCCTCTGTGCAAAAATCAAGCTCATTTTCTACATATGGAGACTTTTTACTTGACCGTTCCCTGAGCCTGATGAAGGGCATGTGAGCTTGAAAGCTTGCACAAAAAAAAATTTTTTTTTGCAATTTTTCAGTTGGTCTAATAAAAGGTATCATCTCTAAACCAGGAATTCTAGATTTTTGCATATCTATGTGACAAACATATTATGCCAATGAGTGTTACAAAAACTTGCCACATGCTACCTCCTAAACCAGAAACAGTGTCCACATTTGTGCAGTGGTACAGAAGAGCTAATTAGCAGGAGTCCACGTTTCATAGATTCATAGATTCATAGATTAAGGGTCGGAAGGGACCTAGTAGATCTTCTAGCCCGACCCCCCGCCAGGGCGGGAGAACAACAAAAACCCCAAAAAGAGAAATGGGACTCAAACGAGTCCAGCTAGGTGGGCATCCAGCCTCTTCTTAAAGACCCCCAGGGTAGGGGCCAGCACCACTTCCCTTGGAAGTTGGTTCCAGCTCCTAGCCGCCCTAACGGTGAAGTAGTTTTTGCGGATGTTCAATCTATACCTCCTCTCCAACAGCTTGTGCCCATTTCTCCTTGTTATGCCAGCGGGCGCTAGGGGAAACAGCGTCTCCCCCAAACCCCTCTGGTCCCCCCTAGTGAGTCTATAGACAGTCACCAGGTCCCCCCTTAGCCTTCTCTTGTGGAGGCTGAATAGGTTCAGGTCCCGCAGTCTCTCACTGTAGAGTCTGCCCTGTTGTCCCTGGATCATGCGGGTGGCCCTCCTCTGGACCCTCTCCATATTGTCCACATCCCTCTTGAACTGGGGCGCACAGAACTGGACACAATACTCCAGCTGTGGCCTGACCAGTGTCGCATAGAGGGGGAGGATCACCTCTTTGGCTCTACTCGAGATGCACCTGTGGATGCACGACAAGGTCCGGTTAGCCTTGCCAACCATGACCTCGCATTGTCGGCCCATGTTCATCTTGGAGTCAATAATGACTCCAAGTTCATTAATCCTAAATCTTAGCAGTGCTAATTAATCTACATACCGTGCCATGTACACATGGTTACACTGCTCCCAATTGTGGAGGTAATACGTTTGGAGCAGGGAAGTATATTTAGCATGATAAGGATGGTATTACAGCACCGTTCTTTAGCATGGTAAGGCTGGTGTTACAGCTTATCTTTAAACCATTCTAAAGACATTTAAATGGGAGCATCCACACATCAAAGGGTGTTAAACTGTGATAAGTACACTCCAAGCATCTTTGGATGCTTATCTTGCTGGGGTCAGGGAGGAATTTTACCCTGCAGTCAGATTAGCATGGGCTGTAGAGGTTTTCATCATAATATGCCAAATTATTGAAAATCAAAAACATATCAGCTTTAATGGAGGAGCAAAGCAAGGTTTCTGATTTCCTGCGTGCTTAGCCGACAGTCTTTGGGGAGCCCAGGGGTCCAGAATCCACAATGCCAAGTATACAGCATTGTGTACTGTAGAGACACCAGGCAAATTCAGGCACTGAAAGCAGCACAGCTTTGGTAGAACGGAGCTGCAGAGGCTGCCTTGGAGCTGAAGACCAGGAATGCATAGCTCCAAGGTTTCCATGTTCTGTAAACTACCCCATGATTGGGGACACCAAAACTCCTAAGATTCCAGGCTTCCTTCAACAGAAAAGTCAGTCTACTAGGGTTAATAAGGCACTGGTAAACTACAGAAGTCTTGGGAGCTATGGCTGAGCAAGGAGCCTTGGAACTTGGGCTCCCAGGTTCAATTTTATTTTGAAATATTCAAAAAGATATCTATTTTACTTGAAAGTTAAAAAAAAGGATATTTCCTTTAGGGGGAAATTTTGAAATGTCTACATTTCACTTGGAAAATGCAAGAAGAAAAGAGCTTAAATGGAGGATCTTTTTAGGGAAAAAAAGCTTATTTTTTAGAATTTCAGAAATGCTTATTTTTATTTTTTACTATTTTTACTGTATTGTAAAATGATATCAAATCAGAATGTGCACAATCCATTTGAACATATTAAAATGACTGTAAAGGTGCAAAGCAAAGAAAACAGGTGTTCTGTGTGCAAGGAATTTTTTTTAGTTTCTACCACTTTATATCTTCCCTACCCACATTGTTAACTGTGAGGATGCAATAAAAGTAGCTCACAGAATACATCTACATACATGTTTTACTGATAGTTTGCTCCACAGTAAAGCACCATCTACACATGCATCTTTATTAGAGCACAGTAAATTAATTAACTCCACTGTAGGATAGTAATGTCTGGGACAAGTACTGTCCTATGGTGGAGTCATTAAGGGCATCTATATGTGAGTGTGGAGCTGCTCCAACATGCTGGAATTCCAGTGTGTCAGGCAGACTCAATTAATTGAGTCTGCTGAAGCATAGCAATTATCGCACTCCAGCAGCCTCCTGCGTCTCATGTATCAGTGTCCCCACACTTAAAATTGGCAGCAGGGGCGCTTGAACTAAAGCTCATTTGATGAGCTTTAGTTCAAGCGCCCCTGCTGCCACTTTTAAACGCACCAACGCTGATACGTGAGACACAGCGGTGCTTTAATTACAGCAACTCTTGGAGCTGCTCTAATTAAAGCGCTGCCCCCTCCAGCTCTCAGAGCACATGTAAAAGTGCCCTAATTGCACTGAAATGCGCCTGCAGATGGTGACCAGGGCTGGCTGGGGCAAGAGGGTACTACAGTGCAGGGGGCTGCCTCCTGGCTAGCCCCACATTGTAGCACCAATGTGCCCCAGCTAATCCCTCCACCACCCGACACTGTGAAGCTCCCTGCCAGCACATGTATATGTGCTGCCTGGGAGTGCCAACTCTGATGTGAACTGCACTGGAGTTTATTGAGCTGTAATAATTGCATGTGTAGATGCATCCAGAATGTCCTCATTTTAAAGGCTGAACAAGTAGAAGAAAATCAGAACATTTTTAAATCCCTCAGAGGCCTGTCTTTCGGTTTAGTACTATTCAATATTTTCATTAATGGTTTAAAGGATGGAATATGTTCACAGTTAGCAAATCTGAAGATGATACCAAGCTAGGTTGAGTAGTGGACACATTGGAGAATAGGATTATGATTCAAAATGACTGACACATTAGAAACATGGTTTGAAATGAATTAGATGAAATCACAGTAAGGACAAGTACAAAGTAGTGCACTTAGGATGTGTCTACATGTCGCTGTACAGCGATGTTGCTATGGCACTGTGCTTTAGTACTTCCTTTTGAAAGTACTAAAGCACAGATTCACAGAAGTTTAGGGCTGGAAGGGACCTTGTGAGTTCATCAGGTCCAGCCCCCCTGCTCGAGGCAGGAAATACTGCTGGGGTCAAATAACCCCAGTAAGGTGTGCATCCAGTCTCCTTTTGAAGAGCTCCAGGGTAGGTGCCTGCACCACCCCTGCTGGGAGTCTATTCAAATATGGGTGGTTACTGCATCATGCACACAGTGAAATTTTGCTGCTATATCACCTTAGCGGCGCACTATACCCAGGGAGTGTGCTGCTACAGCAACGTGGCTGGTGATCACATGTAGACACGATTGCTATGTCACCATGGCATGTTGTATGGTGATGTAGCATGTTGCTACATTTCCATAGGGCAATGTGTAGATGTGTCCTTAGAGTGAAACAACTGACTGAACCAATATAAAATGGAAAGCAGCTGGTTAGGTTGCAGTACTGCTGAAAAGGACCCAGGTTTATAATGGACAGCAGCTTGAATATGAGTTAATAGTAAATATTGTTGAAAAGAAAGCTAGAGCATCCTGGGATGTATTAACATAAGCATTGCACAGAAGTATTAAGAACTGTTTTTTTCCAATATATTTAGCACTGGTGAGACCTTACCTGGAATAGTGTGTCTCATTTGGCGCACTTCAAGAAGATGTGGACAAACAGGAAGGATCCAGAGAAGAGCCGCAGAATTTATTAGAGATTTAGAAAACAAGACCTATGAAGAAATGTTGGAAGAATTGGTATTGTTTAGTCTGGAAAAGAGAAGATTAAAGGAGATTTGACAATGGTTTTCAACAATACAGAAAGGATTTTTATCAAGAGGAAGGTGATCAACTATTTTTGTGTCCAAAGAGGGCAGGACAAAAAGTAATGGAATTAAATTACAATAAGGAAAACTTTAGGTTGGATAGTTAGAATTTTTCTAACTATGAGGTGGTTAAGTGGTGGAACAGATTACCTCGAAAAGTTGTGAGATATCCATAATTAGAAATATTTAAGATCACTGTAAGCAAACATTTGTTTGGGATGGTTCAGATGGGGATGTAGGAAGTTAAACCAGATGACCTTCCCATCATGTTTTTCTCTAACTTTATCAAGTCATTTAAGTTGTTTTGTTCTGAATTTTTAAAATTTTATTAAGATAAGCCTGATTAATCTTATAGAAAGTTTAAGCACAAAAGCCAAGTTTTCTTTTAAAAATCCCAACAAAAATATTTTCACTAGTTCTGATAATGATTCAAATTTTTTCACACACCTTCAATGGGAAAACTAAGGAAAACAAATCTGGGAACGTTTTGATGTCACAGTCTTAAAAGCATAAGAGGACATAAAATGTCAAATTCGGGGTCCGGGAGGAATTTTACCCTGCAGTCAGATTAGCATGGGCTGTAGAGGTTTTTGCCTCCTACAGTCCTTTTCCTAGGACCTTCTGTGCATACATTAACCATTTTGTTGTAATGACAGGGCATTGGCTATGTCCTCATCTCCCCTGCTGTTATCTATGGGTTATTATAGAGTGGCGCTGGTGTTTCAGGTATTGTGCCTTGAGGGTTGGAAGTGATGACTGGGTGATCTATTGTATAAACAATTAACGGGCAAACACAGAGAACTCCATGCAGTGGCCCACACATCCCTTCCACTCCTATATTTCTGTGTATAAAAGTATACCTTGAATCCAGACGTATGCTCATTTATCTCTGGTGATACCAAAGCCCTTGTATCAGTCATAACTGAAAGTCATCCACCTCTTCATTCAGCTGGAGTGAAACATAGCAACTGCTTTAGAGAACTGAGAAAAAATGTAAAAAAACTGGCAAAGGAAGTGGGGGGAAAATGTTGCATCCAAGTTGAAACTCCAGGAAAAATTTCAGGTAGGAAAAATGTAATTACCCAAGCTGGAATCTTGCCAGGATACCATTCATTTTGCAAACTTGACATTTCTCAAAAGCAAATAACAGATGTTCTTGTGAACCTCTGTTACACGTACATTTTCTTAATTAACTCTATGAGTACTGCTTTGACTTTGTCTTCTTGGATATTTTTTAATATACGTGAGCATCTTCAAGTATCAAACTGAAAGAGATAAAGGTTATGGGGAAATGAATTTTCACATATAGGTATAAGGGGGGGAATAGTTGTTTTGTGCTGACTCATAATGATTACAAGTTAAAATCGACTCTCTGGGTTTTTTTTTTAAACAAGGCAGGTAAATTAAGGAAAAATATCCTGTAGGGGATCATTCTACACTGACAGCATGATAAATTGTATGATCTCATGGGTCTTTGCTACTTACCACTTCTCCGATGTGGAGAGCCATAAGGAAGAAGACATCAGTGTGTAGAAATAAGACAGACAGAAAATGCAACTAATGTATTGTGCAAGACCAGGTGTACGCCTCTGTCAAGAGTCAAAACTGGTTCCCCCACTCTCTGGCTTGACTTATGTAAGGTATGCCAAATTTACACAAATACATACCATCGTTGCTGACCAGGGAATTTATAATAAGTAACACACGCACACCTGCTCCATATTCAGACTTCCTTTTACCACCCACTTTTTTAAAAGTCATAACAATGAAAAGTAGGAAGACACAAATTTACTGGGCTGTGTTGGTTGCCAAAAAACATTTTTTTGGCACTGGGTGAATAGAATCATGTACAGAATAGAATACTGGCATTAGTAGACACAATTCAATATAGTTGTTTTGTTCCCAGTCACAGTGAGTACGTGTCTGAGTGAAAATGAAGTGGAGACACACACCAGCAATGGAATACTGCATCTAAATATCTTATAATAATAATAATAATAATAATAATATCTTATAATATTAAGTAAATAAATAGCTTCTCTTTTAACCATGAAAAAATATCTACAAATATGGACAGCACAGATGCTTTTACTCAGGTACATGGCCTGACTAACTATCTATATAAGAGTTATCATTGCAACATCCAAACACCTGTCTAGCTACTTACACAAAATCAAAATCACTGCTGTCCATGGGTCATCCACATATAGCTATGTAATTTCTGGCTAGTGAAGGTATCTTGAAAGTATATAGGCCCTGTCTTGTGAAAACTGTCAGTACTTCCTTCCCTTTAGAAGGGCTGCTTGTCAATATCTTGAGAGGAAGCACTTGTTAGGCCTCATCTCAAAATCCACTTTATGCTGTCAGTAAACCCAGCCCAGCATTTCTCATCTTTCCTTTCCAGGAAAAGATGAAGGAGACCAGATGCAAAGGGGTAGTCTGACAGTAACTAAGGCCCTTAGAGTTCATTTAGTCCAGTCAGCTTTTTCCCAGGTTCCAGGGTGATGCAGCAATTTCAAGATTTATGTTAGTTGGTCATCTCTTACCTATGTGGGAAGATCTGGTGATCCATTTAGATTGGTTAGTTCCCTTCTCCACTTTGATCATGAGTCTTGTCCCACAGGATGTTGAGGCTGTTACATTAGTGTAAGTCCTAGAGTAACTGTCCGTTGGTTTCAAAGAGGGAATATTTCTAGAAAGGAGGAAACAGTGAGAGATCATTATGAAAATTCTGCAACTATGGTTCTCACTTCTGCTCTTTGTTCTAAAACATTTGAGATTTGCTGACTTGTAGAAAAGACTAAAACACTCATATTCCTGGGCTTTTTCAAAGCCATGTTTGTTGTGAGATACTAGCATGTAGTGGATCTGTAATTGTTAAAAAGGCCATGTGGTTTTAACAGGCTACATTGCAAAGCACTTTCAGTGGTAATGTCTCATTTTAAAGCAAAAAATATGTTTTTTTTTCTTTTGGCTTATATTTTCATTTATACAACTGTTCAGAGCTTAAATAGGTCACTTGGTAAAATAATTAAGTTAATCAAATAACAGTCTTATTGCATCAGCCTAGGTCTTTAGCTTGATTAGGTAAAGCATAAATACAGGAAAAAGCAATGAAGTCAGATCTTCTATCTCACATGTACCTAACAATAATTTTATAGACTAATATAAAATTCTGTCCAGTTCCTGTGTCTTCCCATCAAAAGTGATGTTGAAAAGCTATGCAAGGCAAGAATTTCTTAGGGTGATATTTTTTATTGGACTAACTGCATAGTTGGGATAGAATTAGATAAGCTTTTGAATGCAAGACATTCTTGTTCAAGTCACTTTCTTCTAAAACACTCATATTCTTTGTTTTTTTTTCAAAGGTGTGTGTGTTGTGGAGAAGAAGGTCTTGCATTGAAAAGTTTGTCTAATTCTATCCCAACTATGCGGTTTGTCCACTAAAAGATATCACCCTAAGAAAGCCTTGCCTCTCATACAATTCCTGGACCATCACAGCTCCAACATCACTCTAAAACTGTTGAAAACCTGGGGGAAAATCATATCTATAAGAATAATAGAACTGATGAGCTGGAAAACACACCTGATCATGAGAAATGTGATTCATGTTACCAAAAAGGAAGTTAAGAAGTGACCTGTTAGCAAGTACAGAAACATGGAAGTAATTGCCAATAATAAATGCCTTATTAATCCAGCAGAAAATGGCATAACAATATTCAGTGGTTGAAAGCAGAAGGTGGGCAAATTCAGCCTAGAAATAAGGCAATACATTTTAGCAGAGAGATAACTGACCTTTGAAATCACTTACGTGGAGATGTGGCAAATTCTCCATCACTCGAAGTCTCTTAATCAAAATGAGATGCGTTTCTAAAAGGTATGCTTTAGCTCAAAGAGAAGTAAACATCTTGATGCAGTAACTGAGAGTTTCTATGGTCTGTGTTTTTCAAGAGATCAGACTAGGTGGTCATAATGGTCTTTTTTTCCCATAAGGGCTATGGATCTATTAAACAATATGGCCTGGACACAGTCTTCACAAGAAAGCTGATCACAGCAGACAAATGGGGGTCTTCCTTAGAGCTGAAAATCATTTTGAGAAAAACTAGCCATCAGGAAACAAGTCTTCCTTAAAGTGTCCAACCAGCTCCTAGGAGTTTGAAAGAAGAGTCTAAGGAAGAACATAAGAAAGAAAAGACCAGAATAAACCAAGGAGTAGTATAGCAATCATAGCATGTGAGAAACAAGAGAAAGAAAAGAAAAGGAAAAGAGGTAAAATTAATGGATGCATTGGTAGCGGTGTTGCCAATCTGAATACTGGCAGACTTAAAATGGAAAAATCCATATCTCAAGGCTGGATGGTCACTTGTTTCCATATGTAAGTATATCAAAGGTAAAATGGTATGGCTACAACTCCATTTGATTGCTTTCTGTTACAGAAAAACACCATAGGCAATTAGCTGAAAAACATTAGAGATTAGTCTGGAACAGAAGCATGATGTCACTCTTCCACACGCAACATTTTGAGAACAGTTTGAACCTAAAGCAAATTTTAGTTTCATGCTGAGGGCCACCCTCTCCTTTGAGCTGAACAAGAATCCCAGTTCAAAGAATCCACAAAACTTTCAGAACTATGTTGCAAAATATGGACCCCAACATAGACCTGTACCTAAGGAAAAAATGTCCTGGGGAAAAAATAGGGGTTAGACATAAATCTAAGAAAAGTGATTACACATTTAGACCAGATGTAAAGAGCAATTTTTATTTCTCTTATCATCTGTCTCTACTCCCCAGTATAACCACTGTGCTATCCTAGCACCTTATAGGAGAATAAAATAGGCTTTTCATTATTGGGCTGGTAATAAACCTCAAGGTGGAGAGAGAGATTTGTGATGACCAGCAAAGATCAGTGAGACCTCCATCAAAGATAAGTTGTTTGGTAGAGGTAGGTCTTTAACCAAATAGGAAAGTAAACTGTTCTGGAAACCACTGTGATACTTTAAAGTGGTCATGTAAGTCAGGAACAGTTTATAGGAGGTGGTCCTTGCTAAGGATTTCAGTATACATTTTTACTGTATTTTACTAACTATAAAATCCAAAAATTAACCACAGAGTAAATTCTGTATATACAGATCAGGATATAAACTAAAGACTGAAAATGCTCAGCCTTGTTTGTTTCTGTTTAAGCAATGTTAATGGATTAAAATATCCCTGACTGCTAAGGAGTCAGTGTTGGTTTATGGTTATCTTCAAATAGTACGTATGGCTAGCTTTTATGTGAAATGCATCCCTCCCTTGTGGGTGGTAGCTTTGTCTGGGAATACAGCTGAAAACAAAGTGACTGAGATGCACACAACTTTGATAAGAAAAGTATGTTCAATTAGGTAAGTGTCTAAGACAAATTATGAATGATGTAATTGGAGATGTTGTGGGTGTGGGGGACTACAAGTGTGCATGTAAAGTGGCTTAATGGATAGGAACAGGCTGGACACCTGGGTCCTAGCCTTTGTTCTGCCTCACTATGAAGTAGTGGACACTTCACTTAGAGAACAAGCTTCTCTTAAAATCCTTGGTAACTTTTGCTTACAAACTAACAGGATATGTTAGGAACTACTCCCATGTGGTATTTCAGCAGTTCCATTTCTAGTCCTGGCAGGTATAAATAAATACAGAGATGCAAAAATGGAGAGCAAAGCTTCTATTCTCCAAGTTACACATCACATGCTGCACATGCAAGTACAGAGTCTTGCACTCCCATGGACGTCTTCAGAATTCAGTGGGATTCCCTATGGTTGCAGAACATCCCCTGCACCGTTCTACAGATGAGAACACAACCTAATGTAGTAAATAGTTGTCTAAACATTTTCACATCTCAGAAATGTTTGGTCTGAGTTCTGGAAGAAAGTTGGGATATATCTGAAGTCTTGCCTGTCAGCAGTCATGTGAATCTCCAAAGTTAACTCATCCACACCCTTTGAAGAACTATTATTTTTCTCATCACCTTTTATTGTTATTCTCCCAAGAACTGAATGTCAGTAATTCCCACAGCCATTAATTACCCAAACATCTGAGACACTGGGAACCCCACACAGTCAAGTCAGCCTGTTCTGCTTCATTCCATTAGCATTGACGGACAGGCATTTCCTGATTACACAGAAGTGTGTTAGTATGTTGTACCCAGTCCCATTTTTTCCAAGAAGGTAATAATAGTTATTTCTTTTTATTTCATGGTTTAAAATTACCTTTAACATAAATTAATTGGTGGGATGGGCTTTCATTTGGTCACAGTGCTAGTTACACTTGAGAGAGAAATATTGCTCTGCAGAAGAGTTGGTATAAAATACCAAAATAAGAATAAAGGGTCATATTCTCAGGCCCTCATAATACTGTGTGAGACCCTTACTCCATAAACCAGCTAGACAACGGGCTGACCAGTCTAAGAATCAGACCAAGTCCCATTAGTCAGACTGCAATGGAAGGGAGCCAGTCTGTCCGTGGGAATGGGATGCAGAGCCAAATGGGAGGGAAAGGGGCTCGTGTAAGTGAGAACCCTCCTTCCCACACAACTCCTCAGGAAGCCTGTTCACTTATCTGTTTAAATGTGCCCTGTGAGTTAGGATATTTAGACCTAAGCCAACAGAAATGCTCTGCAGTTACTGCAGGATGAGAAGAGTGTAATGTGGGGTGTCAACTAGGGCAAAGAGGGAAACACAAACATAACAGCCACTGCTGGTGCCACCTCAGCTTGAACCCAGGGCCACAGTCTACCCCATGGGTGATCACCCAGGCTGATCCAAACTGTCCTGAAGCCTCCAGCAGGGCCTAACGCTCCAACTGCTCCCTATCACTGACATGGTTCAGCTGAATCTCCACTTCCTTGTAAACCCCTGCTCAAGAATAGGAAATGTCCAAGTAACAGGGCTCAACCTGACCAACACAGCTTTGCTCCTCAACTATGCACTCTGCTTGATCTCCCAGCTTCTTGACTCAGCCTGCTCTTAGACCTTTCCCTTGAATTGCCATCCTGGTCAGCATCTTGATCCCCGAGTGGCCCCACACCTGGTCACCCATGTCCCAGTGTGACAGCCCCAGCTCTTGCTCCACTGTCACTCAGGAATCACACCCTAGAAGTTACATGTCTGGAGAGGAGCTGCTGAAATGGATTTAAAACAAAAAAAAAGGCTATTTTTGGACTTGAAGCTCTCATGAAAGAGCCGAGAGTCCAACCACATGGAACTGTTAGTAGGATCCTAGGGATCCTAGGGATACAGTCTTCCAAAGAAATCCACACAGATCCATTTGAAAGACTGTGGTCTGAATCCTGGTTCTGTAAAAGCTATGCATGCAAGTAACTTTGCATATCTTTACTCCCACTGGATTTAATGGCATTACCTATATACAAAACAGAAGGAAAGCAAGCATGAAGGAGCATAATTCTGTAGTCTAGTAAGGAGGGCATTCCCCCAAATTGGGGGAGTCCTGTGTTCTGCTGTAGTCCCAAGATTATGGAAGAGTTTGTCTTGCAACCCTAAATCAGATAACTAAGCTTCAAGGAAGAGGAGGAGGAGAAAAAGGAGGATTCCAGTTGCAGCTATGAGATTAGCATTTGCTAACAGCTTGTGGTAGGTGCCTCCTTGTTCTGCACCTAGGCTCTCTGTGTTGTTCTCAGAAGACACCTAAATATTCCCATTCTGTGGGTATGGATCCTGAGCACCAACCCCTGTCAATCTGGATCACTATGCTGAGGCAAGGTGCATAAGCTATAATACTTAAACAGATCCACCTGCAAAGTCAATTTGTATCTTGTCCCTAGTGCCCAGAAAGAGATTCATTTACTTGAAGTTCAGGAACTTATTCTTCAACTTTTAGTAGTATTACGTCAAATAACCTTTAGTATCCATACACAGAAGCTCTTAACATACTACAAATATTTTTCAAACTATATTTTTATTATAGTTATATTTTTGTTGTTACTACTATATTAATGCAGATGGACAGCAATAAAAACCATGTTTTTTGTGAATGAAGAATGACATAGTTTAACAGTAACTAAAAATACAAGCATGGATATTTTAGAAACTAGGGGAAAGCCTAGACATATGACCCTGAAAAAAAGGAATTGGCTTACATTTAAAAAATGTGATTTAGACAAAAGAAATAAAATGACTTACATATTTTGCACTTTTTATGTGAGAAGATTACAACCCAGAGCCTTCTAATGGTTTTACAAAAAAACTAATCAAGTTATTTTCACAATTCTAACTGTGTTTGTAGCTTTATGGTGTTGGGATTCACAATACAATGACTTTTTATTTCTATAATGTGAGTAACTTTTATGAACTTGCCTCACATCCACTTATATGCAAAGCATCATGGAAAGGACAAAGCAGAGGGTTGGTTTTCTTTTATATTGTGAGAGGCCCCAATGGATTAAAGAATGTAAGTGATTTATAAATAAAAGTGTATTTTGTGTATCCTTTGATTCCCAAAGAAAATTGCTGTGGCAAAGTTTTCTTGCAAGTATATAGCTTAATATACTCATAGTTTCATATTGCTTTTAAACTATCTATAACATAAGGTCTTAGTCCTTAGCTATGGGTTAGCCCCATCTAGATTGAAAGGTAATCATTGGGCAGAGAGGGGTGTAACTGGTGTACTACATTTTAATACTCCTCACTGCTCCTTGATCTTTTGTGCAACAGTGCAGGGTCCTAGGGGTGGCTGTGATCTCCCCTAGCGCCTCCTACTGTGGCAAGTCGGTGTTAAAGCACCCTCACCAGATTGCCCGCCACGTCTTTGATGTTAACAACGTTTAAGGGAGGCTGCCCTTAGTCCTCTCTGACACGGTGCCCTGATGTATCCCAGTCTTAGTTCTATCTTGGATGACTCGGTGCACCCCAGCCTTATGGGCTATGCGTGGCTCCAACCACCCCTGTACCACGTCCCAAGCCTCGCAGATGTACTGGACATTGTTTGGTCGATTCCACTCTCCGTGCCCTACGGGCGCTCTTTGGCTCGTCTCGCAGCCTACACCTGCACTGGGGCGGCCTCGTCCTTACCTGGCCCCCTCCCAATCCTCTGCTCCCCTTCTCAGGGCTGGGGTCAGTGCACCCCTGAATGTTGTGCTCTCTCTGGCACCGAGGTCCCCACACCTACTGTGGAGCCCCTATGAGGCCTCCTCCAACCCCTAATAGCCTCACTCGGTCCTCTGGTGTAACAACAACAAAAAAAACCAATAACACAAGTCCCCGGGCTATAACACAAAGTTAAACTTCCAGCCTAAACGTTTTCCAAATCACGCCACACCTCTCACCCATGTAACTAGGCCTTATATATCCAGGCCTTTTTCTCTTTCCTACATTCAGGGCCAACCTCCTTCCTCAGTCAAGCAGTCCTCCTTCTTTCTGGCTGCCAGTTGAGAGAGAGAGAGAGAGAGCACTCATAGCCTCCTGTCTGGGTCTTACAGTGGTCAGCCCTGCCCCTTCCGGTCAGATGACTCACCAGGTGTGGGCCCTTAGCTCCTCCTGGTTGCCCCTCGCAACCAGCACCTGAGCCCATACTGCTGCTTTTCCAGTAGCAGGCACCTTAGTGCCCTGCTACATTCTGGTTAGCTGGATCACTGATCAGGGCAAAGGCAGCCTAGAACAGCCTCAGCGTTTGATTCAGCTAAACAAGGAATTAGCAACTTTTTGCCACTGTAGGCTGAAGCTTGCGACCCAGTTCCCTGCTATATGCTGCAAATCTCCACACACAGTCTAGAGTGCCCAAGCCATCTGCTCTCACCCTTGACGCCAATCTTTGACTCTTTTGCAGCAAGGGTAAGTACAGGCACAAAACAGCAGCAAGGAGGGGACAGGCGGCTCAACACAGCTGCATGCTGCCTGATCCCCCATGCTGCCCTGGGCCAGGTCAGACCTTCACAGGGCACATCCAAACCCTTTATAGGCTGGATTCAGCCAATGGGCCATAGGTTGCCAACTCAGGCTATGCCATTCCCAATGTGTGTCAGCAAGATTCCCCTTCCCAGGCCAGGCCTTTGACGAGCCTCTAGACTAAGAACCATGAGAATAAATGGAACCAGCTATGCCAAGGACAGGGGGGGCCTTTGAAGAAATCTTTTAGAAGTTTAAATGAGCTAACTTAACATCGGTAGTTGCAAAAGCAATTAAACATACTGAAAAATTAGCCAAATGGAGAAAAATAACATTTCCTCGCTGTGAGTTATTTAGCACTCTTCTTGCATTTGAGATTTTAATCCCTTTGTATCTTGCTATTTGTGTTTGTCTTTTGTGGGGGCCCTCTTCTCTTATAAAATTAATGTTGACAAATGCACAGTTAATTTACACATATTAAAAACAGTTTTCTGCATAAAAGTGATTCTGATCATTGCAAACATAAAGCTGATCATTAAAAACATATTTCAAAAGGCTCAGCAACTGTGCAGAGAAACATATTCCTTGTGCAGCATTGAATGGCAAGATATATGTTTTTAATTATTGTTATTTTATTAACAGACAAGCACCAGCTTATTAAATCTAAATTGAATCTATATTGAGGAACACAAATTCAAACCATTTTCAGTGGCAGAAATCAAACAAACCAAGGTGTGTAATAAAGCCCTTATGTACAATCGAGGCAGCTTGCAAAAAAAGAACATTCAGCTTTTGAACAGTCCAACATGGAACAACTTCACCATCTCAGTATGGTGCAAAGTCCTCAGGTGGCGACTGTCATCTCTGCTAAATAACACAAGACTGTTCCCTTACAGTACTATTGTAACCACATTAACTTCAATGAAGCTAGTCCTGATATACTAATATGAAAAAAGAATTAGATGTAAAGATCCAAACCACCTGGCCAAGGCAGCCACCCTTTATTAAGTCTAGATCTACAGAAGTCTAGACTAGAAGGCAGGACAGAAAACTGGGCTCAAATGACCCCAGCTAGGTAATCGTCAAGCTTCCTCTTAAAGACCCCCAAGGTAGGAGCCAGTACTACTTCCCTTGGAAGTTGGTTCCAGATCCTAGCCACCCTGACTGTGAAGTAGTGCCTTCTAATGTCTAGTCTAAACCTACTCTCAGTCAACTTATGGCCGTTATTCCCTGTTACTCTGGGAGGTGCTCGGGGGAACAAGGTCTCTCCCATTCCCCACTGGTCCCCCCTAGTAAGTTTATAAATGGCCACCAGGTCCCCTCTCAGCCTTCTCTTGTGAAGGCTGAACAGGTTATGGTCCTGTAGCCTCTCCTTGTACGGTCTGCCCTGCTGTCCCCGGATCATGCAAGTAGCCCTCCTTTGGACCCTCTCAATGCTGTCCACATCCCTCCTGAAGTGCAGTGCCCATAACTGGATGCAGTATTCCAACTGTGGCCTGACCAATGTTGCACAGAGTGGGAGGATCGCCTCCTTGGCCCTGCTTGTGATGCATCTGTGGATGTACAACAAGGTGCAGTTAGCCTACTGACCGTGTCCTTGCATTGGCAGCCCATGTTCATCTTGGAATCGATAATGAATCCAAGATCTCTTTCTGTCACTGTGCTTTTGAGAAGAGAGTTCCCCAGCCTATAGGTATGCTGCTGGTTCTTACTGCCCATCATCCCCCCTGCTGGTCCTTCCCAGATGTGCTCCTGGATAATCTTCTCAAAGAGCTTCCCCAGGATCGAAGTAAGACTAATGGGCCTATAGTTGCCCAGGTCCTCCCTCCTTCCTTTTTTGAAGATGGGGACTACATTGGCCCTCTTCCAGTCATCCGGCACCTGGCCAGAGCACCATGAGTGCTTGTAAAGCCATGCCAGGGTCCCTGCGATAACCTCTGCCAATTCCCTCAACACCCTGGGGTGGAGAGCAACTGGACCTGCCCCTCCAGAAGTTCTCTAACTTGGTCCTCCCTGACCCTAGGCCTGGCGGAGTCTCTCCTGAGTCAGTCCCAAATCTTGGTTGGGGAGTTCCGGTCCCTGAACAAAAAAAAATGTCTCTTTCCCCACATCTTGGAGAACGTTTCAGTCTTTGACACAAGTTACAACAGGCCAGGTAGATTTGCACTAAATCAGAGATGCATAAGCTTCCATAAACAGAAGTTTACTTCATCAGATTGTCCCTTCATAGCATCTGACACAGTTTGCTGCTGCTTACAAAAGCTTACACATCTCTGATTTAATTTGTCTATAAGGTACAAACCTACCCTGCCTTCTGCCTGATTTCAGACTAATATGGATAACTACTCTCTACAAGTTACCACTGCCATAGTAGCTAAGTCCCAAATCACCAGAGTGTAGCATACCTCCTACTGTGCTGATTACAGGTGGCTGAAAACCAGCGTTTCCATTCCCAGGAAATGGTGGGGTTTTTTAAATCCTGGTTTTGGGCTAAATCAGTAAAGTATAATCAAACTTGAGATTTTGGAAACTAAGCATTTTCATGTATAATTTATTTGACAAAATCATTTAATTTAATCAAATAAATGTATACTTTATTTGATGAAACTTGGTTTTATTGAAATATTTTTGACCAGTTGTCCTGATGCATGGTAAGTAACCATGTGTCCTAGTTTAATGGAAACAGTCACAGCATCTTGCAGGATGTCTAGGGATCCAAGGCACATCTTGCAGGATGAAAGGTGACACATGGGGGGAGGCACAGGGGAGCACAATGTGCCCCCCCTGTGCCTGCCTCTCCCTGGGCGAGGGAGCTGTGGGAGAAGCCCAGCCCCATCCTCCAGGCACATTTTTTTTTAAAGACCCTCATTCACTGGCTGCAACAGTGGTGATCAGGGCATCTGGGGGCTCATGGCCGAGCCCCCCCATGCAGTGCGAGGCAGCGGGGATTGCCCCCCTCCCATTGGCACCCACCATTGCTGGGTTCCTCCCCACCCTGTGCCCTGCTCCTTTCAGCTCCTCTTGGCTGCTGCACCACCGCTGCTGGCTTCTGGGTGTTGGGCCTCATGCTGCAGCACTATTATTTCCCTGTGCCCTGGCTTTGGCTCTGAGGGCTCTTTTAGCACAGGCCAGGCCCTTCAGGCTCTGGCCAGCCGTCCTCATGCCGGGTGGCTAACCCAATCAGCTTCTGCTGCTCCTGGCTCCCAAGGCTCGGGCCTATGTGCCACCCTGTGCACCGTGGGACCTGGCCGCTTGCCAGGAGATGGGGCCTGAGCTGCCTCACTGCAGCCCCAAGGCCTTTGCCCCATGCACTGTTCTGCGCACTGTGTGGCCTCCTGGCCCTGCCAGAGTTGCAGGCTCAGGCCACCGCTTGTGTCTCCCAAAGCCTGGGCTCCATGCACTAAACCATGCACCATGGGCCCAAGCAGTCTCACACTGCTCCCAGGGCCGGGTCTCCGCACACCGTCCCTGTGCGCTGTCAACAGCCTGAGTGATCTCGCACTGCTCCCAAGGCTGCTCCTCCAGTGGCAGCTTCAGGAGCCTTGGGCCTATTGCCCGCTGGGGAAGAGCTCCCCAGCTTTTCTTGGCTCCGCTCTTCTTGAGTCCCTCCCTCAGAGTGCTGAGGGAATTAGCTGAGGTCATTGCAGGACCCCTGGCATGGCTTTACGAGCACTCGTGGTGCTCTGGTGTGGTGCCAGAGGACTGGAAGAGGACCAACGTGGTTCCCATCTTCAAAAAAGGGAGGAAGGAGGACCCAGGAAACTATAGGCCAGTTAGTCTGACCTTGATCCTGGGTAAACTTTTTGAGAGAATTATCCTGGCACATGTCCATGAGGGGCCAGCGG
>NW_017729024.1:126994310-126994737 GCF_001723915.1 Gavialis gangeticus
GCACTGTTCAACATCTTAATCAGTGACTTGGACGAGGGGGTAAAAAACACCCTGTTCAAATTTGCCGATGACACTAAGATGTGGGGGGATGTGGGCACACTAGACGGGAAGAATAGGCTGTAATCAGTTACAGGGGTGGGTGGATGAGAACAGGATGGCTTCCAACGCTGACAAGTACAAAGTGATGCACCTGAGGAGGAAGAACCAGCAGCATACCTACAGGCTGGGGAACTCCCTTCTTGTCAGTACAGAGGCAGAAAAGGATCTCGGAGTCATCATTGATGCCAAGATGAACATGGGTCGGCAGTGTGCGGATGCAGTCAGGAAGGCCAACCGCACCTTGTCATGTATCCACAGATGCATCTCGAGCAGGTCCAAGGAGGTGATCCTCCCCCTCTATGCAGCACTGGTCAGGCTGCAGCTGGAG
>NW_017729024.1:126999737-127000409 GCF_001723915.1 Gavialis gangeticus
CTTCTGGGTGTTGGGCCTCATGCTGCAGCACTATTATTTCCCTGTGCCCTGGCTTTGGCTCTGAGGGCTCTTTTAGCACAGGCCAGGCCCTTCAGGCTCTGGCCAGCCGTCCTCATGCCGGGTGGCTAACCCAATCAGCTTCTGCTGCTCCTGGCTCCCAAGGCTCGGGCCTATGTGCCACCCTGTGCACCGTGGGACCTGGCCGCTTGCCAGGAGATGGGGCCTGAGCTGCCTCACTGCAGCCCCAAGGCCTTTGCCCCATGCACTGTTCTGCGCACTGTGTGGCCTCCTGGCCCTGCCAGAGTTGCAGGCTCAGGCCACCGCTTGTGTCTCCCAAAGCCTGGGCTCCATGCACTAAACCATGCACCATGGGCCCAAGCAGTCTCACACTGCTCCCAGGGCCGGGTCTCCGCACACCGTCCCTGTGCGCTGTCAACAGCCTGAGTGATCTCGCACTGCTCCCAAGGCTGCTCCTCCAGTGGCAGCTTCAGGAGCCTTGGGCCTATTGCCCGCTGGGGAAGAGCTCCCCAGCTTTTCTTGGCTCCGCTCTTCTTGAGTCCCTCCCTCAGAGTGCTGAGGGAATTAGCTGAGGTCATTGCAGGACCCCTGGCATGGCTTTACGAGCACTCGTGGTGCTCTGGTGTGGTGCCAGAGGACTGGAAGAGGACCAAC
>NW_017729024.1:127005409-127026839 GCF_001723915.1 Gavialis gangeticus
TAGATTCAGACTAGACATCAGGAGGTGCTACTTCACGGTCAGGGCGGCTAGGATCTGGAACCAACTTCCAAGAGAAGTGGTGCTGGCTCCTACCCTGGGGGTCTTTAAGAGGAGGCTAGATGAACACCTTGCTGGGGTCATTTGAACCCAGTACTTTTTCTTGCCAAGGCAGGGGGTCAGACTTGATGATCTGCTCAGGTCCCTTCCGACCCTACAAACCATGAAACTATGAAACTAAGAAGCTGCATCTGCCCCCCGTGCTGGGCATGCAGCTCCTTTTATACACTCCAGGGCTCTGCCCCGAAGTCTTCCAGACCTGACAGTTTGCAGTCTTCAATCAGGTCCAAGGGAGCTCTTCTCCCCTTCCCCTCAGGAAAGGGGCGTGACTTTATTTCTCTTGCAGCCTCCTGATTGGTGAATGGGCTCCACCAATCAAAACAGCAGTATCTCAACCTGGGACTCAACCCAAGCTCTGAAAGGTGAGCCTGCTACATCTATATACACTGTCTTTTGAGAGAAACCACAGCACAGCATCTTGGGATGTTTTGCTCCCACTCCCTGTCCCGGGGGTCACTTACTGTGACTCCCAGGGGAGTCTGCTGCTCCAGCTGAGCAGAGAGCAAAACACACCCCCTCACAGTTCCACCTTGTGCTGCAGTAAGACACAGACTGACTCTGAGCAGTCTGGATCAGGGACTCAGGGCTACTCTGTGCCCTGATGCCATTCTATTTCTGGGCAGGTTGAGGGATCCTGCAGAGCTCCTAAAATGCATGGCCCTCTTCCTGTGGAGCATCAGCACAGTAAGCTCTCTGCTCTTCAAGGGCTCAGTGTTCGAAAGTCTGTTCAGACATCTCTAGGTATTTTTTTTCTACCAGGACAACAAACCTGAGAGAACTCTCCCAGATCCTCTGAATGTGTGTACACCACTTAAGTCACATATCTTAATCACTGGAAAATAGTTCTAATTGTAAAAATGCAAAAGGTCTTGGATTACTTGTCTGAATTAGAAGCATTGAATGAAAATCTTTGCAGATAATCTTTTTACCAGTAGTTACAGATCAGAGTTTAGCTGCTAAGTTTAAAATCAATACAGTTTACAGGATTACAGCTAAAAAAGACTTACTATGCAGATAGACTCAGCTGTAGGTGAATTGAATAAGGACCCACCTTCTGACAGAAAACAAACTTACAATGTTATCTCACTAAACTAATGTTTCTGTATTGTTGCAAAACTGTTTCAGCTAAGACAACGCAGATTTGTGCCATTATAAAGCCCAACGATCTTAAAAAAAATGCTTAGGATTGTTTCATCATCAGCTAAACCAAGACTTCCGGATGTCCATGGCTTTAACACCTTTGAAAAAAAAAGAGGCATATGAAATTAACACCCAGATCCTACAAACACTGTTTCATGGGAATATGTTAATGCACAAGAATAAGTTCACTAACTTCTACTGGACTACCAATGGGCATTGAGTTACTTCTGTGGATATCTCTTTGGAGTCTTAGCCCAAAGATTTTACTTTAGAAAGGATTTTCATATGTAAGAGTATTGGAAAACTTTCTTGTTTTATGCAGGAAGCCTCTCAGGTAAAACTGGTGGTTTGTGTTGTGAGAATACTCATGTCTGGTCTACAACTCGTATGCTAAATGAAAGATGCCTAGCAGATTCTTTGGCTCTAAGTGATTACTGAAAAAGCTAGCGTCAACAAACCTTATTATGGCAAAAAGTGATTTTACTGGTATAATTGCAAGGTATGCAATACAAATAAAACAAGAAATAGCAGCAATACGAATACACTGTATTTTCTCACATATAACCTGTAGCTTTCCCAAAAACCAGCTGAGGAAAACTGGGATCTGCATTGTATGGGAGGAAAAGAGCTTCCCACAGGTCTGGACATTTTGTGGAGGGGGTTCGGGAGTAGAGCAGTGTTGGCATTAATTGCCATGGCTCTGAGAACCACAGAGATTAATGCTGCCACTTCTACCTACCTTCTTCACCCTCTCCGCCCCCACATTCCTGTGTGGAGCACCCCCCTCCCCAACCATGTGCTGGACATGGCAGCTCATGGTCAGTGGAGGGACCCAGCATACTAGGTGTAACCCAACACATGGTCCCAGAGCTGGTGTATGTCCCTGGAGCCAGTGTGCAGAGTTGGACTTAACACACAGACCCAGCACAACATGCCAGATTGGGCCCTGCCAGGTGGTCCCAGTATGGTGTGCTAGATTGGGCTTCAAATACACAGCTCCCAGTCACAAGACATAGCTTCCAAGCCCAGAGACCCCCAGATCTCTGATTCATACTCCAACATAAGGTTTTTTCCTTCTTGGGGCCTCCCAAAATTAAGGCTGTGTTATATTTAGGGGCATCTTATGTATGAGAAATATGACATTTATATCTACATTAGGGTTTAATGTGGTATAGAAATAGGTTTTGTAAGATCACATCCCTAACTGACATTATTCTATCAGCACAAAGTTTCTAGTGTAGTCCTGGCTTTGGGACTTTGAAATGTTAGACAGTTCACAGTTGCCAGCCCTTATGATTTAATTACACCCATTTACAGACATTCTACTATTATTTGAAAATACCAGTTTTCATATCATAAAAAGGGTTTTGACCCTTTTGTCTGGGCTGGAGGAGCAGGCAGGGGATGGGGCCTGGCAGGGTCCCCCCCATGGTCCCATCCCCTACCCCTACTTACCAGCTTGGAGTCTGGCTGCAGCTCCCCACTGCAGCGGGCGGGGTCTGCCTGAATCATTGAAGCTCTCCAAATCTTTTCCAAAGATTCAGAGAGCTTCAATTCGATTCAGACCTTCTTATTGGTCCCCTGATTCGATTCAGATTTGGAGATTCAGCCACCGAATTGGACCGAATCTCCACTGAATCGAATGAGCACCTGAAGCTTCGCACAGCCATAGGGCATAGCATTGTATTTAACCAATCATGTAAAATGCATTTGGGGGCTATGCTATCTTTATATTGTAAAGAGCATGCTTTTGTTCAGTGCCTACCAAAACTAGATCTGGTCAATAGATGAAGCTACTACAGACTGTTGCAGTACAAATGATAAAGACTGTTATTTGTCAATGTTTATGACACTGACAGCACTATGAGCTGGGATCCTTAGTACCTCTGAAAGTCAGAGATAAAAGTCGGGGTTCAAATATGAGATTACTATTTACTTTAAAGTTTGAGATTGCAAATAATTTTACAAATAATTTACTTAATGTTAATAGGCAGGACAGGATGGCACATTGTAGACTAATTTATTCAGAGAAGCATGAGCTTTCATAGGCTATTGTCTACATCATCAGATGCTGTGGTGTAGCATCTGCCAATAGGCCTATGAAAGCTCATGCTTCTCTGAATGAATTAGTCTATAAGGTGCAACCCTGCTCAGCCTTCTAACTTAAAAAAACGTGGGTAACTATCTTTTTAATGTTCATACTTAAGCTGCAGTATTGTTAAATTTTTTTGGAGGGGATTGATGGTTCAAGCCTGCAGGAGATGCGAAGCTATTCAAAATGGGTTCAGGGCATTATGTTTTAAATTTTACCTTTCTATATGCAGTGCTGTGGCTTTTTGGACAGGGTGGGACATAAATGTAATAAATAAATTATGTACACAAAACTGCCTTTGACTTTACTGGAAGTTTTGCTGTCTGTGAGTAATGCAAGGGACCTGATTGTGTAGATGAAAATACAGAGGTAAGACAATCTCAGTTGTTTCATTCTTTCTTTTATAATGCTCTTTTTTGCCTTCTCCATTTACTGTTTTCTTTTCTTGCATTAAGATGCATTTTCCATTTTCACTAAGATATCATCATAATATACATGTTAGAAATTGCAAAAATAGTACAATGTACATTCATTAAGCTAATCAATGGGCACAAAGTCCCATTTTCCATTACCAAGCTCATATGGAGAAGGTCACTCTTGTGCTCATTTTCTATTAAAGTGAGGGGGTGGATGCAGATAATCTGTTGTCCTTCTTGACCTCCTTTACTTAGTCAGCTTATAAATATGTATTTAGGTCTACAACAAGAGTTCAGGCACAACTGTCAGACAAATCAACATGTGGAGAATGCAGATCAGATAAAAATAATTTCAAAATAGAGAGACCTAAGCATCTAAATGCTCCCTTGTCTCATGATAACGTTAGAGTTAAATGGACTGTCAGGTGTTATATTACACATTTTACTAAGAATAAAATTACTATAAAATAGAACACACACAACACCGGAGCTTCATCAGTAAGCAGCAATCTTGAGATTCCTTAAATTGTGCAAATTATGGGATGAATGTGAAACTGGGAGTATAATTTGACACACATGCACTGGGGACCCTACAAACAATTGCAATAAAGCAGAGATGTATTGAAATTGGAAAGTGTTAATAGGATATATGAGCTTAGAGAATGGTTTATAATTATGCTAAAGCATATCGGTCCCTTGTATAATTTCAGTGACTTCAGTTATGTTACACTAGGCATGCATTTAATCTACTGTTATTATTCTTTACTAAAAAATATAAAATGTTCTATTTAGTATTTTCAGGGGTGGAAGAAAAGTAAATTACCTGGTGGGGCCAGGTTAATCCAAAAGTTAAAAATCATCCTCTGTGCTCTAATCTACAGTATAAGGGGTTAATTCTGTGTGAACAGTCTTCCTAAAATCTTGCTATTAACAATTTACCTACCATATCGTATCATATCAACATGCTTCTCCCCCTCCAAATCTGTATATGCAACTTCCCCCATCCTCCTACCCACACAAATGTAACCTACCACCAGGCGCTCAGCACCCACTACTACTTCCAGATATTTTGCGATTTTCACAGTAGAGCAATGCAGCAAGAAATCTAACAGTGATTGGCTGTGCTGCTCAGACTTCATTTCTCAGATTCCCTGCTCAATTCCCATAGGAAAAGCTTTTGAAAAAGAATGTAGAATGTTCAGCCTGTTGCTTGCTTGTCTTTAAAACTGTACACAGACTACTCTTAAAATATAGCACCCACCTCTTAGCCTCTTCCATTTTTGAACCTGCAGATGTTAATAAGTGAACTCAGGATGTTGTTATTACCTTGAGGTCTGTTACAGAGACCCTTTTCTCTCCAGGTGTTTCAGGGGAACAGCTGAGGTATGACAAAGAGGGAGCTTTGTGCCTGGCTTCCATTCTTACCTAGAAGTTGATACAAGTGGAATTATTATTAAAAGTTATTAACTGATATTCAGTTACAGGATCATGGCCTGAATAAAGAATAAGACCCATTGCAGCAGCAAAACATATGGTCATCAACCTGCACACACCTGCATAATAACCAGAAGTACTGGTTTTAGGTTTACACTAGCCCTGGTGTGGGAACACTCAACATTTTATGGAATGCCATAATTTTGGACTTGCTTCATGGCACTTTCTAATTACCTGCACACTGCTTTTCTCCACTTTCCTATAAAGGCTCTTCTCCCCAAGAGTACAGGACATCTGGGTTATGCAATATACTGGTTGATATAAGGAAAAATGCATTATACAATTACTATACAATATAATTACAATACAATACTAACTGATATGGGAATTTAGTATTATTAATAATTTACAATTCTTTAAGCAATACAATTGGAAGGGCTCAGAAAACTGAACAATCTGTATAAAATGCAGTTCCCTCTAAACCGCAGAAGAAAACTAGCTACTGAAGGGCACAGAGAACAGCAATGGGGAGATAGGGAGTCTTAAAGTGTTAATATTCTTGAAGTGTTCAGGGATATCAAGGTTCTTTTTTTTACAGACCTGTGGTATAAGGCAACATTGCTGAAGACATTTTCAACTTTCAGGGCTTTTTTTTGGCTAATTGATAATGAAAATGCTTTGGGATTTCTTCTTACTGGGTATCTGACATGCTATGTAGACTGTAGAATAAACTATGTAAATATAATTTGTATTTTGATGTGTTTCTTAGTGATTTTAGTCCTGGCCAAATAGTTAAATTAAAGGATGCTTCCTGGAGCAACTTTCTAAGTATTATCAAGTATGCAAATCCTCAATATCCATGTGACTAATTATGGAAATCCTCAAAATTGAAATAGTGCTGGTACAAGTCTTACAGATGGGTTGAACCTGTTTCAAAAGCTCCAACAGGACAAAGGAATTGAAACTACATTATATATAAAGAGAAAGAAAGAGAGAGTATGCAAGCATGTGCATCCAAGAACAGACAGGCATGAGACTGTGAAAAAAATTGCCCTGTGAGAAGACTCGAAGTACTTTTGACCTACTGGGGTCTCCATGCAGAAGACAGGTGCCACCTGAGGAGTTAGGCATTCATATCAGCTGTTTATTATTCAAATATCTCTCTGAAATGCTCCTACTATAAATAGATAACAATTGTTCTATAAGAGCTGGCTTGCTAACTTCATCATTGCCCCTGGAAGAACAGGCCTGCAGGTACTGAACTGAAGACAGACTGGCTGAGGCAGTCATAGTGGTCACAGAGGCTCACAGAGATCTGAAACCTCAGGGTGGTGGGAGAGAACCATGAGATTTCTGCTTGCAAAAGTTGACACCTAGAGGCCTAAGAAGTCCTTCTTAAAGGGACTGTGTCACAAATAGAAGTATGGCTAACTCAATAACTGTGATAGTGTCATCTTTTGATTTAAAACTACAGGTTTTGAAGTTATCCACTTCTGTGCCTGAATCTGAGGAGGATTTGGTCCTAAACAAAGATAGAATTCTGTGCCCCTGCAATGGTCACCCTGCCTTCTCTTCTCCTCAGCAACCCACTTAATTCACAATCCATACTATTTCCTCCTTCAGAAAAATTGCTCACTTGCATGCAAAGAATACCTCTCCGTTGTGAGTTTTAGTAATGAGGGATTCAATAGGTATAGGCCATACTCCTAGAAAGTGCCAGTATACTTCCTTACATATGCTGCTAGAGTCAATCACCTATTTAGCTGATGCAGAAGACTGCAGAAGATCAAGGTCTACTGAGTTTACTGACCTATTAGTGTGCTTAAGGCAGACTAGTACCTACAGCCAAAAGCACACAAGAAGCTATATGGCCAGCATCACATCTTGCTGCTTTTAACTCCCCAGCTTGAATGACTGCTGAGTCCATTATGGGTGTCCTATGACAGTAGTCCAGAGTGAGCCTCTAGAGCTATAGTGAAACTGTACAACTGCTCTGCCACTGTACTCCCATAATCCTGGCATGCCAGTAAAAAAATCTGTTCTTACTCTGAATGTACATGTAACACCCACACACACTTGAGCTGTGTCTGGTAGTGTGTGCTTTTGGTTGCTGTGTATCATGTTTTTTTTATGGGGGTGTTTTTATGTGGGCAAGATGGCCCTTGCTGGTCTGGTCATCTGCTCTGTTCATGGAACGCTGGGGCCTGCATGTGAGCAAAATATGTAAAATCTTCTGGCCTCGTTGGCCAGAGGAAGTAGAAGTTTCTCCAGGCAGACTGAGTAAGAGAGAGGCTGGAGCATGGCACCCCCTAATTGGACAAGGCTTGGGTGATGTCACAGCAGGTATATAAGAACAACTCAACTAAGGTTTGCTCTTTTTCTCCTGGGGCAGCTAAGACCTGCACAGCTGAATTGGGAGTCAGAAAACCTGCTCCCCATGTGGGGGTCTCCCTCACTCTTCACTGGAGAGGTGACTCCAGCTATGTGATGGGAAAGCCCCAGGTACAGGGAAAGTCTGTCTCGGAGTTTGAGACCCCTATTTCCTTCCTCTTTCCCTTTTTATTTTGAGAGGGATAATACCATGGGGGTATTAATCCCTGGGGCAGACTGAGCAGGAATGGGGCCCTGGCAGTTACTGGCCACATGGGCCTGGCCCCCTCTGTTCTGTAATTGTAGTGTCTCAGCATAGTGGTGTAGCTGAGACTGGATGTGCAGGCTGCAGCCAGAGGCCTAGGCCCTTTTTGCTGTTTCACAGCTATTGTGTTTCAGTCTAGCTTCGTGGATGAACCCCAACCACATATTTGGCTGGCAGATTTAGGCCAGGGTGAAGCCTGGTATGGTTTGAGCCAGGGTGAGATTTGGCACTTCTTGTTGTTGATCCAGGCTTGAGTGCAGTATAGAGCTGGCTGGCTTTTGCTGTCCAGTTCAGGCCCAACCAAGATAGGCCTGACCTTTCCTTCAAGTTCTTTTGAAGTTTTCTTCCCAGCAGAGCTAGGATTGGGACTAGGAATTTTGGGGTGCATTATGCTGACAAAATCCGCAGGTAACCCCTCAAAGCCACCACATGGAAGTGGAAGTCAGCACTTTACCACTTCTCCAGGAGCAATGGAGCCCCTTGCAACACAGAAGAACCCACATTTTCAAGCAGCTCCCTGTGGCAGTCAACCCAGGGAGCAGTTCATACGACTCTCCAGTGTGGGACCCCCTCTCCAGCCCATTGCTGAAGGGCAAGTATGGGGATGCAGACCCCCAGAACTACCCATTGGGAGCCCCAAGTCCAAGACTGCCTGGGCATGGGTGACACCTCCCCAAGAGGGTGCCACCTATAGACCTTGCCTTGCAATAAATTTAGGTGTTTGTGTTTACACTGCTTGCGAGGAGGGGGTTTTGTTTATACAGAAAATTTAGTGTTTCTAGATTTCTGGGTGGTGGGCTTGAGCCACTGGTATAATTTATGGGGTACCCTGAAATGTGAACCTGGCTCTTTTTGCTGCTGACCAGTATCTGACAGAAGGGTTACATGCATATTTTGGTTTCTCTATATTGGACCGTTTATGGAAATCTTCCTTTCCACTTCCATTTCATATGCACTCAAAAACTGCTTCTCTTCCAAGCTGTTTATCTGGGGCTCCCTCTGGTCCTGCAGAATCGTTCAGATAAAAGATACGTATTCCCACACCATAAACAAGCAGAGAAAATATTCTTAGTGTCCTGGAAAAGTTTCTGCTCTCCCTCAACAGATGTCGACTCAAATGAGAAGGTCATGACTGCCAGCAAGAGGTTGCCCG
Organism: Gavialis gangeticus; assembly: GCF_001723915.1. Classification (NCBI taxonomy): domain Eukaryota; kingdom Metazoa; phylum Chordata; order Crocodylia; family Gavialidae; genus Gavialis; species Gavialis gangeticus. The sequence continues at coordinate 127,014,397 of NW_017729024.1, forward strand.
AGATGGTAAGTGTCAATATTTTTGAAAGTCTGTTATCACACCCCATAATAAAAAGTTGCTATTTACATTGAAAAAAAAGCATTAACAAAAATGTTGGCATTCTTGATCTTCATTTGTAAAACACAATGGTATATTACTTAGGTGGTTGTTTCTGCTAATTAGAGCTGTGCAAATAAAACGTTATGAATTTTAAAATGTTTCTGTCTTTGAAAGGATCACAGACTTCAAGAATGTATTCAGTATTTGAAATAACTAACAAAATGATTTCTGCAGACATTTCTTAGCCTAGAGATTGTACGCAAACAACTAGTGATAAAAATTCAATATTCAAAATATGTTTGCTGGATAACAGAGTTAGTTTCTCTGCTCTAATCAGGTAAGTGGAAATCTATTTTAAGAGCTTCTGGTGTGAAGTAGCATTCTTTCTTTGTAGTCTTCAAAATTAGCTTAAATTTTGTTATTTCGCCAAATATATCTGACAGTAAATGTATTAATTAATTGGTCAGAAAAGTCACTGAAAACAGACAAAAAAATACATGAATGCAACTGAATTAACTTTTCAAAAAACTCTTCCTAGATCATTTTCACAGCTGTGCTTCAAACTGTACATTTTCAATAAAAAGTAGAAAAAATAAGACTAGCAATTATAAGCAAAAATCCTAAGTTAAACCTCCCCTTCTGTATACACATATGCAAACTTGATTGCAACATAATATTTGCCACAATGCTGTATGTCTGATAACTTACATAAGGAAAAAACAATAATTTTCTATATATGTTTCTGGGAAAGCAATGAAGATTTCCAGTATCGCCTTTATCTGGTTGATAATCAGGTTATAGAAGACTTTAAGTTACAAGTTGACAAGTCACTTTTTGTGGATGTGCACAAGTACATATTTTTATACAACTTAAAAGGACATTTGAAGGATATTATATATTTACAGAAGAAAAAAGCATAAAGTATATTCTGCACATTAAATCTGTCAGTAGCTACTGCACAAGAAATAAGAAAGGAATGCTATCTGTGGAAAGAAGAATCTTGGTTTTCATGGATCACAACCAACCCTGTTTTTTTATTCTGGGGATTCTCTATTGGAAAGTTGACATTCAGTCTCTGAATTTCTAATAGTAGGAGCTGCCTAGTGCCAATTTTGTCTTGTGAGAGGAAATAGGTTATAGTTAAAACAGTGGAATATTTTATGCATGGGAAAGGTTTTTAAATAGTTTAAATATCAGAGATCCTGCATAGCTGGAAGGAAAAAATTAATGGAATGTCTTCCAATGCGTTCTTCAGTTTTTAATTTTATGGAGGACAACAATGCTGGAAAAATTAGGGACTTTGGGGGGGGAAATTACACTCAGGTGAAACAGAATTCTGCCCTAAATTCTTCAGAAGCAGCTACTGTCTAGTAAAGCTACTTTTTGATCATAGGGGTTGAACTCTGATGGAGTTTTTAACTGTTCCAATATTCAGGAGATTTGCTTAGTTCCTATAACTCCTTGTACCATGGGTGGTTCTGTGGTCATTCAGAATCTAGGAGTCTGACAGAGCTTTGCTTCATTCAGTGTCTCAATTCTAATTGTTTAGTATTGTATAGCATGAGTCTCTATTTAACATAGCAAACAGTTCCAGTAGATACCTGCCAAACTTCCTAAAGAAGGATAGTTGCCTACACCATGTCCCTCATTGTCAGAAGTCCTAAATTGTCATATTCCAGTAAAGTCAACTGGAGCTGTACTTGCTCAGCAATTCTGAAATTCAAGGCCAGACCACCTTGAGTAAGACATCCAGTTCTTCTGACAATGCAAATCAATGGCTATTTGAGTTTTAAGATCTCTAACATGCTGTAGAAATGGAAAAAAAACAGTTTTACGAGATGATGTTTTACAGCCATTCCAGGGTGACATTAAATCTGTGTGATGCTAACACTATTACATGGCACTCTAATGTCCAGTGTGAGGTATGACCTTCTGGTGGGTTGGCTTGCTATGTGTTTTCAGATTTTCCTTTTCTGTTTTGACAGAATTATTCTTTGCATTTAAATCGTAACACTTCAAATATTGCCCTGATCTACTTAATGACTGCTACTGGAGATAAAAGATAAAGGAGATAAAAGGGCATAAAGTTGTTTCGTGGGAGAACAAAGCACATATGTTGTTACCTTCCAATGAGCCAGACAAAAATCCTGCATTCTGCAGACATTCCTATAGAGACAGGTGACTCACAGCTGAATACACACAACTATCAAAACGTTATTTCAGACAGAGATATTTAGTTCCCCTAGTGCTGTCAGGAGAAAAATAGTGCAGTCATTGCTTTTCTACTCCTTTTCCAGGGTTTGTTTTTGTTTAAAGGACACGATCACTGCACTGTTTTCTTTGCCATATTACCAGTGGGGTACGTTGGCATGGGCAAGTAGAGAAACAGCCCCAGGCACTGATTTGGGAGGGTAGGGAAAGGGTGTGCAAGAATGGTTACCACAGCCACTACTACTGCTGGTGGCCCAGTCACCACTGTAGCCAGGGTGCAGAAACTGCTTGCTTTGCCTTTGTGGGCTGCAGTAGAAGGGCAGAAAGAAGGATGAACCAATGCCTGGGACACTGAACTGGACTCAGTTCCATAGTCCAGCATAGATTTCCTGGAACGAATCACTTAGGAACTCTTCCTAAAGAGTATTGCTTTTGTGTGCAAGCTGCTCCCCAAGTCCTGCTTGTACATGCCAAAACTGGAAAAGACACAGGAGAGCAGCTCCAGAAGCATCCCCTGCCACTGTTTGCAAGTTCAGTAGAGAGATCTCAAGAGTGAGAGAGAGAGAGAGAGAGAGAGTGTGTGTGTGTGTGTGTGTAGGGGGGTTGTTTTCAGAATAGCTCCCCCACCTCATTTTCCAGGTTTGGTGCACACATCGGAGTGGGTGTGTGGGGTGTCTCTATAGCACTGCTATTCAGAATTGCCAGGGACAAGGTGCAACCTTAAGTTCCTGTGGAAGACTGGGAACTAACAGAGGCTTCCACACCACAGAGCACCTGTGAGGAAAAACTCCTTAGTGATACAAGGTGCTCTGACAATGGGGAGCACATACCATTTATAAATGACTGAAATTGCACAAAAGCTGTTTTTGACCATAGCAACACTCTTGTATTTTTTGGCAGATTCAGATGTAATCAAAAGAAAGGCAGAAATGCAGATGTGCAAGAAAATGTAAACAAAAATGGGATGTGGCAGGGAGGGGAAAATAGCAAGACTATTCAACACTCAATAAACATTTTGAAAGGTTTACTTTGGCCATTAAAAATAGGTTTGTATCAATTCTTAAATTTTATCTTAATCAGTCACTCTAATCCTAAATTAAAGAAATTATTCATTTCCAATTTCTTGTCTAGCCTGTGGCAGGTATATAAATATAATTTATACCATATCATTCAACATTTTAAGCTCTCACACAAGAGAAGAAAAAGAGGGCTATCAGCTTTTGCCTCAAGTGAAAAGACAATTGTGAGAAATGCCATTAAAGCTGCCAGAAACTATGTTTAATAATTGGGCAAATTGGGAAGAAGCTGCAGGAAAAAACCCCTGCAAGTTCCACTAAGTGAGCTAATAATAAATGTCAGTGTCTTGGCTGGTGAGGGATTATGTGTTGTTTCACTAGGTCATTACTGGAGCTGTGCAGAGAAGCAAAAGAGAATTCACATGATGCATTGGAACACATTGTACTATAGCATATTGGTAGATGTTCTGAGAGGGGAGAAAGGTACAATCTTCTTACCAAGTTCCTGTTTCATAGACTGTAAGGCCAGAAAGGACCGTTATCTAGCCTGACCATCTGTTTAACAAGGGCCAGTGTTTTTTACCATTAATTCCTGCATCAACCCCTGATCTAGAAAACAAGCTGGTGCATACTATTTAGAAAGCAATTTTGTCTTGATTTAAAGACCACAAATAATGGAGAATACCTCCATCCCTTGATAAATTGTCCCAGCAGCAGCTAACTGCCCTCATGGGTATCCTGGTTACCTCTCTGAATTTATCTAGCTTCAGTTTCCAGGCATATCTTGTTATGTCTTCGTCTGCTAGATTAAAGGGTCCTCTCCTATCAGAAAATTGTTTCTCCAGGTAGCTACTTGTATTCGGTGATCAAGTCACATCTTAACCTTCTCATTGACAAGCTAAAGAGTTTCCTAAATTTTTCATTACAAAGCAGGCTGGCCAGACTTCAGATTATTCTTTTCTGGACCATTTCCAATTTGTCACAGTATTCCAGTGATTCGCATTAATGCCTTATTCAGAGGTAAAATCACAACCCTACTCATATTCGATATTACCTTGCTTGTACATCTAACAACTGCAATTGCTGTCAGTCACGGCATCACAGCAGGAGGAAATGTTCAGCTGATTACCCCTCTCCCTACCCCACACCATGCCACATACGCTATTGAATCTTTTTCAGAGTTTTTCCAGGATATAGCCACTGCTATCCTGTGTCACCTCCATTTGTTTTTTCTAGATGTGAAACTTTGCATTTGGAAATAAACAGTAACACTGAGTGTTCAGCAATCAGTCCCTGCCATTCAGATTTAAATAAACTTCCTTTCAGGCACTAATTGCCTGCTTTGCACTTCACTATAATAATAATGAATAATGATTTATATGATATTATTTCTGAAAGTCTTAGGATCCCAGACCCATTGTGCTAAGCTCTCTGCAAACACAACAGCCGATAATCTAAGGCCCCACATTCTATAGCCTTTGCCATATAGGAAGAGCCTTATTGTTTACACTGAGGGTGTGGACAGAAGTGACAATTTTTGCCTGATCTGGCCCCTGAGAGCTCTCTGCAGTCATGACCAAACAGAAGTGCACAGTTCCAAAGCACTTGAAAAGGGCCCAATCCTGTTAAAATCTGAACCCTCATTGCATGAGCGTTCAGATGTAGACGTTTCAAAACATAGTGCCTTCAATAACTTGTGTCTGCCTCCCTCCCAGCCTCAAGCTATTTGCAGAATGGGAGGGGAGAAAGGGAGCGAAGGGAGTTTGGTCTAGGGTTTTTTCAGCTGATGCTGGAGAAGAGAGAGAGAGAGAGTGTGTGTGTGTGTGTGTGAGTGTGTGAGTCTGTGTGTGTGTGTGTGTGTGTGTGTGCACGCGCACAGCGGGGGGGCTCCTATCCACCCACCCCACCCTCCAGTGATGGCTAGGAACCCCCACCTGCCCCCAGCTCAATGCAAACTTCTCGTTGGTCCGGGGGATTGTTGCAACTTAGAATGTTTCCTGAGTTACAGGAGGAAGCTGCTCTTCTGTTTGCACCCTGAAGCCATCAGAGCTCTGTCCACATAGAGCAATATGCAGGATCAAGGACATATACCCCACTGCTACACAAGATTTTGCATGAGAGTTTGCATGTCATTAAGCTCAATAGGACAACTGATATGTGTGAGGTCATGCCCTGGTACTTCAACTGGACCTGCAGAAACCTGGAGCCTTGCACTTGGATTTGCCACCTGTTCTATGCAGGTGAACCCCTGGCTATCTTCACTAGAGCTTTATCCAGGTAGAGATCTGCCTGTGCAAAGCAGATTATAGGACAGAAGCATGAGTCAATAAGGAGAAGCTGGACATCCAGAGCAGTTCTTCTAACCATCCAAATTACCAGTGCAGATGAAGAGCCCTTGCCAAATGAATAACATTTGGAAAGGGAAATTAAAAAAGATCCCCATGGATTAAAAACGATCCCCAGCCAGCAGTTATGAAAAACAGTTGTCAGCTGAGTGACCTATCAGGGCAAAAATTCCTCTCTCCAGATAGGTACTAGTTCAAACTTCATTGAAATCAGAACAATTAAAATCTTTCCGCTGCCCTTAATGGATTTTGGATCAGGCCCTGAATTAAATGTTCATTATATTTTAACCTGAAAATTTGTAAGCAATACAAACCTTTTTAAATATACTGTAAGACAGTATTGTATTTCTTTTAATACAGTATGATGATTTGTTGCAAACCTCAGCAGTGGTTGGTCAATTCATTAAAATAAATATAGCAGGGAGAACCCGAAAAACAGTCATTGTGCACAGTACTACTCACAAAACATGGTAGTTTGCTGTCCCACCTAGCAGTAGTAGAGCAGTCATGATCTATACCAGTCTAAATCCTGGTATGGGACAAAAGATCATGAGGTATCAGGACTACAGCAGTTCTATTGCACTGAAGGCCTGAATCTGGAATAAAATAGTTATATTATATCTTAACATAACAGTTGTGAAAAAATGAGCAGCGTTTCAAATGACCATATACTTCAGTTATATGAAAAATGCACTTACGTGAAATTTGTGATAGAAAAGTCACAATGGTTTCCAAAGGGCAAAAATCCACTCAAACCTACCAGATCGTTAGGGTAGGGTGATTTCCAAGGCCAGCTCCACACAAGGGAGTAATGTGGCATATCTGTCCCCCTGACTCTTCAGCTTAAATGATCAGTTGCCCATTTACAGATGGGTAGATGGAAAGGTGGGGTGGAGGGGGAGACCTTTGGCACAACTCCATGTCATAATTTAGAACATGGCCACGATACCCCTATGCTATGTCTGAGACATTCCAAAGCAGTACAGCCTGCCCACTCACTCCCACCCACTCTATACCAAATCCTGGAAATGAAGTTGTGTTACTTCCTTAGAGGGGCCTTGTGTGCATTCTGATGAGAATGCCCGAGAGGGAAAGAGACCAAGAGCAGCACTGGGGACACATGCAGAGCCATCCTGAGCTAGCTATCCAGCCTCATTTCCCAGATTTGATGTGCACTGAGCGGGCAGGCATGTATCTTGGCACTGGTTTCCAATGTGGCATGGAAGCAGAGCAGACAATTCCTTAATCTACCTCTGGAGCCATAGTGAGGCACCAGAACCACTATGATTATACTGCATGTAAAATGCTCACACTTTTATACATACCACATAAATCATCTTCTGACTAATATTTCCAATTTACCAGTAATAGCTCCATACCAGGAAATTAATGGCCCTAGCTATATTACTGAGCATTTATTATGCATATACACAGTGTATTTTATAAAAGCTTGCTCCACAGCCCACCAGAGTCAATGAAGGGACTCCCATTGACATGAATGCATTTTTGGATTGTGTCCTAATTGCAGTGTCTCCTGTCCTGACTCACTTCCAAACAGATCTGTCTGCATTCCACCACTACATATTTCACTGTAGAAAATTTCTATTATAATATATTAACAACCCAAAGCTGCAAGTCGAAACTCTTTCAGGTTTTTTTTTCCATTTGCTGCTAAGAAAACTATTCTGTGTGGAAGCAATTAATGTCATCCAAAGCCTAAAATGAAAATTGCAGATTATCCCACTCAAGCTCCACAGACTGGGAATTTCCTTATAACACCCTTTTTTAAAATTTTTTTAAAGGGACAGTGTTCTGACAACAGATTTCCTTTCTCTATTTTGACGTAACAGTGCTTCAGGATAATGACTTATAAAATCATTATGGTAGCACTGTCAACATTTCAGCCACATAGTAAGCAGCATTTTATGTCAATAAGAGGAAGATAATGTCCTCCTTCTACTTCTCCTCCCTTCCCTAAATTCTTACTTCTTTTGTTGATGGTCTGTGTTACAACAGGTCTGAGAAACCCCAGCTGGGATTGTCCCATGCCTAGCACAATGGGGCGGAGGTGTGTGTTTTCAAATCCTTTCAGGTGGTCATAGCACCACATTAATTTTACCCCAACTGCCTATCAACCCCAACTGGCTAGTTGATACTGGCCAGTGCTAGGGGAATGAATGCACTGATCACGTCTCTTCAGTGGAAAAACCATAATGTCTGTAGCAAAGGCATTCATGTCATAGCCCCTGTCAGCTTCCAATGAAGTTGCTAAATTCTGCTAAATACCTTGTTATCAACTTTTAATTTATGATAAGGACAGAAGCAGAAGAAGTATGAGTTGCAATAGTAATAGCAGTAGTAGTAATGGAACAAGAAGTAGGATGAGGAGCCAACATGATAAATAACTACCTGAAAACAGAGCAGTGACAGCAGACAGAGAAAAAAGAGGAACCTTGTTAGTTAAATGAAGCCATCTTCATCCTCCTGCCACACACCCAAAACCATGAGTCCACCATGATCTGTATTTAGTCAGGTGCCTCTCTATCCCCATGCTGTGCTTCTGTCCTGCTCCCTACCCTCTATGATGCTGAATCAGCTCCTGACTACACCAGATTAAAAAAAAATAATTTAATGTAAAAATGTATTTACTGAAAATTGAGCCTTGTACAACTATTCTAAAAAGTACATGATACATTTTGATCATGTGGGATTTTAATACAAAACTTCATAGCAAGTTTGGCACATTTTCCCACTAAAATCTTTTGAGGATTTTTATACCAACAAAGCTTAAAAGGGATTTTTTTCCCCCTGTCAATATTAATCTTAGGAAGATTTCCATAGAGCCATAACTCTTAAACCCTTTTTTTAAAACTAAATTCTTATCAATAAAATTCCTAAATTTACTGAGGTGTATAGTAGCAATATCCATAGCATAAGCGGGCAATGTACCAAAGAGCATGAATTACAGGGTCATGTAATATCACCACCTCCCACACCCCCACTGCAAAACAGCACTACTGACAAAGTGAACTATAAGTGTATCTTCAGGGGATATGAAATGAAAGTTTTGAGACAAAAGGTGCCTTTTCCCTGCTTTCTCAATAGATGGCCATGCCTTTCTAGTCATGCCATACTCCTGGAAGCACCATGTTGGTGATTAACAGCAACACGCATCTTGCAGTATTCTCCTTTGCCTTCAGAAATAGGTTATTTCTTTGCCTGCTATCTAGTTTCATGTATTAGGGCACATCCTCTACCAGTAGGATTGCCTATGGAGCCCAAGTCTTCATCAAAATCCTTTTCAGCTTCTTCCCTTTTTTTGCAGCACTGTTACCTGCAATGTTCAGACTGTCAGAGACGCCAGCATTAATCATTACCTAACAGCTAGTGAACTCCAGGGCAATGATAAAGAGAATGAAAAGGCAGGTCAAGGCCACCCTTGCAAATCCTGAGAGCTTGGCTCAAGAATGGAGAGAGTTGCTGGGGAAAGGTAAAGAGAACAGAGAGAACAAGGAAAAGGACTGGAAAAGTAGGAAGTGGGAATGATCCAGGCACTGTGTAGCTGACACTGTGTAGTTATGTTTTTGCCCAGGTAGATAAGGATCTCTCAGGGAATGAGTGGATCCTAACTGTTGCAAATGGAAATACAGTAGCTCATAGTAATCATGAACAGGCAAACATTACTGTTGGATAGCATGTTCTAAAGTTTTTGCTCACATTCTACCTCCAGCCTCACACGTGCAGTACCACACAGCGTGCACAGCATTTTCAAGGATCACCAGTCCCAGGCTATGTCCATTAGAGGATTTGCAGAAGAACAGAAGCTCCCTATGGGAATTCAGTTCCTTTGAACCCTTAAACCCAAATGCTAGGTTATTGTTCTGACCCTTGAGAGGAACCCCAAAGCAAAAATGCCTACTTCCTATGGCAGATAGTCTTCCCTTACATATGTTGATACTAAATTGGAGTTATTCTTTTCAATACCTTGCTGTTTGTACAGCTCAAAATGTTTACATGCAGGTAACTGTGCTGGGAGAAAAAGGAAGAAGTTTTTCATGTTTTGCATTTTTGCTACTCTTTGCTATGAGTACATATTATAGGTGATAAAGCCATGTTTTCTTATAAAGGAGTTTTATTTTCTCCTGTCATGCCAGCCAAGCATCTGTTGTTTGTTAAGTGTGTAACAGACCCTGCATGTAGACAACAGGCCTGCCTAGACCTGCAGGCCCAAGCATTCACATAGACCATGTGCTAAGAGTTTAAGATAGACAGTTTTTAAAATTCATGAAAGCACAGCAGGCATGCACAACAGACACCACAAGTCTGTCACACAGAAACCACCTCACAGCTGACTGACAGATACTGCATGAAGGCAACCAGGACATGGAAGAGCAGCACTCCAGAGTCAGAAACCTACAATTAACATATCAAACCCTAAAGGCCTTTTCCTCAAAAAGATTCAACAGGTACTTCAGATAGGGTGGCTCTGGGACTTATCATTTAGTCCTTGGCAAGCTCCCCCCACCCTGTCTGCCCCAGATGTTGTCCCGCACACAGCAGGCAGGTAGGCAGAACGTGAGGCAGGTAATGCTCAGGTGCCTCAAGCCTTCCACTTAACACCTACCACCTACCTCCTGTTGTGTCAAGCTAAATCCCACAACTGCCTAAGCAACCATTAAACAGTTCTTTTCTGTGATCCAGATGCCCAACGAAAGGCTTTGCCAATCCCAGTGGTCTTCAGGGGTAAAAGGAGGAACACCGATATGTTGAATGTCTATGTTAACTGCACTGGCATATCACCCTTTCTTTTAATATGACAAAACAGGTGAGAGTTTCTGAAAATACAGGTATCATCAATTTTTCAAGACCCACCCCCAGCCTGAATCATCCATAATAGTCAACTAAGCCATAACAGTCAACCAAGCACTGGAGAAGTACCCTTTTTTGTATACATAGACCTCTACTTATGAAACCCCTAGCCTGACAAAGAAGAGTAAGATGCATAGGTGCTGACTTTAATTTTTGCTGGGAGTGAGAGGGAGACCTAAGATGATGACTGTTTCCTCCCCCTCCAGCAATACGGCCAGAGCAGAGCTGAGCAGAGCCCAAGGCAGGGCAGGCGTGAAGGCAGGCTGGGGTCTCATGGCCTGGGAGCCCCTCCCCACCCTGCTGCCCTCACCCTGGGAGCCCCTCACCAGCCATGTCACCATGGCGAGGCACCCCCTACCTGCCTGGCAGAAGCGGGGGGACACAACTCCCCTCCCCCCCCACTGCTGCTGGGGGGGAGGGGAGGGGAGGGAGGGGGTGCCTCGCTATGGCAGTGTGGGCTCCCAGGTGGAGGGCAGCAAGGTGGGGAGCCCAGAGGCCACAGCAGGCATCCCATAATCATCCCTTCCCCATGCACAAATCGGGGGGGGGGGTTGCCCCCCCACAACCCCATCCCCAGGAGTGTGCACCGTGACAGGGAGATGCCTTCTCCCACCCCTGGACAAGTTCCCTATGACTCTGTCCCACTTGCTGCCCTAGACCCAGGCCCTATGTACTGCTCTGGCTGGGAAGTGCCCCCAGCCCCACTCCCCCCTTACCAAACAGGCCTTAATCTGCCCCCCACTCCATAAACTTATCTGCAGGCAGCTGGGAGAGCTGCTCTCCACCACTGCCTGGGGCTGTATTCTTGGCCATGTGGATGCACATGGCATCTCCTGTGCGCCACTCCCCACAGCTCCTTGCAGCTAGCCTGCAAGGGGAAACCTGCCATTTCCCATGTTTTTCCATGGTGAACAGAAAGCCTGGATACACAATAAAGGGAATCTAAGACAAATGCTGTCCTGGAGCCATGCAGCCTGGGACTGGGACCAGGACTTGATGGGACTGTCATGCCCAATTAGGGATGGGTGGTCATCCTATCCTCTTCCCAAGGGGGCTAGGGCCATCGGGCCCACACATATGTATTCAGCGTTTGTGGGAAGATGGATTCCATCCAGTGGACCAATGAAAGACTGGCACGACTCATGTATGTAAAGCCATCAGTAACCTTCCCAGCTCAACTGACCAACTTACACAAGATTAGTGTACTACCTGAGTAACTGAGCATGGTGTGCTTCCAGTTGTCAATGAATGAATGTATCCAAATGGATAAGAAAACTCTCAAACTGGTATGCTGCCTTTATGTCTCTTGGCAAGCATCAGGCACATCCTGAGGAAAGCATCTCTTGTTAACCTGAGGCTCTGCAGCCACTCCCAATCATCTCAGTTTTTAAGTACAATCCTCTCCTACTAGTCCATGCTTGTTTTTGAGGCCAGACTGAAACTCTTCAAAGAAAAAACAGTAATTATAATTTATTCTTCCAAGCTACTAGATGTGCAGTAATTAATCTAGTAAGAAAGACCCATTTTAGCTGCATGCAATGAATCCCCTGAGCAATCAACCATCAGCAAAGAAGAGTGTGCTGAATCTGTTAAGTGTGATTTTTCTACTTCCCCTTTCCTCTTGGTCAGGACAGATTTTGTGGCCACAGGAGCAGAGATAGATCCAGAGGGGGTGCAATGGCATGACCGTGTCCCTTTCTCTGACCATGAAGCAGAAGCAGCAGCCTGAAAAATGTAAATATTCACCTCTCCCTCCCTGCTGTGCTCAGAAACATGTCTCCCACTTCTCCACCCTTCTCCCCTGCTCCACCTGCCACTGCCAGGGCCATTGCTGTTTCTGGGGATGAGGGGAGCTCCTATTCCATGCCAGCCAGGCTGTGCAGGGGCTGGGCTCCGCCTTGGACTCCTGTAGTAGGGACAACAGGTGGGAAGGGGTTTCTCTTCCATGCCTGTTCCCCCTGGG